>NW_026643206.1:0-1200000 GCF_028828555.1 Penicillium taxi
TACCCTAATACCCTAATACCCTAATACCCTAATACCCTAATACCCTAATACCCTAATACCCTAATACCCTAATACCCTAATACCCTAATACCCTAATACCCTAATACCCTAAATACCCTAATACCCTAATACCCTAATACCCTAATACCCTAATACCGGGAAACCAAACCAGAGGCTAGTAGGTGTGCCGCACATGAAAATTCCAAAACTATTCGAGGGATTATCAAAACCGTATACGTCAATTTTGGTGCAGATTAGGTCGATGCGGATCGGTCTGCGTCATTTCCTGTACAAGATCAGCGAAGCAGAGTCGGACTAGTGCAGCTGTGGGGAGAGCTCATAAATGCCGAGGCATGTCCTCCTCCAGTGTTCGCTATACACAGAAAAGAGGAGAGAGTTCATGGAGAAAGTCAGGCGGACAGACCTGAAGGACTCAACTGATTATGAGGCCATTATGTCTCATCAACAGGCGACTCGCTACGTCGCTAAATTATGTTATCAGCTGGTCTTCTTGGGCAGTTTCGACAATGTGATGTTGAGCCTGAGCTCGACGAAGACACTGAACCAACACACCGGGACTGACGCAAACGGGCAAGGGTTGAAGACGATGCGTATCCAACAACAAAGTGAGCGGTAGCTGAGATACCGACCACGATACAACAAGAACAGATGAACATGATCGGAGGAAGCGAGGAGGTATCAACCTCAGAGGGTAGGGGGAGTGACTATAGACATTTGGAAGATGCACAGGAGTGATATCGGAGATATCAAGATATATATTGCATTGCATACTGCGTAGTGATTGCATTCTTTGAGTGAAATTTTATTTAATTTATAGGCTTTAGTGTTATTTTCGGGTTCATTTTGGACTTCATCTTTATTTCTACGGGTGGACACACCCAACTTCTTTTGTCTAGTCATTCTCTACTGCGTGGGCACAGCGTACGGGCATATTCTGGCTTCGGACGGACTAAGCCCCTGCCTGCATTGCCACTACAACTCTAGCTAGGCAACATCAGGTTAATATAATATCATCATCATAATCATCACCAATCAATGCTAAATTCAAAATATTGAAACATGTAGCCTCTTACAAGCCCTAAAAGTAAATAAGATGTAATCAAAATATTGCTGTGATGTTCACCTTAGCAACCACCCAAGGTTAGATCAGTCAAAAATGAGGTATGTATTAAATGAGATATGTGTAGGAATAAGATCAAAATCAGTCCAATCTCTAAACAAAAAATAAGAAATCATAAGCAAAGGTAAATCAGTGAACCCCTAAATTTGTAATGGAGTAAACAGTATTGGGGAATATTGAATTCCTTAAAGGATGGAGCCAAGGGCAACGCATGGGAGACCAGCACCAATAAGATCCTTGCCCTGCGGTTATAATTAGTAAAATTAAGACTGCCATGAATTACATAAAAACTTACGGCAGTAGAGGGAGAGTTGGCGCAGCAGGCAACGTTCTGCTTACAGTTCTGGTCGAGGAGATCCTGGATGCGGATACCAATGATAGGGACTGGTATACGGTTAAAATAAGGGGTATTGAAGGGAATTTATTATGGATCGTACGCTGGGCATCGAGTTTAGAGCACTGCTCGAATAAACCAAGGCCCTCAGCCCCAGAACCGGTACCGATCAGATGGGAGAGGAGGCCACCACCAAGGCCGGAGTTAACATTGGTGGTATCGCCAGCGTATGTGGCCTTATTGCAACAGGACAGCTGAGCTTGATCACCACATTTAGCTTGGGCTTCAGTAACAGTCAAGCCCTTAGGGACCTTCCACTTGACATCATCACCCTGTTCCATGAGGCTACTTTCAGCAGGGAGAGCGACGGTGAGAGTGGAGATGGCAAGAATAATTGCGGTGATAGAGAACTGCATTTTGGAAATAGAGGCGATGAGATATTATGATCTTAAAAAAAGAAGAGAGAGGTGGAGAGAATGGAAGCGTGTGATGAGAAGATTTCAGGACGAGCAAAGGCAAGCCTTTTAAGAGCAAGAATCCAGCTGTTCAGGCTCGTGTGCCCTAGTGGCTTTCCGTGTTGAAGCTTCAAAATATTCGTCTATTTTGGCAACAAGAATGCAGCACGTAAGAGCAACCCTAGATCTCTTGAGAAAATAATTCCCGATTGGTTTAATAAGTCTCTTTCTCTTCTGGAATCCTGAGAACCAAAAGCCCCTTAGCCCCTAGAAGTACTATAGCCCCTACATGCCGTCAAGGAAGTTATGTTAGCGTTAGTAGATATTGAAAGTCATGCCCAAAGCAGGGAAATACCCTCATATGAGTGGGATTAGCTGAGGGAATCATTTGCTGATCCTTCCATGAGACCATAATCAGGATCACATAGTTTCAAGATTCTCTTCAAGCATGTGGATATTCAGAAAAATTTGCCATTGAGCTCAAACTATCGATATCTCTACCTAAAAATTGGGATCCACTTTCCTAAGCAAATAGTCAATGTAAAATTTTCCGCTGGATAGTAACACTCGCCTTCTGTGAGCTGTAAGGGGGCGCATATAAGCTTGGAATGATACCAATATATGGATCTTCGTAGTCCAATTTAGATTTTCTAAGTCGTAGTACATTGAGAAGGCAATCCTATCAAGTGCAACATTCTCAACGTCCGTTGGAGTCTCTGTTCAGAAATCCTGACACACAGTGAAAGCCCTAGAGTTTGGGGCGACGGTCCTTAGTCGTAAGAATCTTTGGAAGCCTTCGCTGCAGAATGGACATCAGCATTACTGCATCTTACTACTACTGCCTTTTGGATAGAAGATATCTTACTTGAAATTCTTTTGCTAATATAACACATTCAAGTTCAGTGTGCGGCGGGCAAGTATCTTTCCTGTTAAGACAAATATAGGCCATTCAACACTGGCTAAAAGTGTTTCTTCATTATTTGATTCAGCGCGGTTGAAATCGCTTCCTTATCCGAGACGGAGCTTGCCTAAAATGGAATTACCATATATATATTTAGTTTTCCTAGTATGATATTAGACCATAGACTAGTTTCAAGTACGTGCCTAAGATAAATATATCTAAACCCACCTAAATGCTAGATTAGAGCAACTGTAGGGTGATCCTTGGCAGCTTTTAACTGATCTGCGTGAGTAGGAATTGTACGTAGCCCTAAAGTGGAGCTTAGCTGAAGATCACATGCTCTAGCTATTTAATTTAATTCAACTTTTGTATTAAAATTTTGATTGACCCGATCGAGTTAGACTAGTCGCGTTTATGCTATATATTATTTATCTTATTTCTATTCTAATAAATTTTCTTAAATAGAACATGTCAGAATATCTGACGCATCTTACTTTTGCATATACATCTACTTTGTAAATATATCGTTGCGAGTTGTAAGAGGTGTGTTATTTAAGTCCACTCCAAAACTGCCTAAAGTAGTTCCCCATTCATTAACCGACAAGACCAATTAGGTGCCAAAGATTTACTGCAGTATTACTGCAGTATTACTGCAGTAAAACTGGGCTCCACTCGTGATTGAAAACCACTTTCAGTCCATCGTATCAACAGAACACAATGAGATATTATATCTATTTATCGTTAGATTTAAAAAGTATTTGCTGAGATATCGGACAACGACACCCTAGTTTAGACCACATCACGAATCCCTGTTCGGAGTAAACAACAACCTTGAGCAATATGCATATAACCAGGATGCCCCGTCTTCACCTGTCCTAGACGATGGATCATATTCGTCTCAGGCAGAAGAGCAACTTGTGGGATAAATAGCTAGTCCTCACCATGAATGAAAAAGCAGATTTGTCATAGGTTAAAAGAATACCTTGACAAATGATGTTTAGTGTAGGATCAAGAGTGGCACTATATAAGTAGAACCTGCGTATGATTTCTTGAGAGCGAAATCATTATAGTCTTTTGGCTCAGTGGGGTGGACGTGGACGCAGGCACGATCCCTTCACAAGATTTTACAACTACTTCAAGAGAAACACAGATATTATAGGGGCGTAAAGCGTTTCCTGTAATAGGTGTTAGAAGTGGGCGTTAGCCTCTCACCAACCTTGCTATACCCACCGGTGTACCGACAGTATTTTTATTAGATCGAGAACTAGCTAGGCACAAACTATGTACGAAGTCCTTAAGGAAATATGAAGGAATCGTCAGAGGTTCGAGGACGAGTTGAGGGGTCACGTGAGTCCCGCAATATAGTTCGGATATGGGAACCATAATCCATTGCTGGGCTTCAGCCCGTTATAATAAAGGGCGATTCGAAGCCGAAGCGTATACGGGATATGAAGATCACACCTGCGATGAGCGAATATGAAGAAACGGATAATTCAGAAAAATAGTAACTCCTCCGCTAAACTGCGAGCAAGAGTGAGAGAGAGAGAGTCAAGAAGTTACTGCAAAATGTTCCCTTTTACGTTGATGCTAGAGTTGATAGAATTCAATCCTCCAAAGCTCTAGTAAATAATGGAAGCATTAGTAGATCAATCAATCAATACTCTATTTAGACATGTTCATTGGGTTGGGTAAACCCATACCCAACCCAACCCAACCCACAATGGGCTGGGTATGGGTCAGAAATTTTACCCAAAACCCATATGGGTTGGGTATGGGTTTGAAGTAAAACCCACACCCAGCCCATAAACCCATCTTTTTGCCAAGACTTTTATTTCACGTGATATTTGTCACCTAGTTAGTACTAGATTGAGGCAAAAATTAGGCACTAAGGCACTAATTACCCTAATTTAGTTTAGGTTGAGGCGAAAATCAGGCATTAAGGCATCAAAAATACCCATATGGGTATGGGTTTACCTTACCCCTGATGGGTTGGGTATGGGTATGAATTTTGACCCATACCCAACCCATGCACATGTCTACTGATTCGTGATAAAGACGGCAACAAGATAACCCCGCCTCATAGTCCCTTATATAGCATGTGTAACGGGTTGATACCCGATGAAATGCTCAGTCTCTGGAGAGACTGCGCTCCTGGCATCTGTGCGGAGCCGAACGAGCTACAAGAACACCCGGTCCCCAGGACCCCTTTCCCTCCCTTAGTTAATTCTTCTTGTTTACTAATCGGATCTTTACAGCGTACAAATTCCTGCATTCATCCCGTAACACTATGCATCACAGAATATGAAGGAGACAACGATGAGCCAGACTTCGAAGCACTTATCATCAATGCAGGAGATACCGAATCTAATGAGGATAACGGAGGAGCATTCATTGCAGACCTTAGTAATATGATGATTCAAGATACCTAGACTGCGACAGACGAGCTTATGGATGCCGCATTTATCCACTTTTTGACCCCAGAAGAAGAAGAAACTAAGATTAAATCCCAAAACGTTGCCGAGGCCATGATGACTACCCGACTAAGACGAGCAAATTCTTCAGAATAATGATTGATTCTAGCGCCGCGCATATCTCCACCGCAGGCTATGATCAGCTCTATGCGCTATAGGACACGACGGGAGTCAAATATCAGCTCAGTCCGACTAAGAAAGAGGTATAATTTGGAGAAGGACTGTAAATCTTTGCATCAATGATCTTTATCAGGTTACCCAGTAATTGGTTACGCTCGGCAATCTACTACGTGTACGTACTTTTGACACGCGGGGTAAATTTCATGCCACGTGGGCTGCGGGGTTTCTGCCTTCTCTAATTCTCGGAAATCCAGATACCCTGGTAGTTCTTGGAAGTTTTTCTACACCATCCTCATTTCTTGAAGAAAGGAAGTTCTTATTCAGATTTAATCCATGCCTTCTAAGAATAGCCATATAAATGGCGTTGGTACCGATCACCAAGAAGCACATGATACATCAAAATCTCACGAGGATGTCCCCGCATGTCAGTCTTGCCGAAAGAAAAAGGCTCGCTGCAGTCGGGCTCAGCCATGTTCAGAATGCATTCGCTTTAATACTGACTGTGTATACGATGAGCGGCGAATGAAACCCGGCCTTCGTGCTGGCGCAGTAGACCAACTTTACCGGCGAATTGAAACACTAGAAAACATGTTTCTCGGTCAGGAAATGCTTTGGCAACATATATGGAAGACATTTTATCCAAAAGGCTCCCTCTCCGAGTCTAGCCAAGAGCGACCAACTGATATCACAAGCTTGGCTCGGCGGCGAGATGAGCTTCAATGTGCTTTAATTCGTGCGTCTTCGCCCTCAAGTCACAGTAACGAGAGCCGAGTCGACACGAATGCCGGGGTAGGCTCACGTCCCGCAAAGCGACGACGCTGCGAGTCAGCTAATGTATCCGCTGGACGAATGAATATCGACGGTGATTTTATATCAACCGAGGTTGTCACAGAACTAGTGGACTTTTACTTCCTCAACATCCACCCATGGATACCGATGCTTGATGAGGAAAGATTCCGGACCTGTGTGAAATCTCTAGATGAAAGCCGGGGGATTCATTGTATACTTCACGCCGTCATTGCTGTCTGCGCACGATTTTCTCAAAGTGAGAGCCTAGGCGACGAGGCCAGAAAAGTAGATATTGCTAAGAAAAGCCGACAGAAGGCCATCTTGGATGGTATGGAGACATTTTCGATAGAAAACTTGCAGGCTCTGGTGATTATTGCGTTTGATACTGTGAGCTGCCTAGTCTATTTTTTTTAAAGCTAATGATAACACCTCTACAGATCGCCTGTGGGCGTGGACCTTCATCATGGTCAATGGTCGGAAGTATGGTTGGCACGGTTGAGCAATTGCAACTAAGCATTGAAGAAGATGAACTGTACAATACAAAAAATTCTGGTGAGATTCTCATACAGCGTATGGTATTTTTGACGCCATCAAGCTCTTGGAGTGAAGCCGAGGAGCGCCGGCGGGTGTTCTGGACAGTTTTCTTAATGGATAGATTTTGCAGTGTATCCACAGGCTGGAAGATGAGTCTAAATATGACTGATGTGAAGCGTCGTCTTCCGTGTGAGGGAAGCATCTGGGCAAACCAGAGAGAAGTTCAAGCTCCATTTTTTGGAATCTCGGACTCAAAGGATACTGAGTCAACTAGTTCGCTTCTTTCAGACAGTCGAGGGTTGATAAACTCGGATGCAGAGGACTCTATCGGCGGTTTTGCTTATAATATCGAAGCCACCGAGTCCCTCGCCCTGGTGACAAAATTCTTCCTTCATCATGCGATTAAGGTTACGGACACTGAAAAAGCTAGAATTTGGTTGATGAAATTCAAAGAACTTGATCTGCGGCTCATTCAGTAAGTATTTTCATTATTTCGACTTACGCAATTAACACGTCCTGATATTGTCTAGGTGGAAATTGTTTCTGCCTCCGAAATGGCAAGAGGCATCTGTGCTTAATTCTGACGGTTTCATGGATCCCAATCTGACATTGGCGCATATCACACACAACACCGCCGTTATCTTACTACATCAAGGAATTGCTTATCCACCATCTCATTGGCAGACATGCTCAATAAAATTGCCGTCTACTTCATCAGCAGAAACGTGTTTGGAGGCAGCTTCCGAGATCGCCACCATTGGACAGCAGTTTCTGGCATTCTCTTCTATCTTCACCAACCCTCAATTTTCTTTCTGCCTCTTCATCGCTGGAAGAGTGATTCTAGCCCATGCAAGATATTATCAAGTCATTGTTCCTTCAGCCTTCAATGATCTAATTTCTAGTCTTCTCGAGATCTCCAGGCGATGGACCGGGTTTAAGGAGACCGCAATTTCCGCTGACGACAACATCGCCTCAATTTTCGCCAAGAGGCTTATCGAGGCTCACGATACCTCGGCTGCTGCTCCTGGCCCAAGCCTCGATATTAGGCAGACGGTTTACTCAGATCAATATGGGGAGCAGGACACGCATGGACTTTCCATCGGTACATTACCACCAAGGAATATCCTTCTCCAGTCAAGAACACCAATTGCACATCCCCGTGCCATAAGCAAACACCAACTTCAAGAAACCTACGAAAAAGATCCATTCAGTCTGGCTTTCCCACCGCTCCCGCCAGCCTTTAGTCTTGACTTTCCTGTTTTTTCCCAATCAGACTCACTCTCACTATATACACAATCAGGTGATTATCAAGCGCTATCACCGCTAGGGATACAGTCATATGAGCAACAAATTAATCATTGCCATGGTCATACTGCTCCACTTGGGGATTGCACTACTAATTCTCATGAAAATCCGTCTCATGTCTTTCATCTTACACCCAGTCCTCACGAGAGAATAAGTCGCTATGGTGGAGAGCATGTTGAGAACCGAACCTTGAACAAAGGTCCAAGGAATATATCTACGGGATGAATGCGCTAGTTTTCTGATTCTGACAAATACAAAATCTTCAATCAAGCCCTCGATGGATTTTTCAATGTATTATAGTTCATATCTAGCGTCTAAACACAGCTTTGTTCGTCTTCTATCCCTTAAACACCGTTTAATTGACCGCTTGATCCCATTTCAAGAATCATGTTGCCAAACAATAAGAAATAATAGTCTGCATATACCAGACCATGGTTTGACCACTTTCTCGGCGCAAACTCGTAGTTGTTGATTGTCGCTCCATCCAAAATTGTCTCGCAGTTTGTTGATTTTAGTTTGGAATGGTTTGTCACTTGTAGAATATTGAAGCCATCGTCGTGAAATTCATCAATAGAGTTAATTGGATAAACTGCCACTGGTAAATCGGGATGCGCAGTCATAAAACGAAGATTTGACTCTCTCACGAAATTGCTGACAACAGCTTCAACAAGATTCAACGATTTTTCAAGATACCAGGCCGCATCTGGGCTATTCATGAGTGCTTTATGAATCAGCAACAAGCCACAAGCGGCAATCATGGCGGCAGATGTATCTCGTGGACTTTTTTCGGTGACTGGGGCCGTTAAATCCCAGTATGGCACACCGTCTGAAGGTAATTGCGCAACGAAATAGCTCGCTAGGTTCCTGGCCGTGTTCAAAAATGTCTCTTCCTTCGTCCACTGATATGTTTGCATGAACCCCAAGATCCCCCACGCCTGTCCTCGAGCCCAGCAACTATCATCATCATAGCCCTGATTTGTAAATTTGGACTTGACATGACCAGTCTCCGGATCAAGGTTCACTACATGGAATGTACTATAGTCTTCGCGGACATGATGTTTCTGTGTCATGCACGCATGCGATCTCGCAATCTCATATAGCGTGCTATTTGAGGTTTCCCTTGCTGCCCAAAAAAGGAGATCTAAGTTCAACATGTTATCAACGATGAACAGATAATCCAAAGATGGGTCTTTGAATTCGTATTTTTTCGTGATGCAAACGTCCCAGCTGCGCAAGCACCGTGTGGTCGCACTGAAACGACTTGCAAGGGAGTGCGCGGCCATGATCAAGGTGTTGAACGCAGCTGGGTCCCGCTGTAGCTCCCAGGCCTTCATAGCCCACGGAGCTATCATGAAGCCCAAATCATGTGTGTCCCGCTTCAACGCATTTTGGTGCAAATTGGCAGTCCACCAACGGCTGAGATACTCCAGTTGAAGTTGGTGAGGTCTTGTTCGAAAACCAAGACTGAGGTATGATGTATTTTCGTTGTAACGAATCGAGCGCTCTAGTAAAAGGTAAATAGACCCTGGGAAAAACCCTGATGTCCAGAAATCCAGTTTTCGGTAGATGTATGTCCCATCTTGGTTGGTGTACTCGGGATAAAGCACTGGGGGTTTGGCCTGAAATTTGACCATTACTCAGCATCAATGCCTTACAGGCTTTATGTTTTCCTAGGGTATACTTACGCTTCCCAATGCGCGGGCAGCGACGCTCCATATTTTGGCCTCAACGGACTCAGCAAATAGAGCCTCAATTATTTGTTCAGACAAAGCTGTAATTGTGTTTCTAGAACCGTTGATGCCGCTGATGTTCTGTTCTCTGGCTTTAGTTGGCTTGAAGCTTGGTTTCTGATCGAATGCCAGAGTGGGTTTCACTGGTAAAGTATCTAAAGGCATTCTCAAAAATGATGTAAAAATATTTTTTTTCATCATAGATACTCATAGGCCTACTTAATACTTCCAACGCGTCTCACAGCATCAGTGATCACCGCTCTTTGATCACAGGACGCCGGAGCATTTGCCGGCACTTCGCCCGCGATAGGGATTTAACAACATCCTTGAAATAGGATTAATAATCCACCAATCGCTGATATGTACTATGTCATTCCCCATACTGTGATAATAAGCATTAATTTGGAAAAATAGCTCATTTGGGTGACGGGTCTCGTGTAGCGTACTGAAGGGTAATTTATCTGAGTATGTAGATCTCGGTTGTTCCAAACATTGGATCTTAGGAAGTCAAATCCGCAGTATTTGGGATGTCGAATTCAAGCGCACTAATTGGAATATTCTCAAAAGTTCATTTACATTTCGGTATTCGCCCTTGATTAGATCCTTCCAACACTGAAAGTTCCAAACTTCAAATAATAGAACTTCAAATAATCGAACTTCAAACAATCGAACTTCAAAACTGTGGAAGACGGAAATAAACTCCAATATCCATTTTTCACTCCATTCAATTCTCAACTTTCAAGACGAACAGCAGTTTCTAACCTAGAACTAAATCAAACATCCTAACGGTGAGCTGGAGAAATAATGGAAGAGATCCGATAGGTCCAAGGAGGGACGTTTCCAATATCACACAAAGGAAAAGATAGTGCGTGACTTGGATTTCATATGTCTGGAAAAGTAAAACAAATGCTCAAGCCAATAAAATTCTGCATCGGTATCGTTTCAGCTCATTGGGTGACGGGAAAATTGCCGGTATATCGTCCGTAGCATCACTGGATGACACCGTCAGTGCGTTCTGGGGAAGCAAAAGATCTTAATTAACCCACGAGATGTTCCGGGCTAAAAAGCTGATGGTATAAGAAAGAGCCACTTCCAGTATTGGCTTAAACTCACACGACAGTCGAAGTTCGATATAAATTTCGCTAACTTGTTACGAATTATGACCTCGAAAGAAAGCGGGATGGTAGCGACCGTTGATCATGAGGAGATGCATTCCGACGTAGATGCGACAGTCAGGAACTTCGAAGTGAAGGAGAAAATAGATCCCTATATGAATGACTCTGTAGTCCAAATCGACGCCGCCACAGATCGAAGGCTTTTTTGGAAGATCACTCGTCGAGTCCTTGTTATCCAGGTGATAACTTACTTTTGTCAGTCTTTGGATAAAGGGATCTTGAATTATGCCTCGATTATGGGGATCAAGCAAGATGCCCACCTGGTAGGCCAACAGGTGAGTCGGTAATTCAAGATGCACGATCATTTCTTTTCCAAGTTGCTCATCTACCCATTTTAGTATTCATTGCTAGGAACAATCCTCTACATTGGTATTCTCGTCGGCGAATATCCGCAAAATTTGATTCTACAAAAGTTTCCTGTGGCCAAAACCTTGGCTATTAATGTTTTCATATGGGGCGCAGTAGTATCATGCTCAGCTGCATCGACTAAATTTGGGTCCTTAATGGCGGTGCGCTTTTTATTAGGATTTTTTGAAAGCTGTGTTCAGCCCGCCATGATGCTAGTGTAAGTTGGCAGCCTTTTTGGTGATTCCTTACTTATTTTCAAAAAGGACGGCAATGTGGTACAAGAGAGAAGAACAATCCGTCTTGAACTCGATTTGGTATTGTATGACTGGGGTTCAGTTAATTGTCAGTCTTCATACTGTTCTTCTCTTTCTGCAACACACATATTAACCAGCCTAGGTTGGCGGTCTCCTAGCTTTCGGTGTCTCTCATTATACAGACGGATCGATCAAGAGTTGGCAACTTTTGTTCCTTGTTCTCGGTATTTTCACATGTGTTTGGTCCGTATTTATTGGCATATTCCTTCCAGATAGTCCATTATCAGCAAAATGCTTCCCTGAAGAAGACAAACTGCTGATGATAGAGCGTGTACGAAACAACGAGACTGGCATTGAAAACAAAGAATTCAAGAGGTACCAAGTGCTCGAGGCGATCCAGGATCCTCTGGTTTGGTGCTTAGTGATACTCATTTTTGTTGCTAACTTGGTTATTGGAGGCTTGGGAGTATTCTCTAACCTCATCATTGAAGAATTTGGGTTCTCGCTTCTTCAAACTGATCTCCTCAATATTGCTCAAGGAGCTTGGACAATTATTGTCATGGTTGGATCCGCTTGGGCATCGCAACGGTTCCAACAAACCTGTTTGGTCATGATTGTGAGTACTGTATCCAAGGTATTTATATCATTTTGGTAGTTAACCGGACATAGCTATGGGTAATCCCACCAATTGTCGGCACAATCATCATTATGGTCGTCACCCCAACACCATACAACGCGGGCGGAATGTTGATCGCCTTCTACTGCACTCAGTTCTTCCTTGCAGAAGGCAACATGATCATTTCACTCATAACTCGCAATGTTGCTGGACAGTCGAAAAAGAGTTGCACAATGGCGATGCTCTTTATTGGTTGGGCTGTCGGCAACCTGATTGCGCCTCAGATTTTTCAAAACCAAGATGCTCCTCGCTATTTACATGGCTTTTTGGCGCATCTTGTTATTTATATTGTTTACTTTTTTCTAGTGATATTGACTCGTGTGATTATCATGTCCAGGAACCGTTCAAAAGAGTCTGTAACGACTCAAGTCACTCATGACCTGGCTTTCGAGGATCTCACTGATCGTGAAAATCCAAATTTTCGTTATGTTTACTAGCTGAGTCGAAAGAAAAACAGTAGCAATGTTATATTGCATGAAATCTTGAGCAATCTTAATCTATTACAGTGATTAATCTTTGTAACTTGAATTCAACAAATTAGAAAAACGTTCTCGATGAAGGGTACATATTCCAGCTGGCGTAATCTGTTGCTTAGATAGTTGGTTAATCCCTTCAATTTTCCGTATTTTCCAAGCTATATATAATGAATTTAACGGTTTTGGGAAGTTATTGCTAAAACAATTATCATTCTCTACCGCATCGATAATCCGCCTATTGTTAGTTAACTAGTTACTTCCCCAGATCTCTAGCATATTAGAAGATCATCTGGCTTTCATCATATTTTAGACTTTCTGATCTTCTCTACTCCGTACGTTGAGCTTCGAGGGGAACACCTATCGTGACTCGGCTAAGGAACCGCCCTCTTTCAGATTTGAAATCCTAGAGGTGTAGCCTCGAATGCCATAATATTCTGAAAGTTAGTGTTAATCTTGCTTTATGTCTCTTCTTGTGTGTATTTTATGGCAGAAATTGATTCTGATACATATAGTACATACATAGTCAGTTTAATAACCTTGGAACCTTTGCATTATCCGCATCTAAATCACTCTCAAAGCAAATTTTGACCTTCCTGCCATCTACCGTTTTCTTAGATCTGTGAATTAGGGTAGGATATCGCAAATCCCAAATCCCAAATCCTATTTTCACTTAGGCATGTCTAAATCTGAAGGTAATAGTTAAAGGTGTGATTAAAATTTCCAACGAGCAACTCAGACCCTTCATTTTATTCTCTTGTCAGAAAAGAAGTTCGTCTAATTTTCAATTGATAACAGTGATTATCAGCAAAACGGATTCAAAAAGATCCAAGGCATTTTGATTCAGAATTGAGAGGATAAAGTTGAATACTTTTTGCTCAGACCAATGATATGCCCGGATTCAAGACAATCAAGAGACTAGGTCAAGTAAAAATATGTAATGAATTACAGGTCAGCTTTTATAGCATTTATAAGGTGGTTTTTTTGACTGGCAATATGTTTATCGGGCGCACCGGCACGAGAAGACATCGTTATGATCTTTGGAATATCTTCTTGTAATAGTTGCATTATTTGAGAATAGTCCGCGTAGCATTGAGAGATTTTTCTTCAGCCCTAGAGTGTGAGACAGCCAGGCCTGCCTCATAGGCCCGTAGTCTTTACAGCCCGGGGAGAAAATTACCACAGGGTCCACACCGTTTGCTATAGTTTAATCGGACAAGGTTCGCAGTAACCGGACATCATTTTTTTAGGAGGGACATGATCTTCGGTGTTCTCAGATATAATATTGATGGAAAGGTCTTACGGATAAACCTACGAGATGCAACACCATCAATGGTCCAAATGAGCGACAAAATTTCTTCAGCAGTCAAGAACACTGATTCTCATTTCTGAATCTTGGAATGGGCTACCCTATAGGAGACTCAACTGGCATGAGCGAAGGTGTGGATAACAACAGCATTACTGGTGTAGCCTTTGGCACCATTAATATGCACATTTCAGAGCAGCAGTACGTCAATTAGTTCTGAAAAGTACAATGATGGATTTATATAGGTAGAGAGGAATGGAAACCTGGGAATACTAAAAATACAGTATTTCCTATGCGATGCTTGCAAAGACTTTATGCTTAGCGTTGGCTGTCGATTCAGAGGATGCCATGCGGAATATGTCCCGAATAAGCTCACATGCAAACTGCAGTAAAAAGTGGGGCTAGAGGTTAGAAGCAAGTTTGAAACATTATAATGAAGAAACCTAGGAAGATATCTCGCCAAATTTGAGGGTGTCTGTCAGCGTATTGCTGTTCAGTTGTGTTAAGTTGTACATTGATAAAGTATTGTATTTTGTATTTTGGGCTAACGGTGAATATGCAGGATGAGTGTCTGGCAGTGGTCAAGCCCGCCCATTGTCGTTTCATTCTTGTCATTTTCTAAAGCTGCTCAACTACTCCTCAGAGCCTCCTGTCTCGGCGACTAACCTCTTGACAACTTCAACAGTAGCGGCTGGGCCGCCCGGTTCAGCAGCAAGAACCTCTCCATCCTTCTTCACGACGAATACACCTCGCTGTGTTCCTTTCGGGGTCTTTTTGAGTCCGATAGCGGTAATCAACGATGCGGAGGGATCGCACAAAAGGGGATAAGGCAGGGATTGTTTGGTCTGAAAGGTTGTGTTCGCCTTGGTGCTATCGGTACTGAGACCATAGATAGACAAACCAGTGGCAGTAAGAGAGTCGTAACTGTCACGGAATAAGCAAACCTGGGTAGTGCCTTGATAGAAGTATGTCAGCCCAATCATCTTTCAGTGAAAGCCTCGTTTTCAAAAGATCCAGCTTACATCCAGGAGTAGAGGCTTTGGGGTAGGTGAACAGCACAACTCCAGCCTCACTTTCCTCCACAAGTGACTTGAGTGACACCTTTTTTCCATCATTCGTTTCAACCTCGCCACCAAATCCATCAAAATCGACCTTATCCCCAGTTTTGGGAGGCGTAGTCGTTGTCTTCGCTGTAGGCTTATCCTCCTCGGCAGGTGCGACAGTAGAGGATTCGGCTACTGGTTCTGGAACAGGTTCATCTTTTGCAGATGTGTTGACAACGGTAGCCTTTGTGACCTTGGTCTTACGTTCTTTTTTCTGTTTTGGCTCAGGCGCGGGAGGAGGAGTCTTGCGCTTGCGTAGCACAGCCATATCGCTCAGAAAGGATATTGACGAAAATGAGACGCGTGAAGGATAAGATAGAAGAAAGGGCGCAAGCCTTTTAAAATAAGACACGCTACGCTGAAGTGGAATCGGATCGTGAAGAGCGCAAAACACGAATTAAAAAGAAGGAGAGGTTGGGCGTGTCGCAATCTTGGAATGCAGCACTTCTTTAACTGGTTGACATGATATAAATAAAAGTGGGGCTGGAAGGTGAACCCCGCACATATCAACAGTCTTCATCTCGATTCAACTGTATTAACCAACAGGGCTCACAGAAAGTTCAGCCCAGGCTCCATAGCTATTTCTGAAAGACGCTCCACCACATTATTGTACTTCTTCAATCCCAAACTCCTGAGGAGTGTGTTAATGCCATCGAGAAGGCCATTGACAAGTATAAATCAAGTCCGCCCAGAAATTTGCTGACAAGGCACAATACTCCACTAAGTAGCAAGCCAACTACAGGGGTGATTTGAACAAGGGGCTCCTTGAAATGGCGTAATCGGATACATTTCCATGGTCCAGATTTCATGTCTTTGGCAACCACGTTTTACGCCACAGTGGCTGGTAGAACGCTTTTTGATTTGACTCAACCCCACAATAGATGCATATCTCATTCCATAATCCTGAACTTGTTATCCAAAGTGACCAAAATCTAGGATATGCTGATAATATGAGTTGTAGACTTGGAATTGATAGTCTATCTACCGGGTAATTATCATACCCATCCTAACCGATCCTTTCATAAGTACCAATTATCTCGGACCCGCACTAAACATGCGAAGGAGCACCCAAATGCAAAGATTCTACTTCTCTATCTTCATATCCCGGTTTATTAGCCACAACCTATGAATATGATTTTAATGGCATTTTCATAGTCAAATTCAATGATTCATATATAATTTCAAACCAGATTAAAAGCTGTGACCTTCCTCCTTACTGGATACCATGGCACAAGAGAATGCGCCACAGTAATCCCTAGAGGGGATACTCAGAAAAAGTAAGTGGAGTAGCGGCTGACCTGTAGCGCTAAGTTGACAAGTCAGAAATTCCTGTTAACGATCGAAGGAAACTCAGAATAGGGGGAACACAGTCTCGAAATCGTAAGATTCCTGCACAAAAATCTTCTGGGGATCAGAAAATTGGTGGGAAATATGATTCCCACCATCTCGCACACAGATTCAAAAGGAAAGAAAGTTCATATGGTATTGGAGACGGTCAGTACGGGCAGAACCCGGGATTCTCAATACTTGTATTTCAAACTCACGTATCACCTGTTTCCACTACTAAATCTATTAAAAAGCCAATGAATCAGTTATATGGCTATATATTAGGTTTCAAACAGTTCCATATAACGAATGACATCGTGGTATGATCCATGGGTTTGTTCCATGTCAAGGCCTTCGAAATTTGGCATAGTTTGAATAAGATGAACATTTATCATGTGTTATCACAGTCTTTCAAAAGGTAGGTGTTACGGGATCAATGCAACAGCGTCCTTAACTAATAAAGAAAAGGATGGATTTCCAGGGAGAGCTCTCTGTCAAGTGAAGAGTACAGTACACATGTGCCATGTGCCAAACAACAACTATCGGCTCCGTTACAGTAGGATTGAACTTCCTGCGAATACAGTCTGTGGTCTCAGATCAAAGTGTTTTCTTCATCTCCAGGACTTTCTAATAGTTCTCGACTGGGATATACACCGGATCCCCTGTAGATTTGGGCCAGAGATTATCGATACCTTTCGCTCTCCAGTACCCATACTCAGCGTAGAATGCATAAGTATCCGCATTTTCAACAACCTCTTCGTTGTTGGGTTCAGGCATACCACAGTTCCATGCCAGCTCCGTACCCTGCACGAATCCATACACTTCGTCAACCTCCGCGTTGGTGGGCCCGATCCACCAAAGATGGGTAAGCTCATGAATGACAACCAATGCTAACATGGTCAGTCCGAATGATCTTTCAAAATTTGTTTAGCGTTTGAGGCTTCTCATACCGTCTGTGCCCATATAGTCCATATCTTGGTACCGACTCTGAATCTTTGCAGCACTCTCTGATTTCAATTTATCGAACCTCGGCTGGGCCCAGAAAGATGGACAGAAATTAATAGTGCTGGTTTCTTCGTCGGAGTCTGAATCTGTCCAAGCGACAGAACCAGTTCCAGCACTATTCATGCAAGCGTCACTTCCATCTTCTTCTTCCCATGTATCTGCGCAGCTGATCTCAAGTTCGGCGTCCTTGGGGCGGCCATTTTTTCCTGGACTAGCATTTCCTCGAAGCACAAGTTGATGTAATATGGTCTGGATTCTGCTTCTGCCCTTTTCAGAGGAATCAAGCGCAAAGAATTGAACATATCTATCGATTCATCGTACACAGTCAGAGACGAGGCCTATCATAAGATGATTAAGAGAGAGAGAGAGAGAGAGAGAGAGAGAGAGAGAGAGAGAGAGAGAGAAAGAGATAAAGGACATCTGGAGAGCTTGATAGACCTGGTACACACCCTGGATCATGCAAATATATGTATTGTTGTGCATCTTCTGTCAGTTGGGTCTGTTTTATCCTTGGCCATGTCACTGTGTTGAATCGGTTCCACGCCGTGCTACTTAGCTCAAGTGCACCGACCCAAGCTCGCTCCACGGCTGCGCGTTTCGTTTCTTGTTTGTTTTTGGGATTAGCTGCATCGCAGTTTTTGTTCCAGGTAATGGCATTCTTGTTTAATGTATACTGTGTACGGCGATCAATAACACTCCCATGAACCGCATGCAATAATACAAAGACTGTAAGTAGATATGTCACAATCTTGGAGTTTTGAGCCGTCATTGCTGACACCTGGGTAGTAGGAGCAGGAACTCAATGAATAAATTGAAGAACTATTTGAGAAAACTCTACAATTTTATACATCAAAATTTTGGGGCCGAAGACTGGATCCGGAAGCCCGAAAGAAGGGTTTACCTAAGTAGTGCTTATAGTATTAATCAAAATCAAACGTCAAATAATTAGCCCAAGGAGTGAATATACTTAGGTAAGCCTTCAGTTGCAAAAAAAACCCCCAGTCGGGGCTCGTGAGACCTCAAAAGTGGAAAAGAAAGCCTTGCCAACCATGAACTTATGTGGAAAAAATGTGGAACTTGTGGAATCAATCCTCCTGCTCCACTGCAGAGCCCACTCGGGCATGTAAATTTTCTATAATTACTTCCAGGGTTTCAGCCTTACACATAATCAACGATGTGCACAGCATCCTTAGATACTACAATTACAACCTTAAGTCATAGAAAAAAAGCCCACTGTCAGGGCAGGTATGGGATTTTGACCACGTAAACACGTGAAGATGAAGGTCTTTAACAAAAAATGATGAGTATTAGGGCTGAACGGCATATTGAGTGATATTTACCGGTGACCGACTCGTAAGGAAAAGACAATGACTTTCAAAGTAGCCGGCCCCCAAAGGCCTTTCCAAAAGGCCATGGGGGCCTTCGACCCAGAAAGTAGTGTCATACAAAAATTCTTACCTAGACAAGTATGGCATATGGTGCAGGCGGAGCGCATCGCACTGTGTTTTTATCACACGACTAATTGACCGATGACATCCAAATACTCATCAGGAATTTTGAAATTACTGATCGCTAGACGTTGCTTCCCTGCTTCGTCAAAGTTGCTTGGATCGAGCCATCTAGATCTGAGTTAGCGCACTTGGTCCGAGCAATTTTGATAATAGTGAGCCGCTCACCTTTCAAGAGTGCGTCGCACAACCATCCACTCCGTATCAAGAATAGAAAACCAAGCTGTATCTCGATTCCGACCCTTCACAATCATATGCTGTCGAAACAGTCCTTCACGGCGGAACATGAATCGCTCAGCAGCTTTTTGAGAGGGCACATTCAGATTATCACATTTCCACTCAAGCCTTCGGAAGTTCAAATCATCGAAGGCAGCCCTAGCCATCAAATAGATAGCCTCAGTGGCAGCTGTAGTGCGCTGTAGGGATGGAGAGAACATAAGCCATCCGATCTCGACAACGCGATTTGGCAAATCTATCCGAAGGAAACTTGAGAACCCAATCGACTTCCCGTGGGTGTCCATGATGGCGTAGAAGATAGGATCAGTGGATTTTGAAAGGTCCGTGATGAACTCAGTAAAAGAAGCTTGGTCTGAGAAGGGGCCCTTAGCCATATAGGTCCATAGATGGGCTTGTTCAGGATGTCCCACGCATTCATAGAGATCTTCAGCGTGGCTTGGTGACAACGGAACGAGTTTAACAGTTCGACCAGTTAAAGACAGACCAACTGGAAGTGTAGCTGCACTATCATCGACAGTCCGATCAATTGAGGCAGTCATATTGGTGGCCATATTTCCAAGGTCAGTTATCCAGAGTACTCAGGGGGAAACAGTCCTTTTAAAAAGTTGAATGACTCACATGCGGGGCTAACATTCTGATATCGCTTAGCTCACCTTCCGCGTTCCGATAACTAGTACGAAGGATCGCTTAAATGCTGTGGTAGTCGCTATAATGATTGCTAACTAACGGGATTCCCCGTGACCACGCACCATCACAATTTTGAATCTCTGTAGTACCCCTTTGCTTTCAAACAACCACCATGCCTCCAAATCGCTCCGAAAACGACAAAATTTGATCGAACTGGAGGGCCGTTCTATTGAAGGCTCAATTAATTTTGTTTCGGTGCCACCTACCTAATTCGGAAACTTACATCCCAGTTAATATGTAGTTTGACATTGAACTTTACCCCCACACTGACTTCCCCCGCTCTCCACATTTCGTCCCACGTCGACTGTTTCTCTACCTACTGATGTCGATCCCTCATGAATGCAACATTGCCAGAGGAGGTTGGGGGGAACATAAAAGTTGTAAATTTCCCATGATGATATGAGTAACATGCTGCCATGTACTGGTATACTTTCGTCTTCGCGGCAGTGACTTCGGCGTTGCAGACGCTGCCACCGGTCAATTGGACAACACCTCTTTTTGCCTCGTCCCGAAGTTTACCCCTTGAGTCTGTCAATAAGATAATTTACCTGGAAGAAAGACTCGTATCCTGGAAAGATCACAATGGGCTTACCTTGATTCCGCCTACTGCATCTGACTTTGCCCAAACTTTTCTTGAAGATTTACAAGAAATTACAAATGAGCCTTGGGAGCTGAAGGTTGTGGATCGATTCTCAGAAAAAAACTCAGGCATATTCTTAGGTCATTCAGAAATCCCGGGGAAATTTACCTACGAAGATGGAACTCCCACAGAAGAGGGATATGAGCTTGTTATCGGAAAAGATCGCATCTCCATCCTTGGATCTGGGGCTCGAGGAATGTGGTGGGGGACAAGAACAGTCCTTCAGCAGATTGTACTTAGTGAAAATTTGTCACTTCCTTTGGGCAGTGTGGTTGATGTTCCTGCATATCCCGTAAGGGGCTTTATGCTTGATGCCGGGCGGAAGTGGTACTCGTTGGATTACCTGAAAGATCTTTGCACTTATGCATCGTTCTTTAAACTCTCAGAGTTTCATTACCATGCAACCGACAATTACCCGCTCAGCCGAGGCCCAGATGTGAGTTGGAATCAAGTTTACTCGCAGTTTACTCTGCGGCCTGAAAATTCAGGATTACTGCCGCTGGTGCAGCGTATGAACGAGACACTGTCCCGGCTAGAGTTCGACGACTTTCAACGCCACTGCGCCCAGAGAGGTGTAACAGTGGTGCCAGAAATTGAGAGCCCTGGGCACTCTCTGTCTGTGACAAAATGGAAACCAGAGCTTTCTTTGGAAAGTCGGGATCTACTCAATCTTTCCCATCCCGAGACAATTCCTTTGATAAAGTCCATTTGGTCGGAATTCCTGCCGTGGTTCTACACAAAGGAAGTACACATTGGAGCTGATGAGTATGATTCATCACTCTCCAACGACTATATAAGCTTTGTGAATGATATCTCCACCTTCATCAAGGCCCGAGGGAAAAATATCCGTATTTGGGGCACCTTTGAACCTTCATCCACCCTGAGTATCGCAGAGGACATCACAATACAACACTGGCAATATGGACAGTCTGAACCCGTTGCCTTAGCACAAAGCGGATATAAGATCATCAATTCCGAAGATTGGTGGGCCTATCTATCCTTGAAAAATGATCATGTGCCGATCAGCCCAGCGCCCTACCCTCAATTCTTCAATACAAATCGAATCCTCAATTTTGCCGACATTGATGGATGGCAATGGGCCCCAAATCTATTCAACCCAGTCAATGTCACGAATCAACCTGACTCAAAAGCAGTCCGAGGAGCCATTATGGCAGCTTGGAACGATAATGGCCCCAGTGCAACAACCCAGTTGGAATCTTTTTATGCAATTCGAAATGGCATTCCCGTTGTGGCATCGCGGGCATGGTCGGGCACTCGTGGGCCATATTTGAATACGACAAGCCTTGATAGATCGATTGATCTATTAACAACAAATGCAGTGGGACAGAACCTGGATCGAATCCTTCCAAAAGACGCAATTCAACAGCCAAAATTGACCTTTTCATGGATCCGCCCTGACCAAAGTACCTCAAAAAACTACCAGCTCGGCCTGGGGAGCAAAGGCATAAATTACACGCTAGAGCTCGACTTTGACGGCCCCTTTTCTCTGGATTCCGACGATGCAAAATTGTCCTTCACAACAGATAGCCAGCTGGTGTTCTCATCTGATGGGTTCACCTACCCTCTTCGGTCAGTTGCAGAGACTGATGGATGGGATCCAGCGGCGCCGGGCCGAATTTGGGCCAACATAACTACTTCGACACACAAAATTGCCGAAATACCATCCAAAGGCCATCTTCAGATACGCACTGATAAACTAAGTGGCAGTCGAGTCTGGATAGATGGTACTTTCATGGGACGTTTCGAAGTATTTATCTATGGTGGTAAGAACAAGGTTTTTTCGTGGAGCCAGATGGCATTTGTAGCACCTTTGGAAGCAGTACTTGGAAGTGGTCTACAGAAGATTACCTTGTATAGCTATCGGTAAATTTAATTCCATAACTGGTGTAGTGGGGAGGCAGACAAGTGGCAGTGTGACTTGACTAAGCAGGATAAGTGATAACTATGTTTTAGAGATCAGACCATCAGACTTCTTCTCCTCCGAGCTTCTACTCAGTCTCCTTCTTCGTCTCCCACTATCCCTCCGATCCCTGCTGTTACGGGATGAATGCAAGAATTTGTAAGCTGTAAAGATCCGGATGCTCTTATGGCTCGTCCGGCTCTGTACAGATGCCAGGAGCGCAGTCTCTCCAGAGACTAGGCATTTCATCGGGTATCGACCCGTTACAGTCTAAATGCTTTAGAATAAACTCATTTATATCTCCAATCGCCTTCTGGCGCGATGTTCATTTAGCATTAAGGTATTTGAATTCTTCTACATCATCTCTCCAGTCTCCACGGAGAGCTTCATTAATTTTCCGCGATTCATCATCTACAGGAGGTTGTAGCTCTGGCTTCGCAGGGTAATCGTTTGGCTCTGGTCCTAGCTTCAGGAGGGCATCGCCTAGCCCTGGGTTACAGTAATCCCAGACTCCACTAGCAGTCGCCAAGGCTTTCACCCTTTTATTCAAATGCTGCCATTGCGCAGCATTCTTCAGTCTTATATCACCAGACATGGCGGACACGAGGTAAGTCGATCGATTCAGGGGTATATACCCAATTTTCTTCGTTTTTCAGGGGGTTTTCAGGGTAAAATTAACGGCGAACCGGGCTTATAACTGTCAACTTGGGCGAGGAAGTGGGATTATAAGAACCAATCAGAAGACTTCACAATCTCAAATATGTGTGTATTTTCAGCAGTAAATCTCACTGCAGTAACTAAAGAGCGTACGGAAGCTGACTAGACTAAAATAGGACTGGCCATTTGACACGTTTTTATGATACCTCTCTATAACGATGGTTTTTCGTTAGCTGAATTACATAGTTATAACCCAGGTTTACTGTACCTCACGTAACCCCTCATGTTCTTTAACCATATCATAACGTGATCCCAAGTTGATTGGACATCACTTGCGTAGACAGTCCCTGCTAGCGGCATCCGCCTCACTAGGTCCATAACACAACAGTCATATAATACTATGTGCTTTCCGTAATAAAAGAATCAAACATGTTCCTAGAAAATATTTGGTATAACAGGAGCAACCTTTGGCTTAGGTAAGAGTGTATGCCAGTACTGCCAGACTACAACTGTAGCAATGGTTGTTGGGATGGCAAAAGCCCAATATATCCAAAACTTATCCGACATACCCCAGCCATTATTTCCAGACTGGAAGAACGACATGCTGAAGATGGATGAGATGAAGGTAGGCGGGAGAAAGGCTAGCGTGACAAATGCAATTGTTTTCATGGTCGAATTATCGACCTGTGCGGCACGACCTATCTGCACAGACGTTTCTGCGTTACCCTGGGCGACAATGTTGAAAGCTAGTTGGATTTCGTTCTGAAGCCGTTTTTCGTTTGATATTGAGCGGTGGCGTAGACTTGCAATAAAGCACCCAAAAAACTCGATCTTGTTTTTGAGATCTTCATCTTCACCTGAATATGAGTTTCTTGGTTGTGACTTTATATAGAGACTATATTTTTTGATGATAGTCTCGATATTTTGAACCGAGACATCTAGACTCTCACTAACATGAATCGCGTGACGGGCAATGTCATGCATTCTCCGGTAATCTGGCTGTGGTCTGTTTGAATTGATATCTTTTTCAATCGCCCTTACTTGATCCCGTATGGCCCAGATGGCGGACGCTTCGATAGAGACCAAGATTTCTAGCACGTGTGAGTAGGGCCAGAATGGAATACTTAAGTAAGATTTGACTAGCTTCGATATTGACTGAAGCATTGGCTCCCAGTAGAATTCTGCTAGATCAAAAATAAGCAGAAATGTTTGATTGAGAGAAGGAATCCACCGAGTGAAGATATTTAGTATGATCCACTCGTAATCCGAACTAGTCTGAACATGTTTTGTCTCAAAGTATGCCCATGTATCTATAGTATTTTAGCCACAAAAGTAACTAGCGTGTATAGTATTAAACGACTCATTATATACTTACTAAAGCCCATTATATTACCTTCTTGATGGGTTGTCTCGCAACCAAAATATCCGTTAGGTTCTCCCGCAAATTCAGACCACCAATTCTCGGGCATATTAAATGCTTGTAAAAATTTCTTAGGACATCCTATAGAGCACCTGCGAATATTCTGAGTGCTTGCAAATCTGTTGGCATGAGTGGTGTAAAATCAAGATACAAGACGAAGGCTGGACTAACATAACACACACTCGAGCTTCTGGAAATGCTGATATGGGTATACCAGTGGGATCTATGGCTTGGAGATCTCTGACATAAACCTGGCTTGTTCGCCAAATTTCATCTAAAAATTTGATTAGCTTAGTCTTTGGAGTTCAGAGGCTACGCAACCTTTTCCCCACTGCGATGCTTGTAGTAAGCAAGATTGGCAACTAATCCCACTCATAGCAATTTTAAGAGAACAGTGCTTCAATATAACAGTTCAAATGCTATAAGTAGGCGAGAGATAGCGAATTTAAGTAGTACAGGAATTTCCTCAGCCTCGGCCCTATCTGGGCATAGTAGCCTATAGATCCGCATTTATAACGAATCATATAAATTCCTTAAATTAAAAGGAGATTTCTTCAATCATAACGCCTAGCTTATTCAGATCACACAGCGCCTAGCTTATGCAGTCAGATCACAGACTCCTCACAGCCTCTGAGATAGAACTACGTGGTTAGCGTTGTAGAATGTGGCATGTAGATGTTCAGAGAACCTAGCAGTCACTTGTAGCAATACTTCCCTTTTTTTAGATACACCGCTTGAAAGAGCATTTGTGGTAGTCATCTTTGAGTGAATGGGTTTTTCTGAGCTATTATTCAAACTATTAATCTGGGTACTGAAAATAATACTTAGTATGACAGACATAGAGATAGTAGATGCACTAGTAAGGATTCCTATATAGACATGTTCATTGGGTTGGGTATACCCATACCCAATCTCGCCTCGTCTCAGGCTATAGAAGCTATGTAATCCAATAAGTAATAAGAACTAATGAAATCAGCCATAACTGCAAGGATTTCCACGCATTATAGCCGGTCCGTGCACATCTGCCTACCCCCTCATCTGGATCATTTTCGCCACCCAAAAGTCATCCCCAGCATTAATCCTGCCATAAACATCAGCATCAAATTACTATCAATCCATCACCAAAACTGACTACCCTCCCAAAGATGACAACCCCACCAAAAGTCCGCGTTGGTGTCGGTGCATTCATACTCCAATCCAACAACGAACCCCAGGTAAATCCACACTTTCTCGTGGGTAAACGCATCAACGCTCACGGCTCTGGCACCTACGCGCTCCCTGGAGGGCACCTCGAATTTGGCGAAACCCCCGAGCAATGTGCGACCCGTGAATTATCCGAGGAGACCGGACTGGCTGTTACGAATGTGCGCTTTCTCACCGCGACAAATGACTACATGCCTGCGGATAATAAGCACTATATCACCATGTTTATGGTTTGTGAGCGGGTGGATGAGGCTACTGAGCCGAGGGTACTAGAGCCGGACAAGTGTGAAGGGTGGGAGTGGATTAGTTGGGATGATTTGAACGAGTGGGCGAAGATAGAGAGGGGAGGGAAGGATGTACTGGGGAGGAAGCTGTTCACCCCCTTTTTAAGTTTATTGGAGCAGAGGCCTGAAGTTCTTCCGTTGTCGCTTTAGGTATGAGAGTGTATCCTAATTACGTATGGGTTAATGTTTAATGTTGAGATGGCGGCATACTGCCGCCACTCACCGCTTCCGCAAGACAGACTTGGGATATTCCTACCCTGCTAATCCTACTCTCTCCTGCCTTATAAATCAGGTGTCTACTCCCCTTTTCTTACCGCTTTATCTCCACCGAGAGTGCTTCCCAAAGACCTGTTCGGAGTCGGCGGCGAGTTGAAGACCCTGATATGCAGTATTATTAGTTCAAATTGAATGCTTTATTCTGGTTGAAACAAACTACATTTTCTGATACAGTAGACCAGTGACTATGATATTCTTTTCTTATGATCGGTCCGATAATGGAAATCTACAACCATAGTGATGGCTGAAATAACTAAAAAAACAAATAAAGTAAAACAACAAACGCGAAGAATGAAAGTGCCTAGGTGCTTAGGTTCTGTTTCGCTATTCTAGTCTCTGTTGAGAATACTTCGTAAATAGCTCCGGATACCAGCGTTGTCCGACATCGGGGTGGCTCAGGATACGATTTCTGAGGTGCGCCTCACCGAACTAAATTTTGTAAGACTGAGTACTTGCAAATTCAAGACAAAAAGGACTTACGCAGGAGTAAAGAGGAGATAAGAATTCGCTTGGGACATCAACCGCCCGCTTCTTTCGGTCATCAGAGGTCGGAATATTTTTTACAATGTGAGCTGCCGACTTTTGAAGTTGGTCAAGGGTGAGATCCAGCCTTACTCCAAGGAAGAAAGGTATACTGTATCGAATTTTTGAAGTTGGTGCCTAGAGTTATATCTGGTCAGTGCATTTCTTCTTATTTGGGATAGGTATCTTACAATAACTCGATGCGTTGTTGCTGCGCAAATGCCTCCAGTAATGGCTTCAAATCCCTGTTGAATGTTGATAACCAAGCTCCCCTCCACAGGGGGGACATCAACCCACTCCCCATTCTTGTTCAGGACTTGTAATCCACCAGTGTCATCTTGCGAGAGAAATGTGAAAAGACCAGAAGAATCCTTGTGGGGGCCGACGCCCTGAGATTTTGGTGGGGCCTTTGGATACTTGACGAACTTCAGCCTGCTCATGTTTCCCTTGAAATCATCAAAAACATCTTTGGGAAGAGATAAGCACTCTGCTACCAGGTGAACGAAGCTCTGGGCCAATTGATCAATTTGATTGATGTACTCATCTACGAGTGTCTGGGCGCCAGGTGTCTCCGGGTACTATATCACATCAGAATATGGAAACATCAGGGTATCAGGAGTTGAAATTGAGACTACCTGATTGTCACCCTCTAGTCTTTGCCAGAAAGGGTCCTCGTTAGACCAGGATCTTTGACCAGGAGTACCAAAGTCAAATTGCTTTGATTGTTAGCACCGATCATACAAGTAGGTAGAAAGAAATTACCTCACGAAGGTCAGTCTTCGCTGCTGTATTCTCCGCACCAAGACGTGTGTATCCAAGGAATGATGGTGATCGTATCATGTTACACCTCTCCTTAATTTCCATAGGTAAATCAAAGAGCTGGTGTATCCTTTCATGAGTGCATTGAATGGTATCCTATGCAATCAGCAATATTCGATACAGCAGACATATATGTCTCACCTCAAGACCCGTATTGGTCAGATAAAGAAATCCAACAACAAATATGGCATCTCGGAGTCTCGCAAGCTCGTCACTTTTTGTTGCTGGGTCGACTAGGCGTGCATAATTCACCTCCGGTATTGATGAAAATGTGTCTGCCATGCCATTCAACCGTGGCCAAGTCTACACAACAATTAACTTTAACCACTAATGAAGTAATATCAGACCAGCTTTTCTTTCTAACAGAAATATGGATGAATTTAAGATGTTTGGTTTCCCCGCGGAGCTGACTTTATCCACAAAATGGCAATATGGCGCAATGTACTCGGATTACTCAGCCAAAATAGTTAACTAACTAGTCACGCCTTTATCTATTTAGTCCTACTGTCCTAGTCTACTAAGGCAGTTGTCTATGTCCGTTAAAATATGACTCGGGAGCATTGAAATATGGTATGATCTTTAGTCAATATGAGAATGGTAACTGGAAGGGGACCCTGCCATGTTGCATTCACGAAACACCCTTGTTCAGATTCCTTCTATGTATAATCGACATTATTAGTTCATGCATGTCAGCCTAAGGAGGATCTCTGCCCATATTTGAATGGGGTTTTTAGTTTTAGCGTCATCTGTCCTGCCTAGACCAAGTTGTTACAGAAATAGATCAGATGTGAAAAAGTAGTCAAGATTTAGTAAGGGTATCAGAAATAATGACAGATCTTGAAGACTAATCCCAACCAGCCCCTGTGAACACCATAACAGATGAATACCATTTCTACTTCACCCAGATGTTTTCTGAGAAACGAATCTATACTCATCCACTCTTCACCCAGAGCAGGAATTGGAAGAGTTATCTTGGTCGCATCAAATTCCCATACTGCCTCCCGCTCATGTTTGTGAGCCCGTAGATAGAATGGCATCATCCACTTCTTCGGCCTTTCTTCTAAAAGTCCCATATCCCGATTTTGACCCCAAACCCGGCCTTATTCCTTGAAGGCGTGGTTGATTTTACCCCACCGAAGATTCTCATGGGCATCAAAGATTTCACAAAATGGCTCAGATCTGTAGCGAGCCATGATTTGAGCAAATAGAATGGCGTCATCTAGTGCATAGGAGGCCGACTCATCACGAGGGGGCATCTAGAAGCATCATACTAGCACATTCCGATGAACTCAAGTAGTGTATCAAATTGAACTTAGAGTATATATACGGCATGAGCTGCATCAAAAAGCAAATATGACCCGATCAGCATACCATTTGCGACCAGATGGAGCTTGATATACTGGATACAGCATTCGATCGTTGTTGTTTTCAACCATCTCTCGAACACATAGTATGTCAGACTTACTAAATCGATCCGCATCTTGTTTCGCAGGTTGGTTCAAATTAGACTTTGAGAGACCCAGTCTTAGCCTGGCACCAGGTGGTGGGATTCCAGATCTTCCTGGCTAAATTCAACCATTGATGCAGCGAATATTTGTTCATATTTTTTATCAACGAAAGAAGTGAGGAACAATCCATGGCGCGACACCTTCATGGCGGATGATCGGAAACGAATTTGGGATTTTCAAGTCATCTGTTTGGATGTTGGCCTGTAAAAATGAGATGCCAGTATATTCCGGGACAACCTGGGTCAACCCAGTGGTTGCGAACTCCCAACTGTACTCCATCACAGCTGATGACCAAATCACCAACGACCTTCGATTTATCTTCAAACTTCACCACTGCTTTTACTTCTAGTTCTTATCCACCCACGACCTTTTTGCCGAAGACAATATCGACATTGGGATTCCGATTGACTAAGGTCGACAATGCCATAGACAGCATAATTCACATCACGCGACGACCTTTGTACCCGCCAGAGCCGTTCCCGTGAAGGTCAAAAGTTGGGGCCATGTTGTATTCAGTGCTCTCGGGGCTATACACCCAGAATTATTACCCAGTATATACAGGAAACTACTGTTTCTTATATATTCAAATTAGTGTATCATCTGATGGAAGAACTTCCTGACGTATCATACCACGTTGGAAGGAGATCACGGTCGCTATTGAACCTTAGAATGAAATTGTGTGGCTGTCAAATCCCAAACCGTCTTGTCTTCACTAGACACGTCCACTATGCCTTTGACTAGCAAGTGCAGATTCTTCTTTCAAATCTCCTTTCTCCTTTTTGGGATTGTAGGTAAATCAGTACTGTCGGTTGACTAGGTTATTACCGAAGCAGACAGCTATTGATATCGTTTCTGTACGTATATAATAGGTGTATGCATATTGGGTAAAAGTGAAGTGTCATTCTAAAATGCTCAGATGAAAGAAGATATAGTAGCTGCCATGCCAAGATCACATGATCTTGGTATGTCAGCTGATATTCGTTCCAACAAGTACCTAAACTTATAGAATGAATGTTCAAATAAAGGAGCTTCAAAGGTACCATAATATTTTTTTTTAGCAGTCACCTGAATCATGGAATACTGGAAGAATATACACATTCGAAGCAGGCGTAGGAAGAGCAATTTAGTGAACAAACAAAATGGGTCTTTTACCGAGGTATCCTATGGTGAAATGCAAGGTTCATAAATATCTCGGTATCAAGACTGGTGACAGATACAAGAGTATTTATTTATAGAAAGGATTCTTTTGATAATTCCCGGATATAGTCCAACGGCTGTTAATAGAATCTTGATAGTGGGTTAAGAATTCATCATTTCTCCTAGTACTCTTCTAAGGTTAGCGTTGCAAGAGGATATACGGGCAAGCAAACACTAGCTAGAGGGTTCCAAGCTTCAAAGCAGCAAGCCTCTAGGACTTGCCCGACATAGTAAGTCATTACTTTTCAAGCTCCAGCAGGAATCACGGTTATGGACGAGCGACTTTTTTGCAACATAATTGGAATCGAACCCGCATCCATCTTCAATGCTCAGATATTTTCCAAATCAAGTGGAAACTTGAAAGGGAAAACTGGAAAGGAACATTGTGATCGACCGTTCCGGCCCATAAGACTTGAAAAAATTCTCTTCGTACTAGACCCACTTTATAGTGGTCGTCCTGTCCGATAACTACGCCTGCTCTTTCAAGGCTGAATTCAATGACCCAAGAGTGTCATTGTGATTGAACCAATTCGCCAAATTACAAGTAACTAAGAATTGGTGATACTGATTCAGCCGCTTTTACCCGTCACAATCATCCATGGATACCACCTAGTATCGCCGGGGCAACATAAACTCCTATACTTCGGAGCTTCTTGATTGCTGATCTGGCCAAGAGGTCGTTATCGCTTCTTCCTACGAAGTGCTCTCAATCTATGCTTTCTTCGAATGTTCTTAAACTGTTCAAAATTTGCAGCATATCTCACCAGCAAGCACATTCTCATAGCACGCTCTACATTTGAAGAATTCTATTAACCTACAACCTACATGATATGCATAAATCCTGGTTCATCCCTGGCTTCAGCTGCTCTGAACTCGGGAAAGAATCTTCGAATGGTTCCATTCAACTATCAAAGGGCTAGTACCTATTCAAGTCCCCACTTGCGATAGTCAATGCGCGATAAGCAAGAACCGTTAAGATTACGACCGGGCAACCGCCGGTGATTGACTGATATCTTAATCAAAAGAGTGGTTGAGTCAATGGAGCTTGTCCGATTTGACGCCAATCAGAGAATTCATAATCGATATACGCCGATCACTTCTTGATCAAGTCTTAAGCGATATCCACCAGGGCAACAAGTCCGAGGTCGGCTCCTAGTATCATGCCCTGCAGTACTTTTTGCACATTTAAGTACGGCCTATCCACCCTGCGAGCATCGAATAGAGTTTCCAAGCTTGAGAATAGAGCCCTTCAGAAGTTTTGACATCATGCGTGGTCTCCTTACTTTTGCCTCGCTGTTGCTAGGGGGAAGCACCGTGCATGCGACCGCCCTGGCCAACCCTCACGGTGGTCACAGCTCTAACGCTGATAAAATCACCCCAAAGGTGTTCATCATTTCAATGGTATGTGAACCGAGAGCCTGCGATTGAGTCCCTTTGGATACCCTGTTTTCAATGCTCATACGCCATCTAGTTTGAACCCGAAGCTGCGGCATGGTGGAATATTCCAGAGTTCGACTTGCTTGCTCACAACATAAGCCTCCCCGGTCTTGCGCCTATCTTCCCCGATGTGCACTGTACAAAGGACTTCGAGGTCTGTCAGCTCATCACTGGTGAATCTGAGATCAACGCCGCTACCACTGTCTTCTCCGTTGCCTTTTCTCCTCTTTTCGACCTGACACATACCTATTTCTTCATTGCTGGTATTGCCGGCGTCAGCCCTAAGCGTGCTACACTTGGCTCTGCCACCTTTGCTCGGTATGCAGTCCAGGTGGCACTTCAGTACGAGATTGATATCCGGGAGCTCAATGCCAGCTATTCCACCGGATACATCCCATTGGGCTCAGAATACCCAGATCAGTACCCTAGCAATATCTACGGCACCGAGGTCTTTGAAGTCAATGATGATCTCCGCAGCCACGCCGTGAAATTCGCACGCCGAGCAACTCTGTCTGATTCTACTGAGGCTAAGGCCTACCGCGCCCACTATGAAACTGCCAGTGGAGAATACAAGGTAGCTTCTTTGCCTCCGTCTGTTGTGGAATGTGATGTTGCCACTTCGGATGTTTACTACGCTGGCAACATCTTGGGCGATGCTTTTGCCAATACTACTAAGCTCTTCACAAATGGAACTGGTGATTATTGCTCCACTGCTCAGGAGGATAATGCGACACTCGAAGCCCTGCTGCGGTCGTCAGCTCACAAGCTGACTGATTTCTCTCGCATCATCGTCATGCGCACTGCATCCGACTTTGATCGACCCTACCCTGGAACTTCAGCCACATACAACCTGATGGAGGCCTCCACCGGTGGGTTCACTATTTCTATTGAAAACATCTACAACGCCGGAATCGAAGTCGTGAAGGGAATTTTAGAGGGATGGCACACGACTTTCGAGGCAGGTGTGAAGCCCACAAACTATATTGGAGACATTTTCGGTACTCTGGGCGGCGAGCCCGACTTCGGCCCCGGTGTTCAAGAGGCTTATGATAACAGTGGTGCCTTGAAGAAGAGGAGCTTTACCAATCGCCTCAAGAGACGCAACTGATGATAGCCCAAGTTACCAAAATTTCTAGGTAATGTACTCTTGAGTCATTGCACAGTTTCCAGAATACAATGTAATCTAGACTATCCAAACATTAGAAGCCATTTTTTCAAAATCTTGACATTGAACGCCTCCAGATTGGAATGTTATCGAGTGCTAAGACGGCCGTAGATCTAGGACAGAAGCTGACATCGGCTTTTATCTCCGATAGTTTAACTCCGCGATGACACAACGAGCGGAGTCCCTCTTCACCGCCCATGCTGATTATTTATATTCGATCATCAGCATTTTTCAACATTGAATAACCTACTATCGCAATTTCCATAATCATGGCTGCTATTTCAAAGTCTGTTATTCAATCAGGAAAGGCTGCTCTCGTCACTGGTGCGGCTTCGGGAGTTGGCTTTGCTATTGCAAAATTATGCAGGGATAAGGGCATGCACCTGGCTCTTCTCGACATTGATCAGGATAACCTCGCAAAGGCCAAAAGTGTACTAGTCGATATCAACCCAAGCCTGAAGACAGAGAGTTATGTGATTGATGTGGCCGACTTGACTGCTTGGAAAGAGACCACTAGTGCGATCGCGAAATCCTTACCTGCTATCGACTTAGTCGTGTTGAATGCAGGTAAGGGGTACAAGCCTCAAGAAAAAGAGGGACCTTTGAAGCAGTGGCTTGACGGGGAATATTGGCGAAAGGTGAGAGAAAATACCTCGACAAATGCCTACGAAATATAGTTGATAATCGAACTAGACTTTTGAAACAAATACCTTCGGTCCTCTTAACGGACTCGAGTCTCTGCTCCCTCATCTTGTCGCTTCCGGTTCATCACCTAAATCAATTGTGATTACTGGTTCAAAGCAAGGAATTACCAACCCTCCTGGTGCTGGTAATCCTGCATACAATGCATCCAAATCTGCAATTAAGAACCTCACCGAGCATCTTGCCCATGACCTACGCTCCAACTCAGCATTGGCACATATTTCCGTTCATCTTTTGGTCCCTGGATGGACTTGGACCGGCATGATGGGCAACGTGGGTCCCACAAAAGAGGAAGAAGTGAAAAAGCCCGCCGGAGCTTGGTGGCCAAGCCAAGTAGCAGATGAGCTACTAAAAGGATTAGAAAACGGATCTTTCTATATCATCTGCCCAGATGATGATACAGACTATGCTTTGGATCAGGCCCGCATGAAATGGGCGAGTGATGATGTGATTGAGAACAGAGCACCTTTAAGCCGCTGGGATGAAGGCTGGAAGACTCGTGCTGCAGAGGCCATTGAAGCGGATGCAAAGACTCGAAGATTGAATTAAAGCGCCGGATTGATGAAAAATTATATATATGCAATTCAGTTAATTCTCCACGGCAACGTGACTTCTAAGCCCTAGTTTTAGCTCAGATGTAAATGTCTAAATCCGAATCAAAATATAGGACGTATTCTCTCCCCTATCACTGTACTTTGATGACCACCTTTCCAAAATGGCTGCCACTCTCAAGGAACTTGAAAGCTTCGACAGACTCGGCGAAAGGAAACACGCGGTTGACAGCCGGGTGGATATGATGGGTCTCGTAGAATCGGATCATCTCTTCGAAGCGATCCTTAGGGCCGTTGATGATTCCCTTCAGAGTGACCGTGCGCCTCAAAGCGAGGACATTAACGTTAATACCAGACTCTAGTGTGTCAATCTTTCCAGACACATAGCCTATGCAGTCAATTAATCCTCCAAATGCAATACAATCGAAACTCTTTCTCAAGGTTTGGGCTCCGCCAACCTCGAGGATAATATCGGCACCGTGATCATTTGTCCATTCCATGACTTTCTCTTCCCAGTTGGGGGTGTTGCGGTAATTGATTGTTAGATCAGCGCCAAGTTGCTTGGCCTGCTCTAGCTTTTCATCGGACGAGGAGATGATAATAGCTACTAAAATTAGCGGCATTCCAAGTATCATGTACATTTCAAGGTCTCACCTTTGGCACCTGATGCCTTCGCAATCTGCAAACCCGCAATTGACACACCACCAGTGCCCTGTAGAAGAATATACTCGTCTTTGCCACCACTGTGATCGATCGGTCTCATTCCATTGATGGACATCCAGGCCGTGACAGAAGCAATAGGCAGTGTGCATGCTTCCTCGTCGGACATATAGCTGGGTTTTTTCACCAGGGTGTCGGCGGGAAATACTCGGTGCGTAGTAAGAACTCCATTCAGAGGATGGCCGAGGCTGCCTGCAAGCTCTTTTGGGGTTATCTGACCAGTTTTGTGTTGCGGAAAGCAGGTCGACAAAACACGGTCTCCAACAGCCCATTGAGTAACTCCTTCTCCAATCTGGGTTACTACTCCGCACATATCACTACAGGGCACAATAGTGGCCTCTTGCTCGGCAGTCTTATGATGTTTGTACTCGCCCCTCGTAACTAGGAATCAACGCATATTAGCACAGTACTCTCACAATTTTTATATCAGTATGTAGACTATGAATTAAAGGGCTTACTCTCTACATCACGGTAGTTGAGAGACACAGTTTTTACCCCCACCAACACCTCCCCAGCTTTGGGGGACGGCATGGGGACTTCGGTCTGGTAAAGACTATCCAGCCCCTTGAGCGGTGAAAGCCACTGTTTAACCGACATGGCATCAAACTCAATACTAGAATGTGCAATTGAGCTGTCCAATCAAGGTCTGGTGTGAGAGAACGATTTAAAATAGACCAAATGAGACTGCAGGCTTTGGGCGGGGTATTTATCCTTTTAAATCCGAGAGCGGTCTAAACTCCGTGCTAAATACGGAAGCAGTTCGTCGCCCTCTGAAACACAACATCAACATCCAATATCATTGACTATGACAGACCAGCTCACTTCTCACCAGGGAAATTCCCACAACGTTCCAGGTATTTGATGTTCTCTGAGTAGTCACAAGAAACTTCACTCATGATCTTCCAAGCGCATTTCCTACATCATCCCAAGTCAGACTCCCCGCGCTTGCCTCAGATCATCGCTCATCGAGGATACAAAGAGAAATATCCTGAAAATACAATTTGTGCTATTGATGGAGCCATTCAAGCAGGAACTAATGCCGTAGAAATCGACCTACACCTCACCCGGGATGGAGTAATCGTGTTATCGCATGTAAGAACAAAGAAATCCTATCTGTTCGCGATAGCATAACTTACGGTGCATAGGATGCGACGTTGCAACGATGCTTCGGGGTCAAAAAGAAGATTATCGATTGTGACTGGGACTACCTTAAAACTCTTCGTACTTTGCAGGTCCCGCACGAGCCTATGCCGCGGCTTGTAGACGTTCTTCAGTTTATGAGACAGCCAGGGCGAGAAGATATTTGGATCCTCTTGGATTTAAAGGTTGGTAAAGAGGCCCAGAGCTGCGTTATTCTGACTAAAATCATTAGCTTTCCAACGATCCTGAGACTATTATGAGTGTACTGGCAAAAACTATAGAATCAGTACCTATTCCCGCAGTGGGGCCAGACTGGCATCGTCGGGTTGTACTGGGCTGCTGGTCGGCTCGGTATCTACCGGGACGCGAAAGGCACTTGCCTCGATATCCGATCACACTTATCTGCTTTGACTTGGGATATGCCCGTCAGTTCTTGCATGTCCCAGGGATCTCGTTCAATATCAATCAAAAGATACTTATGAGTCCATTGGGCCGAGGCTTTTTAGAGGAAGCAAAGATGGCTCGTCGTCAAGTGTATCTCTGGACTGTCAATGAGCCGAACCTGATGCGTTGGGGCATTAGACAAAAGGTAGATGGCATCATTTCGGATAGCCCGGCTCTATTGAAGGAAGTACATGAGGATTGGCAAAGCGGGACTTCGCCTCACTTGACAGATCCGAAACTAGATCGAGTGACCTGGCGCCAACATATCCAGATATATGTTGTAATGATGTATGTTGTGTTCTTTAGCTGGATCTTTAAGCGCAAATATCTTCCCAGTGTGGAGCGTGTTCAGGTGGAGGAACGAAAGCTATCTTAAGTACTGAGAGGCAAAATCCGTGACCACGATGTTCTGCCCATACCACGATCTGACCGCCTCCAACGGGCTTTCATATCCAGAGAGTTCTCCCTGTTTTGATTCTTGCCTATACGATTATTAAAATATAAGTAATCATTCCATTTCTTCTTCTTCTTCCAGTAAGACCCAAGTAGAGTCTGTACTATCCTTTCATCTTTTCGCTAGCCTCTCCAAGAAAAACATCTACAGGTCCCACCTTCGAGCTGCACTCCACTTTAGATCGTCATATCTCCTCACTGGAGATCACTGCGGTGCCCCCTCCCCGATCTCCAGGACCCCAGTACCTATCTAGGTACGACGATATGAAAAACAAGAAGGATAGCGATGTGCTCCGCATCGTTGCAGACTGCAGCCGCGGCGCTATCAAGGCCATCAACCAGGACATTGAGCCACCCAACATGGGGACTCAGATTCTACAATGTCGAGGTTCATCATGGCACTAGCTGTGAACAGACACTGCATGTAATAGAGGAGTATATACTTAATCAAGTGTCAGTTTGCTGCTAGTGTAAAGATTTTGATCAAAATCATTTGAAGCCATAGACAGCTGGCAGACGATGGCGGCGTCAAGGTGCTCCTACCTAGATATCCAGATAATTACTAGAGCTGAATGATACTTACATACCTGTACCCAGGTAATTCATAGACGTATCACTGGTATACTCGGGCTGAAGGCTGTACCGTTGCTTGGAAGGCTCAGGCATTGGGTAAAATGATTCCTTGGGACTTTCTTTGCGAGCTGCCCTTCAGAGCATATACCTAGGTAGATACCTGGACAGTAAATATCCAGGTATCCTTAAGAAAAATCTTGAAACACTGGACTTGCCCTGGATGTCTACATGGACCTAACATTACGGAAGCATTTCGGGCTGGGCTTCTTAAGGTTGTGGAAGGGCGTCTCAAATCGGTAGGAATTTAATATCAGAAAGAAGATCAAAATTCCATGATGTGTGTGGACCCAGCCATTGAGAAGAAGCAGTGAACGAACATTTAAATCAACCAATACCTAGGTTATTTTGAATTGCATAAGAATTCGGCATCTACAGATACGACGGAGTGATAGATACAAACGTTGTAAGAATATTGAATTTGCCTGAAAAGGAGCGACTACAGTTAGAGTGTCCAAGGCATTAAAAATGCGTCAGAAGAATCAAAGTCCACTTAAACCTGCACTTAGAACAGTTTATGCTCGAGGGTCATTTCCGACTCGGGCTGGAGACCAACGCAGGAACGGAAGATGTTGATCAGGGCCGAGCGTTGTTTACCCAAGGCGTTGACAACGGGTGTTCCCGGAGGAGTAACAGGCGCCTTGAGCATGTAGCTCAGCACACTGAGAACGCTGTGGAAGCCTTGGTACTCGGAGCCGTCACTGTCAGCCTTCCACTTAATTCTGGTCATCATCTCGGCAAGAACAACAAGGTCGATGATCAGGGGCGAAGCCAGCAGCGAGTCTTCACAGATGTTGAACAGGCTAATGGTCTGATGGCCACCCATAAAGATCTCAGCGTAGTATTCATCCATGGCACGCTTGTTATCTCCGACGGCGGGCATGTACTTGATGACGACAGTATGATCGGGATGCTCATCTTTCTCATACAGAATGTGGTTAGCAGCAACCATGTCATCGACAACGTTGGACTTGGAGATCTCCTTGGAGCGGAACTGCTTCTGGGAGCTCAGGTTCTTGCCGTCATTGTTTCCCAAGTGGTTGTAGCTGGCGATGGAGGTGATCTTGATACCAGCATTGATCAAGAAGTCTACCAGGGCGGACTTCATCTTGGTTTGGCCAGATTTGAAATCATCACCGCCAATGAAGGCACCGTGTTTCTCGGCGAGTTGGAGGGCACCTGGAACAAAAGTGTTCTGAGGCGACCCGTTGATGAACGGGGCGTTCTCCAGAATAGCAGCCACAGCGAAGACAGTAGATGGAGAAACCTCGGCATGGCCGGCCTTGATCGAGTTGATCAGGTTGTCGGAGGTGTCATTGACGCCGTGAACGATGTCCGCGTACCGCTCGGTATTGGCGGTCCACATGATGATGACTTTGTCCAATTCGTTCTGGGCCTTGAAGTCACGGATGTCCTGCTGGATCTTTTCCACATGTTCCCAGCAGGCCTTGGAACCCTCGATGAGATTGTCGGCACGGTCCTCCTGGTTGGCAGCGATGAAGTCTGGGTAGTAGATACTGGGCAAAGGCTTCAACAGGGCCATTTCCTTGCGGACTAAGCTCTTGAGACTGGGCTCCAGCACCTGTGCGCGGTCCATGGAAGCAGCAAGATCCAGGCTGCTAATGTCCCAACCGCCAATGGCGAGATCATTCGGGTGGACCATGGGGAGTAGGTCATGGAACGGGATGTTGATCTCCTCGCCGGTCTTAGCCTCGGTACCCAACTTGACAGTGGAGCTCATGACAACGGAGCCGTAGTAGTTGGCAGACTGCTGGCCCTCGCGAGTCTCCCAGGATAGGCCGTGGCGGTTGGCGATGATACCAGCAGTGACAGTGGAACCATTGTTTCCACCCCAGCCGACCAGCATCATACCAACCTTGCCAACCTTACGGTCGACCTTGAAGTGGTAGTCAGTGGTCTTAGGGACGGCCACAAGCTTGTTATCTGCAGTGCGAGTCACTTCGGTGGTCTGGTAGGCATACTTGGTCTTGATCTCGTCGGCGGTATACACGACGTTGGGAGATTGGACAGTGAACAGATGGGTGGATTCTTGGCGAGCCGACCCGTTCGAACCGACGGCAGCATCAGAATTAGCGTGGGGAGCCATTGCGTTCACTGAGTATTGACGGGAGTGGGATAGAGTAAAAAACGCGTTGATCTTGAGAACAGTTTAGAGAAACCCAAAGTGCGTTCTCCGGTGCTCCTCCACGACTAGATGAGCGTCGGCCGTTGAACGGGTGGTGACGACTGAGTTGAAAGATTAATGGACATTGTCATGAAACAGTGAAAGAAGAGACTCACGAGTTTAGCTGTGTGCCGAAAATGGTGGCGGTTGTATGTGATCACGTCTCGAAGAGAAGCGATCAAACCTACTGACAAGGCTGATACGAACTAAAAGAAAGATGAGTGAAATGTAAAGAAGAGAAATGAGGAAAGGAGAGAGATTAAATGATAGTACACACGTGACTCTCCCCTGATTTCTTCAGGAGAGTACAGTACGGAGTAACGGAATACGGAGTAGTATGGGGGAATAGGAGCCTGGGGTAATGTGGAGTTGATTTTACTAGTGTAATCTATCTTATCCAATGATATCAGTCCATTGAGAGAGAAGATGCTTATTTACTCCATAACTCGTAACCGTTAATTCCCGGCATTTACTCTCTTGGCCAATGATATCTATCTCTCGGCTACAATTATTTGCCGAGCTGTACTCCATTCGTATCGATGGTTCTGATACACAGAAATCTACATAAACTGTTGTATTGTTGGTTTATATAGTTCGAACCACCAGATGATCCGTGCATAAGAAATGGCGGTCAATGGCGAGCAACTCGGCTTTCATTTCCACCACTGCGTATTTCAGGAAATAGAATTCACCTCAACTTTACGGTCACAAACCTTAGGACTTGGAACGTTGGAAGCATTGGAAGACTTCCAAGGTTGATATGAAAAGCCCTGGTAAATAGAATGTTAGCTTGAAATTCAAATCAGTGCACAGGTGTCATTCCAAGGTCATCTTCGATATCCCTTCTACATCTCCCCGCACTACGCACTACGGGCAATCAAAAATCAAACTAGCAGAACGAGCAGAACGAGAAAATATGGCCAATACTGGATCTGAATCAATTTGCGCAAGCCTAGGAGGAATGCTATGAGTTGACAACCTACCTATGTTTCTAGTCTCTCCTTACAGTCCCCCATCGTTGGAATTTTCTTCTCAACTCAGTAATCCATGGATATCTCTTGGCTGGTATGAACTCCTTCACCATAGCCTTGGAAGCTGCCGGTTCATTTTCTACCTATCTAGTCTAAGAGAAACTTTACTCCACTCATTGATGCTTCCAAGAGCGATGCTAGCAGATTTGATGCCTGTGCATGCAGAATGGCTAGTCGAGTGAATAGAAACAGAACTTAGAGAAAGAAAAAGTGAAAAGGTGGCTTGGAGGAAAGTATACTAGAATTCAAATGGGACTATATTTGCAGGATCTATGAATGTGGTTCAGAGGGAGGGCTGGGGAGAGGGCTTCTGGATGGAGATCCTCAAGTCCGAGAGAGGTCTGCATCGATTCTCAATTCAAGCATTTCAAAGTAATCTTGCAAAGAAAACAACGTCCAGAGCTTGAAAAGAGCCAAAATATGTTTTAAGGTTGTCCTCGCCCTTTTCTTAGAACTTAATACCTCCCTCCAGTGGAAGATAGGAAGAGCCCTACAAGTGGAGAATTAGTTAATGATGCGAGTATACCAGCACTCACTACTTAGGTAGGTACATAAGTATCCTACCCCTTCTCAAGTGTTATCCGGGCCCTAATCCTGGAAACTGTATCACCCATACACAATTCATGATCGTCAATGCCTTTTTATAAGCGAAATCAATATTATCCCATAAAATTCAGCTTTTGCTCTGATTGAGGGTTCTGGGTGATTGAAGACACGAAGAGAGGTTCTCTTGGAGCGTTTTGTGAACCGATCATCTTCATTTGTGAGGGACATTCTCCTCTTCTCCGCAAGAATGTTACGATTTGATCTTCAAAATGACCATCGCTGTCGACACTACGACGTATCTCCGCCTCTGATCCCAGTTTTATTGGTCAACTGACTGCCGTCGCTAAACGCCAGAGCGAAGCCTAGAGACTGGTCAACAGTCGGTGGATTCACTCAATATGTTTTAGGCCACTGGTATCGGGCCTATCCGCGGATGTTGATAGACCCTGTGAAATTGCTGCTTTAAATGAACATGTATGAAGTTCTATCTGCTACAAGCGTTTACTCGTCGCTAGAACTATTTGATGTATTGACTTACAGTGGATCCCTCCCCGCCGATGATCGAGAAGCGCATTGACGATAGTCGTAGTCCCACTACGGAGTCTGATCGCCGGTGTCATTATTACAGGGTAAGGGCCTTTATTCAGGGGTTCGTCGGCGAGAACCTTCTGTCCAAGGTATGTTGAAATGATGGCTATGTAATGCGATAAGTAGAATTATTAGGGGGGGGCGACTAGTCCTCTGTCGATCCTTACATTCCAAGGTTCTATGTTCGATAAGGTTGAGACTGAGGCATGTTTCCAGACATTCACTTAAATACCAGCATGGTAAGATAAGGGGCCGATCAACATCCCCATCGACGACACCCAGCTTGGCCGCTATAAAGAGTAACCTATCACACTAGTCGTCCAATCGGGTATATTTGGTTCCTTATCGGTGTGTAGCCTCACTTTTCTGACGGTCAGATCTTTGAGAGGAGTTACTATGTAGATGTGCACATAAGCTCATATTGTGAAAAAGGAAGATCGTCCAAATGCGTAATTTACCAGATCCGTACTTCGCAAGGGGCTGGAAAGTCATTCTAGATACATGGTTCCATCGTTGATCCAACTCTCCCAACTGAATTGATGTGGTGAATTCACCAATCAGACAGAGATGGTTGTTCTAAGTCCTCATACGCATGATCTCATTCATAGTTGCATCGATTCAGCGAGAGTTCCAAGGGTGTCGGGAATTGATTGAAGGTGATTGAAGGACCGATTACGTGGTATATCAACAGGAACGACTCATGAGAGAGCGGCCCCCAACCTGGAGCAACCAAAGCAAGCGGAGTGCAGAGAACCGGCCACATAATTCGAGGTAGTGCTTGTAGATCGCTGCGAAAAGAGGCTAGATTGAGGATCGTGTGGATCCGGTTTGTACACATCAGCGGACTCAGCGCTCTCAGTCACATCAGATCTTTGGATGTTCAATCAATAGTGGGTCTAAACATGGACTTCGCTTGTCGATGCTCCACCATAGAGTTGCGAGATTTAAACAGATGATGACCGCAGCATGGACTGTGCTCTCCATAGACGAATATCACGATTAAGAGTTTGAACTTTGTACAAATACCAACACAATAAATCAGGTGAAATACAAGTACAAAGTAGATGATCAGTTACCCCTGAAATAAGAAAATCTTGTGAGGACGCGGCACAGACATACGCTAGTCAAAGGTCCACTTCTCTATTGATCTTCCAAGTGGAACTCCTTTTTTGAAATTGTTCAATTCAAACTTCTTCCAAACATTCTTCCCTCTCTCTTTCTAGATATTCAATCTTATACGGAGTACTACGGATACGGAGTACTCCGTACCCCATAGGTTTTCATCGAAAAAAAAAAGTGCCTGTTGACTCAACTCTCCATGGTCATTTATTAGCTGATTCAACATGGCGGTGAATATGGGCTTCTTGCCCACCATTAAGTGTTCTAACTGTGGGCATGATGTTGACATTGTTTCCATGGCTGAGCACGAGTGTGACGGTGCTGCCGTCAGCCCTGGTAGGTCTATAGTCTCACATCCATCCGTGTACAATTGACTGATTTTAGTGTAGTACTTGCGCCTCCAACACCACCACTTTCTGCAGACCTCGACTCCCCAGAAAAATCAGAAACATATATGCCAGCCAAGCTCGGTCGTTCAGCAATGCCACATCGAATTGATCCCTCTGTCGCAAACCGTCCATTCCTACAACCAAATGTTCCTACACCTGCAAGCAGTATTGAATCACATATACCCTCACCTTTGTCCATCTCACCACAACCCGGCTCTTCGGAAGTTGCTACCGATGCGATCAACTTGGATTCAGTGCTTTCCTTCCCCATGCCAGGAAATAGGTCACCGACTCTCGTAGGCACCCGGGGTCTATACTCTGATTCGCCTCCGGAAAATGTGCGACTATCGTCAAGTCTTCCTCACCAACGTACGGATTCTCTTGCCAGTCACAGCAGCTACCGTACGTCCTCGGCAAGTACTCAACATGGCAGCTCCACGGCGAGATCATCCACAACCAGCTTTTCCCGAGGATTTCGTTCTATCATGGAAGATGACACCCCACCAGTACCACCTGCGCCACTTCGAACACCCAAGGACTCTTTCCCTAGAGACTCCAATCTGTCCGTTGGGTCCCGAAATGGTCGTGGTGAAACCTACAGTGGCTTTGATTTCGGTATCACGGCAGATATCCCTCTAGGCAGCTTGCATGATTCACCGGCGGAAAAATGTTTGACAGAACAATCCAGAGATGAGGGTCATGACTCTCCGCCGTCTCAGCATTCTCTACACCATTCACCCACAGAATCTGGCATCGATGCACCAAGAAGGGAGTCGGATGCATCAAGCGAGAGATTGTCAATCACGAGTTTCGCACGTACCTTGGGCTTGGAGGATCACATTCCCAAGACCGAGAGCTCGATATCATCGGACTCGTCCCCATCAGACTCGTCTCCGTCACGCACTCGCAGTGGGAGCTCTATGTCCAGCCTCCCCTCTGACTTTAGCCTCAATCAAGACAAAACTTCGGATACTTCTGACTTGAGTCCTTTAGCGGAAGAAGCCCCTCTAAAAACGCGACTGACGGTTTTGGAAGTACCCAATCAAGCACAAAGCGCGGGTGTTCCACCTATTCCGGCTGTATTTTTCAGTCCAGACTCCCCGACTGATCCGACCATCAACCAAGGCGGCCTGTCCTTGGTTGTCGAAAAGCGAGAGCAAAGGTCACTGATAGAACCGCCCCTAGAACCCTCGTCACCAAGACGGCCAATGCAAAGATCAGCCACTGCACCAATTCCTCGTCCACAAAGTCGTTCCACGACACGGTCGAAGGGTCAATGCAAGGGATGTGGCGAGGAGATCACCGGCAAATCCATTTCTTCATCAGACGGTCGTCTCACGGGGCGATATCACCGCGGCTGCTTCGTCTGCTTCGAGTGTCATTCCTCTTTCCCCACAGCCGACTTCTATGTTCTCAATAATCGGCCTTATTGCGCGCAGCATTACCACGAGCGTAACGGGTCTCTATGCTCCACCTGTCATACCGGCATTGAAGGCCAGTATCTGGAAACCGTTGGACGGGATCCCAGACAGGTGAATCGTCGTCGATTCCACCCGACATGTTTGCAATGTCGAACATGTCATGTGTTGCTCAATGGTGATTACTTTGAATGGAATGGGGAAGTTTTTTGTGAAAGGGACGCCCGTCGCGCTGCAGCTGCCTCATACGGTCCTCCACCTCATGGTCGTCGACGACCTACAATCGGCGCTTCTCCTCTGTCCCAGTCACGCCGATATCCACCTCCAGGACAAGGACAACCCCATCCATCTTCTTTGGCACCAGATCAGGGACTCAGACCTGGTCCACGCAATCCTCCTCCAGGTGGGGCTAAGCGCTTCCCTGAGCGACGGACGACTAGGCTCATGATGATCTGAGCCTGGACACTTATAAACTCTTTTCATTGGAATTACACACGTCACACTGAGAACTTGTTTTTCCCCTTTGTTTTGCTTTTTGATGTCATTTCATCTTCAAGATGCTAGCGATGGCTTCAACTGGATTTACCATTCGTTCGCTCGCATTGCGTTATACCCTCGGACTTTTGTTAGTCCATCTCTTTCGTTGTCGGCTGCTGCCGACATAGCGTTGATCGTTTTAATCCCCCTGTGTGCTGGGATTCTTTCCAATTATCTTTCTTCAACTTTCCATTCTCTTGATCCCCATTTTTACTCGTCTGCGACTATGTGGGTGGATGTTCCCTTAGTTCACGACATGATATATTGACATGTTGACATGTTTCCAATGGTACATTTTCAATACCTTGACTGACGGCGTGCTTCTCAAATAACTCGTTCTATTCGCCCCGAACTCGGGAGATGTATTGTATATATTATGGGCCTGGTCCTGAATGTTCAGAATGTAGATATCCATTCGCCTATTTCTTATATTCCACTTCCTTTCGTCCTTTATTGTCCCCGGGGACTTGAATCCTTAGCTCTAGCCTAGTTCGATAAATGCTATTACTCGGTACGACCAAGTTCATATGCGTTCAAAGCCAACTGCCCTCCCAAGTGCGCATACAATACATTTCCGCCCTTAATCTCCCCACGTCGAATCATATCTATCATTCCAGCAAAGCTCTTTCCTTCATATACTGGATCGGTAATGAAAGCCTCAAGCTTAGCAGCGTAATTGATGGCGTCCCAAGTCAGTTGGTCAGGAATGCCGTATGTACCTGCGTGGTACCGATCATCCAGTTCTACGTCTGCATCGGTGATATCATCCTCCTTCAGACCAATGCTAGCAGCTGTGCTGCGTGCGATACGCAAAACCTGCGCTCGAGTAGCCTCAACCTTGGCTGAAGCGTCGATACCTATGATCCGGCGCTTGGGCTCTTCAGGGTACAGCCGCTCCAGGAGTTTGAATCCGGCGATCATTCCGGCGAAAGTGGAGCCTGTCACTGCACAGACAATGACTGTGTCGAAAAAAATACCTTCTTCCCGTTCTTGCTGACGTACTTCAAATGCCCTATATCAAGTCAGTCATTACATACTGGATGGTCACTGACCAGAAGTCTTTTTACCATCTAGCAAAGCCCATTCCTCCCAATGGGTGATCTGAAGCACCAGCAGGAATATAGTATGGCTTTTCCCCTTTAGCCTTGGACTCCTCCACCACAGCCTGAGCGGTAGTCTTGTGCTCAATACCAAAGGTAGAAGGATCCAATCGCACGTCAGCTCCCATCAAGCGTGACAACTGAATATTTCCAACAGTTTCGTAGGAAGGGCTTTCCCAATCAACCCAATGTTCCTGAACAAGACGAGCCTTGAGACCCATTCGTGCCGCAACAGCTGCTACTTGACGCGTATGGTTGCTTTGCACACCACCGATGGACACGAGAGTATCACAGCCTTGAGCCTGCGCATCAGCAAGCAAGTATTCCAACTTGCGGGTCTTGTTGCCTCCATATGCGTACGCAGAGTTCAAGTCATCGCGCTTGGCCCAGATACTCACTACAGGATGGGAGCTGTCTTTGGCGAGATCAGCACTGATCCGGTCAAGACGATGTATGGGCGAGGGGCCGAGAAGAAGAGAAGTTCGAGGGATGGAAGCAAAGGGCTCCGGGAGAACAAGTGTATCCTTAACCATTGTGAAGGTGGATTATCAAAAGATTTAAAGTATGTTCCGAGATCGAAAGGATAGAACAAGCCACTTCAGAGACTATAGGTATTAGCCTGCCTTTATGTAGTATACCGATGTCATGATCCGTTATCCATGCTACCTGCAGCCATAGGCAGTGTCACCTTCTTCAGCACGCCTATAGATAAGTAATATTTATTAGCTACTAGTTATTCTTGATAACGCGTCTTTATTAGCGAGACCCGAAGTCGGACCGCGCTATCCGATACAAACCGATGATCGTTCATTCAAAGGTACGATATACTCAAGGCGGTGTACATCCATGCCGAGTGTAAGCGGTTCAAAGGTAGGAGGAGCATTAGAACTCCGGGAGTGACATTAGCAGTGACATTAGCGGTGATAATTGGGATATCAAGAGTGACATTTAGATCTGGCACAGGTATCGGGCATAGCTGTCAATGTATTTTAAGACCGGGCTTTAGATCACTGTAGCGAGCCTTGTAAGGTTAGGACCCCCGCTTCTACTTGGGGAGATAGGTTGGTGTTTGTCGAGTAGCATGGATTCACAACCTTGGAAGAGACAAATACATTGGGACAGTGAGGACCTTGGGAGGATCCTCCATATAAAACCAGTCAACTCCTTAGTTACCGAACAACAGTGAAGTGTGCTCTGTGGAGACGGAATGCAAGAAAGAAAGTCATATTTCACATGAAGTGCTTCATCATCAACTATATCACACAGTCTATTTCATATCCACGACGCAACGAATGCAGTCACCTTGCTTCATCTGCTCAAAGGCAGTGTTAATTTTGTCCAGGGGCTCCCGGTGGGTGATGAATTCATCCACCTTCAACTCGCCGTTCAGGTAGTCATCAATCAAACCAGGCAATTGGGTGCGACCCTTAATACCACCGAAGGCACATCCCTTCCATACACGGCCAGTGACCAGTTGGAATGCTAAAATCAATGTTAATTATAGTCCGGCAAAAATTAGAAAGACTTGACTTACGTCGAGTGGAAATCTCTTGGCCAGCGGCAGCCACGCCGATGACAATACTCTCACCCCAGCCCTTGTGGCAGGCCTCGAGAGCAGCGCGCATGACACCAACGTTACCTGTGCAATCAAAGGTATAGTCACAGCCACCATCAGTAATCTCAATCAGGTGCTCTTGGATGCTCTTGCCAGAAAGCTTGGTGGGGTTGACGAAGTGAGTGGCGCCAAACTTGCGGGACCACTCCTCCTTGTCATCGTTTACGTCCACAGCAATGATCATGGCAGCCTTGTTCTTAACGGCACCCTGCATCACTGATAGACCCACGCAGCCAGCACCGAAAATGGCAACGTTGGAACCTTCCTCCACCTTTGCAGTCACGACGGCGGCACCGTAGCCGGTAGTGATACCACAGCCCAGCAAGCAGGAGCGGTCGGTGGGGATCTTGGGGGTGACGGCGACAACGGAGATATCGGCGACAACAGTATACTGAGAGAAGGTGGAGGTACCCATGAAGTGGAGCAGGTCCTTGCCACGGGCCTTGAAGCGCGAAGTACCATCGGGCATAACGCCACGACCCTGGGTGGCACGGATTTTACCGCACAGGTTGGTCTTGCCAGATTTGCAGAACTTGCACTCACGGCATTCGGGGGTGTAAAGAGCGACCACGTAGTCGCCAGGCTTGACGGAGGTCACACCTTCACCGACAGACTCGACGATACCGGCACCCTCATGACCCAGAACGACAGGGAAGGCACCCTCAGGATCCTTGCCAGAGAGTGTGTAGGCATCTGATTGGTGGTTAGTTAGACGGGTTTCATACATTGCGAAGGTCAATAGCGGGGAAATTTACCAGTGTGACAGACACCAGTGTGGTGAATCTCAATGCGCACCTCATTGGCCCTAGGGGGAAGAACCTCGACATCCTCAATCGACAAGGGCTCGCCAGCAGCCCAGGCGACAGCAGCCTGTTAAGAAAAAAAAAGACGTTAAACTTTTGGTTGCAAATATAGAAATGTAGGTATGTCGAGGAGTGACGACACTGGGGATATCTAAAATTGAAAGCTTACCTTGCAAGTGATAGTCTATATTTAGTTGGCATTAGTAAACACAATTGAAGAGATTGGTGGAATATTCAATTACCTTTCCTACAGTGCTAGCCATAATGGTAAATTTCCACAGTGATGAATGTAAGCAAAAGACGCAGCAATTGATGAGAGAAAAGCGAGGGGGAAGAGGAGGGTTTTGAAGTCGATGTGGACCCGATGAGGGGTGGTGGGGTTTAGGATAAGGAGATGAGGAGAAAATGAGTGGAGAAGAGAAGGTGATAGACTGCGATAGAGCGAAGACCGGCTCTCCAAATACAGACCCGATCATGCCTCTTTATCTCCACCAATAGAGACCCAATTTCACCTCCAGCTACGGTTTAACGGTCCGTTTTCCGTATTCTCTTTATCTCATTTAAGTCCAAAAGGGTTTGGATTTCCGATATCCAATGGTGGGTCGTGGATGAGCTTTATCCAATTGGCTTCGAGTCTGAGCCGTTATACGGAGTACGGATTAGTTTGCAATAATGTTTGATCGGCTTTATAAAATATCGGTGATCGATGTAATGGAACTAAGCCATGTCTTTTTTTTTATTTTTGGGGTCGAGTAGGGATGTTTTCCCCAGTTCATCCCGTCTTGATCAATATGGTACATGAAGATAGCCCGTGCTAATCGTACCCTGGTCGGCTGTATTAAAGACGCAAGGATTATCTAAGCATTGAGCTGACATCTTATGAAGGAAGAGTTCCCGAAGATAGTTTTGTATGCGTATCAAACCGAGGGTGCTCAACTCTTTCCTCTTGAACGCGCCAAGACACCGTTGGCCATCGTCGTGGTATCGTCAAGTTCCCTTACTGGCCGGGAAGTTGACCCTGCATCATTGCAGCGTTCTGTTCTTGGAACCGCTCGTTCAATCGAGCGGAACTCTTGAGGTGCTTGTCAACACAGCGCAGGACACATTCCTGTTCACGGTTGATGAGGGACTTGGTAGTGAAGTCGTTGACACAATCATCAAAGCAGCGCTGGACCATCTTGGAGTACATCTGGGAGGGGGAGGATCAAGAGTTAGTCGCGTGAACGGGCCAGAGATATCGAGGTTATGATGATGCGTGGATCGACGTTATGGGATAATAAAAAAAATAATCAAGTCCATCTCGTATCAAGATGTGTGTGAGACTGAGGACGTACAGTCATAAACTCCTTCATCTGTTTGCGCTCCATACGGGCGCCGAACTCGCGCTGCTCTGCCTGGTTGAGACTATTCAGGTATTCAATCAGCTTTGATCCAGAAAACTATTTCCTTCGATGACCATTGTGGTTGACCATCGAGGAAGATCATATAGATTCATATGACTGAGACGAGTGAAAATATTAGACCTACCCGTCCATTGTGTGTTGAAAGAAGTGATAAACTTTTTTCGATGAAGGTTGATGTAATGTTATGAATGGCCTTGACAGAACAAGCGTGAAGCTCCGAAGCTGTTTCTCTTCGCATTAAATTTTATCCGGAGTCCGTATACACGTGATCACACGTGACTAGTACGATTGTTTGCGGGCGAATCCCCTATGAGAAGTATGGAATGGAATTAAACTACTAAGACTCATTGGGAGTATCAAAAACTGGTTAAGTCATACATCTACTGATGTCAATTGTCTCATACTGTTAAATCCATATGAAAATTAAATTGAAGAAGTTCAAATTTCCCATTGGTTCTCGAGTAGGACTCCACGGCTACTTTCATCGACACTCCACTTTGGTACCTGGATCCGGCCAAGATTTCTAAAATAGAGAAGATATCGATCGGGAATCCCAAATACCATAGAATGCAGAGTAGAAAATAATATATATAGGAAGGGGGGGTATTAGTAGTAATATCGGGTAGAAATCATTTCCGTTTCCCCCGGACATTCTGCAAGTAACTTATACTCTGACAGCCCCGTTTCCATCTGCCCATTGTAGAGAGAGGAACCTTGGAACCTGTCATGATTTAACCCTATGAATATTTAGTAACGCCTAGAACTACTTGGGCTCTTTGTTCTTTCATTCGTCCCGATATTCCATTCCAAGACTTCCATTTCGTGTCTTTCATCTTTCCCTTACCACCCTTTACCTTGTTGTCTTTCCAGCCCCCCCTTCTTCCCATCTTCCCCCCTCCCCCCTTCCATCATCCATTTATCTTGTTCCACTGATTTTCCTTCCTACAGCATCCTTCCATCTCTTGAACACTCCAGGATTTCCCAGTACGCGGGCGGTGACGCAGTCATAGCGCCCCTCCGCAAAAGTTGCCAAGCCTAGTCTTCAGTCCCCTCCACCTCTCCACCTCTCGATCTTCGTACCCGCTCATTACCGCAGGCTTTCTACACACTCGATCACGATGGTGACCGGCAGATCACAGCCGGGCATGGAGCCAACTCCGCTTCCTACCACCTCTGATCATGTCGGCGCCAACTCTCCACCGTCGAAGCGAGACTTGGTCTCGTGGTGGAGACAGTTCAAACGGAACACCACTCGGAAAGAGGATTCAAAGGGTATGTCCAGTCTCTTACAGCTTCGTACAGTGGTACCCCAGCATGAGTGCGCGAGTATCCTACACATTTCCCTATCCACATCACTGCCCCATTTGTCTGCATCGGTTCGCAATCCCCTGGAGTCTGACCTAAAGCTCCAGACATGCACTCACGCCAAAATTCCCCCTCTACCATGCTGAGTTATCGAGTACATGAGAGCTAGAATTCTAATTCGTCGCAAATAGAGCCACCCCGAGGCATCTTTGGCGTTCCGCTAAATGAAAGCATCAAGTACGCCAACGTCGCGATCTCTCTGAACAACGAAAATGGTGAAAGCTTTATCTATGGATACGTTCCAATCGTCGTCGCCAAGTGCGGTGTCTTTCTTAAGGAAAAGGGTAGATGAAGAGACCCCGTTCTACATCACTGCATTGTCGCTAACCTGATCTTACATAGCAACCGACGTCGAAGGTATCTTTCGGCTGAATGGATCCGCGAAACGTATCAAGGATCTGCAAGAACTTTTCGATTCCCCCGAGCGATACGGTAAAGGACTGGACTGGGAGGGATATACTGTACACGATGCTGCCAATGTGCTTCGCCGATACCTCAACCAATTGCCGGAGCCCATTGTTCCTCTGGAATTTTACGAGCGCTTCCGCGAACCCCTGCGCGTTTATCAGAGACAGGTGCAAGCCGAGGGACCGGTGCCAGATGCGGAGAGATTCGATCACGCAAGGGCCGTTGAGACCTACCAGCGCTTGATCATCGAGCTTCCTCCCTTGAACAAACAGCTACTTCTCTACATCCTCGATCTTCTCGCCGTTTTCGCCTCAAAATCGGAACAGAACCGTATGACTTCGGCCAACCTTTCAGCCATCTTTCAGCCTGGCTTGCTGTCGCATCCGCAACACGATATGTCACCAGAGGAATATAAGCTGAGCCAGGATGTGTTAATTTTCCTGATTGAGAACCAAGATCACTTTTTGGTGGGCATGAGTGGCAGTGCGGTGGATGAACAGACTATCAAGGAGGTGCAAGCTGGATCCCAGCCCAAGGTGCCAACTTTGGCTTCTCAGCAACCTACAGGGTCCAACAGATCCCCTACTTCCACTGTTAGGCGATCGGCATCCAACGCTAGCGTTGGCAACGACAATAACCGCAAATTGGATAGTTTGCGCCGAAATGCGTCTGTCTCGTCTCGCAACTCGCGAGGTTCACGCGCTTCCAACAGAGTTCCCAGCCCAGCTACTCCCAACTCGATTGGTGGTTCTGGTGTTCACCGGAGCAATACCCTGCCCTCGAAGATGGGCCCCGTGGTGACTTCAGTGCGGGCCGCACGCGCCAACGAAGCTAGCTCCACAACTCCTCCCGTTGTCTCGGTTTCGCACAGCTCTCGATCTGCTAGCCGATCTGCCAGTCGCCCGCCTTCTCTACGTGAAGAGGCAGAAGAGTCAATCTCCAACCCGAAACCCGCCGCGCCTGTCGCGCCCTTGACACCAACTGGTTCCGTGTTTGTGCACACTGCGACCCATGGTCCTATATCACCCCAAGAAGCCGAGAAACTGAGCATCGTCGATACTCGAGTGCATGAAAATCTTGAGCCTCCATCCTCGCCCCCACCTGCTGTCGTCACTCCGACTCGTGAAAGGAAGCTCGCCAACATTTTTAGTAAAACTCCATCTCCTGATGCTGAGGGGAAGGAGCATCGACAGCCAAATCGTTTGAGAAAGAAACGTATCCCGGGTAGCGCAAGCATCAGCGCTCAAAGTTCTTCTATCTCCTTACATGGTGTCCTCTCAGAGCATGCTCATGACACCACCTCGGACGCGAATCGTGAACTGCCGTCAACAGAGGGTTCAATTGGGGATACGACCCCACGACCTCCTAACCCAGAAATTTCAAGCGCCACGGCAGAGTCGACTCCAACTTTCGGAGAGGGTGCGCACCACACCGAAAACACCTTGCGACCTCAGCCCTCACGCACACCGTCTATTAACTCGCGGTCCTCATTCACAGATAATTCCGATATAGATGGGCCCGATGATGACAACATTTCCGAGCGCCGAAGTAAACGGCGTAGTTGGCGCTTTAGCCGTTCCAATGTTGGACTTGGTCTTGGGTCTCCTCCTCTTGTGGCGACCAACCCTATTGCCCAACAGAGTACCAGCTCTATCGGCAGTGGTCAACATCCTGCCAGTCGCCCGTTGAGCCTGGACGCCGGTGCTCATGGCAGCTCCGTCTCCAGTACCGAGCCTGAGAAGAGAAGTCTGTTCGGCAGATTCAAGGCTAAGGTGGCGCATGTGCGCGATGGTGGGAAGGATGAGCGTGAACGCACCAAGAGCCCTAATCAGTCAGACAGTGAGCCTTCAGCTCACATTCAGCCACTATCTCCCACAACTCTAGGCCATTCGCATGGAATGCCGATCATTGATGTTCCAAGCGAGCAGCCCAAGGAAGAGCCCTTGCGCTCTCCATCCTCTCTACTTCCCGTTGCTGGCATGCCTCCTTCAATCCCCGAGGAACCTCACAGCCCCGAGACACCCACTGTGCCTGAGTCCAAGATACCGAGTGATACGTCAGCACCGGCTGCTAATACTCTCCCGTCGTCAGATGAGACTGTTACCTCGGCACCTTTGAAGGAATCAACGGATGAATCAGTCTCTACCCAGATTGTTTAGAACCTTTGGCTCCTTATTCTTCAAAATGTCTTACTCTCGTGTTACGGGTGTATCGCCTGATTTTTATTTTTGCCTTCTTCAGCCCTAAGCTTTTTTTTTTTTTTTTCATGAAAACTCTTGGAGCATTTACGTTATGCCCTAACCCATTGAGGTCGATTCTCTGCAACAACAGTAATCGGGTTTGTTTGTGTTGATAAGCGGGTTAAGGGTTTCTATATCTTACGAACACTCTTACTCAGATCTTGCTTGCAATCTTTGCTCGCTCATGTGCCTACTAGCTTTTTGCTGAGCCTCCGTGCCCCATGGGTCACGTTGCAATGTGATATGACTGTATGTCTGTGACTTTAGCTTGTTGAAGTTTTATTAATTTTGTTTTTCTATTTTATCTTATTCCTGCACTGGCCTACCAGGCATGATCGTTGTGAGACTTGTGCGATTTTAGATCCCAATCGATTGCAATGAAGTTGACCAAATTGGTTGTACAGTAGTAATAAGCCCTTCTAGTGTCAGTTTACTCGGAGGAGTTCGTTTCTAATAGTATTTTGACCTTGTTAACGATAATCACGAACTGTCCTTGTTCAATATAGATTCCTGAAATATCAGGCCTTCATGCATGTATGCAAAACAGACAAACATGAGTCAGCACCCTTTCCCTAAGATTCCGTAGCTCCTGAAAGCCATAAGACCAAGAGATAATAAAAAAGGGTCGAGGTTCAATGCGCCTACGATGGCCTCCCTAAATTCTACAACTACAATGAACCAAGCATCTGATATGACCCACGCCCCGGTCGAAAAGCCATCCACTCCACCTACCCACATTCTCCCCTCGCAGCTCGCCCAAGTCTATTCATATGTACACCCAGTACTCCTCCTGGCATTATGCGCTGTTAGATTCGAGGCACTGGTTGAGAATCCTGCGCAGGAATTGCGGGCTGATTTGCCCTGGCTGGCACTTCTCCAGATCTCCTATGCGACAGTCTGTCTGCCACCGAGCGGCTCCATTGCCTCGGAAACGAATGCCACAGATGGAAAGTCTGCGCCTCGTTCTTCCTCTGGGCCTAATGTGACGTTGCGTCCCGGAAAGCCAGGATACCGGCGAAAACAGCACTCTTGGAAGAATATTTTGAATGGAGTTCTAGTCAGGTTGACGGTAAGAACAAATCCACCATGTATGCAATGGACCAACATGCTAAAAATGGAACGCAAACGATAGCCCACCCTTCTCTCTATTACCCTGGCTTTCTTTATAGCCACCCCTGTCTTGTCTATTCTTCTCGTCTTGTTCGGTGCACCACTCACAACACATAATGCCGAAACTGTACTTTGTGCAGCGCACATGGCCGTCCTCTCCTCCACGGCCCTAATTTATACTCAGGGTCTGGATAAATCAGTATGGAGAGAAGTCTGGGGATTTACCCGGCCCGCTGATGCTGTTTGGGGCAGTGCTCTTGGCACAGGGCTTGGTGCCTGGCTTGGTGCCATCCCAATTCCCCTTGATTGGTGAGTACAGTGATGTAAATCCATCTTGAAATAAAACCAGGCTAATCGTGCACATGCAGGGACCGTCCATGGCAAGCTTTCCCTATCACCATTCTCCTTGGTGCATACTTGGGCTATTCACTGGGATCGCTGATCTCCCGGACGCCGTTCGTGTATGGAAGACGAATCCAATTCGCGCCGGAAGACAGCACCGAAAATTCAAAAAAGACTAACTAAAGCCGATGATCTGCTAATCTTGCAGTCTCTTGCAATCTTAAATTGGAGGTATTTTTCTCCTGCATTTAACGAATTTCCCCGGTATTGAAATATCGCTTAGCATTTTAATATACAATTGATTTAAAATACAACTGACTCTAGGCTTCTATTCAAAATGTTTACTTTTCAATGTATATATTACTTACGAAATATAAATCTCCGAAACTATATTGTCGGTACACCGGTGGAATAGCTATTCGATAGGCTAACGCCCACTTCTGATACTTATTACAGGTAACGCTTTACGCCCCTATAAGTATCTGTGTCTTCTTGAAGTGGTTGTAAAGTCTGCATTTCATTCTTGACTTTCTAGCTATTATAAAGTAACGATTTGATTACTTGACTCCTTTGTTCCATATTCCATATATAATTGTCCATCTTGGCCTACGGGTACTAGTTACCTAGATACCGGAACTATTTATGACCAGCCTGAAAATTCTGGTTATGGTTACATGAACCGTGCTCATTGTTTTTCTTGCTATTGTATACATATTTTAATTGTTATAAGCCCTCTCAAGTACACTGAATAGCTGTCAAAAGCCACTAGATGGGAGCTTCCACCTGGGTAATCTCACGCCAAGGGAAATATTTCTATATAGCCAGTTCACGGTCCTAAAGGCGGGTATCTACATTTTTTTCATTTGCTTTCAACCTTGGAACTTCAGAGTTACTAAAATTGTACGAACTTAAGATATTGTCAAGTGACTAAATGATAGTGAAGTGCGAAGAATGATTGATTAGAGAATGACAGTATTAAACTAACCATTGACAATTTTGAGTGGTAAAAAGTAAATACAAAGGATATCTACAGTGATATTGACTGATAAGATTAATTGCCGCAGATAGAATTAGATTGATAAGACCAAATCATGAATAGATTAGGCGAAAGCCGAATGCTGCTAATTTCAGCCCCTCTTGCACATGCAAGAATGAGGTTGAACCTAGAACATTTCATCTTGAGCAATTTGCAGGGTAGATAGAGCACCACCCTTGGCCTCATGTGTAGCATATGAACGTCTAGCATATGAGATGAAAATTTATCTCCCTCAGGAGCAGCCCGAGTTCTTCTTGCTAAGCCAAATATTACGATGCCCTGAGTTATTCGGTAAATAACCCGAGACTTCTTTGTAGTTGCAGCATGATGGATAATATTCGCAATCCGAGAGGATCAACTTAGCCACCGCATGGGCAGTGCAGTATGTAGGATCGTTCCAGTGTTTCTATATGGCCAAACTCTGAGATGGCAACTTCCGTATGAGTAAACAGCTCTGGAACTGCCAATCAATGTACTATCCTAGGACATGTAACTGATGAGGCTGTTACAGCTCGTGGACGTGGTAAGGTAGTTTGAGCTGCAGCTTATCCCATAGACCAAGCGTTTTCCAAGTTCGGTGACATCTTCCTGGCAAATATGGCGAATCAGATCCAGCACATCGGCAATGTGCGTATCTTGGCTACTAGTTTGAACATAGAAGGAAAGAGCTTCAGCGTAAAGTTCGGGTTCGCTCACTCTATACTCGCGGGCGTCTTCCTCGATAGTATCAAGCACAGTCATGTTGTTTGAGCCACCGACAATGCCATCTTCCATGTCTCCGTAGATATGGTAGCGTGCCCAAATAGCGTCGCCGAACCTTTTCTCATTTATCGATTTGATGTACAGACTGGCCTAAGGTTCGACAAAGTGATTTGTTGCGTTGGCGAAGACTGTCTGGGCACTAATATCCAAGAATAACTCCTCCAAAAGACCCGAGTCTGTACCATTTGAGCTGTTGGTAGCAAAGTCTGCTGCACAAATGCAAGGGTTGCTAAAATTGAAAGCACACGCATGTTGAAGATGGCAAACTGAGCAAGGTTCCTGGAAGAGATTTTCCAAAGCTGCTTTCCTAAATGGAAAGTTTTGGATCAATACCAGCTGATATTTATATCAAATTCGCTGGAGAAACCTCGACTTTGCCTCCGGGGTCAGTGGAGACTCTAGAGGGTGAGCTGCAAACTGCTATTCATCAGTTCATATGTATGTTCACACTATTGGAAGCTGTAGACTGCCCAGGTGAATGTGTACCTGAATTCCGAAGCTACTCTGGAGCCAATCTCGAGACCTCCAGGAGATTTTTGTGGCTAAAGCTTAAGCAGACCCAATCAGAGCAAGGAATTTTAGCCGCATCGCTGTAATTGAAGGTGTTGGAATATGGAACAAAGCAGTCATGTGATCAAATTGTTACTTTATAATAGATAGCAAACTAAGAATGAAAACCAGACTTTACAACCACTTCAAAGGACACATAGATATCATAGGGGCGTAAAGCGTTACCTGTGATAGGTGTCAGAAGTGGGCGTTAGCCTCATCACCTTTATCGAATAGCTATTCCACACTTGGTACAGGTGTACCGACACTGATCAGTCTTAGTATAGATCAGGATAGCAACACTTTTCACTAAAACACCTGACTTCATTTTTTTTTTTTTCAAATCCTCCAGAAATGGCATCTCCTAAGCCTCCAGAGACGCCAGAGATGGCCTACACACGCTTTGAAATGCCTGGTTCTTACATATCTCCAATACGCCGTCAAGCCCAACTCCAACCCCATATCCAATCAACTTCTTCATCCCCCATAAGATACAGAGTCATTGACTGGAACGAAAGAATCAAAAAGTTTGATCATGGATTAGCCAACGCAGAGGAAGCTTCGCTCGAAGAACTTACCGAATATGTCGAAACCGCAATTTTCGTTCATAGCGAAGAGTCCCTAACTGATGAGACACTTTGGCTTCAGTTCAAGGATGAGTTTAACGACTTCTCTCTTCGAACCTGGGATCGTCTGCCCAACCGCCTCAGGATAGCACTGCGACTAGATTTGATTCAGAGAGGAGTCTTCATCCGTCGACCAACCAGTATGACACCTCCTATGCCAATCTCTCATATCCTGCATGAAGCTGTTCAGGACGAACAATATCATACCTGGACAGACCAAGAGCTTAAAGCAGTCCTTGAAGAAGTCAAACCAGTGATCTCTATTAAACTCAGTGATCGGCTTAACGAAGCAGGAACTAAATTAAAGACCGATAGCCAAGAATCTCCGATCCCTCCACAGATTGTTTCTCCACAGATTGTTTCTTTACTTCCTCACCAATCAAACCCATTCCAAACCACCCAATATCCAAGTGCTAAGAGAGCCACCTTCGTGCCCTCCTTTAAAGATCCAGAGAGAGATGCGTTCCTAAGACAACAGGAAGAACAGAATCGGAGATAACATCAGGCTCAACAGGCTGAAGCTGCAGCTAGCTACAGAACTCCAGAGTCTCAAGAAGCCTATTATAGGCCCTTCACAGCTCCAACCGACGCCAGAAATGCACCCCGGCAGCCACAAAACCCACCTCCTGGCGACCGCCAGTCATTCTATACTACTCCTAGAGAGCCAGATCCTTATCACCAGCCATTCTACCCTGCTCCTAGAGAGCCAGATCATCGCCACCAGCCTTTCAATACTGTTCGCAGAGAGCCAGATCATCGTCACCAGCCTTTCAATACTGTTCCTAGAGAGCCAGATCGTCGTCAACCAGATTACACCAAAGAAGCTATGAACATCCGTAAAGCCTACCAGAAGGACCAGAAATATGGTGGATCAGAAGACAGCTTCAACTTTAAGCTAGCCATCTTTTACGACATTTGCGAACAGGCCAATCTACCTCCAGAAGCATATAAAAAGGCATTCTCAGCTATGCTCAAAGATCAAGCCAACAACTATTATTATAATAGTGGCTTATCCTTAAAGCCATTTAACAAGATCTGTAGCCAGATGAGAGCTTATTTTGAAGGACCTGAACACCAAACCCAGAAGCTTGTCGAATGGAACAATGTCTCACTCTAATCTCTAATCAATAAGAACCCTAGAAAGCCATTAAACTAGTGCTTCTAGCTTCTTATCGACAGACTCTTGAAACTACGCCAAGGGTTACACCCAGAGATGCGTTCGGATACTCAGTTCTCCGCGAAGCTTATAATCGCGTATAGAGGAGTCCTAGCATGCGAAAATGCGATCGCCCAGCTATCCCACGATCCAAATTCTATGATTACTAAGATACGAATTTCAATCACAGCATAGGAAAACTCACGACCTCAAGAGACACTTCAGAACCATGAAGCGTTCTATACTAACTAAAGATACTATCGGAATGACCGAAACGGTGAACGAGAGCGCTCCTATAGTCAAAAACGCGATAGCAGATGGAATCCAAAGAAGAAATGTTATGTCTGCCATAAACCAGATTATCGATCATGGAAACATACTAAAAGCGAACAGGAACAAGCTCGTAAGAGATATCGACAATCGTTCGAGCGGAATGGTGGCTCCGGCAACTTTAAGAGATAATTCAGACAATATATGGTGTAATGCGAAGGAGAGGATGGCGAAGGAGAAGATGATATAGAGCCATTCGAAACTCTTATCTCTGAACCTTATACCTAGAATGATGCTAATTCTGGAGATTCCGGAGAGTCTGAAGAAGAAGAAGAACAAGAGAACTTTATGACCTTATACAGAGAAATAACACTATTTAAAGCAGAAACAATGACATCTGAACTAGCTGATAGGGCATATCTTTACTCGATTATCCCAGAAAGTTAGTCTCTAGCTATCAAATCTCTAGCAGAAATCACTGAAAATGACCTATTTATATACACCACCATCGCCACCACGAGATATAATTCAGACACATTTGTTGGGATAATGATCGATACTAGAGCATTAAGCAAGTCTATAGCCGGATATAGCCAATTTCAAGCCCTCTAAAAGCTTATCGATATCAATCTAAATATATCCTCAGCTGGCCAAGTTTCTATATAATTTAGAATTGGCGCGACCTCTTCTGTCGGCATAGTTCTTATCCACACCCCGATTAGCGAAATACAATTCCATGTGGTTGATACAGACACGCTATTCCTACTCTGCCTCGTAGATATGGATCGACTTAGAGTATACTATAATAATCTTCGGAATGTCATTATCTCTTCAAATAGCTCGAGCCTAGTCTCGAAAACTCTTGAGATCCTTATTATCCATCGATTTGGCCACCCATTTCTACCCTAGAAAGCAGTCGCAGGCTATATCACATCATCATTCAGCACCGAATGCCTTCTTATAGATATAGAGCTTCGCCGCCTACATCGTCGATTTAGCCACCCATCAGTTCTAAAGCTCTAGTCTATCCTCTATAGATCTGGCCACGACATCCAAAATCAAGCTCTAGAGCAGATAACCAAGTTCTGCCAACACTATCAGAAATTTGGTAGATCGCTAGGCCGTTTCTGGTTTAAGCTTCAAGATGATGATGTTCGATTCAACTATAACATCATCATCGATATTATATATATAGAAAACAACGGAAGATCAGAGCCAATTTTACATATCGTTGATGAAGCTACTAGATTCCAGGCTAGCCGATGGCTTAATAATATCTCTATAAAGCATACCTAGGATGTCATCCGCTTATGCTAGATAGACATATACCAAGGACCACCTAATGTTATCACACATGATCAGGGCAAGAACTTTATGAGCAGAGAGTTCAAATATTACGCCAAAAACCTAGGAATCTCCATAAAAGCTGTTCCTATGGAAGCCCATAATTCGATCGGCATGGTCGAACGATATCACGGACCACTTCGGCGGGTCTATCAGATTATCATCGCAGAACTAGGATCAAGAATTGACAAACATATGGCCCTCTAGATGGCTTTTAAAGCCCTGAATGATAGCATTGGGCCTGATGGTCTTGTCCCCACCCTTCTTACCTTTAGAGCATACCCTCGAATGGCCGAACTAGATGCGCCATCGCCCTCAGTTTCTCAGAGAGCAGCTGCCATTAGTAAAGCTATGGCAGAGATTCAGAAACTTCGCGCAGAACGTTCGATTTCTGATGCCCTGAATACACGAAACGGGCCGATAACAACAGCGATTCATGGGCTACCCCTAAACTCTCTAGTTCTACTATAGAGAGAAGGAAACGCTCAGAAGATAGGACAATGGACTAGACCATTCAAACTACTCTTAGTAGAAGGAGAAACCTGCACCATTGGTTTACCAAGTGGCCCAACACCATTCAGAACAACAGTGGTAAAACCATACCTAGACGTGTAGAGACACCCTGAATTCGCTCTAAAACATCCAGACTCGACATCAACTCTAACTTTAGAGCCAACTTCAGAACCAACTTCAGAGCCAACTTCAGAGCCAACTTCAGAGCCAATTTTAGAGCTAAAGCCAATCCCAACTACCTTTATAAAGGTGTCTAAACCATAATATAAGACATAGTTTCAGGCCTCGCGATAGAAGGAGATCGACGATTTGCTTATAAAAGGAGTCTTTAAGCTTGTTACCATAATTCCTGAAAATGCACGACTATTTAATTCACGTTTTGTTGATGAAATCAAGCACCAAGGGACATATAAAGCTTATGAGAAGTCTAGACTAGTGGTTCAAGCCTATAATGACCAGGAAAAGGAGACCGTTCTGACTCAGGCGCCCACGATTCAGAGAGTAAGCCAGAGACTTATTCTCTGCATCGCCGCCATGAAACTCTGGCCGGAAACAGAAGTCAATTACAATTTATTCCTAAGAGACATTTCCTAAGCTTATGTTCAATCCACGACAAGTTTGAATCGAGAGTTCTATATCAGACCACCATCTGAATTTGGATTATAGGAGAATACTGCCTTTAAGGTAGTGAAACCACTTTATGGCATCCCTAAAGCAGGAAACCATTGGTTCAAGACATACCATTCCCACCACCTAAATCAGCTAGGAACAGAACAATCCACATTCGACCCTTGTTTACTGTCCTCGAACGACCCATTCGGCATCATTGGCCTCCAGACTGATGACACTCTAATTCTTGGAGACGATATTTTTGCCGATAAAGAGGAGAAAATGCTCCAACAGGCCCAATTCGTAGCCAAAGGGCGCGAAAAATTGTCAACATCGCATCCCCTCAAATTCAATGGGTGCATCATTCAGAAAGAAACAGTTCCTCGAGAAGCCATCATCATTTCCCAGGAAGCTTAATGCAGAAAGCTCTCTCTAGTTCCTATAGGGCCAGTCTCTAAAGATTCATACATCGCTCAGCGCGCTAGAGGAGCTTATATCGCGATAGTCTGTCAACCAGAGGCTGCATTTGACCTCTCATTCGCCGCCTAAGTTACCAAACCTGGAAAAGAAGACGCGAAAAGACTAAATCAACGGCTGAATTGGCAAATCAAGAACAAATCCAGAGGCCTCCGCTTCGTCAAATTAAGACAACACCTTCAGCTACTCGCCTTCACAGACGCATCCTTTGTAAATAACACTGATAATAGCTCTTAAATTGGCTTTGTTATTGCACTCGCAGATGGCCACAGCACCAAAGATGGTCATATCAACGCCAACATTATCCACTGGAGCTCGATCAAGTGTAAAAGAGTTACTAGAAGCGTCCTGGCTTCAGAGGTCTACGCAACTTCGCATACTCTGGATATCGCCTTCGCAGTAAACACCACTATCAACAAAATACTGCGAGAAGTCATACCATTAGTCCTCTACACAGATTCAAAGTCTGTATATGACTATGTCACTGGTTTAGGGACAACATCCGAGAAGAGGCTCATGATCGACGTCATGGCTCTTAGACAGGCATACGAGCGACGGCAAATGGAGTTAAGGTGGATTACAGGAGATTCCAATCCTGCAGATGCGATGACGAAGGCTAAATGTTGTAAAGCATTGGAGAGCCTGGTCGACACAAACCAGTTGGACTTAAAGACATTAGGTTGGGTTGAACAATGAAATTGGCATTCAAATTGGCATCAAAATTGGCATTCGAACACGCGTTTCCAATCATTTTTTCAAAGTGGCTCCAGTGTTAGAATATGGAATAAAGCAGTCATGTGATCAAATTGTTACTTTATAATAGATAGCAAACTAAGAATGAAAACCAGACTTTACAACCACTTCAAAGGACACAGATATCATAGGGGCGTAAAGCGTTACCTGTGATAGGTGTCAGAAGTGGGCGTTAGCCTCATCACCTTTATCGAATAGCTATTCCACACTTGGTACAGGTGTACCGACAGAAGGATTTGTCGAACCATATATGCTCGGCTGTGAGGTTCCTAAGTAGAATGCCAATCATGGATGCATCCTGAGCATCCCACCGGAGACCGTTGTGGCGGGCAAACTAAAGGTGTAGAGCATATCCATTGGGAGTAGAGAGTGATCAGAGATGTCTAGGCAAGTGACAAGGTACAATTCTAGAGATTGGATTAGTTCATACATGGCAGAAGAATATGAACTCCGCAATGCGACTAATTCCGTTGATTGACCACATGGGGGAAGTGAGCTAGCCAGCGCGGGCTATATATGCACATTTTATCTCTCAGTGATTTCAGGCTTCAATTGTAATTTACTTCATCTACCGGACCATAAACAAAAGCAAAATTTTGAATAGAGGTCGGCACGGTTTTACGGATATCCGTATCCGTAACCGTAACCGTAGAAATTCTACGGTTACGGTTACGAATAAAATCTCTACGGTTACAGTTACGAATAAATGCCCTCTAGTTATCCGTAGCTTATATCACGTGTCTAGAACCACTTGCAGTTCTAATGTATATTTCCATATTTATAGAGGTGTAGATCTCATATAATTCTCAAGTAAAAGAAATTTCAATTAGGAATCAAAACCATATACATCTCTTAACAAAACTAACTCTCTCATAGTCTTACTGTTCAGAGATTGTCGACGAATACCTAGTATATCCCTTACAGAACTGAAAAGTCTTTCAATTGAAACCTCAGCTGCTGGAATACCAAGGTAGTCCCTTTCAACTGCTGCTATCCTGGGGTGTTGATCCTTATGAGCATTCCACCATGAAAACAGCCACTTAGAGTCATCTTGGTCTTCTATTAATCCTTCTACTTGACTAGGAGGTTCATCAAAATAGCGACCAATATCAGAAGACCGAGATACTTGAGAATATACTTTTTGTAGAAGACGATCTCTCATACCTGGTCGAGCAGAAGGATCCATAGTTCTAGAAGCAGAACTAGATTGAGGTAGCCAAAGGGGATATTTCTTATGAAGAAAGACCTTAATGTTCTGAATGATTTCTTGGGTAACCCCATCTTCAAGCTCTTGTTCTAAAAGAGTAAATTTAACACGTAGATCAAGAGCAAGAGCTATATAATAGATATCTTGCATATCCATAAGATCATAGTATTTCCTATACTTTTGCATTCCAACCAAGACAGCAGAAAAGATATCAGGACTAAGCCCTGCAAAGTCGCCTTCAAAAGAAGCTGCTTCTATGAGGAGGTCATGCAATTTATTATTCATAGTAAATAGGAATTACTAGATTTATATGAGGTTGCTGCTGAGAGATAATTTGGGTAAACTCATAGAATCTTGAAAGAACCATAGCAAGCTCACGAAAATTAGACCAATCATCATTTGAAAACGGTATCAGCTGATTCTGAAAATTATTCCAATGTTTAATCTGCTCTTGAGCAAGGATAGCATTTTAAATTATAAGATATGTCGAGTTCCAACGTGTCTCGACATAACACCTGGAACTATAAGTATATATAAGAAAGATAGAAAGGAATCTTGCTTACCGAATGAGCTTATCAGGTAATCCATGCGTCTGACAAATGATTTACCACTGCTGTTATCTTTGAGGACTCCTATATACCCAAAGGGCTAAGATCCGTACACGAGCTAGCGCAGAATGCCCAGCTGGTAGGCTCTTATGGTCCTTTAGAATACCACAGACATCTAAAGAAGATTGATAGTCGCCAGACCCGACGTGGTAGGACTCATTCTATGAATGAATAATTATTTAGATGTCAAATTATGGACTTGGGATGATAAGTTTTTATCGCAGTATCGTAGGATTTATTTAGGCAGTGGTATAATATCACGAATATCCGTAATCCGTATCCGCAACCGTCGAAATTCTACGGTTACGAATACGGATATAAGCTCTTGACTACGGTTACGGATACGAATAATCCAAAATCTTACGGATATGTATCCGTGCCGACCTCTATTGTTCAGTATTTTGACAGATCTTTCTCATATCAATTCTGGATAAATGCTCAGTAGAAGACGCGTTCCCAGGAGCATAGAGTGTATAGAATGTTACTGATTGGCCAACCAAGGTCCAAGTAGTGGGATTCATCAAGGAGCGTTTAAGTACATCAGTTATACCAGGTTAAACAGTCCCATTAATGATGTCTTTTTGGAAAAAACAATAGAGGCAATTTTAGACATGCATACTGATCTGGGTATTTTCGGCGTAGTTTTTTTCTAGATCAGATTAGGTTATGCCAAGACGTACATATCACGGGATCCACACACCAAATAGGATTAGCCTAAGGCCTAGACTCAGACACTTAGGCATCCAAAAAGCCTATGTCTAAATTTTTAATCATTCATAAGATAATGTGAGCCAATAGAAAAGAAGATAGGATGCTGAACGTGAGTTGACCGATATCAACCTCGCTTTCGAGATTGCGAATGCTTGAATAGCTGGTTTGAGTTATTATTATGTAAAACTGTCCGTCATATTTTTTTCACATTTCTTCTCTACGCCTGGCCCTCATCATCCTCATACAAATTTGGGGTTTCTTTCGTCCCAATTTTTCTAATAACAAACCAAGCGGGCAAGATTGCGACAGCAATAAGGCCAAAATTTACCCCGAGTGCCGCTATGAGCTATATAACACACAAATTAGCAACGGGACTTGGCAAGAGAGACTCAAGAGAACAAGAGATGAAAAGACATGAGACGAATAAAAAGAGGGTATTAACTGCACTTACAGGCGCGTGAGTAGAGCTGATTCCCGCCGCGATCGCGCCGCCTGCGGCCTCGACGCCGCGGACGATGGAGGTGTAGCGGACAATCTCGTTAGGCTTCTCGGCCATGAAACCGACCATCCAGTAGCAGTAGTTGTAGATGATTGCGCTAAAGGTCTTGAAGTTAGAAAAAGATCATGGAAGCGCATTATATCAAGAAATACGTACAAGTTGACCTGCCATAGAATGTACAACGCCCATCCTCTGCCGAACCCATGGCTGGCCCAGTCGAGCTTTGGATTGTGCGCTCCGTAGTCCTTCTGCACCACGACGCCCCAGACCCAGCACCCGAGGATGAGCGAGACCATGAAGATGTAGGACCATTTGGCACGCTGCTGCAGTGAGAAGCGCTTCCAGTCCAAGAAGCTGCCAAAGACAATATTGGTGATGATTTGCGCGATTGCACTAACGAGCGAGGCCAGCGCCCGCGAGCGCACGCTAAAGTAGAGGGAAAGGTACGACCCGATATAAGAGAGCGGCCATGTGGCGTAGAGAAATAGCGGGAGGACCAGGAGGACTTCTTTTCGACTCAGGAGTTGACCGTATGCTTTAAGTTCGGTGATTGTCGAGATTCGCCCTTCAATCTCGACCTTAGTGCCGTTCTTTCGCTGCACTTTTTCTGGAGGTGAGACAAAAATGGCGATAAAAGGGCCCAGGCACTGGAGTGCGACGAAAATGATGTAGGTCCGCCAGTTGAGCTTGCCTGTCGTCGTACCAGCATAGTTGAAGGCCAGGTTGATGATGCCGCCAATGATGGAGCCTCCGTTACGATAAGCAAGCCAGTACGCCAGATACCGTCCGCGCTGGTGTGGTTCAGGGTAGCTGAGCATGATTGCCCCTTCAGCGGCCCAGAATGCGCCGGCTGTAATTCCACATGCTGCGCTGCCAAGATAGATGAACCACTCTGTGCCATAACGATTGTTCGCGTATAGCGAGGCAGAGTATATGGCATAACCTGTGGTGCCAAAGACAAAAGTTGCCCTGAGACCGAAGCGATTGGCAATGACGCTACCAAAGATGCAAGTCAGGACCATGCAGCAATTGAGGATTGCATTTCCGGCCATAACAAGGTACGGCGTTTGTTGTCCACCCGCACCAGTAGACTGCATGGCATTGTAAAGACCTGGTGCTACAAAAGCGGCAAGACCGACGATTGTTGCTTGGAAGAATACTCCTCGATACCAATGATATGGGACATTATCCCGCTCGACATCTCGGTCGTCCACCTCAGCAGCGCTCTTGGTCGGAATTGTCTCAGGAATACCCATTGTTGCGGGAGACTTTGGACAAGGGCTAGCTGAGAGGACACAGCCAAATATTAATACTTGATAAAGAGTAGAGATTTAAACTAGAAGGCCGAAGATGAACCTTATATTGCTAGCATGCGATATTTCAACGATAAACATGGTTGACGAACGTGACTAAGCATAATCCTTCGCGATTATTTTGTGCTGTCGGCCGACAGAAAAGAAGGTTATCACGTCAAAGACACTATTAACACGTAATCGTCGCCATCTTGCTTTATCTTAACTAAGGTATGGCCCATTATAACGTTAGCGCGGACTAGTCATATCTAGTTACCTAATCTGGCCTAGTATGGTACCTGCAAATATTAATTCGCGCTTGGGTTTTACTTTTGTCACGGCTGATTTCGCCATGTTATATGTATTTTTCCTGTTTTTAAGCTGTTAAATTACATTTAGTAGTTTTGAAAAATAGGTCTACTAAATGGGAGGATAGTTTTGCAATAAACGTTATATATGGGCCATGCCATCGTATGCCTAAATAGTCAGATTTATCATTGTGAGCCTATTATGTAAATGAGCCTGATCAACGACATAATACCCCTGGATTACGCCATCGGGGGCGCTAATGGCATAGCTAAAGTTTCTGAGAGGCGCTAAAGTGGATCAGTGTGCAAGACAGAAAATTGCAAATCGTCGAGCACCGATCACGTCATTTCATCAGGGCTCATTTGCCATCTCATACTCGGGAAATAAGAAGGGCCGACAGCCAATGGCCTGATTTCGTCGTCCGTTTATAGTACAAAAAGCCTGCACTTGGCATACTGTAGGTATTATTAACTTTATCATTTGATCCATTTCCGATGGCGACCCAGGACTTTTTTCGCGAGTTCTCATTCCCAGGCCAACAAGACACGGCAGGCTTCGGCCTTCCTTCTGTCGCTTCATTCCCGTTGGGACTACATCCTCGAGAAGAGAACAGTCAAGCATCTCTGGCAGACCATATCCAAGCTATCGAGACCATCTCCAAGTCTGGTGATTTCTTCAAGCTCGTACAGCAGCATGGCGGCGCAGTCTTGATCCGTGGTTTGCCCATCAAGACAGCACAAGACTACAGTCAGATTGCACACGCTTTTGGTTTCAGCGCCCACGATGAAGTTGGTAGACCGCCGCTTCGGACCGTATTAGCACTAAATATCAAGACTGCCAATGAAGGGTATGTTGATCGCTCTAAAATTGAAGGGGAGCCTGTTTGACATTGGTGCCAGTCCTCCAGAAATGCCGATCTGGCCGCATAACGAATACGGCTGGTCAACTGTCAACCCTGCTTGGTTGACATTTTCTGCTTTGGTCACTCCTGAGAGCGGTAAGACTTTTATCGCTGGTGGATCGCAGGGCGCTGCTGACGTTATTAGGTGGCGAGACACCCATCACCTCAAGTATCAAGTTGGCTGCATCAGTCAAACAACAAGCTCCCGAATTCTTCAACACACTTCTCGAGAAAGGAGTCCGCTACGTGTATCGCTACGGGTAAGCAAACATCGCTCTTCGCTTGGTATCAGAGTTGACTGATCGTCTTAGGGCCGACGATGTTCGAAGCTCAAACACTGGCGCAAGTGTGCTATCGGCATACGGTGCTGAAGTGCTGCCTGGAGATGACGCTGAGACTGTGAAGCAAAAGGTCGAGCATGAGGTTCGCAGACACAGCAATCGATTCGAGTGGCACGAGGACGGGAGTTTGAGCGTGACACACGTTGTCCCAAGTATGATTTCATGACTAGCTACGAAATTACTTGAAGTTAACCGCAATGGCAGTAATCCGCATTCACACCGATACCGGACTAACGACATGGTTTGGCAATCTGACCAGTGCATATGGAAGGAGCAAGCACCACGGCGCCACTGAGCCTCCATTTTTGGGAAATGATGGGGCACATCATCCTTTACCGACATATGGCGATGGCTCTCGCATTCCGACCGAATATCTGGAACTCGCTTTGAAACTTGCTGAAAGCTCGCAAGTATCCCTCTCGTGGCAGCCAGGTGATGTTGTACTGCTAGATGTGGGTGTTATTCCGCATAATCAATTCGATCTTGACGATACTGACAAATTTACAGAATCTTGCCGTGATGCATTCACGTTCGCCCTGGGTGGGTACGAGGACAGTCTTGGCTGCACTCTGGGACCAGGGTGGTAGGGTCGCTGATTTTGATCAAGGCAAGAAGATTTTAGAGTCGAGTCCCTTGTAAACCAATCGTTCACCCTTTTTAAGAGCAGAGAACTCTCCAGCTCAAAACTACCATCCTATTCATGAACAGATCTGAGGCTGCAGTCCGTCGGCGACAATCAAAGTGTCATAGGATACACTAGGATATCTAAAGGTTCCAACAAGTGAGGCAAGAGTGCTGGCCTTGTCCTTGCTTTACTGTTGACTTTAGGATCGCAAGATTGTACAGCGCATGACTACTGTTGTATCGCTTGAGACGAATCCACATATCGAACGGACAGAGAAAGGCTGATATGGCCCGGGAAGCTATTTCTGCATTAGATCCAATGACATAGGTAATTTTAATATCACTCTAATAGAAACATTTCGGTAAATCAACTCTATCGTGGGTCCCCGCGGGTGGATACAATTTTAGCCAATTATTAGTATTATAAAACTAGGGGAGCTCGGCACGAATATGCGAATATCCGTGGACAACGGGGGGAATGTTCGTATTCTCATTTTCAATTATTCACAAATCTTCGCATATTTAGGTTACGTTATTACTAGTCCTCATTAGGCTATAAATGCCAATTGATATTGAATCTTATTTTGGTTTTATTTTCTATTTTTTATTACATCTTATCTTGCATACGGGTGCGGGTGCGCTAACCGGATTAGAACTAATGCTAAAGATTAAGGTAGCCGCACTTCCCCACTTGAGTTCTTTCCACTTTGGGAATTTTACGTCCGTCCACCTTCCCATTGTATTTCAGAAAGCTACTTTCTACTCTTCAAAATGATTTCATCCAATAGGCAATCATCGTCATCGCTGTCAGATAGGGACAAATAAAATCACTCACCCGGCGAGACTCTAAGCACTGTGAACTCTGATGATCTTGAAATCGACGTCAAAGACTGGAAAATTCCCCTGAATCACATCTATACCGGTGAGTTTGCATTGGGCATCATCAACAGAACCGGTTTTTTCACCTAGTTTGTCAAATCCTTCTTTATCTTGACTGACGTTAGTCCGAACATCGGCAACAAACTGCTGAATTTGTTGGACAAAATACATCCTCGCGTCCAAAATGGCTTCTATCTGCATGAGAGAGAGTTTACGCTGAAGGTGTTCTACTATACACATGAAGCTCCTTAAAGATCTTGTAAAATTTCTCAGAGCTCCAGATAAGGCTCTGCATATCTTACTGGTCTTATTCCTAGTCTAACTGGCCTGGAAATTTCTTGGGACTAGCATAAGAGGCTAAAATACAATAATCAAGGCGAAGCTGTGCTATCAGAAATAGAAAAAGGCTTGAAAGTTAAAGCTGCTATCGCCTAGGAACTAATAGATAAATACACAGTACAATAGAGAAGTAACGAGTCCTTACTTGGAATAACCGGTTCTTATCACCGAGTTTTGAGCGACCACAGATCAACAGTCCAACCCATCAGCAGAAATAATTTTCCCCAAAATTATCAGAGTCGAGCAATAGACATAGGCCCATCTGGGATAACTCATAATTTTTCAAAGACCACGGGGTGCGAGTTTGTCAAGTCTCAGGACGGGACTTAATAGTGTGACTGGCTAGTTACATAGGGCATACTTTCTACTGCCGGTTAGGCTCTGGGATTGATTTTGTTGATTGGTTTTGCATACTTAGTTACTTCATTTCAAAAGTTTGAATAATAGTATTTGCTTTGATCCCCTATTTCCTGATCAAGCCTTTCCTGTGGTGAAATCTTGAAGACCTTAAGTAGAGACTCCGTTGCAATCTAGCACTTGAACCACCAAGGCTATTGAATTTCTGAAAATTGGGTTGGATTACTACGTATTAGCAGAATCTATACATGCCAAAATAGTAATAAACAAAAAGGGCTTGCTTTTTGACTTCTTTCCCGACGCTATATTATCTAATATTCATATCTGAAGTGAAAGTTTTCCTTGTCAGTCAAATCCTGAAATCCCAGTCGCTCGCGCTCATTCTCATCTAGATTCAATGCGTCTCTTCTCTTGTTTTCTCTTGCCAACAAGAAGTAGAGTGCAGAAGCAGATAAGATTGTAATACAATAACTGCGATAAGTTAGTAACTAGTGCCCAATCCATGTGTATGCCAAAGTTCGTACCAAATAATCAGACCAGTCCAAAGCTCTGGGTAGTGCTGGGACTTTGTTTGAGAGCGAATCAACTGCGGACCAATGATATTGCCAACGCAGTATGCAACAAAGACAGCAGAAGCTGTAAAGCTTCTTTTGGTGTCGCCGGCAACGTTACTTGCCCCAAGTGAGATAATAAGCCCGACTACTGGTCCAAAAAATCCCAGTAGTGAATATCCAACAACTGGAGTGACTGGTTTATGGCCCCAGGTTGATTTCCAAATCATAGCAAAACCTGCGATGACAGGAAGACAGCATATAAGCAAACTTATAATTCGAATATTGCGGTATCGCGAGCATAGCCAGCCGGTAAACACAATTCCAACACCAGACAGACCTCCCAAAGGGAACTGAAAGAGAATACTGTCAAGAGTTGAATAACCGAACGTCGATACAATCAAAGGCCCAAAACCGGATACTGCCCCATTGACAGTGTATCTGTCGACAATGTAAGTGTCCATGCATTCATAATAAATAAATAAAAAAACTCACGCAGAAGCCATTGCCACAGCTACTAGCCATACTTTAATGTCTAGTAGTGCTTCCTTGATCTGATGGAACTTGATTTTTTGGTTATTTAATCCTGTTTGTCCAGCCCGAAGCCTCTCGACAGCCACAATTCGTTCCTCCGCTGTCAGAAACCACGCATTGGCCGGTGAGTTCGGGAGGAAGAAGCACCAGAAACCAAAGAGGAATGTCAAGGTTCCGGCGAAAATAAAGACATATTGCCACGGATGCAGAGACCCCTCTATCTGGGCAAAACCGTAACTAATGGCACCACCTATAATCGTAAACCAACCAGTTCCGGACCACCACCAACTCTGGCGTAGGGCCTGTTCTGACTGGGTGTAGAATCCGCTGACAGTTACCATAAAACAAGTGGGAATGATAGACTCGGTAAAACCTGATATGATTAAAATAGAAACAAAGAATTTTGATTTTTACCTACCCAGAAAGAATCTTTGTGCAAAGAGACCCCGCCAAGTAGTAACTCCTGCAGTGCTTGCACAGATTATAGCCCAGATCATGACCACGGGGCCAAGCACGTATCTTATATTGAAATGTTGCAGAGCGTATGTCATCGGGTAGGACCCAGCCAATTGACCAAAATAAAACAAAGAAGTTGCCCAACTCAACCTGGATGTATCTGTTGTAGATGGGCTGACTGTCGTATTAGTAACGGAGAGGTGAAGATCGGTCGTCATGCCGAAAATAGCTGCATTTCCAAGGAGAGCCTTCATGCAAGATGATCTGTTAGTTAATGTTTGGTGGTCTTGCTATTTTTAACTTTTGAAGAAACTGGAAAAGCTCACTTTGTCATAGTAGACCATTCCGTACCCTATTTCGTATGAGCTTCAGATCAAATTAGGTTATTAGTGGATAAATACCAATCATCATTGCTGGCATGAGAAAAAGATCTATCTTCCTTAGAACTTTTCTCTCAATAACAGGGTCGGTTGGTCTTGCATTCTCTCCAATTTTGTCGAATGCATCAACCAAAACATCGCCTTTCTCCACAAGATCTTGATCAACCCCCGCCGGAGCACTTGAATGAAGGCCTCCCTGTGACATCTCAACTAGTCAACCTGTATCGCAGAATTAACCTGGGTGCGCTGAAAAAAATTCAGGAACCGAAGTTGCCTTGTCGTACAAATTACCCAGGTGTATCATGTACAAACCGAAAAGATCACAAAGTTTTTAACCAGGGCATATATATGCACAAAGTACCAATTAATTTGGATAAGATTCACTGTTAACCAAGCTAGTGGAATATCAATTTTGCGCAAAACTGCTCCAAGATGACAACATTGATGCCGAGACGGAGCTAACTACTCCGGCTTGAGAAGATTTGTAATCAACAGCCTTGCCACTATGGCGAAAGGGAGTCGTAGGCGCGTGAGGATTCAATTCCCAAGATTCCGAATCCTTCAAGCTAATTATTTCAAGGTCGGCAATAAAGTGGGATGATGTTGGTGAGGTCGCCTATTTGAGCGAACGGCATCAAGGCCTATATATGGCATCATAGTAGATTGGGATGAGCAATTATCCATGGACGCTAGATACGCGCAGGATTCTTATGCCTAAGTATAAGTATGCAACCATATAGATCATGGGCTATCAAATGTAGGGTTTGCCCAACTGTCGCAACAATACCTAGGTCCATTCACGGTAGTCTACCTTATACTCTACACGATGACGAGCACAGAAAACTTGGATTATGTTCAGGTACCAGAAACTTCAGAGTGTCTGGATTGGGCGGATCTGAGAACATTGGATCTTTCAAAATTCGATCGTCCAGGAGGTAAACAAGAGCTTGTAGCAGATTTTATAAGAGCGATTGACGACGTTGGTATGTTGCATATATCAGACCTAAAACCTAGTTGCTATCCATTAATTCGTCAAAATGTTGCTAAATGTAAGAATTAGGGTTTTTCTATGTCAAAAACCATGGGATCACCAGGGAGGAGGTTGACACTCAATTCGCTCTTGCAAATTCTGTTCTGCTACTTCCAAATGAAGAAAAGCTAAAGTACCGAGCAGCTCTTGAAGAAGGTGATTACAATGGCTGGAAGCCGGCTGGTACCAGAACTCTCATACCTGGAATCAAAGACAACTTTGAGATCTACAATATCCCAAAGTTTATCCCCGAATATGCAAATAGGAAGCACCCCGAAATTGTCAAGCAAAATCTGCAAGCCATTGAGAAATTTTCAAAGCAGATCCATGATCAAATCGTGCGAAAGCTCTTGATCATCTTTGCCCTTGCACTCGGACTTGAAGACGAGGAATGGTTTGTCGAGAAGCACCGGTATACTGCTGCAAGTGGCGATCATCTTCGTTATATGAAGTACTACGCCAGAAGCGAAGAAGAGAACAAAAAGCTGCAGAATGTTTGGCTTAAAGGGTATTGCTCAATGTTATTTTTTCAAAAAAAAAACTGGAAGTTGTTTCTTGCTAACTATGATTTGTTGATATATAGTTACTCGGACATGGGAAGTCTTACTCTGCTGCAGAGGTCGGCACGGATACATATCCGTAAGATTTTGGATTATTCGTATCCGTAACCGTAGTCGAGAGCTTCTATCCGTAACCGTAACCGTAGAAATTCTACGGTTACGGATACGGATTACGGATATCCGTGATATTATGCCACCGCCTAAATAAATCATACGATACTACGATAGAAACTTATCATCCGAAGTCCCTAATTTGATATCTAAATAGTTATCCATTCATTGATAGAATGAGTCTCCTACCACGCCCTAAACGCGCTCCACGACAGGATTACCTTGTTCTAAATGATGGTAGTGATGAGGAAGCTGATCCTAGTGATCGTATCAAAAAGCAACCATGTTATCACTCCCCATTAGATGAAGATGAAGATGAAGATGAATCTATCTCTCCGAATGATTCAGCGAGTCAACTCCCTGAAACAACCTCTTCTATAGTGTCTACTCCTTTAGACTCTTCTTTGCCCAAGACACCAAAATCCAAAAACCAAGCCCTTTGGAGTCAATTTACAATCCGCAATCTTCCAGGGAAGTTCTGGCATCCTAAACGGGGCAAAGGGCCGTTACAGGACCGAGAGATTGTATGTATTCATTGTGGAGAATGGAAGATCTTGGATTCCCAGAGAGATACATCAACTTCTAATATGAAAACGCATCTGATGAAAAAACATGGATCAATGATATCATCAGTAACTCAGCAAGCATCTATTGTTTCTATGTTTCGGACAAAAACTAGTCAATCTATGTTAGAGGCATTAGAGGAGAATTTGCTTCGATGGATAGTCTTGGAGAATATCCCTTTCACTGCTCTTCAGTCTACAGCATTCCAGCAAATCTTCAGGGTAAGCTCTCTCTCTCTCTCTCTCTCTCTCTCTCTCTCTCTCTCTTACTAACTTTGATTATTCTAGGAATTACTAAATACCCCTCTACCTTTTACGTCTGCTCGCACAGTCTCTCGACGAATCAATATGGAGTTTACTCAGTATCGTGCCTATTTGGTCAGTGAGCTCGCGGAAACATGTTCAACAATTGCTTTTTCTTTAGATATATGGACATCCAAGAATCAAAAAGGTATTTTAGGGGTTATTGGACATTGGATAACCCCTGATTTTGAGTACCGTGAGAGGATTCTTGATTTTATAGAGCTTATTGGAGCACATACTGGAGAGAATATGGCAAGCCAGCTTCAAATATCTCTTCAGGAGCTACAACTTGAGTCCAAGCTACTTACTATTACTGCTGATAATGCAACAAATAATAGTGCCCTAATTAAAGAGCTCTACTTCAATCTTCAAGGGTTAAATCTAGCTACACTATAGTTTCAAGGTGAGATTCTCTTCATCTCTCTCTCTCTCTCTCTCTTTAATTATTTAAACTTACTTAAGATAGGTCTTGATAGCTATATTAGATGCCTGGCGCATATTCTGAATCTCATTGTCCAAAAGATTCTATCAGAGTTGAAATCTGGCGATTATCAATCTTCTTTAGATGCCTGTGGTATCCTAAAGGACCATAAGAGCCTACCAGCTGGGCATTCTGCGCTAGCTCGTGTACGAATCTTAGCCCTTTAGGTATCTGGAAGTCCTTAAAGACAGCAGCAGTGGCAAATCATTTGTCAGACGCATGGATTACCTGATAAGCTCATTCGGTAAGCAAGATTCCTTTCTATCTTTCTTATATATACTTATAGTTCTAGGTATGATATCGAGACACGTTGGAACTCGACATATCTTATGATTCAAGATGCTATCCTTGCTCAAGAGCAGATTAAACATTGGAATAATGTTCAGAATCAGCTGATACCATTTTCAAATGATGATTGGTCTAATCTTCGTGATCTTGCCATGGTTCTTTCAAGATTCTATGAGTTTACCCAACTTATCTCTCAGCGGCAACCTCATATAAATCTAGTAATTCCTATTTACTATGAATTGCATGACCTCCTTATAGAAGCAGCTTCTTTTGAAGGCGACTTTACAGGGCTTAGTCCTGATATCTCTTCTGCTGTCTTGGTTGGAATGCAAAAGTATAGGAAATACTATGATCTTATGGATATGCAAGATGTGAAGGGCTAAAGCTAATCTTGAATTCAGAACTAGCTAGGCACATGCTGTTTACAAAATCCTTGAAGAACGTAAACAATTCGGGGTGGAATCGTGAGGTATGCGGTTGGTGGGTCTAGACATGTTCATTGGGTTGGGTAAACCCATACCCAACCCAACCCAACCCACAATGGGCTGGGTATGGGTCAGAAATTTTACCCAAAACCCATATGGGTTGGGTATGGGTTTGAAGTAAAACCCACACCCAGCCCATAAACCCATCTTTTTGCCAAGACTTTTATTTCACGTGATATTTGTCACCTAGTTAGTACTAGATTAAGGCAAAAATTAGGCACTAAGGCACTAATTACCCTAATTTAGTTTAGGTTGAGGCGAAAATCAGGCATTAAGGCATCAAAAATACCTATATGGGACCCATACCCAACCCATACCCACGTGGGTTGGGTTGGGTATGGGTATGGGTTTACCTTAGTGGGAGGCGTTGCATCTGGCTTAATTCAACTCGTAAGAGGCCCGAATTGGAAATGGCCCAGTCTCTCCGGAGTTCAAAATTGAAGTTTTGCCGGATCGCCGACAAAGAACTCACTTTTATCTTTTGACCAAATTAATCGAGAGAAATCGCATCAAAAGGACTATCTTTTGTGCAAAGGGAGTTTTCATAGTGGATGGAAAAGGGAATGATAGGCGTGATAATATGGAGAGGACTGAGTGGGCACCAATGGCTGAGAAGATGCTATGGCGGGAAGTGGAATCGGCCCGAGAAAGGATTGCTTATCTAAAGGTCCTAGAGTGAGCTAGTCTAACTAGTGTTTATCAGCTTCTAGAACCTATTTATAAACACAGCGAGTTGACGAAATCCCATGCCGAGGGAAATAATTCTAGATCCTATCCCCATTGCATTCCTTATCATTCAAGAGACAAAATACTAGTTCGGATGGTTCTTTTGACGCCATGGCACAACAACCCCGTTCGTATTGACCCAATCCAGCAGACGATCAAAGTTCTTGCATTTGTGGAATGCCTGGAAATCCTCCCTAGCTGGTACATCCGAGCCAGGTTCTGCCTCCTTCTCGTAAAGAAGGTATGGTGTAACATCGGCATTACACATTAAGGCAAGCCTAATTGTCTCAATACAATGGTCCACATGGGCACTTACAATAAGAGACGAACGGTTCTTGAATAGGATGGGGAGGAGATCGTCGGCGTAAGAATCCCGCCAGATGTACTGCCGCAAAACATTGAGGCAGTGAAGATGATGGAACACCTCGATGCCAGCGACGTAGCCTTGGAAAGAGGATGTTGAAGACACATGTACAAATTGCTGGTTGGCGCTGCGATTTAACGACGGAAGGCGCTCGGGTGGAACGACGACACTAGGTAATGTAAATGCTCAAGTCAGTTTATAGATTTCGGAGAAAATATTCGATCATACCATTGACCAACTGTTTCCATTTATCCTCCATCTCCTTTGAGGGAGTTCCCGTGAAGCCAGAATTTTGAGTGGCGAAGATGCTGACCCAGTCGTGCTCCTCATACTCAACTGCTTCAAGCAAAGGTGCTTCGGGGAGATCAACAGGAAGTCATATTAGAATGAGAGAGGGGATGTCCAGTTACGCACACCAGACGCTGAGTTGTGCAGCGCACTCTTTGTCGGACATTTTCCTATCCTTAGCGACTAGTATCATGACTAATCCCGATAAAAACATCAACATGCTGATCAAGTTCCATGCGAGACGAAACCTGTGATCAAATGTGCCCATCTCTTGCAGCTCGGAGATCCCATCACCCTCGTTAAATTCATCCCCTGTGCCCGTCCGAGAGTAACCCCGATTTCTTTTCATTATTGTAAATTGCAATTCAGGAGAATGGAATTTGATCAATATTTCTAGCGACATATAGTCCGGGGGCCGACATATTAATTTATGCGATGAGGTGCGCGAGCCAGCACTGAAGATAATGTAAGATTGTGGAGAAGATAAGTCCTGGTGGAGTGACAGTATGCTTGGAATAGTAAGGAATATCTCTCATGGCGGCAGAAAGTGACTTGTCTAGATAGAGGTGTCAAGTAGCATTGCAAATTTGAGAAATAAATATTTGGTACTTAGTTTGGTTACATTCTAAGGTTGCAAACCCCCGGTAGTTAGGCAGCGCCATTCACATACTAATCCTGATCTAGTGCTAGTTATCTCCCACGAATTACCGATAGTCTCAACACTCAATCTTAGAATAAACCTGGAAACAATTTCAACCTTTCAATTCATGTTGCCGTACGTGTAGTTTATATAAATCGTTGATTCCCTATCTTGATCTTGAATGTCCATTGTATCGATAGACATATAAAAACCGTTCGGATCATATGTCCATCGACATGGCAATATTGTGTGTTGATGATGCCTCCTTTGGCCCTGTCGTTCAGGGTTGTCGGAGTGACTTTGACTTCACCCTCAAGTTCGAAAAGATCATTCTATCGATACTGCCCTCGGCTGTGTTCATTGGAATTTCAGTGCCCAGGATCATCTTCCTCGCTCTTCACGTCAAACTTGTGGATGGTGTCTCGTTCCAATTTATCAAGCTTGTCTGTCCTCCCTTCTTTCATAAACTTCTCAAAACTAATATAACATGAGTTCGGGAAGGTGGCAGCAGCAGTTTACACGATTTTGCAGCTGGCTATCCTCATTCTTAGCTGCTCCCAGTCCTTCGAGCTGCCGTCATTATCAATTACAGCAAATGTGCTCAGCTTTATTGCAGCAATTTTCATATCCATCTTAAGTTTTATGGAGCATTCTCGCTCGCCTCGCCCTTCTATTCTACTCAGTGCGTTTCTCTCATTGACTGTCTTGTTCGATATCGCTCAAGTACGAACGATGTGGCTTTTGTACCATGCCATTCCTGAGATCACATACTTAAGACTGTTCACTGCAGCCATAGCTGTTAAAGCAGTCTTGTTCTTGCTGGAATCACTGCAACGACGCATTTGGCTAAAGTGGGACTGGAGAGAACATAGTCCTGAAGAGACTGCTGGGCTATACGGGCTTGGTAGTTTCCTGTGGCTTGGCCCGCTTTTCAAGTTAGGTTTTCAGAAGGTGTTGAATGTATCCGACCTTTTCCCCATTGACAGCAGTATATCTGTGGAGCGCGTGCAAGCCTCTTTTTCCCAGCATAGCAAGGGCCATAACTTTCAAGACGAAAGACACGGCTTGACCAAAGCCCTTGCTCGCACACTATTCATTCCTTTCTTGCTGCCTGTTGCTCCTCGTATTGTCCTCATAGGATTCACACTTTGCCAGCCGTTTCTTATAGAGGCCATCTTACGATTTCTCGAAGAAACTGACACTCGACTGACTACCAATAAAGGCTATGGATTGATTGGTGCCACCATCCTGGTGTACACAGGAATACCAATCGCCACTGCTCTATATTGGTATTCACATGAACGAGCTTTATTTATGACCCGGGCATGTTTGATTTCGGCAATATATCAACAGACCATTCGAGGGCCTATTTCTGCTTCAGAAGACTCTGCAGCTATTACCCTAATGAGTGCCGATGTTGAACGGGTTCAAATGGGTTTTATGCAACTCCACGAATTCTGGGCAAACCTAGTCCAAATAGCTATCGTCTGCTTTCTGCTTCATCGTCAGCTTGGTGCAGCCTTTGCCGCGCCGCTAGTTGTCGTCTTCGCCTGTATCATCTGCTCGAGTATTCTGATGCGTTTGATAGGCCCAAAACAGGCAGCTTGGATGCAGGCTATTCAGAAGCGAGTTGGACACACAGCAAACATTATTGGAAATATGAAGCATTTAAAAATATCTGGGCTCACCAAGGCTGTTGAAAATAGTACCCAAAGCTTGCGTATTGATGAGTTGAAGGCCGGTGGCAAGTTTCGGGTCTTTCTTGTGTGCTCTATAGGGATCGGATTCACGCCGGTCCTTCTGGGTCCAGTCTTTGCATTTGCACTCACGTCTCGACAACTCAATGCCACATCCATCTTTACCTCACTCTCTTATCTCCAGCTGCTCTTATCTCCACTATCTATGTTATTCCAAATTGCCCCTCATGTGCTTGTGGCGCTCTCATGCCTAACAAGAATACAGCAGTTTATTATGAAAGAGCTAAGAAGTGATACCCGCCAGTTTATCAGGCCTGATAAATCACCTAAAAAAGAGCATGCAACTGAGAAGTCACCATCTGGTGTGGAGATCAGAAACGCAAACTTTGGATGGAAAGAAGGGAGGTTGGCGCTAAGAAATATCAATATCTCTATATCTAAAGGGCTGACGATAGTCATCGGTCCTGTCGCCTCTGGCAAGTCAACTTTGTGCAAAGCATTTTTGGGAGAAACTCCAATTTCCTCTGGCGAAATCTTGATACGTAGCAGGTCTCGCCACGTTGGATACTGCGACCAGCTTCCGTTCCTTCCTAATCAAAGTATCAGGGAAATCATAACAGCATTCTCAACTTTTGATGAGGACCGATATGTGATGTCTCTTAAAGCGACAATGCTATCTGAAGATCTACTTCTTTTTCCGAAGAAAGATAAAACGAAAGTTGGTAGTGATGGCCTTGCCCTGAGTGGTGGACAGAAAAAGCGTATTGCCCTTGCAAGAGCATTATATATGCAATGTGACTTGCTTGTGCTTGATGATGTCCTCGGTGGTTTAGACGCCAAGACCGAAGAGCAAATATTCTATAATGTGTTTGGCCCCTCGGGCTTACTTAAAGGAAGAGAGACGGTTGTTCTTCTTAGCACGCATGCCGTCAAGTACCTTCCATTTGCTGATCATATAGTTGTACTCGGAAGTAATGGCACAGTTGTGGAGCAAGGTCGCTTTCATGAACTTGTCGCAAATCAGCAATATGTCTTTGGTCTTGGCATCCGAGCTGATGTCCACCACATTCCTAGTTCAACAGCCGTTAGACATTCCAAAATCGAGACCGAAGTTCAAATTCAAGCAGAATCACCTCTCTTTAGTGCCAAAAGCGAGGAGTCATCCATGGCTGAACCCCAAATCGGTGCATCAAACAGAGCTATGGGCGACTTGACCGTTTTTTCACACTATGGCCGAAATATCGGTGCTTTCTGGCTGACTGCATTCCTCTTTTTAAGTATAATTTGCGGGTTCCTCTTCAACTTCCCTATGATATGGTTAAGCTATTGGAGCTCAGACTCTTTCAACAGACCCAGATCTCTCTACATTGGTATATATGCCCTCTTCCAAGTCCTGGCCTTGACTGCAATACTAGGAGAGGCACTGATTGGCTTGATATTGATTATTCGCAACTCCGGGTTCCGTCTACATGAGACTGCTTTGCGTACAGTTGTTTCCGCGCCGCTAAGATTCTTTTCTCAAACTGAAACCGGAACCGTGATCAATTTATTCTCCCAAGATATGACACTTCTCGACGGGGAGCTTCCACAGGCCTTAATCAATACATCCTTGCAGACTTGGATTACCATAGGAGGAGCTGCAGTTGCTGCAACGCCATCTCCATATATCATCACTACTTATCCCTTCGTCATCTTGATTCTCTATATGGTTCAGAGATTCTACCTTTGCACGTCCCGTCAAATCCGACTCTTAGACTTGGAGGCCAAGAGTCCGCTCTAGTAAGATCTACACTGGTCAGAGTAATGAAGTCAGTTGCTAATTTTTTTGGGATTTAGTACCCATTTTCTTGATACAATTAAGGGTTTGGCTACTATTAGAGCCTTTGATTGGACGGAAAATTTCATTTCTGCTAATAATGACCTACTCGACACGTCGCAGCGCCCTGCTTATCTACTAAGCATGATACAGCGATGTCTTGCTTTTGTACTTGGCACTGTAGTGGCAGTAATTGCATTGCTAGTAGTTGTTCTTGCTACGCAACTTCGCCCGAGCACTGGCTTTACAGGTGCGAGTATGGTGTCAATCATGAGCCTAGGTAAGACTCTGTCGAGTCTTGTGCAAATGTATACTTTGTTGGAAACTTCAATAGGCGCCGTTTCTCGTTTGAAATCTTTCAGTGAGCAAACTCTTCCAGAAGATCTACCTGGTGAGGATATTCGCCCACCAGCTTTATGGCCAGAGAAAGGCAGAATTGAAGTCCAAAAGATTTCTGCATCATACTGTGGTGCAGAGCTGGCTGCAGATGTGGCAAAATCGGAAAATCTTGCTCTACGGGACCTCACATTCACAATCGAAGCTGGCCAGAAGGTAGCAATTTGCGGAAGAACAGGAAGGTGAGTTTGAAACCTGTATATGACATTCAAACATTGGTACGACTTGATCTAGATACTTATGTTTATTGATAGTGGTAAGTCTTCCATCGTCCTCCTTCTTCTGCGCCTCTTAGATCCACTTTCTATATGTGAAGGCGACTTGATCATCGATGAAGTCTCCCTCCTGAGAATGGATCGCTCTACTTTGCGCGAACGTATAATCGCAGTACCCCAGGATCCAACATTTTTTCCTGATGGCACTTCATTCAAAAAGAACCTCGATCCATTCAACGAAATCGGGGAAGATGAGTGCCAGCAAGTGCTCGAGATGACAGAAATTTGGGCATCTGTGTCTATTCATGGAGGTATTAACGCCGGACTCACTGCCGACGCATTAAGCCAAGGCCAGAAACAGCTATTCAGTCTTGCCAGAGCGGTTTTGCGTCGGCGAGTTCGTTCTCATCTACTGATTGCTGAGGCTGGGGAAAATTACTTGGAGTTAAAATCTTCTTTAAGACAGCCGCAACGTGGTGGTGGTGTCCTAATCCTTGACGAGGTCAGTAGTAGCACAGACCGGGAGACGCAGAAAACCATTCAGAAGATTATATCGCAGGAATTCGAAGGTTACACTGTGATTATGGTTAGTCATCTGCTTGATGTGATCAAAGACTTTGATCAGGTCATGGTTATGGAAGAAGGTGTACTTGTGGAAAAGGGCTCGCCATTGGAATTGATAAATCATGTAGGATCGCGGTTCAAAGGTCTATGGACGGCCGAGCAGGGCAAGCATGGTTGTGACAGTGAAATTATAGCCCCTGACAAAGATAGCCTCTGCTAGGTTGCGGTTTTAGTTGGCATTGGAGATTTAGCCTTAAGTCTTACCAAGGCGCTAAAAGAGAAGGCTAAAAATCAAATTACTCAGATGGAATTTATTGATAAAAGTGAATTTGCAAAACGGGAGAGAAGGATACTAGATTTTCCGAATGCTACGGTAGTCTGCTAGATTGTGGTAGAAGTGTGTAGATTTCCACTCAGGCGACTGCCAGGAGTACCGGATCAGAGAAGGGGAAGAGGAACTACGCATCGTCAACGTGTATAACGAAGGCGGAATATCAATCTAAACGCTTATACTTTCTTGTTTAGTCACTCTCATTTGAATTTTTTTGTGAACACGTCTTCGTTTAAGAGTCTTTGTTTAGTTGTTTTTTTTATTAAAAAGCTTGTATTTTCATGCCTGAAAATTCTTGATTTAACTGTGCTGTCTAGCCGTACTCTATCTAATTTATCAAGAGAGTTAAAACCATATTTAGCTGTTGGAAAGAATATCAGCTGACATACTGTTGGATCCCCTGTATTGACGGTATTGTCACGTCACCTTGTCTCATCTATATCACCGTGTTTCATCCTGACACGCACTACTCATGTATGAGGGGTAGACCTACACATATAAGACTGGGTTGCGACTAGCATACATATAACAAGATAGACAATTAATATACACATGCTACAACAGGTTATGAGCCCTCTTTGCTCACTATGGATAGTGAATCAGGACATCCAAAACTCATTCGAACAAATTATCACTCTTGGAGACTAGACGCCGAGGTCTAACTCACGGGCCTGGGAGCACTAGGCATTGTCGAAGGCACCGAACCTATTCCCGAGATCCCCTCCACAACACGAGCAGCTGAAATCACGAACTATGGTCAGAATGTTAAAGACTACCGGCAAGCTCGAGAAAAGGCAATATAATGGATTTGGAATCATATATATAGCGATTTTCATAGTATTGTCGCTGCTGTACGTCGGGACCCGCGAGATATGTGGCTCGAACTTGAACGGCGACTAGGAGGAAGAAATAACTATAACATCTGGGCTGTACGACAACAACTTGGTAACGAAACGTTCAAAGAAAATGACATAATTCAAACATGGTCCGCTCGTCTTGATACCTACAACCAACGCCTGATCGGAACTGGATCAGAGCTCTCCGAACTAGAGAGAATCGCTAAATTACTTAGCACACTTCCCAAACATTTCGAAATCATAATCTCTCACATCCAACGGATTCCTAGTCTCGACTACCAGACCGCTCTACAGCAGCTTCTCGACTTTGAAAACCAACTACTAGTCGGCGCTGTAAATAGATCTGGAATAGCACTGATCACTCAAAACCGACCTCGGAGACTATTTCAATCGCAACAAGGAAGAGGATACCAATATAGGTCCTCTGAACCACATCATCGAGGGCAACACTTCGACCGACATCGATAGATAATATACTACTATCACTATGGTCATAAAGGTCACACTAAGGCAGACTATCGAAATCTTAAACAACAAGAGGAAGAAGACCAACAAAACAAAATACGGCTATCTCAGATACCACGCGCCACGAACTACTCAGCTGAAGAAGTACAAACTGCTCCAGAAAGTATATCTCAACCGCCACCTAGTCAGATTCGAATTACATAGAAGACGGATTTGCGCATATGGCAATCCACTCTGCATCATCCATAAACGAATGGATACTCGATTCTAGAGCAAGCCATATAATGACCCACACAAAATCGAGCCTTATGTATTTCAAAAGATTTCACCAACCACGCTAGGTCACGATTGGTGATAGGTTATATATGAAAGCACTCGGGAGCGGCATCCTCTATATTCGGATAAACTTGGCTTCTATTGATCTAAAGGAAGTCTGGTGGGTGCCTTACCTTAGCATAAACCTAATATCTGTTCGTTCCTTGGACGATATGGGACTAGAAGTCATCTTTTCTAGTGGCCAATACAAGATACGACGCGACAGAAAGCTTCTTGCTACTATAAGCCAAATTCGGTCGAATCTCTACTAACTCAATTTGCCCACATCTGCATTTAATGCCAAATTCAACAACTACCATCCAATCACAATCTGGCACCAACGGCTTAGACACCTTAATCTCAAAGATGTGTCAATAATCACCAAAATCCGATTACCAAAACAACTATCTCGTTGTGCATCGTGTATGGCTGGAAAGCAGCACGCTATGTTCAACCGAAATCCTTAGGAAAGAGCTACGAAACCATTTGAATTCATCAACTCTGATCTTAGTGGTCTAATGCCTACCTCTCTAGGCGGGTATCGATACTTTCTTGTCTTCATTAACGATTTCACGCAATACACATATACCTACTGTTACGGGATGAATGCAGGAATTCGTACGCTGTAAAGATCCGATTGGTAAACAAGAAGAATTAACTAAGGGGGGGAAATGGGTCCTGGGGACCGGGTGTTCTTATAGCTCGTTCGGCTCCACACAGATGCCAGGAGCGCAGTCTCTCCAGAGACTGAGCATTTCATCGGGTATCAACCCGTTACACCAGCACAGGAGAAGAAAAAGAGTCATACAAGGGTAGTGGAAGTGGAAACCTCTGATGAAGAGACTTCCTCTGACTCGGACGACTCGGGAAAAGAGTAGCTTCTGGCAAAAAGCGCCGCCAGAAGCACAAGAAGGTCTCGGAAGAGATAACTAAAGCCTGGAAGAAGTTCGAGAAGTCGATGGATGGACCCCCCTTTCTAGTGTCTACCTTAATAGATAAAGAATGTTATGCAACTATACTTATAGATACTAGGTGCCTCTCGTACGGACTCATCAACCAGGCTTTCGTCTTAGAAAAAGGCCTTCAGCGTATACCAATTAAATCCCGCAACATTATGGGTGTTGACGGAACTTCACACGACAAGATTAAAGAAGTAGCTGTCATATCCATGGATATAGACGGCCACCATCAGAAGCGTGTTTTCCTCTATGTGATTCCCTATCTAGCATCATACGACATGATACTAGGTCTTCCATGGCTTATATAGCAGGATGTATAACTAGACGCACCACACTCTAGATGCTATATCACTACCTCAGGAACCATGATAAAGAACCGCGCAACAGAACTAGACCGCGACTACGACATAGCACCGGTCTCTATAGCCGCATTCCAGCTGCTGACGAGGAAGAGGAAGCGCAGAAAAACGACCAAAATCTTCGCCGCAAGCATGGCAGACATCAACAAAGCTCTAGCTATAAAGACCACCACAGACCCTTATATAAAGCTGCCAGAGCATTATCACGACTTCTTAGATATGTTCGATCGCTCTAAGGCAGATATACTCCTACCACTACGAGGTACCGGAGTTGATCACTTAATCGATCTGAACCCTATAGATGGGAAAGAGCCGCAAGTTCCCTAGGGCCCCCTCTATAAAATGTCTAGGGACGAACTCCTCGTACTACGCAAGACTCTCACCGAATAGCTCGATAAAGGATTTATTCGTGTTAGTAATTCCCCGGCTACAGCCCTAGTACTATTCGTACGAAAACCAGGAGGAGGACTATGGTTCTGTGTAGACTACCAAGCCTTAAATAAGATCACAAGGAAAGACCGCTACCCACTGCCTCTGATCTACAAGACACTACAGAATATCGGAAAAGCAAAATGGTTCACCAAACTCGATATCATCGCTGCCTTTAATAAGTTACGGATTGCAGAAGGAGATGAATGGAAGACAGTATTCTATATAAGATATAGCCTATTTGAATATCTAGTGACACCATTTAGTATGGCAAATGCACTAAGCACCTTCTAGAGATATATTAACTAGGCTCTTCGTGGATACCTAGACAACTTCTGCTCCGTGTATATAGATAACATCTAGACATGTTCATTGGGTTGGGTAAACCCATACCCAACCCAACCCAACCCACAATGGGCTGGGTATGGGTCAGAAATTTTACCCAAAACCCATATGGGTTGGGTATGGGTTTGAAGTAAAACCCACACCCAGCCCATAAACCCATCTTTTTGCCAAGACTTTTATTTCACGTGATATTTGTCACCTAGTTAGTACTAGATTGAGGCAAAAATTAGGCACTAAGGCACTAATTACCCTAATTTAGTTTAGGTTGAGGCGAAAATCAGGCATTAAGGCATCAAAAATACCCATATGGGTATGGGTTTACCTTATCCCTGATGGGTTGGGTATGGGTATGAATTTTGACCCATACCCAACCCATGCACATGTCTAATGCTTAGCATTGGCCTTTAAAGGCTAATCTTGAGGATTTCACCTCTTCTGTAAGGTTTATGATCATGCGAGCCCTTATATATCGTAATTTACGTTAAGTCGGCTTTAATCACCCACATGCTAAAAGTCGTGCCATTTATGTCCGGCGAGCAATCATCGGCTAAGCTAGAAAGTTTAGGATTATACACAGGCCGCTTTTATTTTACTCCAAACTGTGAATAAGTTCGCTGTTTGCTTCGTTTGGTAAATATAATTCCAAACTAGCCTTTGGAGGGATAACTTGACGCGCCATTCCGCGTTAGTCGTAGAATTTGTGGCCTTGTTTATAAACAGTAGTTTTTAAAGTGAGGGTGGTTATCCAGGTGGTTCGTTTTTCTTTGTTGCTTCTGAACTTGCTCCAATTGTAACAGCGTGGCCGACAATACTCCGGAACTTGCTTTATAGGGTTGTTATATAAATGGAGCTTGCGCATGATCTTTTGGCTCAAATGGAATGGTACGGTAAGCGTAAGTATCAATCGTTACACCAATCGAGCATCTGTACAGTAAAATAGTTTATCCCCTTTTTGCCTTAGAATACCTGACCTACTCTACGTTGTTATTCACAATCCTCTAATATAATCAACCTTGTGTATAGCTAGGTCTTCTGGGAGAGAAAAGGGAACCTGCACAGAAGGGGTTTACCCGCTCCAAAATCACGTGTACTTTTCTAGTCCATTGTTTTCCTCATGATCGATGTTTTCTTGCATAGTCCGTGAATTATGGCGAAGTGCAAGCTCCAAAATAAACGTGACTTGATGTATCAGCATTGGTAGTGAATAGATCATAGATCAAATAAAAATCTAGGTTGTAGCTTTCCTAACTACTGCTCTGATTTAGAATTATCAGCCATAGCAAGTATTCAATGAAAGTGGCCATTTTACATGGATTTTGACTTAACCACTTGTAGACGAGACCTTGCATCAGAGAGTAAGTAGATCGTAGTATTTTAATTAATTTTGTACTGTAAACCTGGTATTATTCAGTCATCGAAAAAAGTTTTTATACCGCCACAGATACCTTGCATAGCCACAAATAGAGTATACAGGCGGCGGGGTGGCAGGTTCGACCCCGCCACCCCGCCGCCTGTATACTCCCACAAATATTTGTATTGAAATGTTTCCATACCAGTATCACTCTAGCGAGGATTCTTCAAATCAATATATGTTGGTTGCACCGATTGAATTGGGTCTGAGCATATCTAGCCACCTAAGTGTTGCACCTAGGTATTGTTTAAATGACTGTTTATGTTAAGGGATTTTCATGTAGTTATTGTTGCGACAGCCGAGAAACAAGGCCATCAACAGACGGAAAGTATTTCGGCCGAAAAAGCTTCTGCCGAGACAGCGACTCCGGAACTGGATTAGTATATCACGGCATCCTTGAACGATATGCATTTATCGCAAACGACACCCTTGAGCGATGTGCATTCGCGACAGTAATGTCCCGTCTTCACCGTCTCTTCTGTCTCGGACGAATGTTGACATTCGTCCAGGGCAGAGGGGCACCCATATACTATAAGTAGCTAGTTCTTTCATCAATGAAAAGGCAGACTTCACAACAACCACAATATTCAGTACTGTAGAGACCACTACACTTGGTGGTTTGTCTACGGTGTTGAGTAGTGGTTTGTTGAAGCTCACCAACTCCTTTCTACTGCAGTAAACTCCAATTCCCTTTTACTGTAGTAAGAACTCGAGCACTGTTCTCAGTAACGAGCGACAGTTATACCACTATACCCTTTGAATAACATTCTCCAATCCCTATTTTCAATCACACTACACTTTTCTTGTTACTTCACAGAGATTCTTTCTTGAACCCTCTTTTAAAACATGCTATGCCTATTACAGCTATTTTATGTGGGCTAGATCTTTACCCAATTCTCCGTTTAACCACCCCGTTTAACCACCCACACATCTATCAACATTTAGTCAATTACCCTCATTCGATCATCTGAATTTTATGGCGATGGCTCACCAATCATATTTAAACCATTGCCGCCAGGATTCTTGGAATTTTACAACGTTTCTCTTACTTTAAACCTGTCGGTTGACTAGGTTATTACCGAAGCAGACAGCTATTGATATCGTTTCTGTACGTATATAATAGGTGTATGCATATTGGGTAAAAGTGAAGTGTCATTCTAAAATGCTCAGATGAAGGAAGATATAGTAGCTGCCATGCCAAGATCACATGATCTTGGTATGTCAGCTGATATTCGTTCCAACAAAACCCTTATCTATTTCTTCCTCCATGACTTTTTGGCTTTCCCCACCTGTTACTATGTATTGTTATTTTGTACATTTATTGTGTCATAGATTATTCGCCATATGTTGTTACGTGGTGATATTAAATAAGAATCAACGGCAGCACTGTATAACAATTACCTGAGAGTAGAACATAAATAAATGAATTGCAAGGTTGGTGAATGTTGATCATATTATTGCTTTATCTGATATAAAATGGTTAAAAATAAAAAAAGGTTATGACCACTTATACTGGTCAAATGTCTATATTAGCCCATTCGAGGGAATTCTGATTCGACAATCAGAGCGAATCCCCCATGACGGGTTGAAAAGTCAGGCCACCAACACTCAAATTCAACGAAAGGATTTAGGGACTGGAGTGGCAATCCATTTAATGTTATGAAAGCTTTGGCAAGGTGGACGGGGAATCCAACCTCCTCTCCACAGCACTTTCCCGAGATCTATAATGTCTTATTCTTCCAAATTGAATTTTTTTATAACTTCAACATATAAGAGCAGAGCCCTACGTGTCCTGTCACAAAGATAGTTGTCTTCTACTCATCTCATAGATATAATGGCTATCTCAAGCAACGAAAAGCGTGCATTAGAGAGGAAAAAATGCCGAGAAGCTTTAGCGGCGCATATCCGTAAGTCCCTAGTATGATTCAATTCCTCGGGGAAAACTGACAATCACCAGATTCGCGACTTGGTCTCGTTGTCACTCCTAATCAGATCCGTCTCTAACCCCGGGCTGAGGACGGATACGCCTGGTCTGTCACCGAACCTAACAAGCATCTGTTGCAATCGAGTCTCAGCGGTGGGAACATCCGCCTATACCGGTCTATATGTGAGGAACTCGGTCGGTCACTTAAGGCTGTAACACCAGAGACATTACAAACTTCCCCTTCGGATCATAAAAGCAGTGCAGAGGAGGTGAGAGAAAAAGATCCTGAGGTCCTTGCTAATGCTAATGAGTCAAAAACAGCCCCAATATGGGGATGAGAGGGGAAATGTATCATTTACAACTCAGATCCGCGATTTAGAATCTATAAATTGCGATTTGGGGGTTGAGCTTGATCAGACTCGAAGCCATCTAGAGAGGTCACTAAGCGAGAGCCATAATTTAAAAATCGAAATTACTCGGCTTCAGACTCAGCTCTAGGCCAGTAGCTCCCATGAAAGAGGCCTTGAGGCTGAGTTGAATTGTATGAGAGCAGTAGTAACTGAAGCGGTACAGGTTTTATCACGAATTGGAAGTGAGTCAGATCAAGATATAGTGATAGTTTAAGTAGACTAGAAGGGAGTAGTTGATCCATGGATCTACCTCTATATATAGTACAAGACCCGAAATGACTTAATAAGCTAACTACTGTATGAAATTGATCACATGTATCTGAAGAACTAAGGACATTAGCACCGTACCTCACCCTCTACATTCTTTTTCAAACATTCCTATTCAAGATACAGGGCTACCATCCTACTTTAATGATGTTTTTACTATTTAGAGAGGCGGTGAATAGTGGTGAATGTCACAAGCCTATACTCTAAAGCGAAGGGAATGGAGGAGAGTAATCGTTGCTGAAATTCTAAGTTGGGGAGAAAGAAAACAGAAGGCGGGAACGAGACTAAAGTAATGGGCTGCAGGCAGATAAGTTCACCTCACCTTATTGGTCTTGGATCTCGATCCTAACTAAAATCCTTTAAACCGTGATATCTCGCCATATCTCTCACCTGGTATCGCAATCGTGATAGTGAAAGTTAGTCTGTCATATAGTTGTGGGTCAGGCGGGTAGAACTGGGGAAACAATGAATAAACATCGCCAAGGCAGACTAAATGTCCTAGGAAGCTCATAAGAGTTCCCGGGAGCGAGCTTATTGTCCCTGGGATGCCATGATAATATCTCGGGAATGGCCTTATGGACTCTAGGAGCCTAACGTCCCCTAGGAACCGATTGCCAGGACCTAGGAACTATGTTACTTAAAACTACGGAAGACACAAGATAAAGTTATCCCATCCAGTCTTTCCACGTGGTATCCATCCTTTCCGTTAAAGCCTAATCCTTTTACTACATCCAGATTCACCGACATGCACTAAATGATAAGATTGGAAGTCTGACAGATTATATAGATGATAGAGCAGCTTACAAGTAACTGTGATAATGAATTTCTCCTAGAAGAGTCTATTAAGCTCCTGGGAACGACATTATTACTTTCTAGAGGCTTTCAGGCGGGATGATAAAGCGAAAATCCCGGGGCTAGCCTGGTGGATTCTAGGAGTACCCACCAAGGTACTGAAGTGAATTTCCCCTCGATCAATGCTATAGTTTCCGTGTACATTAGTTTATTGGGCCAGCATTAATTCCTCCTTATCTCACATATCCATCAAGCGGAGGTGTGTGATCATTGACTGACTATAAAGTCGGTTTGCAGCCCGTAGTCTGGTTCTCTAAACATCTCTTCCCTTGATTTACTCTATACCTACTTCATCACCCTCTTTTACTTCTATTGTGCCATTATCATTCAAGATTGCGTTCACGATGAATCGTTTGCTTTTATGGAATCCTTCATCAATCTGCGAGCTAGAACCTGGTCCCCGCGGAGAAGGAAATAAATGCTGTGGAGTTATAAATGCAGGAATATCGTGCAAAAATTTTATAAAGCAGAAAAAGTTGAAGGAGGGTCGTCAAAAGCTACACGCTTTGGCTGAGAGACCTTTTAGTCTCTCCAACCTCCAACCTATATTACGCGATATTGCAAGTGAATTTCTCTGCACGAGATGGCACCGGCAGCGCCAGGCCGATCAAGTCAGTCAAAAGTGGTATCAGGCGGCAGTCCGGAACCAGCTCAATGCACGCACATCTCAGAGTTTATCGCCCTCGACTCTTAGGGCAGAAGGCCACCCTTTACGACAGTTCACAGCCACACAAAATATTGGGATGGGAAGAATTCGGCAATCCGCAACCAGCGAGGAGCTCGCTGACCAGGTTCAAATTCCCGACCTTGAACGTCTTTCTTTCGTCTACCCTACTCCTGTATCAGCGCCATCCCGGAGCTCTGTTCGATCAGTTGATGGCAATATGCTTCGGGAGAATCGAGTACCCTGGCAGGTGTCATAGAATGCTCTAGCCACTCTTTCCATCCTGAATGACTATGGTGGCCCGCATACCTTGGAGCTTAAAAGCTTTAGCGAGGGACTTTTCAGCCAGGCTTCTGAAACTGAAGGCGTAGAATGCTGCATCTGCTTATGCGAAAACCAGGTAGAGCCTGTCACCTTGAAATGTGGCAACTGCTCTTGCACTGTCCACTTGGACTGCATGGAAACATGGTTCCAGTCACGTCAGCCTGGGGAATATACTTCCTGCATACAATGGTAAGCGCATAACCTTCTGGATACTTTTGTTGTTTAAATCGTTGTCGCTAATACCGCCAAAGCCGCTACGAAGGAGCTTACGATGCCAAGTTCCGATCTTTGAACCGCAGTTTGCCTGCTAATGAGGAGAGGCTACAAGAGATCTCATCAGGAGGTGACTCAGATATTTCATCCGGCCGGGCCCACGCTCAACTGGAGAACAATCAGGAAGTCTCTTCTGTTATAGCATTTACTACGGCCCCTCGCCCAATAACAAGGATCCCTCCACGTCGATCTCCACATCTATCAGCTCGACTATAGCCTCCCCGCCGTTCAGCGCGTCTAGCCCTTTGAGCAATCATCAGCATTTGCCACGGCCCCTTACTCAAGAACAAGGAACCCTCCACGTCGATCACCTCGACTAGCCCGTTGAACAATCATCAGCGGCCATATTATATCGTTTATATAGGAGTCGAAAACAGGGTTTCCTATAGTGACTAATAATTTTTCTCTCTGCCCGAATCCAAAACCGCTTTATCCTAATCCGTAGTTGACTTAGCCGTAGATCTTCTTTTCCTAAGAATAGATAGATCTCCGGGTTTCTAAAACGGTTAGATGACGGATAAAAATTTCTTTTGCTGTAGTTTTTATGTGGGATCATCTACCCCAGGATACTATAGTGAATTTCTACATGGAAAATATGGAATGACAGCCATCTAAGCGCTCGGCAAGTAGAGGTAGTGTCTGCATTGAAACTGTTTCTGTCGCCAAAGACTTTCAATCATTCGTTATCCTATATCCAAAAGTGTAGTCCATGACTGACTTGATACGCAACCTTTCTTGCCCCTAGCCCTGTAGTAAGATGCTTCAATACTAAGCTAGATCAACGTTTCAGTGATTGAAAGGCTAGCTCTGTGGTTAGTGGTTCGGTAACTGAGAAATCGGATACATTCAATAATTGGCCACTTAATAGTCGACCAATATGCGTCCTTCCAATCTCTTGGCAGTCTTTCCTGATCTGCGACATGAGCATTGCGAGGAACTTGAGCGGGCTTTCACGGAAAGTCGATTTTGCCCCCGCGCTGCCTTGCTTGATGAAACCATCCGCTGCAACAACAAGACCTTCAGGGGTTTTCGTGGACGCCACACCAAGAAATTCGCAAAGATTCTTGTAATCGACATATGATTCAAGATATAGTTGCCCAGAAAAGAGATTGAGTTGCGTTCGAAGAACATCGGGGACTCCTATATGGCGAGCATTTTCAGGCACATTATATAACATGAGATGATCCAACGGGGAGAAGCCTCGGTTTTGACGCGGCCCGTACGTGTGCAGGGTAACAAAATCCGATTTCCGTATCGCTGAAATCAGACAGTTGGCCTCCATAAGGGCTGATAATTATCATGACGGTCACAGTGTATACATTAAAAGGATGCACGCGCTTACTAATAGATCTACCTATCAATTTTGGACCATTTGACTGGTCTTATCATAACGGTCCGCGAGCGATTAAACTGCAGCCTGCTGTACTTTCGATGGTCAAAGTTTATCCATTCACCATGGACCGATTGGAAAATATCCCGTTTAATATATCTTCAACGTTTGGTTTTGATCTAAAGCATTATCAACGTTCGTTAAGACTTTAAATATTTTTGACTTTTCTATATTGTTGATATCGCGTATTCAAGGGGATCAGTTTGGTTTGGCCGCTATAGGTCACGTCTGGTTGCTTCAGTCTTAGAAGTTAGACGTGTTAGGCCATAGCACTAGAGGGCTCCACCAGAGTTCCTTCCATCTTAGGAAGTGTTGGTTGGGCCTTAGGATCCCGTATACCATTAATTATGGTAGTGTAAGAATCGATTAGAAGTTGTTGTTATTGTGATCGGAGTGGGATCGGTAAAGCATAAGATCAACATGAAGACAATCTGTTTGTATAGAGGATTAAGAGTAGCATGTTATATATACGTGTACCTTCGCAAATAAGACTAGTCCTCTACTTTTGATATCTTTTACAGCGAGTAGGATCCTAACTTTCTGTCTAACCAGCTTTTTACCGTTTAGAATTGTTCTGGTAGCGTCGCGGATGGTTAAAGCTACGACGAGAATATAATAGGTGGAAAATTGGGGGGATGTTCAGGTCCTATAAGAAATGCGTTGGTTGTGAGAAAATGAATTACCAAAAAATCTGTTTAAAACTGACGCTGATTAGTGAAAACAATAGGAAAAGTATGACCGAGTACAAGGAGTGATGCACTTTTGACTCATCATGCATAATAAACTCGCAATATACGCGCCCTGTCAAAAAATGCTATAAAAGCTTAATTTAGAAATGCCATAAACCCATAGAGCTTCTTCGCAACGGAAATCTTTCTCTGTATAAGCAGTTTTCAATGCATCTTAATAAGCCCAAGTTTGTCTTGGTTTTTCATCTTCTATCTCGAATATGCTTCCAACCAGTATATTCCCATCAACTGAGCCAAGCAGAAAACGAACTCCGAGACCTTGTCATTCAAAAATCTGTTATTTTACGCCCTGGTATGGCAGCTGCCATCAGGAATTTTCGAGACGGTGGTATTTCTATCACTAAGCCAGTGCTACTTGCAACTATATTGTAGTTGGATAGAGCATCAGAATTACTACTCGGAAGTATGTACGAATACAAAAGACAATATCCTTATAGCGGTAAGCTATCTTTTGTCGATCAAACTGCATATATCATACTTATATCAAATTAAAGATCAGTCAGATTGTGAATGTGTCTATCGCGCTGCAGAAAAGGCGCATAAAGCGAGGAATCGAGTCGATCATGCCCGTGATCAGCTTATATCTATGATGCAGCAAAACGATTAATATCAGGGCTCAACCTTCCAAGGCTTACTAAATTGTACCTAGTTTGTTCTTATAAGAAATTCTATTCGTGGTTTATTGCCAGAATAGGAATATTCCGGTTACTACCCTAATATAGGCCAGTATTTCTTGGCATTAGGGATTAAGACAACAATGAAAGATTTAAGGTGGTAGCATCAATTTCACGAAGTACTATAACTACATGGATATCTAACAGTAGTCTTCTTTCTGCCAAATTATGTATGATGTGCGGTAAAATTTGTAACAGCGTACAAAAAGCATGGGATTTGGAATTGAGAATTCCCACGATACCTTGAGCACGGAGCCGATGTCAACTCGCAGAGCGGGCTTTTCGGCACCACTCTCTATGCTGCTTCTGAGAACGGCCACAAGAAAGTCGTGCAATTGCTGCTAGACAAAGGCGCTGATGTCAACGCACGGGGCGGGTTTTTCGGCACCGTTCTTCAGGCTGTTTCTATGGCAGGTCACAAGGCAGTTGCCCGATTACTCATAGATCAGGCCGCGGATGTCAGCGCGATGGCGGATGGTGTTTCCGCCCTTTCTTTGGCTACCAAATTTGAGACAGAAAAGTGATGAGGAGTGTTGAACAACTTTCACTGAGTGGATGAGTAGATGCTTGAGTAACTGTAAAAAACTATATGTAGAGATTTGGACTGGGTGATAAGAGTGAAAGATACAAGATACTCTGAAGGTATGTATGAGGGTGTAAACAAGTTAATTGCTGGTCCCCAGAATGACTGGGACCCAGAGGTCTTATATACAAGATGCTGTCTTCATACTGAGGCGGGCCCTACTGGAAGCATGTCTGAGAAACCCGGACGTGTGTGACAACATAGGAGCATGAGCCCGAAGGGAAAGGACATGAGACGGGAAGGTGAAGGAATTCCCGAAACATGCAAACGGAGATGGACAATCTCTACTCCGAGATTGTCCGAGATCAGTAGAATTTCTACTAATTTCTCACATTCGTGACAACAACGGCGAAGAAGCAGATAAAAAAAAGGGCAGCTAGTAAGAAGCATACTGCCCATAAAGGCAGTTCACAGAGTTGGGAGAAAATCCAAGAAGCGAAGGTTGCTGAGAAGAATGGTAAAGAGGGATATCTATCTCCAGAGGGTGCTCCTACTCAGCCTCCAGATGAAGTGCCGCTGCCTGTTTTGCCAAATATTCGGTGTATTTACACATGTTCAGGATGTGGAACTAAAGGCCATACATATACACAGTGTCCTGCGCACGTTATTTAGCTATTCAATTCATGTTTTTGGCGTTATAAATCGGCTGGAAAAATTTAGATTTTGAAGTTCTTGATGGAGCCGCTGAGCAGCTCACTGAGCCTAAGCCCAGACTGAAATTTACTCAGTGAGCCTGACTCTGAGCGCCCTCATAAAAGCGGCGGCAACCAAGATAGGAAAGCCCCACCCGGCAGAGGAAATATGGTACGTATAGCTACCTAGGTAGTGCCAAATCTCTCATATTGATCCGACACTTATCGTCGGCAGATGGTTATCTCAAATCGAGCATTCATCGAGTAGTTGCGCCACCCAAAGATCAATCTCATATTGATCGACTAGGTGTCCTTTACATGGTGAGAATTGAAGACAACGCCGATCTAGTTCCGGTTGAGGAATCTCCTGTTCTCCGCGAAAAAGGCCTGACGACCAATACGATTCTCGATTCTGATGGCAAGCCTATAAAAGCAGGTGAATGGGTCAAGCAGAGAGTTATTAAGAATCTTGGAACATCTACAGCCGAGGAAGGTGATAATGAAGTTGACACTGTCGAGATTGTCAAGGGTGTTTCTGTCAAATATTTTGATTAGAGAGCAATTTAACTTTCGTTTGCACTGAAGGACCTCTGCTAGCAAATAAAGAGTGGATTTTGTGTTTTTAAAACTTTTCAAAATATCTTTATATACTTCTTCTATATAACGCTCTTTATTACATGGATATCTGCATTCAAAAGAGCTTTGAACTTCACTCTGTCTCAGAAGACCGAATCGGGCCTCTGCCACTTTGAATGATATCTTCCAACATTTCCAAGCGGTCCTGACCCCATAAGGGCTCATCTTGGTAGAAATAAAAAGGTGCGCCAAAAACCTTTCTCGATTCTGCTTCCTTTGTCAAGGACTCTTCGGCCTGTGCGAAGTGTGCTTCGGATTGAGCTCGTTTTAGCAGTCGACTTCCCTCAGGACCGGCCTCGTCTGCCAGCTGAACGATGATTTCCGGGCTAGCGATATCAAGCTCTCTAGCCCAGACTGCTTCAAGTCCTTTGTGTACAAAGTCTTGTACTAGAGAACTGTCATGGCCAATCTCATCTATGGCTGCAAGTAGAACGCGATGCGCAAGAGATGGGTCTGCAGGATAATACTTTGGATACAGAACGAGAGGAATGTCGTGGATCTTTCGCCAGCGTTCCATTTCAATAATTCGATAGGCTTGTCGTTGTGTTGCGCGCTGCTTCACAGGAAGGCCACCAGATATTGAGAATATGTGCATCAAATCGACTGGCTTGAAGATGACATGCGAATTAGTCTTCTGAACAAGCTGCTGGAAGCGACGGCTGCCGATGTAGGACCATAGGGAAACAAAAGAGAAGTAGAATTCAATCACTCGACCTCCCGCCATCGTGAGAAATTGGACATGGATGAATGGCTAGGTTGAAAATCAGAAAATGTCAAGTCTAGGAGGCGTTGTCACCTTGGAAGAGATAGAATTAGGTGTAGGATTCAAATGTGGTGGTGAATCTAATTTTCGGTAACTGCATCCCAACTCCCGATGTTGTGGATCAGAATCTCATCCTGCGGCACTTAGTTGGATTGTGTCAATTGCAGTGAAAATGACGATTATGATGCCATCAGGAGCCACTAATTGAGTTCAGGGTCAACATCTATCACTCCATAGATATCGTCTGAATAGTATGTTAAGTTCGACCCAGTGCTCCACTCGGATACTACAAAGGCTAGCATAAGCAGAAAATTGTTTTCGGCCTTCAATTTTACTACCCCGTCATATGATGAAACAAAACTTCCTACTTCCTTGTATAAGTGAAATATCTCTTATGATCGGAAGCTTTCACTCTTGTCTGTGCTAACCTTATCACCACATCATGGCAAAGGGTTCTAGACGGGTAGCCGTCATTGGAGCTGGCCCAGCAGGTGCTATTGCCACTAATGCGCTTTTGAAAGAGCAGGCTTTTGGCATCATCCGAGTTTTTGAACGGCAGAAAATAGTTGGGGGAACATGGTATGAGCATTATGCTCTGCAAGTTCAATCAATCTACGTACAAGGCTAATTCCCTCGATCCAGGGTATTCGAGCCTCAAGCAGATCACGGCATACCATCACTAGAAAGCTTGATCCAGGGACGTGCTGACCAAACTGTGCCAATTCCAGCCAACTTTCCATGCAAAACGCCAGTGACAGAAGAGATCAATTCTCAGAAAGAGCGCTTCTCAGCCACAGCTGCTCATCAGAACTTGCATAGCAATTTGCCAACTGAGATCATGTGCTTTACCAAGGAGCCGATTCCCATTGTTCTTTCAGAACAGACATTGGCTCAATATGGCCCCAGTAGCCCATTTCGCCATCGAGAGGTCATGCGCAATTGGGTTGAGAGTGTTTTCGGATGTGCAGATAATCGGCGTCTCATTGAATTGGAGACGTCCGTGGAGCTGGCAGAGCGTGTGGGCGACGAATGGGTTCTTACTTTACGCAACCTAATTCCCAGTGAAATGAAGAATTATTGGTGGCAAGAAAAGTTTGATGCTTTGGTTGTTGCTAGTGGTCACTACTATCTCCCTTATATACCCGACATTCCCGGTCTTGTGGAATATGACCGAAATTTTCCTGGACGAATTCGACACAGCAAACATTATCCAAGCGCCGATGATGTCAAAAACAAGGTAAGGAGGCCTATTTTACTCTGGCTGCTATGCCATGTATATTTTAACAATTGTTATCTAGAAAGTAATTGTTGTCGGTGGCTCAGTATCTGCATTTGACGCGTTGCATGATATTCGGCAAGTTGCGAAGGGCCCTGTGATTTCCTCGCTGCGTCGACCATCGACTGCTTTTGGCTTTGCGCCATTTAGTCATCCCGAAATTGATAACCGGGCTCAAATTTCTTCAATCAATGCCGAGACTGGTGTGATCAACTTTGCAGATGGATCGGTGCTTAAAAGTGCGGATATGATCTTATTCGCCACTGGCTACGATTTCAGCTTTCCTTTTCTCCCCAGTTTGAAGTCGGTGCATAAGAGAATTCCTGGAATATTTGGACATGTATTCAAAATAGATGATCCAAGCTTGGCATTCATTGGAATGGTAAGTATTTCACCCATTCATCTTCGGTTTCACAAAGGAAAAAGAGAATGGGCTAACCGGATCGATACTAGGTTACGGGTGGATTTGGCATTCGTATTTTTGAGTGGCAAGCTGTTGCAGCAGCTCGAGTTCTTGCTGGTCATGCCAAGCTACCTAGCCGACAGGAGATGGAAACGTGGGAGAGTGACCGACTAGAGGAACGTGAAGGATCTCCATTTTGGACGCTGATGCCTGAATTTGAAAGATATTTCGAAGAGTTGCGCTCCATAGCAGGAGAGCCTGCTTTAGGCACAACAGGCAGAGTGCTCCCTCAGTATGAGCCGGAGTGGGAAGAATCATTTCAGTCATTTGTCCAGCATCGCATTGAGCGCTGGCAGTGTGAAGCCACCAAAGCAGAAGCAGAAAAGGCTCAATTATAATTTCGATTGCAACTAGGTTAGTGTATCATCAGGGGTTCATCCCAGCGGATCAGGTATTTGTAGCCAATTAGCGATAAAATAAAAGTGTATAATGGGGAGCGAGTCCATTCCAGCAGTCAGTGTTGAGTCCATCCTAGGTAAGATAATGCGGCGATACCATACCTACTAGATTATTACCTTCTAATTTATTCCAGTCTTTTCAGAAGGTTTCAATACCCGAATGGCTTTATGGCTCAGAAAATTGCATATCAGACGAGCCTGAACTAGGGCCCAACAGGATACTTATATCGCGGGGTTTGTTGTACAAGCCGAAAGCACTTTATTTCTTCTTTTATTTAATGCTCTGAAACTGCTATAACGTCTTTTTGGTTCGCTCCAAACCTTTTTTCGTCCACAGATTTTTAAACACGGAAAGCTGTTTCGCACTTCTTATGGCAGCGGCGTCCTGTCCATTCTTTTTCTTATGTATGGCTTCATAATGCCAAAAACCAAGCCCACATATGCACAGCAGATACGAGCAATGGCATTTTTGCTGGAGTTGTAATATTCACTCATGGGACTTTATCTAGTTTAGACCTATCACCAACTTGCAAAATGTACTATAACAGACGGTTTACTGCGATGATAACATTGGATCTCTGGTAGTGAGTGTGATGAGTGAATACATTGGTAGCTTCGATAACTCCACGTTGAATGCTCGGATCTGTGCTGCTAACTGTGAGGCTTCTATCTCAGATTTGTATAATTCTGTGTCAACCAGTCATGGTGACTCAGCAGAATTCATTCCTGGTCTATCGTACCTGGATATTAACGGTCCACTCTAGAGTTTCTAGAATCAGTCTTGCTGTGGATTCAAGAACAGGCCAAAACTATCATCATGAGGAATTTTATCTCTTTTTGGCGTTCTTCTATAATTTATAATTTGGTGGCATATTCTATTTTTTAGACCTAATCGCCTTCCTTATAATAACTTCACTTCTTCAACAGATATTTCTACATCAGATATCTGCTCATATTGTTACCTAGGTATCTTAAAAAGCTTGAATAAAGCACGATGATGTTTATTCAGGCGTTTATGATGCCGACTTCTAGTCAATATGTGAGTACGTCGTAGCCACCTGGAATCTCACAGTGACCGATTATAATGTCACAGAGAGCGTTTGTAATACTTCTGTATCAGTGACTACATCAGCCTATTTCTATGGTACATTTACACGAAGTCTGGTGGCTCATATGACTCAATCACGATAGCCTAGGACCTCGAACTATCAGCAACTATACTAACCCAAATATTCTCAATTGCCCAAATATCACTACAGGCCTATCTTATTACCTCTTTCATGCACTGACAGTTATTTATTCGGACAGAAAGATATACGTGCCAACGTCGCGGTGGCTAACTTCGTTTCGTCTGTGTTTTTCCTCCAGGAGGAAATTATACTAGCCAAGTGTGATCAAATGATACTTCTATTAATGATGCCAGTCCAGTGGATTCATTATTGATGCGGTGTATAGTGAGTGAGTGAGGAAAGCCTAGTGATATAATTGCTCGACTATTTGTCTTGATAACTCGATCGCTATCCACCTCTTTGTTGACGCTAACCCATAGGGTGTCGTTAACTTAAGCATGGGAGCCTATAAGTCTGTGATCCTGTGGGTGCTATCGAAGGAGCTGGTCCTAGATACCCAAGCGTTCTCCAGGACCCCTCTGCAACTCAGGGTGGGTTCCTTGACCTAGGACTACTGGGTCCTTCCCCTGTTCCTTGGTGCGCCATTACAGAACATTAGCTTGGTGCACATGCTCCTTTAAGTTAAAATAAGGTCTTTGGGTATTGATTCAAGATATACGATGATATATTGATTTAGTTTTCTAAGCACTCTGTGCTCTTAACTCGATTTATTCTTTTCATATTTGAACCTGTCGATGTCATCTCTCTATTCTTTATATATGCGTTTCTTCCTTCTATATGTCTATTCGTCATCACTTTTGAATAATAGTAGCTTTAGCGGGAAGGGAAGCCTTTAGATTTTGGTCCTAACTTATCTTCACTAAGATTTAGATCGACATAAGTTAGTACTCCTTTATCTTCTGGCCGGGCAATGAACTTTTGCAACCATTTCACCTATTGATCGACATCTTTGAGTTTCTCGCTACTCATTACAGAATCAGTTCTCAATTGGGTTGTTGAAATCTGGTTTGAACTAGGGTAATTTTATATTCCAAAAAACACCTTAAAGCTGGTAAAATTGGAGAGTAGAATTGATGAAGGCGGCGATTTCTTTCGACTTTAACAGCAATTCGGATCATAAATGTCGACTTTAAGAGGTTTAGGTGATCAATTAAAATACGCGTTATTTGGTTAATGATTTAATTAAGTCTACGTAATCTCTCAAACTAGTTGGTTAACCAAGAATAAAATGACATAAGCACGAAAAACTGCCTCAGGCTGACAAGAGCCGTCGACTTCTAGAGGTATGGGCGGCATGGAAAAAATGGTACGTAAAGCTACATAGGTACGGATTTACACCATCATGTCAAGCGCATGTATCATTTGCCACAAGCGAAAGGTAAAAACAAGCTCTCGATTCAATTTTGAAATATCTTGCCTCAGTTTACTCAGTGCTGACAACACCAGGTGCGGTGTGATCTCGCGATCCATAACCCTTGCACCAAATGCACCTTGTCAAATGTGGAATGCAGGTGAGAAGACCTCGGCGCTCATAACATCTAAATAATAAAAATTGAAACTAATCCCCAACAGGCCATATACACGAAAGCGTAAAAGATTCACAAACAGCCTGTCTCCTAAGCGAAGTGTGTCTGCAACAGAGACGAACTCGCCTGAAGGCAGAGTCACAACACCACATCATTTATATGGAGGGAATGCCGTTCAAAATGAACCCATGTCTCTTGAAAACGATGATGAGCCGACTATCAAGGAGGAAAGCTACCGTGGCCGTGGTGAGTACGTGGGTGGCAGCGTTCCGTTTGATGAAAACATGGTAAAGCCCGGCCATGAAACAACCTACACCAGCCCCAAAGCATCTGTAACAGACCTTCAGATGCTGCGTGAACAAGGTGCCTTCGAGCTTCCTCCAATAGAGGTGCAGAGAGAATTGATAAAAAGCTTCAATCGATTTTGTGCGCCATGGACCCCAGTTATTGATCCTAAATGGCTCGATGACAGTGCACCACCATCTATGCTTCTCTTACAGTCCATTTTTCTCGCTGGAAGTAGAGTATCCAAAGCCCATTTGGACTATGGATCAAGCGAAACCTTCTATCGACGTGCCAAGCTTTTATTCTTCTTTGGCGGGGGACATGGATCATTAATATCGATTGTGGCTGCTTGTCTCCTGCACTGGTACAATCCTGTAGGGCCTGAAGATGTCTCTACGGATACGAGTGGCTTTTGGATCAGGCAAGCTGGGGCGATGGCCTTCCAAATTGGCCTACACAAAGAGCCACCACCGAGCGCTAGGGATCGGGGTCTTCGCCGGCGCCTCTGGTGGTCTTTGGTGGTAAGATTCAATCTTATTCTATCGGGTGAGCCGGAGTTTCTGACTTGTTTTATTAGATCCGAGATAATATAATTTCAGTCGGGGTTGGACGGCCACGAACGATCAATTTGCGTGATAGCGATGTCCTCCCCCTTCAATGACCGACTTTTCAAGCAAAGAGAACTTCCAAGGCCAGCTCTTCGTGGCATACTGCGCGATTTCAAATCACCTTGGAGATACTGTAGAATGTTATCTGCGACATGAGATTTCCCGGCAACGCAGGGTTGATCTCGAGAATGCAGTTTACAGATGGGCGAAACAGGTCATTCCCAAGCTACGCATCTCCGCTGCAACCCAAGAAGATGTTATTACCTCAAATCTGGAAGTCCAACAGCTTTTGGTTATGTACTTTGTGACATTGACTATCTTGCATCGGTCACCTACTCCAAACAGTGTCCCTCACGCCGGGTCACTAGTTGCATCTTCATTCTTAGCAGGGATATACGAAGGGTTTCTCTTGCGAGATGAACTGCGATACTTGGGACCGGTTTTTGCCTTTTATCCGCTTTGTGCCGGACTTTCATTACTTTCTAGTTGCCGATATAGACAACTCCAAAGTACCGCCGAGCATGAAATCACGGTTATGAAGCTGTCACTTCAGAAATTATCAGAAAGGTGGCTTTCAGCGGTCGGGCCTTTGAGAGCCCTAAATAAGCTGACTGATAAAATTCGAGAACAGGGCCCATTTGATGGTCTGCCGCCGACTCTTGATTTGGACACTGCTTCTTTCTTTGAAGACTTTGATATCGAAATTTGCAAACAATGGCGGTTGATCGAGCAAGAGAACTCTAAGTCTGAATCAATGCCTACATGCAAATCTTTTCAAGATCCAGATGTTGCACTTCCGGTCCTGGATGCACAGGCAGAGGATACAGTGAATAACTACGGCCTCCGGGATTTGAATAATTATAGCTCGGACCTATTTGGCACCAACTGGGAAGGGTCAGACTTTGACTGGAGTGGTTCTTGGCTACTTAATGCCTAGAAAATATGAGCATCTCAGTCGCTGGTTTGATCTTGCTATGACTACCAGAAGAAACTCAAATGGAATATTGTGCACTCAAAAAAAGAATTCACCACCTTTGAATAATACACACATAAGGTGTTACCAAAACAAAATTGGAAACAAAAAACACACACCTGGGCATCAGGAGGAGCTTTGAGATTTTCTTACTGATGGAGACCCGGTTACATATCATGTAAAGTGTTATAGCCAGTCTCAATCAAGCTTCGTGGGCCTCGGGCATCGGCACAGACATGCCAATAAAACAGCCCTCCAAGTTTCGCGGAAGTTACGAATTCTGCCTTCTGCTTAACCGTTGCAGGAATATCATAAGTGACAAAGCCCCCATCCGCACCCACACAGTATGCCGCACATGCTTCTTGATCCAAGTACTCCTGGGTTCCAGGACGCGGGAGAGCCTGATAGTCAAAGACTCCATCTTCACCACCTAGACCAGTATATCGCTGACCTGGGCCATTGCTCCCAAGAAATGAACGACCATAGGTCGGTACACCGAGAATGATCTTTTTCGGAGATACTCCTTGCGATAGCACATAGGAAACAGCGGACTCTCCAGAGATAGGCGAGCCAAACAACTGAGCGTGGTGACCAGTCTCAGGCCCCCAAGATCCGGCGAAGTCGTAAGCCATTAAGTTGATCATATCAACGTACTTTTGAGCTGCGTGAAGATCGATATTCTTCAACGCCCACTGACCAGCAGGAAGACATGTGGCTAAGACGTACTTTGGTGCAGGCAATGCTTCTCGCAGCCGGGCGAGAAGATGAACATAGTCTTTTCCTTCCTTGGAATCTACCGGGTGTTCCCAATCCACTATCATATCATGAATTTCAGTTTAATGTCAAAGATTAGAGAAAAGATAATTAAACCTACCATCGATCCCGTCTAGTCCGAATTGATCAACTAATTCGCGACATGTCCGGACAAAGGTATCCAAACAAGAGCGACTGTGAGCAACAGCAGCAAAGTTTTCGCTGCCACTTCCTCCCCCACCGACAGAGAGTATGACTTTCATTTTCGAGTATTGTTGTTTCAATTGAGTAAAAGCTCGCAGGCAACCCTCTGTGCCATCCACTGGCATTTGGGTATCAGCCCATTCATCACTCAACTATCCAAGTTGTCTGTTAGTCAAGTCACTGTATATATCGAGATAGATTCCGCATTTACATAGACCGTTCCATCTTCCTTGACCCTGAAAATATTCCACATCAAGATCAGCGTCTGTGCGAGGTCTATGTATGTGGCCGTACTGTGATTGGCTGTGAACATACCAAGCAAATGCATAAAACACGTGGGATATAAACCCCAATCGTAGAGATGAAGGCGGCTGTTTCTGATAGATCCTCCAGTTCGGATAGTACGCGGCGTTTGTGTACAAGGGCACTTCATAGCAGTTGGTGGAAGTAGCGGGGTCAAGTGCGGGCCGCCGACGAAAGATGGCTGAGAGCATGGTTCGGTTTGAAATGCAGAAGCCAATCTATAATTGAAGAGAAGCAGTGCCTCTCAACAGATCTGATGGCATTAACAAAAACAAGAGAACCAAGTCAATTGAGAGGAAAATACAAAAGACCAAAAGGAAGAAAACCGTCTTTCCTGATTTGGACAAATGTCACGTGTCGGGCATGATTTAGATTAAATGGGATGTTCAACCACGACGTTGAAGTTTGAACTTGGAATTTTGCATTCATCATGAGACCTGGAGAAATAACCCGGGGAACTTCATCCTCTCACGCAAACATATAGCAAACAATGACGATGCGGGGCGCATAAGCTAATGCGGCCGAGATCGTGTCATTCAGCCAATAACTACACAAGGAACAGGCATGAAGATTCTGTTACTACATAGCCGAGAGGCGAGGAGAGAAGTCTTGGCCTGAGTCTTGGGCCCTGTATTTCTGGGCCTACACTGCCCTCCAAGGCTTGGTTTTCCTCCACTTCATTGGGGTGAGCACCATAATACTCAAATTGATATGAGGTGAGATTCGCAAGTACACATATCCCTGTACACTGTATCGAAATTAGTCAATAATCATCATGACTCCAGGTTTAGAAACCAGCGGAAGCTTAACGCGTGACGAGCTTACGTTGGCATCATAACATGACACTTCCTTGATGAACCGAGGCCAGACCTGCACCCTTGTTCGGCTTCACGATGAGTTCAACTCACTTGCCCAGGAGATTTACGTATGATTATTATGGTTGATTGGCCACGATTTGTCAGTCCATGGTGCTTTACGTTAGGGTTTACCTTATCCCGTTAGATGTTTCATACGTCAGGTTGGGAGGTGGAGTCTCAGCTAAGGCAAACATAAATATCGACACGTCAGTGCCCAGGATAGTACTCTGCCACCTGCATTCCTATTACGACGCCGTTGGAAAATAAATGTTATATGCACCCCCTAAAACTTGATCAGAATCTAACGAATATTTTATGTAAAATGAAAATCTCCTTGACTCAGTATCTAAGACTTGGAAAGAGAGATGAAGGTTGGATGAATACTTGGCCAGTATGTACAACGAAATAACCTACTGGTTGAAGCAAAACCTATACAAACTTGTCAAACAAAACAAACACCTGATTTGTAAGGCTACAATACCTCCATGAATCAGCGCCATCAATATTATTTTGCAACAATACCTAAGGCAGGACCACCAAAGCCACCCTGGATATTTTCAAATTCAGATTATTTTTCTTGCACATCTCCTTTATTCAGCTGTCAGATCAGCTTCAAGACCAATATGACAGCTGACGCTCGTAGCGCTGCTACACAATTTCTATCCGCCGAACCTACACGCGACCCCAGCTACAATGACTTCTCTTTCTCGCCATTCCTCCGCAAAAGCTTTGGCTTTGGACTCGCCAGCGATGTCCCCGTTTGCAAAGCTTACAGTGAGGGACACTGCCCCTTGGGACCCGCCTGCCCAGACCGACATCCCACACCTTCCCGTGTAACTACCTCCACAACCACAGCCTCTGGTCTGGCCCCATCGACAACACACGGATCATTAGTATGCAAGCATTTCCTCAAGGGACTGTGCAAGAAGGGAGTGAAGTGCGAGTATCTGCACGAATACAACCTGCGTCGCATGCCTGAATGCCAGTCCTTCTCCCGATCCGGATACTGCCCCAATGGCGATGACTGTCTATATCAACACGTTCGAGAGGAGGCCAGACTTCCACCATGCGAGCACTACGATCGAGGATTCTGCGAATTAGGCCCTCTCTGCGCAAAGCGACATGTTCGTCGTCGTTTATGCTTATTCTACCTTGCCGGGTTCTGTCCTGAAGGTAAGGGGTGCGCCGACGCGCACCCCCGGTGGGTTGAGAACCTCCCGCGGCCTACGATACGAACGGAAAAGACGGAGGAGGAATTGGAACACGAACGTGCTCTCATTCGCGAAGAGCAAGAGCGCGAAAAGGAGAGAGAACGCGAATGGCGGAGCGAACGAGGTAGAGGCGGTGGATTCATGCGGGGACGGTATCGGGGACGAGGCAGGGGATAATTTGAGGCCCCAACGTACTTCTTTCACCGTATATTCTGCGGTGTTTCGTTGGGATAAGCTTCCAATCTCTCATCTGTTTATTTTATTTTTGGCCTTGAATGGACTAGTCTTGAGATACCCAAATACTATCACCTCTTTTGATCCTTTTATTTTATTTCCCTTTCTCCGTATAAAATGGCCATATTTAAAGACAGTGTGCACTCCTGGGTTCTGTACGGAGCACAATAGTCCAGAAGCTGGAGCTATTGGCCAGTACGTACACACGAATCCACTTTCCTAATATAGATTAGCTCAGTTTCAGCAAATGCCTTCACTTTTATGTATGAGTTACTACAAAGTATCAGTTCCTCTGTATACTCGGATTTAGAGTCTAGATTGATGACATCATATACAATCACGCAAGCTAAGAAGCTAAGACGCAGGGCAAAATGGGTACTAATCGTTACTAAACTTTTGGATAGTGTGGCACCATTGTTGCCAACAATTTTGTGGTTGGTAGATCAAATGTCGGTAAAGTAGTTAGTTGGATAATATCGCTTAGTTACGGACTACTAACCCTTGAACCAAATGCGCGGTTAATAAAGCTCATGGAGTATTTGTCAAAGATCGGTCAGAGTAGACTAAACTAAACTAAACTCGATCCTGTCAATGTGGGTCCAATATATCCAATCACTTTTTCCATTCCTTCATGTCATCAATGACTGATGTGATTGATTGCGGATTTGAAATGATCCCATAATTCCGCAATTACTATCGCATCATCTACAGTGCGGGGAACTTATAAATACTCCTTTCCCGCCACTGTACCTCTCCCCAATCCATATCATTTTATATTCTATACTCCACAATGGCTCCCAACATTGCTATCGTCTACGTACGTTCCCAATCCATCAATGAATCAACTGACATTTGACTAACGTTCTTATAGTTCTCCGCTTACGGCCACGTTGCCACTCTCGCCGAAGCCGAGAAGAAGGGTGTCGAGGCCGCTGGTGGTAAGGCCACCATCCTCCGTATTGACGGTGCCCACGCCGGTGCTGGTGCCTATGATGTTGTCACCCCCAAAGATCTGCTAAATTACGATGGTATCCTTTTCGGTATCCCCACTCGCTTCGGTAACCACCCCGCCCAGTGGAGAGAGTTCTGGGACAAGACTGGTGGAATCTGGCAGTCTTGTGGCTACTGGGGCAAGTACGCTGGTCTCTTCATCTCCACTGGTACCCAGGGTGGTGGCCAGGAGTCCACTGCTCTTGCTACTTTGAGCACCTTCGCTCACCACGGTCTCATCTACGTTCCCCTGGGCTACAAACACACTTCCGCCCAGCTTGCCAACCTCGACGAGATCCACGGAGGTTCCCCCTGGGGTGCCGGTTCTTTCGCCGTAAGTCACACATTTTTACACTTAAAAGAGATTGGTCTGATACTAACAACCCTCTAGGCTGGTGATGGTTCTCGCCAGCCTACCAAGCTCGAGCTCGAGATTGCTGAGGCTCAGGGTAAGGCTTTCTACGAGACTGTTGCCAAGGCAGTCTGACTGCATGATAGCAAGTCTGAGTCCAAGCCTGAGACCTCGGTCCCTGCGGCTGCTACGCAGCCCTTGCAGGGCCAAGATACCCCCAGAGTAGAGAAGGAGAAGAGTAGTGAAGGACCATGTGGACTACCCAAAAAGTGTATCATTCAATGATTGGGTCTCTTGCGCTCCACCTTCATTTATCTTTTTTTTATATCTTCTTCTGAGAGTTGTCAATGGCTTTGGGATTATAATAATCATATGGAAATAAGGCTTCTTTCTTACGACTTAGAAAGACGACTATAAATATAATGACTTCAAATTTTTCATTGTCTCGACTGTAGTTTTAATTTCGGGGTAAATCGAGGTCGGCTATCTTGGTACCTAAATGTACAACCATAAGCGTGTAGTACTACTTTAGCCAGGTCGAGATTCAAACATGATATAGCTACAATTCTAGAAAGAAAATCAAGCCCAGTGAGTGTCCAGTAGCTTGTCACGGCACATCCTAGTATATATCCGAATTCTATATGAACACAACCTTGCAAGGATCAGTCCAAGAAGCTCATCGACATCAGTAGAGAATGACTAAGCTAAGAAGAAGCCTTGAAAGGTCACAGCCACTCACTACCCAGGTAGATGGATGATTAATGCAATAGACTCTAGTCACGTTAGATTTATTAGACATGACTTTACAATTAAAAGCATGCCAAATTCTTATTCAAAGGCATCCATCTACCAAAACCGAAGAGTGTACCTAGAAAGATCTAGATCTGCCTTACTCTCACCGCCTTTATTTACTGCCAGCTGTGACGTGACTTGCGTCAAGCTTCGTTGACACTGACAGTTTTCTCACTTTTCCCCCACCCCCATATCCTTCCAAGAATTATCCTTGGATTATTCATTCATTCAACCCGAGATGGCTTCCAGGCCTATCCTTCTGCGATTTGAAAGTCGAAATGGCCAATTTCGTATCACCGTCAACCCACAAGACTCCTTCCCTTCTCTTCAGCAGAAGGTAAATACTCCAACTGACCTGAACCTACGACGACCTCTAATTTCGATTTACCACAGATTATAGAGAATTTGCCATCAGAAATCGAACCGTCTTCCCTTGTGGTGTCTAATCGCCCGATAGGCACCGGCGGTGAAGAAAGAGAGCTACAGGGTCTAGAGGGCGTCACCATCCAGAATGTTGGCCTGAAGTGAGTGGGAATACCCTGGAATTCCAGCTATGATAATCTCATTTACTAACCGTGCATTGAAGACATGGTGATAAATTGTTTGTTGGGTACCAAGAAGGCGCAGTTCAACAAAATGGCTCCGCCAACGGATCCACAACCACTACCGATCGTCGACTGAACGGGTCTGTAGCACCCCAAGAACAGACCGTTAGCCTTCATCCACGCCCTGCCTCGCTCCCTCTGAATATCAAGAATCCCTGGGACGTAGTGAAGCAGTCCCCACTTGACGATATTCTGGACAAAACAGATGGAAAGATCAAACGGAAGCAAGATCAGCGGATGTGCAAGCATGGCCCTCGTGGAATGTGCGATTACTGCATGCCACTAGAACCCTATGACAAGAACTACCTGGCGGAAAAGAAAATCAAACACCTTTCTTTCCATTCTTACCTGCGAAAAATCAATGCTGCCACTAACAAGCCCGAAGTTGGAAGCTCATACATGCCACCCCTCAGCGAGCCCTTTTATCGAGTGAAAAGTGATTGTCCGGCCGGTCATCCTGCGTGGCCCGAGGGTATATGCACTAAGTGCCAACCCAGCGCAATCAGTTTACAGCCCCAGGAATATCGTATGGTGGACCACGTGGAATTCTCGTCTCCTGATCTGATCAACTCATTGTTGGACTTTTGGCGAAAATCAGGCTCCCAACGGATCGGATTTCTTTACGGAACATACGAAGAATATACCGAGGTGCCTCTTGGTATTAAAGCAGTTGTCCAGGCAATCTATGAACCCCCGCAGATGGGCGAGGTTGATGGCGTGACACTTCATGACTGGCATAATGAGAATGAGGTAGATGAAGTGGCACATCTGTGTGGCCTGCAGAAGGTCGGGGTGATTTTCACAGATCTTCTAGATGCGGGTCGTGGTGATGGCACTGTGGTTTGCAAGCGACATATTGACTCCTACTACCTCTCCTCTCTCGAGGTGGCTTTTGCTTCGCGTCTACAGGCACAAAACCCCAAGGTGACAAAATGGAGCCGAACTGGACGGTTTAGTTCTGATTTTGTAACGTGTGTGCTCAGTGGTGATGAGGCTGGAGCTATCGCAGTGAGCTCATACCAGGCCACTGTTTCAGCAGTCGAAATGGTTAGAGCCGACATTGTTGAGCCCTCTGCAGACCCATCGGTCATGTTGGTCCAGTCAGAGGAAGAAGATGATACTGGTCGTAGAGCAAGGTACATTCCCGAGGTTTTCTTCCGCCGAATCAATGAGCACGGCGCAAGTGTTCAGGAGAACGCCAAACCAAGCTTCCCCGTTGACTTTTTGCTTGTTACACTTACCCATGGTTTCCCAACCGACTCAAACCCTCTTTTCACAAATAGTCGCTTCCCCATCGAGAACCGCGAGGTAGTCGGCGAGAGCCAGGAATTACGTCATGTAGCTCGGCAAATCATTTCTCACGGAGACCCAGACAAGGCCATTCTAGGAGTCTCGGATTTCCACCTTTTGTGCTTCTTGCATGGACTTGGCACATTTAACAAGGTCGGTATATCTGACGCGAGCAATATCTAGGGATTTCACTACTTAGAACCTTTCAACTAACGCCAATGACAGGACGAGGAATCGCTTCTTGGCCGAGTTGCCACCATGCACTCCCCAGGCGATGGAATGCAACTACTGAACACGTCTGGATGGGCAACCTTGATGACAATCCTTCATGAGAGTGGTGAGCGCCCCCCTAAGCGCCCCCGGTCCCCCGTGGCTGACGCTCCTCGCCCTGTTGTCAATTTTTCCCGCAACAGAAATTCCAATATCGACAGCGAACAGCTTGCTAAGAGGTTTAAGGGAGCTAGTTTAGATTAACAGCCTATTATCCACCGCTCGGTTCCTATTCTCATACGGCCGTCTTCGTTCCATACCACTTGTCTTTTCCAGAAAACATGCTATGACTCCGGATTCACTCTCACTCGGCGCTCGATTACCCCATATTACCCTTTTCCAGTACCTTTCCTACCTCCATCAATGTCGCTGAAATTGAATGACGACTGATGAGTGATGGAGATTTATGAGTGGGTTTGATTCGCTTTCAAGGGTTGGTTGTTCTTTTAATTCATTGAGATCTAGCATGCATAGCATTGAAGGTTCTGCAATTCGTTGGATTCCCTTTGCATGTCTATTCAACACTTGAGGCCATCAATTTCAGACACAATTATGGTTCAGCGATGACCATTAATAAATTTCATTTGACTTGTCCTTCACTAAATATCGTACCAAATTGATAGACAAAATCTGTACGGAGTAGTTTCATCCCGGAGGAGAGACCGGAATTGTTGCCATTAGATTCTGAAAACATGTTATGAAAGCACCAGAGGAAAACAAAAGGAAATGGTCGACACAGAACTCCCCTTGACACGCTAGGTAAAAGAAAATATCAACAAACTATGCCGCAAAGCCTCAGTAAGACCGCTTCGAATCCTTAACAATATCACGTAACCGTGTTTCCAAAACCTGTCGACCCTTAGGACTTTCCCATACGGAATGCGGAGCGTCTTGAACGACATCCCAGGCGAGAAGATTATTAGTGATGCTAGTAAGATCTTCCTGCTTTTCGCTCCATTTAGAATTTTTCATCTCAGTACCAGAGCTCACAACAACCAGTGGAGTATCGCTTAATTGGATGTGACGAGCCGACTGGACCTCAGCTTGTGTCATTGTGAGTGCCACAAGATTCTCCTGCAGCTTGGCCTTGATAAACTTGTCAGACTGATGGGCAGAACGTCCAATAACACGATCTTTCGAGTTACGACCTCTGACAAGAGCCCCAGTAAGGCGATCGAGCCCAAGCGGAGAAATCACTCCACGAAGCCATAGCACAAATCCTCGACCAGATCGCCCAATATCTCCGAGATAATACTCATGGAGTGGGTCTATCAAGAAAATCCCACTGACTTGGAGAAGATGGCGACTAGCGAAGATACGAGAGTGAAGACTGCCGACTCCGGCCGAAACTACAATCCAAGGTCCAGTTTCATTGGCCAGAGCCAGTGCCTCCGAGAGCACATCTGCAGACATGCCGGCCGAATGGGGAGATGGCGCGTTATCTGAAAACCCAATTCCAGGTCTATCCCAGTAGCAGTATCGGCCGATGATTCCACGCGCATACACGTCGTCAATGAAAGGTTGCAAGGTATGCTCCACAGGCCCATAATCACCTTCAAGCAAGATCGTAGGCTCATTTTCATTCTCCACGGTGCGATTTCCAACGCAAGCCAAGTGGACTTGATAGGTGTTGCCATGGACATTATAGCGGTGACCAGGAGGAGCAAGACCAGCGTCGCCAGCACGCAGACTCAGAGTCGCTGTGAAGAGAATAGCCACAATAGCCATGATGACCATAACAACCATCTCGATGGTCACAGCCAGCCATTCTCGTACCGAACGACGAGTTTCCTCGCGCCCTGTAAGTCGTTCCTCCTCTTCACGCTTACCCCAAGCCACCACACCATTCTGCATGATTTCGTATAGAGCAACAATAGAGATCCAGACAACGGAGGCGATACCGATCCAGCCTTCTTCGAGACGAATGCGCGGGACAGCCAAAATGATGCACATATTGACCAACATCAATACGGCTAGAACACTGTTCCAAACGGTCATTGCCTTTGAAGGGACGGAAAAGAACAAAAGACCGAGGAGTAGATATCCATTTGCGAGCATGGTGTACGAAAATGGGAGGAAGCCCGAGCCTCGAGAATAGATCTTCGGTGGGCTAACGAAAGTCGAAACTAGCAGAAATGTCCACCACACAAAGGTGATTGCCAGTCCAACGAGGGCAAGTCCATGCAAGGCGCGCACACTCCATAGATTGTAAGGCGAAACCTATATTGTTCTGTTAGATTTGGCTTCTAAAGCTGCATTGTTTGGTAGCCAGGCTTACAGCTGGGTCATCTGGACTCAGATATGGGTTGGCATCTCTGGGCAGCAAGGTACTGCGCTCTGTTGGCTCTTCATATGCCTCATCTCGACGAAGGCGTTCGTCGGACCTCTTGGAGGCCATCTGTGATGGTGATAGGAACAGGCCGTGATTATGGAAGTTTCAAGGTGAGAAATCCAATAAATAACAAATGTATTCTCAGATTGAAAGTAGGCAGAAATTCAATGCAAGGGTTTGGCAGGTTTTAGTAGAAAGCCAAGTTTGACGAGATGGATGTGTGACGTCATTGATTGGAAAAAGCAACTTTCAAGATGTTCTATTGAATTGAGCCTTGGACCCATTTAAAAGGTTATTGTGAGTGTTAGTCATATCAATCACTGGTTTCTTATTAACTGGATGTTGACAGTTAACTAGTTTTAAGTAGTTAGGAATTAAAATCCCTTAGTCAGCATCTTTTTGTCTAAACTGATGATCCAAGTTCAACTGTCAACAACTCTCATGAAATTCCAATTGACAAGAATAACCAAATTTGTCAAGCTCAGACCTCAGCCTGGGCAGTCTTGATCGGGACTCTCCAGATCGACCATCTAAACCATTAGATCAGACCAAGCCACTGTCGATCTCGACCAATTTCTGACGGTTTGCCCCGCACTCCATGAGCGAACTCCAGAAATCGTTCGCCAAGTCTAAATTGGCTAAATTTCCCCCTGAAGCTCCAGGATTTGATATGTATAGTCCTGATAAGATATCGAAGGTAAGAGAGGATGATAGCTTGTCTTCTTCCTCCTTATCTTCTACTGGAACTATGATTCCATCGCCAACAAGGCATTTGTTTGCTCGTACAAACCAGAGGTAGAACTGCCACTTTGATATTCAAATTCTTCCATCAGATCCATTGATACTTGTTCGAGTCTTGAAATATCCGTACTAATGACAGACTCCAGACAATCATCGAAATCATTAAGCTGGATAGACTTCTTCGCACAGGAGCTGTTTCTAGCTGAAGAGACGGACGATCTCCAGATCATCCACCATGTGTACCTGACACCGCCAAGTGAAAAGGGAGCACTATTTGTGATGCACCATGGTGCAGGCTCATCAGGTCTTTCGTTCGCAACATGTGGCGATGAGATCCGCAAGATCCTTCCCAATGCAGGTATCCTGTCTATCAATGCAAGGAACCATGGCCGCACTACCGTAGTCCCTAAAGAACAGAGTCTGGAGACTACCAACCCATCAGCAGCAGATGCTGCCGAGGCTGAGGCTAAAAGCCAGATAGAGCCAGATTTGAGTCTAGAAACACTAAGCCGAGATCTGGTTTATGTTATTCGGCAGACCCAATCTCGGATGGGCTGGGAAGTTCTCCCAGATATCATCCTTGTCGGACACAGTTTAGGTGGAGCTGTTATCACACACGTAGCGAAGGGCGGCGAGCTGGGCTCAAAGCTTCTAGCTTATGCGGTACTGGATGTCGTAGAAGGTAGGTTTTAATATCGTCGGAGTCTAAGATTGTCTTATATTAACTGACCAGGATCTGCCATGGATGCTCTTCAAAGCATGGAAAAGTACCTCTCCACACGACCGATGCGATTTTCATCCCTAGAGTCAGGTATTGAATGGCAGTAGGCACCACCCCCACGCGCTTCTAATTGATTGTACGTACTAAAAATAACCCCTTTGAAGTCTTCGCTCTCGGACAATAAGGAATACTATCTCAGCTCGTGCTTCCGTTCCATCTTTACTTTACGAAGAATCTCTACCAATCGATACGAATCGCCCATGGGTATGGCGCACGAACCTGTCCGCAACAAAGCCATTCTGGGAAAACTGGTTCATCGGCTTGAGTCAAAAGTTCCTCACCGCACGGGGCGGAAAGTTATTGCTCCTCGCAGGGACTGATAGATTGGATAAAGAACTGATGATCGGCCAGATGCAAGGTATGTATACTTGCATTCCAAAGATATTTCGCCGAAGCTTATCTCCTGAATCTGTTTGCAGGGAAATACCAGCTTCAAGTGTTTCCTGAAGCAGGCCACTTTGTCCAGGAAGATCAGCCGACGAAGACAGCTCAGGTACTAGCAGACTTTTACAAGCGTAATGATCGGAGTGCATTGGTTCTTCCGCCTAAAGTGGCAGATATGCAAGCTGCCACAGCAATGAAGAAAGGATCTGGTGCCTTGGAAAAGAATGCGCACTTGAGATAGTGAGACCTATGGATGAATAGGTGAGATTTTTAATAATTTGACTCATCACGACTCCCTGTAATCGATACCGATCTTCAATATTGACACTTTTGTACATACATCTGTTCGAATTCAACCTATACTTGGGTACATAGTTAATACCACGAGGAGTACTGCCATGTGTCTAATCCGAATTTATGGCTGGGGTGACGAATCTAGCGATTTTTGTGCTTATGATGCCAGAAATACTCAAATTTTGTACCATCAAAGGATTAGCAATTTAACCTGTGTGAAAGGTTTCTGGAATCGTGTCATAGCCCTTAGGTCTGAACCAGTTCTTTATAGCCCAGATTCAATAATCTATCCACCAATCTTACCTGCAACACCATCATACTCACCATCCTCGCAATACATGCCAATACCACCAAGACCACTATCACCAGCCTTTTCACGTTCCCGACATTACTTTTCCCGACATCCGCCTTCATTCCAGACATCCCCATCATCCTTATCGATTGTAACGAGCCTATTATCAAACGAGTCTATAATCTTCGCTGCGAGTATAACAATGCTATTATTCGCTTAGTCGTACTTAATCCACACTCCGTGATCGTACATACTAGTCAGTTTAAGCTTGAGATTATATGAGATAGGTCTATCTGTCTAGAGTAGAGGTGAGTGAGGTTAAAACTAGATTTGATTGACTAATTGAAGCCGAGCTACTTTCAATTCATCGAGTAAAGAATCATTCGCTCAATACTGTTGAATTCAATTTCTCGATATATAGGTATTATAGTGTGCTTCCTGATCCCTTGACAAAAAGCGCCCATAAAATCTACTCACTCACTCAACAATATGGAAAGATATTATTATATAGTAATCCTTGTCTGGTTGGGTAGAAAGCGTGTACACAGGGTGGTAATCAGTCCTCTAATCCACACAATAAGAGAAAATTAAACGGTGCGCCTCTAGATCGGATCTGTCATGCTAGGCGTCGCTACCTATTCACTAAATTTTAATGTACTGAAAAAGGGATGATGGATAAATAGTTTGATTAGTAGCTGATGGCTAGCTATTAGGAGCAACGAAGAAACACCAACGTTTTCACTTCGCAAAGCAAAAAAACAAGCATTAAAAAGTACAACTTCGAGCCAATGCATGGAAACAGAAGAAAGAAATGATGCTGTACTCCTAAAGGACAAAGGTACGCTCAAGGGGGAGCTTCATGACATTAGGGGTATTGGGGCTCCAATAGGGGAATTTGATGAATCCAGAATTTGGACTGAGCCAAAATCTTCTGAAAAAACTGCCCGCCAGAGCTTTGGTTCGGGGGGATTAAGCGGTTTTGGCCAGCTTGTCCTGCAATCAATAATCAACCATTGGGTTAAAAGGCCAGTGGAGATCCACGGTGCGTACGTGCCACCAGGAGCAAATCTCGAACAATGCTCTTTCAGGCGATCCCCCTCTCTGATGAGCTCTACTCCCCACCCTATCTGAGCAAATCGAAAATCTATTCGCCCGCGCCCTCCTGAAGACCACTCGCTTGTGACGTTCATGGCATAACCAAGAACCTGATGGCTAGCTCGATAGAACTCATCCTGGTATGAAGCTTCAAATGGGCGAGCCATTGCAGCGTACCCCATACGGATGGCACTAGAGATGTTTCTCGGTGAAAATTGGGCCAGAACCTCTCGAGCCAAACAGCCGATGTCAGGGAACCTCCAGATCGGGAAATCCAGTTTGTTGCTTGTCCAGTAATATTCCACGAATTTAGCATGTAGGCGCGTTGGGAATACGCAAAGGATTTCATCTCCATCGAAGTCTTTAGGCTCTGAGTGCAGCCAGCCATTTTCGTAGCACTGCTTGACACCAGGGTTGGCAAGATCTTTCGTCACGCTTCCGTCAGATAAAGTCTTACGAAGAATTTCAACTGCTTCTGTAGTGACTTTTCCGCGTCTGGGGAACGAACGGCGAATATTTTCTGACATAAGTAGTTGGAAAGCTTTCTCTTCATTGTCTAGACTTTGAATGATGTGTTCATCTGTAATTATCAGCCCTTGGTGTTTAAGGGCACTGTGATAGAACGTCCACAACATTTGAAGCATGGCGTCAACGGCACCCGGATGACCATGAGTAAGCTCGAAAATGTATCTCTGCGCAGTGCTGTCTAGTCTAAGTTCAGGAATCCGATGCGATTGAACGCAGAATCGAACAACAACATCAAAAAATTCTGTAGCGTCATAAAAAAGCGCAATCGATGGTGAATACTCGATGTGAGATACGGTTATTGAAACACGCTGTTCAGGGCCCAGGTGGGCCAGTGGGCTTCCTGCAATATTTATCGATTCTGACCCTTCTGTTGGGGATCCATAGCAAGTGAACATGCAAATTCGCGGCCCCCAATGTCTGCGACTCTGCATTTTGATCATTTCGATCCAAAAAGCTTCATCCTGGTAGGTCAATTGGCCTTCATCGATGATCAGCACATAGCTGCCGTCTTGTAGGAATTGACGGTCGAACTGCGTATATCCGCGTTCCCGAGCCTCTTGCATCAAAACTTGCTTATACGACTGACCAGCTGTCAATGACCAGCTGTAGAACGCGATTACAGGGACATTCTTCTTTCGGTAAAAGGCTTCGAGGAGACGTGCGAGGGTCGTTTTTCCTGACGCAGGAGTACCCCTAACATGAATGAAAGTTTGCGCATCGAGTATACGAGCAAGTTCGATAACCGTGTGCTCCCTGGGCGAGCGTAATGGGTCATTATCTGGAATCCTTCACGTTAGAAACCCAAGATCAAAGATCACAAGATCAGCAAATTTGAACAAACCACCCATGATGTTGTTGTCATCAATTTCGGCGCTGCTAATCCAGCGCAAGGATCTTGAGAGAAAATTCATTTTGTTAAAAAATGGAGGGCTCTATAACAGCTTCTATTTTGGCGTGATTTCTGAGAGGTTCTTTCCTTCGGATATACATCTACTTTCTAGAAGAAGGGAATGTACTGACTAGTACTAGTGCCTTTTAGCGACCCACACCACGGCCGTGGTGGGTCGATCTACACCGCCTAATTTTGAGATGTGGAGCTGCGTTAATCAGCAGCTAGCGAGTCATCAACGATCAATCGTACGAGGATATTGATAAAACTCAAGGATCTGGTACGCATTAGAATCTACATAATGAAAATAGAAGCATAGCAGGAGAGGACCTACTTAACTGTGTACGTAGCTTTACGTAGACTTCTGTTGACGGAAACTACTTTTGTTCATATCAATCATATTTCAAATTATTTACACAAAGACTTCGGGGACTTGATCTTCTACTCTATTACACACGAATTACGAAAGAAGTTGACACTGGTTCAAAAATTAAGTCATTAAGTTAGAATGACCGAAGATAATGATTATCATTCATATTTTTGATGCTACTTAGCAGAGTAATTAGTCTCCAGCTCACATTGAAGTTATTGTCCCATTTGGGGGCAAAATGCTCCAGCCGCAACGACCAGGTTCATACGAGTGAACTTCACCTTGTAGACAGGGGTCTTCTTGGTCGGGAAGGCACTGATCTGATCAGCGCTAACGACAACATCTTTGCCCTTCTTTTTCTTCTTTTTGCCCTGACCGGTAGCACCAGCAGTGGCATTGCCAGCATCCATAGGAGCCCCACCATTCGGCTCCAACACGCGTCCTTGGGTACCATCTGCAGGGCCAGTAACATCCCAGACGCGGACAGTACCATCAGCTCCACCAGAAACCAAGAGATTCGACTCAACGTTGAAGCTGAGGGACCAGATACCGCCCTTTCCGTGGCCACGCATACGCTTCAGCAGTCGACCCGGCGCAAGGTCCCACAAGATAATTGTACCCTGATCATCTGCAGTCGCCAGGATTTTTCCGTTGTTGCTGCATTCCATTGCTGTGATGTAACCAGTGTGACCTGTGAACATACGCACGGCATTTCCAGTGGTGACAGCCCACATGCGAACGGTCTTATCGCTAGCAGCGGTGAAAATATAGGCAGAGTTGGGATGGAAACGGACCAGCTCCACATCCTGATCATGGCCAACAAAAATGCGCTGCTGAACGATCTTGTCGCTGACCCAGAGACGGGCACAGCGGTCACCTCCACCTGAAACAAAGTAGTGACCAAAAGGTCCCCAGCTCAAATCCCACACAACGCGATCATGGCCTTTGTAGACGACGAGACATGCCCAGCTATCAAGAGACCAGAGGCGAATACTCTTATCATCAGACGATGAGAGAAGGAAACGTGCATTCGTCGGCACAATATCTTCTCTATCAGTCTCCGGTCGAGTACCGGAAGGTTGAAAGCAGACCGCATAAACAGGGCCAGAATGGCCAATGAGACGTCGAGAATTAGTTGGAGGCAAATCATCGATTTCAGGATAGGCTGGCTCGATGGGTTTGCCATCAATAGTCCAAACCCGAATGTACGATTGAGCGAATCCGCAAGCCACCAGTTCGTTGTCGTCAGAGAAATCAACACAGTTGATGCTGTTCAATTTATTAGTAAAGGGGTCACTTAGCTGCGAGGGGAAAAAAAAAGGGAACGAACCTGTCGAAGGTATTGTGGAAGGTAAACATGCACACACTGGCACCGGGGGCCACACCTCCAGTACGAGTATCCATCTTGTACCGATCACGGGTCTCTTTGACTTTGATTACTTCGATGGCGATATCACGTGCAGTCGAGGGAGGGAAAGGAATTTCCGCACGTGTGGGAGCCTCATCATCGTCCTCCTTCTTGATCATTTGATCAAACTGCTCGATGAGAGAGTTACGACCAGGAAGAGGAGGGACCTTGAGATCCTCTTCTGTGAGCTCCTCACGCACATCCTCCTCCATCTCCGGTTCCATTGGCAACTTTCCAAGCTTGAGTCGGGTCAAGGTGCCCGCCATGGCTGGGTTATCACCAGTATAAGCCGAGCCGGGGTGGTGGCCGGGAATACCGTCATCTTCTGTAGGGAGTACCTGGCTAGGGTCATTCTGACCAAGCATCGCTGCAAAGCTGAATCGGTCATCAGCGGCACGCTCTACGGTCTTTACCGAGCAGTAGCTGCTCAGAATCGCCAGCATAAGAGACGCTCCTTCTTTTTCCTTGCTTTCAAGGAACTGCACAAGATTGGCGTATGCGGGTGCGCTGAGAGTGATCCGATATTTATTTGAGCGATACAGCTTCGACAAGTGATTTTCCTGCACGTGTTCGGGGAGAGAAATCGGCTGAAATATACGAATATCATCACTGTGCTCAGGAAGAAACATGCTCTTGTGAGTTTCAAAGAATTCGGCGGCCACCTGTGGGTAGAATGAGGTGATCATGTTAAGATACGAATAGACAAACAGTGGCCATAGAACACGGCGAAGCTCCGGCTATATGTATGTCAGCAGCTCCCAAGATTAGATTCGGAACAAAGATTTTCATACCTTGTAAAGATCCAAGTTCTCTTCAACCCATGCCTTGAGGAGACCTAGATAATTAGTTAGCATGCATTCGACAGTAACGGGAAAAGAAAGTCTGCTTACCAAATCCTTGCTTGAACTTGGGGCGTGCATCCTCTGCGAGAGGGGGAAGAGGTCGACCGTCCATCTCTTGATTGGAAGATTCCATACGAAGCATAGCCTCAGTACGGCTGTAGCCTTTTTTTGCAAGATAATCGATCACCTGTTGTCGAGTGTCAGTGATTTGTCCAGCAATGTTGCCTTGATTAGTGACTGTCGAGGTAACTATATGGTCAACTGTCTGCTCATATTCTGCCGAATGAAGTTCTGCCTGCCCCTGGAGATATGATGATTGATTGTGTGGATCCTGTGTGATTTGTCCTTGGGGACGTATTTCTTCATGGAGACGGCGCTGGACAACACAGGCTTCCCGCAGGCGTTCACGTTCTGGCCGGAGAAGTCTGTTTTGCGCACGTTTTTCCTCGGAAATTGCCTTGGAGATAACATTTCGATCTCGGGCTTGCTGCGCGCGATCTCGTAGGTTCTGGGAATATGCGGCCATGCTGATTTCTCGACGAGCATCTTCTGCAATCTCTTCTTCAGAACGAGCAGTCACTCTTCTCAGTGACTCATAGGCAGATCTTTCCTGGGCAAGAGCTTGTGCAACTCGAGTGTCGTTGGCACGAATAACGTCTTGAGACGATGTCCTTCCAGGGGAGGCAGCTTCAGAATCGGGAGTCGAACCTGGTTCATCCATCTTCAAACAAATAGGACCAACAAAGGATGAAAAGTTGAATAAAAAAAGAGGATAGGTGAAAAAGGTGGGATTAGAGAAATTGGAAGAAATAGAAGTAGGAAGAAGAGGGGGAAGATGAAAAGTGGGAACTTGAATGATGAATCAAGTATACCTTGCGCTCCTCGTCATGTTTAAACTGTCTGTGTTCTCAATCTTGTCTCTTACATACCTTTTGGACCAACTCTTCATTCGAAATTACCATCTCTGGGGAAGACATTGTGAAATCCAGTTCAGGTTGAATGCAAGAGAGTAAGATATTAAGAGAAAAAACAGAAATAAAATCAGAGATATCAAATCTGGGCAAAAGGGAAGGCACCGCCGAGGGAACAAGAAACGGGCAGTAAACAGGATGAAGTTATCACTTGTGGATACATACTATTTGATTTAGATTTTGCTGTGACATGGCACCACTCTGAGGTGGTGCAGGTCCTGGAGAAGGTGCTGGAGCCCCAGATATAGGTTGTTGCGACATAGGCATGCTGTTACCACTTGCGCCAGGTCCCATGCTGCCACTCCTAGGCGCAGGACTAGGAGCGCCACCTGGCGCCGACATGGTGATGGGGCTAGATTTAATTGAGACTTAAATGACAGGTATTGGTCTAACAACTCTAAGAGATCAATAAGCTGTGGAGGATGAAGAAGGACGTTCAAAATTAGGGATTCACGGGATGTCAATTGATATTCGGACGTGATATGCACAGCTTAGGTAAGCTGCCCCAGGTTTTGCATTTCACGTGAGCCTGCCCATCACCTTTTCTTTCACACCCCCCAACTAGAGCTTATCCTTCAATTGTCAAGCCTGTATTGTCAAGCCTGTACTGATTTTAAACAATGAGTGAAGAAATGCCACAGGTATCAGCACATAGCTTCAGTTCTGACGATCGGATCCGTCAATTGAATGACATTGACAAGGTAAACTTACGACAGCTTCACATTCTGGAATCATCTGCTAATTTATTATTCCCCCTTCAGGATGTTACCAAACTGATTAATTCTGCTGGTCTAGCAATCAAGGCCTTAACCAATACACCAGGAGATTCCACAATGCCTCACAGCTCCCTCGAATCGCACAAGACTCAGTTTAAAGAAGCTACCACACACTATTTTGCCCTTCTCTCCTCCATTGATGTACGCCTTCGCCGCCAAGTCTATGCTTTGGAGGAGGCTTCCCTCCTCGCTCCAGATTCAAACTCTCGAACAGATGCAATTACCACTGGAGCTGGTGCTGCCGGTGTTGTATCTGGTGCTTCCAACCACCTGGACATCAGTTGGTTGAATAGCCGGAAGAATACAGTTGGACAGGACAAAGAAGCTGAGCTGTGGGCAGCAGCTCGGAAATTTGTGGAGAATTTGGACGAGACTGAGGAGTATACACAGATGAACTCGAACCAGTCCAATGAGGCTGAAAAGATGCAGGTTGATTGATGGATACCTCTTATTCTTTTATTTCTCATCTCCTTTGATACCCCGTGATTTTGAGGATCACAGCAGAGAACTATATGAAATACAACACAGGTCGATAAATAAGTAGCAGATGTTCGATATTGGCTATGCAAAGAAGAAATTTCAACACTAAAGGCTATCTAAACTTGGACTCTCTGAGCCGATTCAGCCTTCCTTCATATGGGTTGTGGTTACAAAAACAGTCTACTTCTGCATAGACTTGATCATCTCCAGCTGTGTTGCGCGGTCCCGGTTGGCGTCCGAGAGTGGTGCCAGACCTTAAAGGTTCAGTCAGTAATGAATTACACAGATTGCGGGATTCTATGATTATAACTTACTCCGAAGTTCTCCCACAACGTCCTTAGCCTTACCAAAGTAGACCTCCTCTGTATAATCCAGGTAAGTAACTACAAAGGGAAATACTTGTATGGGAAGAGATCTTACGCAGCAAGTTCCGCATCTTCAATTCCATATCTTCAACAAGCCGACCAACATTGGCGACATGGCTGGCATCGGACTCCACGGGCAGATCAACCTCCACTTGCCGGGTCATGTTGCCACTTAGGTCCATCTCACCCAGAGACTGGCTCTCGCTGGCCAGGTGAAGGATCACAGTACTGGTCAATTTATAGTGGGACATGCGTGCACGATCGGTGGCCTCGAATACGTGAATGCTGTCCCATTCGCCGGAGCTCTGAGAGCCTGGAGTAACCCCTGGGCGAGAAAAATGTCAGCCACTACACTTAACACAATGCCGGCGTGATTTTATCAAATGCCTTACCCTTCTTGAGCAGAATAACACCAGCAAATCCATCGTCCAAATCCCAAAAGTACACACTCCCTACGCCACCCTCATAGTAGAGTTCGCGATACACATCAAAGGCCTCATTTGCAGCAACTTCAAGCTTGCGCACTCGCTCACTGGGAACTGTTCCGTCCTCGAGTGGTGGATCAAATTCATTGCTCCATGGTGAACGGTAGCTGTCACCGTCACGGTTGTAGTCGCAGAGCAAGTAGTCGCGGCTGGTCTGAGGGCACCGGCGAATCTCCAGAGGTTGATCAACAGAAGAAAGGAGATCCTCGGTCAGGTCGGGAACAATTGTGGTGATCGCTTGCAGGTTAGCCTTAGTATCACGGGGATTCAGGCGCCGAAGGAGGTCGCTGGGAGGGAATGATCAGCTTGCATGCACATGTAGCGGGGTTACGGGAGACTCCTGGAATTGCCATGCGGGTCGCATTTCCCAGGGATCTCAAGGAGAGTGGTATGGAAATTCAAGAGAGATAACATACAGTGCGCTATCAAATTGTGCATCAGCCATGGTGAAAGAGGGGGTGGGTTGTAGCTTGGAGTTATTGCTGATCTGGAGTTGGCAATGTTTAGATATGGAGGTGCGTGTACTTTAGTGGGTCTTGGCGTGGTAGTAGCCGTAACCACTAGTAAAAGCGTGGAAATAAAACTGCCATGAACATAAAGTCAATATCTTCAGATCCAGAACTCTGAATCTTTGAGCCTCTCTACTAAAGGCTTAGGCATTGAGTCTTGATTATTCTACGGATCACGATTGAAAACTAGGGACGTACGAACCAGACCAGGCATATTAGCACTGAGCTAGTTTACCACCAATCAATGAGTCCATGGTGTCTGTTTAGCAGATGCTCACCGACATTTGATCTTATAAGTTATTAGCAATAACACACGTTGGGTTATCTAGGTAGTACAATGAGCCTATCGTCAAAAAGGAAATACATGATCGCTTCAGGAACTGATTTGATGACCTCTGAGTATTCACCTCTCATATACCACATTTAACGAGTTATATCCACCAAGTCGCATGCTCATACTAAACAGTACGATCCACATGTGACCAACCTCGAACTGCCTTGCAATCATTAGTCGAAGAGCTGCATATAATGGAAACTGCTCATAACTCTTGAGGGTGTGCACTAATGTTGATGAGAGCTAAGGAGTCAAACACATTTCCAGGTGCCCTATCAAACACCAGGCCGAAAACCAGCGTTCAAAGAGAGAGAGAGAGAGAGAGAGAGAGAGAGAGAGACTTACTGCTCTCTTTTTTAATATAAATCTACATACTACCTACCTAGGTACATCTTGCAAGGTCTCTTTGAAAAGTAAGGAAGAACTCCCAAGGTCAGTTACCATTTATGATTCGCGACAAGGGATCATGACATAAACAGAGCTTGGGCTCCTCAAGGGCGTCATTGAACCAAGGCTTAATATTGAGTCTGGTATCCCCTTCCAAGGTCTGGAAATCCTTGTACAAAGTATGAGTATTACCCATATAGGTAAGGATAGACATCCGATACGATCTATGAGATATCTTAGTAACTATATAAAGACCATCCGTCACCATCAATCTTGATTATAAGTGTGAATAAAACGTTGAAGATAAGTACAAAATGTCTTTTTTTACTATAAATACCCTCAAGTCTGACAGTATAATAGTGAATAACCATTGAAAGTTGAGCCCCTTGAAATATCCCACCAATTAAAGTCATGCCCAGATTTAGGACGGATCCACTGAACCCTGGATCTTGTATTTCTCAGTAATCCCCCTTAAAAAGTAAGGCAGTCGTCCTTGCTATGGAGGAATGTTGTGGAGTAATATGATTTCAGATTATTATAATTAGCTGATGGCAGACAAACGAAAACAAAGCAAATGAGAAACTGGGAAGGATCTAGAGTGTTTGATTCCTGTACATCCGAGTAGTAAACAGGTACTGGGGTAACTGCACACTCTCTTCCTTCCACCATCACTCGCCATACAGTCGTTTCCGTATTCCTTTTAAGCATCTTGATGTAACTGAACTTTCTTGCTATGTCTGCCCAGTTGATTCTTGTCGTAGTAGACACTACCACCAGGCGTAGGTCCTGCCATTGAAAAAGCCGAAATTACTTGCCAGAAGACCTGTAGGCTTTCATTTCTTCCCTGAAAACACTGGCTTCTTTGGCCTGCTGCTTGCATCCTTCGCTTCCTGAGTGAACGTGTTGTAATATGAAACGAACACTTGGTAGTGTGATCGATGCATCTGATCATTGCTGATCTCGAGACTATCTGAATAATGCAGCCTTATATATATCCATTGACAAGGAGCCACCGAAACTCAGGGTAATAATAGTATTCATAACTGAAATATAGACGAATGACAATGATAATCACTGTGACTGTTCTCTTATGACTGGCATAAGTAAGTCTGAGTAAATGAATAGATAGGGTTGACGGATATATTGCAAGGATTAAAAATGCAAAGTTTATGTTCATGTAGTTTATTCAATTTATTCACCGCCAAATGCTTTGACTGTTTTGACTGCGGGGAAGCTTCCGCACTTTTCAATATATCAAACCTGAAGAACTCAACTGCAGCATCTGGACAGTCTTATCTACAATGGATCCAACCAGCAGCCAATTCAATAAATTATACGATGCAATGTCAGAATTTGTCAACACTGCCATGGCAGGCTACGACCCATCTCACAACCCAGCACATGTTCACCGAGTCTTGAACCTAGCCAACAAAATACTAGTCGCAGAGCAAGCCCTACACCCAGAAAAACAATACTCAGCCTCAATTGTCAAGCTAGCCGCCCTCCTGCATGACATCGGAGATAGGAAGTATCTACCAAGTCTAGAATCCTTGAGCGACACCCGACTAGACCCAACAACAATGGTCGAACAAGCACTTTTGGCCCAGGGAGCCTCAGCAGATCTGGCATCGAAGGTGCAAACGATCGTCTCACATGTGTCTTATACAACTGAGTGCAAAGATCCTTCTGTAATCAAGCGCCTTATCGAAGAGGGGTACAGCGAGCTTGCAATTGTGCAGGATGCTGACCGACTCGATGCGCTGGGGGCTATTGGAATCGGACGCTGCTTCACATTCCTCGGTTCTCAAGGGAAGAAGTTCGCTGTTGATGGAAAGTGGGAGATGGATAACTCCATTGAGCATTTCGGGGATAAGTTGGTGAAGTTGGAGGGTATGATGAAGACCGAGACAGGGAGGAAGATGGCTCGAGCTCGGACGGAGAGAATTGAGTTGTTTCGAGAATGGTGGCGCGAGGAGATTGATTCTTCTTAGACTTTTTACTCTTTACAATGGAGACAAAAAAAACTATGTTGAATATGGAGCTCGAAGCCCCAGCTTGATATTGATATTGATATTGATGTGCATAGAGTCATTAGCTAGTCATGCCTAAAAAGAGTGGTAGCTTCTGCCAACGCATGAGGACGCGCAATAGGAAATTCTTCCAGATTGACGCCATAGTGAGTGATGTGTAGTGTAAGGATAAAACTCCAGAAGAATGAAAAATCAGCGCGAAGCCTCCTGTCTATCGAGATGCGAGCAAAAGACAAAAGTATCAAGTGCGGACTTGGATATTTGGGTATTTGGTTGTTTCTGTGGGAAATAAAAGAAGTCTTCAAAAACGCATAACGGGATAACAAATCAACAGAGTAATCCGAGATCTTTGGATGTATCTGATGCAGTTTCTGAGTGGGGGGATCGGATGAGAAGCACAATAAAACAAATAACAAACTCCGATTGCATTTCTCAAAACAGCATGCGTGAGCATCAGTTCTAAAACAAGTGTAAATTAGATTAGACCCGATCGCGGGCAAAATCCAAAACTTCACAGTCATCCTCAAAAAAGCCATCATCGGCCTTCAAAGGGGTGTGCTTCTTCTTGCGGCGAGTGGTGATGACCACTTCCTCGACGTTGCCAGTGCTATTGGTCAGGCTGATAAGGTTTTCCATATCTCCACCTGCACCAAAGGAGTGCCCATGAACGGCATTATCGTCGCACTCATCATCCAGGTCGTCACCAGTGTTATTGTACGATCTCACATGAACCTTGGTGGTTGGTATATCATTCCCAAAGACCCACTGTTCACCTACCGAATTATCGGTAGAGTACACATGTAGACCAACGCGTTGATCAGTATGGAAGGGCTGGTAAGGAGTGTTCGTCTCAATCTCTGCCTTGGAGAGGGGTTGGCAGAAGGGCTTACTCGGACTAGACGATTGAGCGCTGACCGATGGCAGAAGCAGATAAGCTTGACGGGTCAGATCCTGGTTATATGGCACAAGCGGTGCTGATCCACAAATGCTTTGTAGGTTGGCAGGTAGTCTGTACTGGGTGACCTTTTCACCAATCACAGTGTGGAATTGACGACTCTTATGAGAGACTGGGCCTCTCTTGAGACAATACAGTTTAATCTGGCCACCATCCGCCACACCAAGGTGCATCTGACCTTTGCTGATGATCCAAATCACACGAGCTGGTGCCGGATCGCGAGCGAGACCTGTCAGGTGGAGTCTGTTTTCTCCCACATGTCGAAGGGTGTGAACAGTACCAGAGGCCGCTGCTCCCATTGACTTGCTCAGACCCGCCGCCACCACCTTTCCACCCTTGATACCAGCTGCCGATGTCAACGCAAGCCCACTCATGTTAGGGAAGGCTGTGCCGGAAGCCGGCACCCGCCCCCGAACCACAGAGAAAAATGGCTGTGTTTTACCACCAACCAGTTTCATGGCTGCCGACAGGGGGTTTCCACTAGTCGATTGCGTTGACATTTCATCACCAGCAGGATCAACCGAGGGTGCCCTTTTAGTCGCAGGTCGAGCTCGCCGGAAAGGCGGGCATTGAAACGCACTCCCAGGCAAGTCAAAGACATGAATAGTGCCCTTGCGCGTAATGACGGCCAAGCGATCTCCTGTTGGCGCGGTCCAGATCACATCGACGATGTTCGATGCGGTCAACCGCGCGTATCTGGCTACCTGCCTCACATTGGGACTTTTGCTCACCTGGTCGTCGGTCATAAAAGCCATAGCTCGACAGTATTTCAGTTGCATAAGATCCCAAACATACTGGACATCACCCTTTGTGCTTGCCGTGAATAGCATCAGACCACTTGGAGAGATAGAGAGGAAACTGCAGCCATTGGGAACTTGAAATGTGCCAACTGGATTTAAAGACATAGCCTTCATATCTGTGTTATCATCAAATGGCTTGAGATCGATGATAGAAACTGCATCGGGCTCGGTAGACAATGATTGGGTTTCCTGTCCATGGGTTGGTGGGAAGAGTCCAGTTTCTGTGCGAGCTGGACGTAGAGGGGGTGCGCCAGGAGGAGCTTGCTGGCTATTCCAGTAGCTATTCCAGGCTTGAAGGCCCTGGTCCCCCATCCAGCGGGCACCCTTCACTAACTCTTGCGTGACACCTCTGGCGACCTTGTCGAAAAGGCTCTCCCCTTCACCAACGTCTGTAACACAATTCACAGATGGCACAGTAGGTGGGCCACGAGACTCGATACCTTGAGCTCGTGAATGCATGATGTGCGCAGGAACGGTGCCTTGTATCGACCTCCGGGTAGAAGATGATGGTGGCACAATTGCTAACCACCTTCCCTGAACACTCAAGATCGGTCGGTCCAGAATAGAATGGTGGGGTAGGTCATGGTGAGATCCCTCTGGATCCGTAGAGCTAGAGGAAGTGGAGTATCTTCGGGATTCTCCGACCTGGATATTGGTCCAAGTCTTTCCCAAGCACTCATAGCCACTGGACGGAGTTTGTCGGTAGATGTAGACTTCTCCGCTAACCCCAGAGGCTACAACGACATGATGTCCACTATTGTAGATCTTCAAACTACCAACCGGGGGCGGTGCCAAAGAGGGCATACCCAAGATATTTTCCATCGAAGACACTGGGTTGCTCATGAACAGTGTCTCAATGTGTTCACCGGATCGGAGTGAGTATACTTCGACTCGAGTTTGATACGATAGAAGGTTATCCCGAACCAGGCGACTGTCTCTTGATCGGCCTCCTGTAGCGGAAGGCGGAGCATCATTAAATTCCGAAATAACTGGAGAGGAAGGCGCCTCTTCTTCATTCGGTGCCAGAGGCCCATGGATAGTGATGGCTACGTGTGGTTGCGAGGAACCGGGTGCATCATTGGCAAAATGATTGGCAAGAATCTTTGCTTCAAGAACTCGGCCACCGAGACCAGTGATCTGCCCAACGAGACGAGTCTGATGATCTTCAATCGCTTGGATCTCCACAGCGCCGTCCATTCCCACTACCAACACATTCATCCCAGCCCGAGGCGTTTTGGCCGTCATGCTTGGGAGTGTATCGAAGCCGTAGAAGGAATAAGATCCGTCTTTCACGGTGTGGCCTTGCAAATCAATGTCTGGGGCTTCATAAAAATGGGCCTGGGGGAGATGGGGTGGAGGAGGCATATTGTTGCCCATTGGACTTCCGTAAGAGTGGCTCTTGCGCCAGTCCACTGATTGCTGTCGTGAATTCAAGGTGCTCCGGAAGCCACTACCATAGCTAAATGGTCGAACACGTGAAGGAGGAGATGCAGAAGAAGGTGGACTAAAACCACCTCGAGCCTGAATCTTTGGGAAGTTGATAGGCGGGGAATCTGGGGAAGGATGGTTGAGTACACCTACTGCATGCGCTTTGGTGGGAACATCAATTGCGGAGTCATGTGGAATAACGCCATCCATCAGATGATTAGTCGGCGGGCTTTTGGCACGCTCAACGCCTGCTGTATCCTGGGACCAAGAATCATTACCCCTAGCCTCTTCCCGCGCCGAGAAATTGATTTGGGCTTCCTGAGGCAGATCTTCATCCATCAAATCAATTGGTGGACTTTTACCATATGGCACTGCCTGGGCCCATGTATCAGTACGGGCAGCTAGGTCATTATCTCTTTCATGCTCCATTGTCCCTAGTATATCCATTGTTACGGTGGGTTGAACATGGTGTTCAAGAGAAGGATCAGGACAAGAGGATGGCTCTGCCTGGGGAACAGGTTGGTTTCTGCATTATATCAGTGACTGCTTCGGCCACCTTGGGAATGTAGTTAGGGCTTTGTCCTTACAAATCATCTGGCGTTTCAGTAGTTGTTCTAGTCCCCTTGGCCTTCTTGCCCTTCTTCTTTTTACTCTTTCCAACAGGTTCATTCTCCTGGGGTGTACGTGTCTGGTCCAAGTTGAAGGTTGGATGGTCTTCTAGAGATCGACTGTGCTGATTGAGGAGATCTGCAGGTGTGGCCGGGGACATTCAACTGAAAGGGTACCTCTATTAAAGAGGCACGAAACAGGAACACCGCTCTCAGGACCCGTTAGGTCTGAGAACGGAGGCTAGTATGAAGGCTGCTCGCAGATCACGAAATAACAGGCTGGAAGTACAAAAGGAGGGGTTTCTGGGTTTCTAGTGCCACGACGTCAGTATACATCTCTTTATTTCTTTCTCATGAATCCCTGATTTGATGCAAATGGCAGTTTAACACATACAATAAAAATAATAAAGAAGATTAGTCTATTTGAATCTGGTTGGGTGTTTGGAAAGAACAGGGTATGCGTATCTGAGGAGCGGAGGTTGCTCTTCGATACGCGGGGAAGCTTTGATAAGAGCGATAGGACGACAACACAGCAACTGGATGGCGATGATCCAGTCAGTGTAGAGGTATAGGGTCGGTGGTATAATAGTGATGAGAAGTAATTCAGTTTAGATGTGAAGACAAGAATATTGATAAGGGGATCCCGGATGGGGGGTAAAGGAGGGGAGATACCGGGAACCGGTACCTTACCTGACTCAGAATGGGGGCCTGGTTGGCTGACCCCGTCATTCTCCGGCCACGTTCCCCCTCGTGACTTGATGATTGATGACTAGTCAAATATAAGCTCTAATCTAATCATTCGATTGTTCTATAGCCTTCCTTGATCTCACTAGTACTATGTACACTACTATCTAAGTGGTCACTACCTAAGCTTAGCCACCCCGTGGACCGTGAACCCCAGGAGCCATTACCAGATAAAACACAAAGAGCCGTCCTTAGCCTTTGTTATCCTTTGCTAGGGTAAGATTATGGTTGATGGAAAATAGAGCCAATAAATGATAAATGACCTAGTGGGGTTGGGTCACGGGGCTTGTGACGCGATGCCCATTTGATATTGAGGTTGAAGGCAGGTTTGACCTCGGGATCTAGAATCGAAGAAATCATTCAACCTTGATTTTCTCTGACATCACACTGAAATTCAAATGGTCCTTGTTTTTGTTGTATTAAATGAAAACTGAATAAGTTGTGTTCAACAATGGTGATACAGGGCCTCTATGTGGGGCCGGTGTTTGTATGGTTTCTCCTGATCCATTTCAACTCAGGTCTTCTTCTTTGTAGCTGCCTTGGCCTTGGCTGCCTTCTTCTTGTTGCTCTTAATCATAACAATGCTTATGAAGGTACCCACAACAGCAGAGCCCAGAAGGGTCAGGATCACGGGGATGCGGATGGCCCAAACACGCGGAGGGAAGAGATCGTGGAGAGGGTGGCCAGGGTCGACGAAGGGCTATAATATGAATGAGTTGGGATCCAGATCTGTATTGAAGTTGTTAAGGCGATGCTTCATACCATCAACAAAGTCCAGGTGGTGTAGTAAAGAAAGATTGCGGTGGCGGCCAAGAGCATGGCGGAACCGACGAGTTGGCCCAGCTGCAATGAAGTTAGTCCGGTCACCAAACACAAAATACAGAGATCTTATATACCATTCTGTAAACGAGTGATCTCTGGAATAACACAGTCGAGTCCGAGGGGAAGGAGAGAAGGAGGCCCTGGGCGTGGAAATAGAAGACTAGGTAGGAGTTGTGGCATCGCGCGAGTTGGCCTTCTGTCACGTGACGACTGACGCGCTAAGAGCTTTCAATCTGCCCCATAAGTTTTGGAGAACTCTCCAAGCTTTACCCTCAACCCCACAAAACCTCCATCTCCCATTCTGAATCCCTCATCTCCTGTTTGAGAGATCCTGAAAATGGCGGATCAGGTCACTTTGCAGTCTGCGGTGAGAGTGCCCACACCCCCTCCAGTCGCATTTTCACCATCGGCTGTTCCTCGAAAACGCTCACCTCCCTCTCGCTCACCCTCTCCCAATCGACGTCGCTCACCTCCAGGTGATGCGCTTAGAAATGATTCGAATGTATCTGGTTTGGATCGGGACCGCGCCCTTGATAGAGAGCGCCTCCTCACTGAGCGAGTGCGCGAACATGAGAAGAAAGAGGCTGCTCGCAAGCCAATGACAGAGGAGGAGAAACAGGCATCTGCGAAGGCTGAATATGACAAGCTCATTAATATGCGGTCAGGCGGTACCTACATTCCCCCAGCTCGACTCCGCGCGCTGCAGGCCCAGATTACGGACAAGACGAGCAAAGAGTACCAGCGAATGGCTTGGGAGGCTTTGAAGAAGTCCATCAACGGTCTTATCAACAAGGTCAACGTCGCCAACATCAAATACATTGTTCCAGAGCTGTTCGGAGAAAACCTAGTCCGAGGACGAGGTCTCTTCTGCCGCTCCATTATGAAGGCGCAAGCCGCGAGTTTGCCCTTTACGCCCATTTACGCCGCCATGGTGGCCATTGTAAACACCAAGTTGCCGCAGGTCGGAGATCTGCTGTTGTCCCGCTTGATCATTCAGTTCCGCAAAGCATTCAAGAGAAACGACAAGGCAGTCTGTTTCTCCTCTTCGACATTCATTGCACATCTCTGTAACAACCAGGTGGCACACGAGTCGCTTGCTGCCCAGATTCTTTTGCTTCTTCTTCACAATCCGACTGACGACAGCGTGGAAATCGCCGTTAGTTTGACAAGAGAGGTTGGCCAGCACATACATGAAATGAATGCACCAATTGGAAATGCGGTTTTTGACCAGTTTCGAAACATCCTCCATGAAGCCGACCTCCAGAAGCGTACGCAATATATGATTGAAGTCCTGTTCCAAGTGCGCAAGGACGGGTTTAAGGACCACCCGCCAGTCAAGGAGGAGCTTGACTTGGTAGAAGAAGAAGATCAGATCACTCATCAACTGGGCTTGGATGACGACCTTGAGACCCAAGACACCCTTAATATCTTCAAATTCGATCCTGAATGGGAAGAGCATGAAGAAGCATACATGAAGTTGAAGGCCGAAATCCTCGGCGAGGGCAGTGACGATGACGACGAGGACGAAGAGGATGAGAGCTCCGACGAGGAATCGGACACCGAAGAGAAGAAGTTGGATATTAAAGATCAGAGTAACACCGACCTTGTTAACCTGCGCCGAACTATTTATCTCACAATCATGTCGAGTCTCGACTTTGAGGAATGCTGTCACAAGCTGATGAAGATCAAGCTTCCCGCAGGCCTGGAAGAAGAGCTACCGTCAATGATCATCGAGTGTTGCTCCCAGGAACGCACATATACTAAGTTCTTTGGTCTGATCGGAGAACGATTTGCCAAGATCAACCGACTCTGGTCAGATTTATTCGAGGCCTCGTTTGCCAAATATTACGATACAATTCATCGCTATGAAACCAACCGTCTGCGCAATATCGCTCGATTCTTCGGACACATGCTCTGTAGCGACGCCCTCGGATGGCATGTCTTGTCCGTCATCCATCTTAATGAAGAAGAGACCACCTCAAGCAGCCGTATCTTTATCAAGATCCTCTTCCAGGATCTTGCAGAGCAACTCGGCATGCCCGCTCTTCATGCCCGCTTCCGGGACGAGATTCTGCGACCAAGCTTCGAGGGTCTCTTCCCAACTGAAAACACACGTCACAGTCGATTCTCTATCAACTATTTTACCAGCATTGGTATGGGTGCGTTGACCGAGGATATGCGCGAGCACATTAAGAATATGCCTAAGCCCGCTTTGCCCGCCTTGCCTGCTGCTCGATCACCATCTCGTTCTTCATCTGTGCGGTCACACTCGACAGGATGTTCGACATGCACTCCTCGTTCCAAATCTCGGTCGCAGTCTCGGTCTCGACTGCGGTCACGCTCCCGTTCATATTCGCGTTCTCCATCTGTTCGGTCACACTCGACGGGGTGTTCCACATGCACTCCTCATTCCAAGTCTCGTTCGCGGTCTCGATCACGGTCATATTCTCGATCGCGGACATATTCTCGATCTCGATCTCGATCTCGATCGCGATCATATTCTCGCTCACGGTCATATTCTCGCTCGCGGTCACCCGCTCGTCGGGACCGTCGTGATATCTCGCGGTCTCCCGTTCGTCAGGACCGTCGTGATGTCTCGCGTGGTCGATCTCGTGAGATATCACGCTCGCAGTCTCCCGTTCGTCGGGGCCGTAGTAGATCTTAGGTTGTTTAAGATCTCCTGTTTGTCGTAGCCATACTTATGTAATGATTTTGTATAATAAGTACCAGGTAGTGAAGCAGACATGCAAGGTATTTGAGCTTCATATCTTCATGAAATCTCTAGATTCGATAACCACATATCCATCTTATCTGCCTTTTAACTATTGTAATTATTCAATATGGGATGCTAGCCATTTCGCTGGGTAAATCAGTGAATAACAAAGTATTCCTTGCGCAACAACCTCGCCCCCAATGTAATTCGGAAACTCCAAGAACCTGGATCGACACTCCCATCTCCTCTTACCGTGTGGTTTTTCCGCTAGTACCTAGCTACCTAGGCGTTTTTTAGCTGACGGAAAACTACATCACTGTTTGGTAAGGAACTTATATTGGGACGAAAGAAATATTAATTTATAGAGGGTTAAATGTTTGAGTCACGTTCCGGAGACTATATGATACAGCCGGATATTTCTGTCTTTATTGAAAGGCTCACATATCAAAGGCCGCTACCACCGATGTCAATCGAGAATGAAGGTCAATGAAGGCAACGAAGCAGACAAAAGCGATCCGATCCGCCTATTGCTTCATAGAGGCCCCCCTTACATAGGTAACTAGGTAGCAAATCTACTAGATGTAGTAGGTCGACTTAAATAAAATCAACAAAGCTCTAGCCTACCTAGGTAACCATGAGTACTAGGATATAAAATGGGGCAGAATGGCGGTACTTCCACATGTGTACCAGCTCCAATCTCATGAAATATCGGATTAGGCATTTATTGACATATTATAATCAGAAAAAGACACTGCTTCACACCAAGAATCCTGGTAAGAAGCATGCTGCTGGTATTATTCCAGCAGAGGCCGATAGGATCCAGTTCGAGTAACTTAGGAACTGTACTAATCAATTACTCTTTTACGGGGGCCACTCGAAAAGCTCTCTCGAAAAAGCGTCTGTAGTCCTGGACATAGACCTCGAGTATACTTCTGATAACTTAGTCGTAAATCAAACTGGCATCGAAATGTCGAAGGAGTTGACCCAGTAGAAGGAACTGACCGCACAGTTCGAACAGTTCGAACAGTTCGACATAGAGTGTACAGATCGATGCAATCAAAATCGATATCAAAATATTATCCGGGTAGTGTTCAATATTGCGTGCCGACGACGTTCCCGATCAACGGGGCAATGGAGAAGATCTGAACTATCGGACTATAACGAGCTCTCACTTGGAGATCTATCTTGTCGGGTCACAAGGGCAACAATATGAAAGATGAGATTGAAAAGATAAAAGACCAAAAAATGACGCCAATACTAGGAATGGTAACATTTGTATCGACTTATAGATCAGATTAGACCAATGGCGGCATTAGTTCCAATATAGCCAAAATAGAACCTGGCCAATGGCTGTGCTAATTTCAATCCGAAATCTGCTTCTGATTCGTAGATTGAAAAATCCACTTTTATGGCTACAAGAGAGAGAGAGAGAGAGAGAGAGAGAAAGAGAGAGAGTCGAAGTTTTTTCACCACTTCTTCTCTTTTGAATCTTCTTTCACCCTACTCATTCTTTTTTTCTTCTTCAACTCCCCAAACTCTCAACGTTTAAACCATCATGATTCGCTGTGTCCTGTGTGGAAGTTCACGTCATTCAGAGAGGGACTGCATCACGCGAGGTGCCTATCTTTTGGGGCAGGCTTTGCTACATCCTATGAGACCTTGTATGTAATATTGTCATCACGTCAAATGGAGAGGCTACTAATACGATATATCAGCAGCTGCAAGACGCGCAGCCCGAGCGGCCGCACTTCGAGTTGGTATGTGATTTGATGATCGATTTCTAATACTAGATGAGTGCTGATTTTGATGGGTGGGTAGAAGCTGCTGTAGCTATTACCGAGCGAGATCATGCACTTTCCCCCGCCACATTTCAAGCCTTTGCCGTACTCACTACTATCGTCGCAGAGTACACCGCCGCGATGGAGGCCCGTATCACCGCATTTGAAGCCCGAGTTGACGCAGTCCAAGCCCGCCTCGACGCAGCTGAGCCCCAGCTTGATTTACCCCATTTCGGCGCAGTTCGAGCCAATCTCGCTGAAATTCAAGGTAATCTCGCTGCTTCTGAATTCGAGCTGATCACAGGCCCCATAGCCCAGCTCGCCATACTTCAAGCCCAGTCCGCCGAAGAGCTTGCTACCCAGTTAACAGCTCTAAAAATTACCCTTAATGGCTGGATTGTCGAGATTGAAGCCCACCTTGAAGAGAGCGAAAGTCGTGTGGAGACTAATTCTGTTTCTGCTGAGCACTACTGAGAATTTGTGGTTCCCTTTTCCACCCGTCACCACAGCAGGAGCATCAGTCGGTATGTCTCTTATTATCATGTCCTTTCATTATCATACAGGACACATAGAATATTCCTACGATATCTAAATAGTCTTCGCTACGATTACCGCGCGTCTTCCACTTTACCGACGTCGATGACGATGAGCGCGAGAACGAGAACGAAGTGATTATGGAATTGTCACCACGTCGGGATATTGACTCGATGGAGGCAAAGTATGTCGTGCATCCAGCTATCATCTTGAGGGTTGGGACTGGATATCAAAGTATCCAGTTTTCCCTTTGCGTGAAACTAGATGCTATGCTCTAAAAATACAAATGCAAATTGTCAACACTGGTATCATATTATTGACACTGGCATAATTTTCAACATCTCTTAATACCTGTCGTCAAACTGAGGTATGCCAAAGTTTCTGAAATTGATTTCATATCACGGACGATCAAAAACTCACGTAGGCTTTCGTCCATATGTAGACCAGGCTAGACCGTATGGGGCCTAGTGCTGTGCGTAGATAGTTCAGAGAGCTTCGTCTTTCTTTCTCTTCCTCTGACTTGAAATCTCATTTCTTTCGGGTTCTTCGTTAAAAGCTCCTTCTTCCATCTAGCACACTGAACCTCGAAGCTCGCTTCACACCCCTGTGCTCAAGGTGGCCGAATATGCTATGGAGGCTAATCTGCACTCTCCTGTAAAACTACCAACCACTATGGAACTAGATATGGAGCCAGATGAGGAATCAGATTTTTTCGTCAACTTCACTAGCGCCACTCAATATATCGGATCAACCCCTTCTGCTATCATGAGAATCCTTAATAGGGAGATGGAGACAACTAAGATGACGTTATTAGTACTATTCATTAATGTGAACCCGAAATTCATCGAGACGACTCCATCGAAAATGCTCCCGAAATCCGCACGAATTAGTTATAATCATAAGACGCGACAAATGATTGTTAAACTAACAGGGCCAGCCCATGGAGAAGTGACGGGCGGCATCAGCGCTGAAGTCATCCGTCGCGTCACCCTTATGTCTGAGATTCTTAGCGAAGACCTATATCCGATGAATCATGGTCGGATTCGAGGCAACGCTATCTCGAAGGAGCCGGATTGGTCTGTTCGACCTTATACCCTCCCGCTAGGCCACCATCGCGTGTGGCCATCAATTGTTCTAGAGACCGGTGTTTCCGAAAACATGAATGAATTGATGAAGGACGCCAGGTGGTGGCTGTCAAATAGTAAGGGCCTAGTAAATATGGTCCTTGTTGTGACAGTTGATCAAAAAATTCCACATATCACGTTCCGATGCGTGGTCATCACCAATACCTTTGCTCGTCACACTGGCATTACTAGATATGTCTGTTCAACCCGTCATGAAATGGAACAAACGCGAGATGCCAATGGGAGCGTCGTCACCACTAATGGCCCCTTAGTTTTTCACATTGATGAACTCTTCCTCCGAACACCAATTGCGCCAGAAACAGATATCATATTCAGCGCTCAAGTCATGGATAGACTTGCCTCCGAAGTTTGGAAGACTCTTGGAATTTAGGTCACTACCTTTTTTGTTCCTATCTCTTCCTCTCTTTAGCTTACTTTTTCTTTTCCTTTCCCGATATGTTTTCAGTTTATTGATACCTATAGCAGACCTATACATCTTATATGTAAACATCTCCCTTATAACATTGTCTTTATTTCTGTTGATTTGAATTTAAGCAAACCCGGGTTTCATTCAAAATAAATCATCAATTAAGTAGATCGATCAAGTGAACATCAGATCAAAAGAAGTGAGGCCAGCTCACACATATGGAAGGTTTCAAAAATGAAAAATAAAAACATTATAAATCAAATCAAATGAACATCTTCAGGAACTGCAAATGACTCGGGGCTGACTCGTCGATTCTGGAGCTCTGCCAGGCCTAGTTAGCTGTCTTTCAGATAGTCTTGGAACCCTGATTAGGGGTTCACTATGGACGCACTTAGAACCCTCCAGGACTCGTAGTAAGGTGGAAATTCCTTTTCAAACTCCAATAATTTACCCTAAACTTTATTTTTCCCATTTGCATCGTCTATCAAAATACATCTCGGCCCTCCTAATCATCTAGACATGGCATGCCAACAACGTCAAATAGGTATCTCATCAAGTCATTTCTCCTGGTCAACATCACGTAGACACAGCCTTCATTTCCCACATACACCTCTTGCACGTACATCCTCCTCCCAAAGCACCAGAAGCCCACTCTCTCCGCTCGTTCACCGGCAGTCCAATATCACAGTAATGATTCATGATCTCCTCATCCTTCTTAATACCCCCGGGCTTTGGATCAACCATTTCCGGGACTCCAGCCTCGTCCTTTCTGACCCAAACAGCAGTCTCTTCATTCGAACGAGCCCGGAAGGTAATCTCACTACCCCACTCCCAACAGACATTAGGATCGCAAGAGTGATTTGCAAGACACCAGAGCGGGTGCACAGCGCACAGTTCAGGACCGCCGTCCCAAGTAGACAGACGACCAGAAGCAGTTCCGCGGAATTTAGCATACAGCGTATTCAAGACCCAGGTATCGTATAGGTGGAGGGAGGTGTATGGATCTATTTCCATCTCGTCCAGAATTCGCATAGGCTGCATGATATTCAGCTGGAAGGAGAAAGGCAAGAAATTGGCGGGCTGATCCTTTTCAGAAGCGGTTTCAATATCAAAGGGTCGAAAGTCTCCCCAGATATACTTCACCTCGGGCAGGTCCAGCACATGTACATCCTGTGTAGCGGACATGGCCAGTGCGCGTCCGAGTAGAAGCAGGTATAGATAATCTGCTTTATCCTTAGGGTCTGGAATATCCTTCCCAATAGAATCGAGCCCCTCTTCAAGACCACAGGTCGCACCGTGATACACCTCTTGCGCATTATCGTGGCATTTCTGACTGCAGAAGATGGTATCGTCGCAGTCGCCCTCACATCTGACAGGGGGCTCAGCAGCGGATAGATCAGGCAGAGGGGCATGGCACGCGTCGCACAGGTCATCATGGAGGCGATTGGTAGCAGTGAGAAGTGAAGTTTCACGCAAGATGATCTCATTGGGAGCGATATCTTCCTTAGCGTACAGACCTAGCTGCACAGAGGTAGAGTCGAAGCCCTGGTACAACCTAGGCAGGTATGTAACGCGAACCTCACACTTGGGCGCGATCTCAGACAATCTCTCGTTCAGGTAGTTCAGTTCCTCGGGAGAACTACGGTCTGGTTCATGTTCGTTCCAGGGATAGACGATGCGGCGGGCTCTTCCTTGAGCTGGAAACAAGGTAGGATCCATGGATTCTAGTGGTGTTTCGCTTTTACTTAATTTTGTGTAGATCTCTCGCAATGGGTCCATCTCCTTATCGAGGAGTTTTTTGGCCGTGGTCGTCTCTTCGGATTCTGGCGCATACTCGCGTAAGACCTTGAGACCGCGCATACCGAACTCATATGCATCGCGATAACAGTGAGCTTGGTATAAACCGCGCACAAGCATGGTATAGACATTCATAATAAGGGCATCGTATTCTTCTTTTGTCACAGGTACCGTTCCATCATCTTCATCTTCATCGTCATCGTCATCGTCATCTTCGTTCTTGTCGCATTCAACATGGGAAGGATTCACATTGTCGCCAGCAACAGAATGAACCTTCTTCTTAGCATGGTATTCACATGCATCCGGCTCTATAACAGACTCGAGGAGGGAAAGTGCGCGATAAGCGTCTGCAGCAACGAGGTCGAAAAAGCCTAGGCTGTCGTATATGCGTGCTCGATCGAGATAGAGACTTGGGTTATGGGGGTCATTGTAGATCTCAGTGGTTTTGAGATCCCGATCCTCTAGTAATTGAGGAAACCTACTATTACTCATCGTGTCGGTATGAAGTAGATGTGAAGTTGAAATAGAAGATTCTTTGATTCTCAGATTTTCAATGTGGGGCTTCCCGTTTCGGTGGCAACGTACACTACAGAGTACAGAGTATGAAAGTATATAGTATATAGTATGGAGTACTCCGTGCTTTCTATGTATTACTGGAAAATTCATACTCTCTCTAGCAATTTTATGAGTAACCAGGTAACCATGCTCATTATAGCAAATCAAAACCTCAAACCTCCCTTTTCCATGCCCAGTGCAACCCATGCAACCTGTAAGAAATAGAATGTAATCAAAACGCAGGCATCATCACATCACCTATCCCTGTTAGCGCTCTGAAACGTGAATAAGACTAAAACTAAGACATACTAGGCAATCATCGTTGAGAGCAATGGTGGGCCCCCCTTCTCCTAATTGTAGCCCAATCTCTGGTTCATCAACACCAGTCTGTCGACGGCCAAGGGCGGAAGACAGATGAGAGAGCATAGATCTCTGTTTGTAATGTAATGGTCAGTGCTGAAAAGCATGTCATGTTACTTCAACCTACGGTGATGTAAGCCTCATCAATACCCCCGTGACGGTCCACGTCGTTCTGGGTTATGATGCGGTAACTGTCTTGTAGACACTTGCGACTTCCAAGCCCAAAATTTTCGCTAGTCACGCCAAACATGTTTGCTGGACAGTCTGGGTCAAGGATATCTTGGCCGCGACGGGCTTGATCTTGGGCGCGGCGGTCCGGAGAGAATATCTTGATTGTGTTATCAATTCCCGACACAGCAAGCATTGGCTCGTTGGGATGTCCTTCAATGACATTCACAACGTCACTATCACCCTTGAGGATGTTTACTAGATTGGCCGTCTTGCGATCCCAGATAAACACATGACCTGAATCACTGCCACTGACGACATATTCGTCGTTGAGCCCAAAAAAGTTCACATCTTTCACAGTCTTGACGTTGCAATGTCCCCGATAGACTTGTGAGTGCGGCATGCATGGCGCATCACTCGATATGCTTAGTCGTACTGGCAGAGAAGGGCGATATTGCCTATATCCACTCCCAGTCTCCGGGTCCTCATCATCGCTCGTGTCGTCATTTTCACTTGAGTCTTCCGCTTCGAAGTCATCCATATAGTAGTGGTCTCCGAAATGATAGTCTGAGCTGGATTCACTGTCTGAACTAGACTCAGCATCAAGGGATGCACTGTCCCTGTTACCCGGGATTTCAGAAGTTGTGGGACGGGGTGCCCCGGCATTGGAGTGTGAAATGGATCCGACGTATGAACTAGATCCAAGATTAATCGGCCCATCACCGAACGCTTCGTTGACATAGGGTTGGTTGACACCGGTACCTGCCGTCATCAAAATCCCCCGGCATACATTCATGACCCAAAACCGGATTGTTACTCGATCTGTAGGATCTGTAGATAGGGTTGTGATTATTTCAGCGGCAGTTTCTACTACTGGTACTTTCACAGCATCTCCAAAAGCAACCACGGCCTCACGTTGAGTATCGAACACAACCCGGATAGCATGTTGCGCGAATCGCGAGGTGTTGACATTGAGAATAGGCATTTCATTTGCTAAGTCAAGCAAATAGGGAATGAGAATGTTATCGATAGCATCCTCTGGGGCGTCAACCGGGATGGGGAATCTGTTCGACTGGCCTGAATCGCATTTGAACCCAGCCAATAGCTCTTGTCTACCGCCCCGAAGCCACAGAAGAATAGCCTTGATAAAATCATAGCCGAACTGGGCACCCCGTCGGATGTGAGGGTCTTCTCTGGGTGGGGGAGATATCCTAGCAAACTCGTCCATCTCCTCTGAGTCGGATGAGTGGTTTGTTGACCTCGCCAAAGTCTGTGCAATAGTGCCGGCGGCTTGAACGAATCTCCACGATTCTTGGCGACGGCGATGCATCAATTGTTGATATTCAGATATTTCGGCGGTTGAATCTTGTCGGGAGCTCAGTTTCCGAATGCTTTGATCCATCTGGGCCAGACAAATGGCTGCCAATGTTACTGCAGATGCAAAAGGGTTCAATTCAGCCGCATCATCTGTCTCGCTCGGCTCTGCGTCATTTACCTGCGGTGAGAACAACGCCTGCCGAGTTTTAATCAAGCCTTGCGCAATATCGAAGTTTAGTGACTCGGTTTCGCCTACGGCGTGTAATTTTTCCGATGAATTGTCTGAGGATTCATTGCTCTCCAAAAGATCATCGGTTTCAAGTTCAAAACGTCGTGACAAATGACGATCGCTACTGCCCTGAGAGGAGCTTGATGTTTGACTTTGGCGCTTGCGCTTGCGCTTGTGGCTGTCGCCGTCGCTGTTGCTGTGTGAAGAGCTCTTGCTACGTCTGCCCTTGCCCTTGGATGCTGACTTCGCTGAAGGTTCCCGAGCATCTGGGCTCCGAATGAGATTGAAACTGTAGATATGATCGCCCGACCAACTCACCACCATTTCGTTAGGATTTGCATCGCTGATTTTGCAGGCTGTGATGTGTCCATCGTCCATGTCCTGCCTCTCACTATTGCGAGGAGCAAATCGTCGCACGCAACGGGTTGCCTGGCTCATAAGCTCATCCGCGTGACTGCCCACGCTAGGAATGGACTTGTCCGGGGAGCCCCTCTCTGCAAAGATATCCCGACCTGCCATGCGTCGATCATGGAGGAAACAGTGCATGTGGGCCCCACCTAGCGCAATGTAATGTGGCTGTGAAGGAGAGCAGGAGATTGTGTTGAGATCCAGGTTGTAGCGTTTGTAGGAGATCAACGCCGGGGGAACATTGGAAGAATCATGTCTTATACCTGGTCGATGGGCCATGAAGCCCTGACCACCTCTCGGGGCCGGATATGCAGACGATGGTTGGCGCAAGTCCCATTGTCGAACCTCGCCATCTTCGGAGCATGTTAAAAAGAGATATGGGGACGACTCGGTCACGATTCGTTTGACACGATCTGAATGACTGCGATAGACCCTAGCATTGGTGTTTTCTTCATTTAGATATTGCACTCCATCGAAGAATTTGTTGAATCGTTCACTCCGAGTCGAGGTCGAGGGAGCAGCGGCCGCGTTACCGCTGGAGTATTCGATATCAAAGATACGCACCTGTGAATCACCGCCACATGTGATTAACGTTCTATCATTGGAGTGTGGCATGAACTTGACGGAGAATATATTAGCGGCATGACCGGTGTGGACGGTCGTGTTCAATTGGAAGGGAGAATTTGAGGAATCAGCTTGATAAGAGTATATATTGAGGTGTTGATCGTCCGAACCCGAGGCTAAGAGATTACCAGAGCGGGACCAACTATCGATGTGTTAGCGCGCAGCCAGCGTATGTATGGGAGTGCGCCCACCCGAAGATGGAAATTCAACACGCACCTAAGGGCATTCACACATCCTGTATGACCGCCAAGCTCATTGACAATGTCGAGGTCATCAAGCATTTGTTTACAGCCATGAATCCCACGCACGCTGGCCTGAAGCGATTGACTCCCACATTCCCGGCGCAGAAGCAGATTGTACAGAGAATCCTTCATGACAACGGGGACGTTGAGCTGGGGAATAAAGCAGTTAGGGACTAGCGATCATGTTGTTTCCGATTTCCTATTTTGCGGAGTCACTTCTTGGAACGGAATAGTGTATGGTCGCAACGAGAGAGTAGATGACGTCAAGAGAGTAGTAGAGAAGTGAAATAAAACGGATTAGTTAATTGAAAGAAGGTGAAAAACAAGGGAGGAGAAATGTCAAGTGATTGAGATAAAACCGGATATTGTTGTTTTTGTAGAGAAAGAGAACCTGTTCGTGCGGTCCAGACTGCGACAAAGAAATTACTCAGCGACTCACAGCACAACCCGGGGAAATAAAGGTTACTAGTACTTGCTACTATACCTCTATTTTCGTACTTTTGCTCCTTTCATTGAAACAGGTTTTATTTTCCATTTTTCCATTTTTCCATGCTAATCTGTAAGAGTTAACCCTAAAAATACATATTACGCGTTATCAACGTTATCGCTTCAAGTACAGAGGGTATGGAGTACTCTATTCAAGTACTCAGTCCAGTCCTCCATACTCCTACTCGTGCATTGCTCTCGAAAGCTGTCAGATGCGATGCCAGCTGACTGACAGTCTTCCTCTCAGCACAGATCAACTCAGTCTCCAGAGTAATCATGACCTGAATCTCTTCTATCATCAGCTGAATGGACTCTGTAAGGCCTCGGACCACTCTCGTGAGAGCGGACTGCTCAAGGCGTTCCAACTCTCCGAACCCGAGGAGATCCAAGCTTTGTAGTTCTCGCGCGCATAGTTCAAGCTTTGCTCGTAAACCTGTGGCTTCCTCTTTCCATGCCCGGTCGAGTGGATCGATAAAAGTCGCATCCAAAATCCCCGACAACGCTCGTTGCTGTCGGACACTCTCTGCATGCTCAAACCAATCATTAAAACATGTCACGACCCAGTCATATCGTCCATCCTTCCCTCTGCTCAGTAGATCTGATATCTCCTGTAGTATTTGTGACAGGATCTGAATCTGTTCAGTAAATTCGTGGGGGCCCCGGTGATCGTGACAATTCCGAAGCCAACTGCCCAAGGCCCGTCCATTTAGTTCTTGTTGCTGTCTCTTCTCATCTCCCAGTACTGATCGATATAGAATTGCCACAGTGTCATACTTCTTCTTTAGCCGAGACTCGGACTCTTTTTTGAATTTTGTCTGCCGTTCGAGTGAGCTAGAATAGAAGAGGCTGAGTTGGAGGAGCTCCGTCTGTAGGGCTGCGATCTCGGGCCACGAGGTCGGGATCAAGCCACTTGCCGTGCGGAAATCTCCCGTGGGTGTCGGTGGCTTAATCTGATTCTTGAGTGAGGATTGTGGTTGATAAGTTGAAAACTGCCGATTCGCGACCGGTGCGGGGTCGGTCATGGACCTTGATGAAACCACTTGGCTCCGGTGTCGAGTGTGGCCCCGTGCCGTCGCTGACACGTTTGACATGCCTGACCCTCCTGAGACAGTCACTGGCTGTCTCAAGGAGGCCGATCGAACGGAACGGGGTGGAGGTAAAATCTCGGTCTTTTTGGGTGAAGGAGGTCTGGGTCTGGAAACTGTCGACACCACTGGCTGTCTCAAGGAGGCCGACCGGATCGAACGGGGCGTAGGTGATATCTCAGTCTTTTTAGGCGAATGGGGTCTAGGTCTGGACACGGTGGACACGGAGGATTGCCTCGATTGCAATGGGGGCTGGATACGCGAAGTCGCGGTCTTTGGGGCAGCGACATTGCTAGATCTTGAAGCATCCGGGCGCATCAAGCTGTAGCGGCGAGTGGGAGCTGTTCCAGGGGTAGTTGAAGCGGCCGAGCCCTGGCTGTGTATCTGCAGCGATGCTTCCCGTAGTTTCGGTCTGGATGGTTGCGACCGGGGGACATTATTCCGGGGGACATGATTCTCGTCAGAGCTGCGCTTAGGTAGAAGTGTTCGACTCCGAGTGACCTCTTGGACAGTTGCAGTAGCATCGGGGATTGACGATCGAGTGGTTGGATTGGTTGCAGTGGAAGTCTAGAAGGTTATTAGCTGGAATGCGGAAGAAAGGAACAGGAATGTGAAGAATAAGAAAGTCTTACCTTACGCTCGCGCATCGAAAGAGAGCGCGGAATAGGCATTGGGAATCATGAAACAAGAGCTTGTCAATGTCAAGGGTCCAGCTTCCCGCAGATCTTCCCACATACAGAAGTGAATGTATTGAGTAGTCACGCAATATTGAATCTTGTATTATCTTATTCCTATTACCTATTATTACCTATTTAGGCCAGGTTTATCATTACCTAGTACTGTCTAGTTTCAGCCAACTTTTAAACTAAACTATAATTGATGATCTACAAAGTGTATCGCACAAATCACTATGTGCCGTAATATATGTATTAGATTAAAAGCACTGAATTATCTCAAACCCAAAAGAATAAAATGTAATTTTCGATGATACCAGACGTACTATGTAATTCAACACCCAAAATCAATACAAAGAGTAAACGATGAAGCCTAAGGTGGAGACGATCGACCTCTCGGAAAAAACAACAAATCAACTAAACACCTCAAGTCTTTCCTTATTAAGCATCTTGCATATAACGTCGTAACATGACGGCATTTTGCATATGATCTGGGGATTATTCATGATATCATCCCAGTCTTCTATTTTTCTACCTACTATTGTAGGTAGTTTCATCTGTCGAAACTGAATCTGATCGGGCGGTAATGCTAGGGGCCAAATCGAAGGGGGCCTAAATCATATCGAAATATTACGGTTAGAGCCGGCCGTTTAATACAAAAAGGGAAATACGGAAATACTGGAAATACTGGAAATTGGGTTGAAAGGGATTAAACTACTGGAGCCGTTGCTGATCACTCTCCACACGTGCCCAAACCTATTTACACATAAGATTCCCTCCTTTTCTTCCTCTTCTTCTTCTTCCTCCTCTCAAACATCAACTCATCTTCCCTCTATTACTTCTAGTATACTCCCTTTAATCGAGATGAATGCCCCCGTGGTTCACATCTCTCCTCAGCCTGCCTCTTCAGGCCCGACTGGCATGCCTACCCTCAATATTGTCCAATGTTCTCGCTGCCAACAATCTGTCTATCCATCCAACCAGTCTGGCTCCGGTCCTGTTCAATTTGGCATGAACTCTTACTACTGCAACCGATGTGCCTCTAAAGTCGGATTTCAACGGTGAAAAACAAACCGAGGAAAAGCCTTGGCCTTTTAAGCCTCTCCATACTTCTGTATATGACCACCACATTTCAGTCGGGCTGGTACCACGAAATCCCATTCTTCAATCAGACATCTATCTCGACTCTTCGACACTCTTTGTCCCAAGATTCTCGCTTGGATCACTGAAGAATTCCCCTGTGCCGGCACACCCGAATTCTCACCACGGAAGCCTCGGACGCAAGGACTCGCTCCTTTGACTGAATTCATGCAATATAAAATTTATTATATAACGCAAAAATATGGTCCGACAATTCCGGGGACCCCCCGAACGAACCTCGACCTCGAACTTCGAACCTCAAACTTCGAACCTTGCATGTTCATGCAAAGCCACTCAAGGATATTATCCCTGATCTGGAAAGGTCGGACAAGCCGAGGTTATCTGACCTGTACTCCGTAATATTGTCACATTCGTTGTTATACTCGGTGTCTCGGGATTTGAAAAAGGATTACAGCATTTTTAATGTCTTTCATTTCATCCTCCTGTCATCCTACTATAGTAGAACAAAACCTTAACATGAAACCAATATACTTGAGAAATTACTTCATACTGAACAGAATTTGTCTCGTAAAGAAACTTCCACTAGCGTGGACTAAATCTACGTGTCGTCGTTTCAGCCTCTCAACTGGGCACCCTCTTTATCCGTGTGGAGTTTCGTCTTTTGTCTTCGCCACGTTTGAAGATCCTTTCGTTATCTGTGGATTACGGATAAGCGGAATAGCTGTCGAGTTTTCATACTCCAGTAAGGTGGTTATCCCCGTTAGTTACGAAGTATACCCATCGCATGCGTCAGATAATGCGGAGGTCTTTGGTCTAGACCTTACTTGGACTAATAATATCGTGGCTGTGTTGATGCCTGAAGGGACCCGAGGTCCACTGAAATTTTTTACCCTTTATCTTTAGTTCCAGAATTCTACTGTGTAAGCTTACCATGATCCACCCAGACCAAGACATCCATGGATATATCATATATTTACTCTGTTTACACAGTGCAGCGTTCCATGCCCAGGTGGAAACAAAGTGGAACGTTGGGTCGCTACGATCAAAAAATATCCGAAAAATCATACAACAACACATAAACACCTAGACAAGGTGGCCAGAACTTGAAGGATCGATCGAGAACAACAGATCTTTGCCAAAGCTCTCATTTCTGGGCTTGATGCATCCACAAAGTCTGAGTCATGTGGCCTTGCTCTCTTCTCGAGAGGCAAAAATAGATGACCTCGGGACTTTGCTCTCAATCTCAATGGTGAAGGTTATCTGAAGAGTTTAATACTTCCACTGATTAGACTAGCTTCTTCCTGCTTTGATCTATACATAGTAGATGAACAGGGGAGTTCCAAACCCCCTAAGTCCTATCCCCGGAGCCAACCTAGCCCTCAATGAATATTCCACTCCAGCCTTGGCTGTAAGGTACAGTGGTGATACGGCTAGTGTTTGTGATTAACATGGAAGTTCGCTGTCGGCCGTCTCAATCAGGTAGGTTTTTCGATTTCAACATGCAGATTTATGAGTTGAAGCTTCTGACTCGGTGACCAAGCGGGACTGAGAGAGAATGATGGAGGAGATGGGACCAAGATGTAAATGTTGGTTCGATGAAGCTCAAGTATTCGCTTTCAACATATAGATGACCATCCTTGAACTTCAAGCGCATGGTGTCTTCGCCGAGTCATCGCCATGTTGGCCTCGATGGTCAACCTCGTCGGCCTTTAAGAAGGGAGATTTTCCCACTTCCATTCCTCTTTGTTTCTTTCTTCTTCATACATCCATATGCATGGGTCTTTAACACACCAGCGAGGAGGAATATGAGGTTATTATTGGTGATTAAAAGTGATTAGTTATACCTAACTACCTGGCTGCCCGCGAAGTCGGCCACGTAATTTTACATTCTCATACTTTTTTTTTCATTGCTTGATATAGTTATTGTTGGCTGCGAGTAGAGAACAGAACATTCTGATCATCTTTATCAATGATCCCTTATCTCACCCTTGTTATTAGTGCGCAGTCAATAGTAAAAGCTTATACTTCACAAGCCGAGTAAATAAATCTACAGATATTGAATGTACTGTGTATGGACTCCGAGCACGAATCAATTCCCTATGGGCACATAGTTAAGTGAGGCAAAGTACCCAATCACCAGCTTCTTTTTAATCAGCTATGGAGTACATCGTCCCACACAAGCTAAGTACAGTTTAGCTCAATGTCCAGAGCTTTGAGCTGCAATCGAACCACATGATATGTCTATTATTAATCCATAACACCCTCCCACGATGCCTCACTTCTTCCGTTTTGTCTTTTTTATCCAGGCCCTACTACTTGCAAAATTATTCCAACGTTCACCGTACCTCATGGCTTCGACAGCTCCCACCAAGCAGTGGGCCGATGGGCCTTGCAAGCTTATTGTCACTCCCCAGTATGAGACCAAGAAGACCGACCTCTTCACAACTGGTGCAACACATATGGCCCTACTTCACAACTCCATTCTCCGTGGCTTCAACACTGTTTACCTCCAGGCTCCCCACGTTCAAGATGCCGACAAGGATGCCTTTATTGGATACTCCCAGACATGGTTCCGCTTTGTAAAGTCCCACCACGATGATGAGGAAGAGAACCTCTTCCCCAAGGTCCAAGACCTCCTCGGCGGAGACGAGGGTCTCTGGAAAGAGACACTAGACGAGCATGGTAAGCCTCAATATGAGCTATTTAAATAGGCATACTAACGATACATAGAGTCATTCATCGCCGGCTTGACCGAGTTCAACACTTACCTCTCTGCTCTCCCCTCCCCATCTGAATTCTCATCTACAGAGCTCATCCGAATCATGGACTCCTTCAAAGACAACTTCGAGAACCACTTCCACCGTGAAATCTCTCACATAGCCGCCTTTGCAGACCACCCTAAAGCCCCAGTCCCTGACACGCCCGAACATGCTGAAGCCGCCCTAACATTCAAGACATGGGGCAAGAAGACCGTGTCCAAGGCCGGCGTGCTAGATGTCGTGCCCTTCTTCCTTCTGAACCTGGACCGTACGTACGAAGAAGGCACGTGGGCTAACTGGCCTCCCATGCCGGCTCCTATCAAGTGGGGTCTTACCAACATTGCCGGATCCTGGTATGGCTCTTGGTGGAAGTTCTCTAGCTGTGACTCCCAGGGCCAGCCACAAGAGCTTTATGCTCTGCGATCTGTCAAGTCTGAGCTGTAGTGCAGAGATATATCATCTAGGCTCAGGTATGAACGAGATCGGTGATAGGTATTATGTCTGTTACGTTTATGATTACGCATTGAGCATTGATCGATTTAATAAAGGTGGTTTCGCCCCTCTAGTCCTCATGATTTCGTCAATATTTTCGGGAATCGGGCGTATTTGAGGTACCCAATTTGAAATACAATCTGAAATACAACATTTGAACTCTTCCTATCTTCCAACACATGTTCATAACAGTCCTATCAGTTCATGGCAATTCAATACGTCATTATTCCATTCAGGCCACTCCGTCAGTGCTCGTTGCAAGGAGTTTCAATATCCCGAACCAGCCCGAATACTCCAAACTCCACGCCTATAGAGAAAAGACCACAGCTTATTTCGCATGACTGATGATCTCTGCATATAGATCATCTGGAATCAATTGGACAAGATAGACCGTTACTTCGATGATCTTCTCCGCCTCTAGAGGAGGCAAAGATCGAAGAATCTTGTTAGGGCTAATCCAAACTGTCAGTATATAAAGGCTCATTCACTAACACGTGGAACAACTCACTTTGAGCTCTCGAGGAGAGTATCCCGTAGGCGAATGAGCTGCGCGACAATGCAGAGGATGTTCAAGTGTGGTCCGTAAGCAAAAAGGAAATCCCACAGATGGAGTACCTCTGGCAATGGCGGCGTACAAGCACATAGCGTTAGCACAGAGGGAAAAGCGTAGAGCTCAGCTTGCATGCCCTTCGAGAAAAGATGGGCTGCCAGCTTAGGCTCCACTATTTCCAGACATCTGTCAACCAAGCGAAGACCCTTATGCACTCCATCCATAGCACCTCGAATGTAACCTGGGCATTCCTTGGTCACGAAGTAGTGAAAGAGGGCAAAGGCTTCCACCTCACTGCGGGCAGCATACAAGAACGGTGCACAGAGCACATTCATGCCTTGTACGTAGATTGCAGTCTCCGCAACAGCATGAGTATTGAGTGGGTCTTCAGGCTCCTCTGCAATGCTCGGAGGTGTGTTTATCATCATTTCCATCTCCCGTCTACGGGACGAAGGCCGGGATCGGGGTTTGGGTTTTGAATCGTGCAATTTCCATGCCACTGCATTGAGCAGTCGGATAAGGCTTGCTTCAGTCACACGACGCTTAAAGAGGGGATCGGTTGCCAGCGTGCGAAAGGTGTCGTTGCGGATTTTGCTGTACGCGGGAGAGCGGCCCCGGTGGACTAGACCGAGGTAATCATCTGTAGGTAGTGGAGCGACATTAAGGAGGACAAGCCACAGATAGATCCGGTACGCAGACTGTTTCATTTCAAGTTAGCAACAAACCATAACAAACCATACAAACACTGACCATGCCATCACCATCCGCCTCCACCTTAGCCGTCAAGACGAGGTATTTCAGCTCCTGTAGACCCTCCTGTGTGTTCCCGCCCGGACCATCTCGTAAGAAGTTCTCCAGAAGTGATCTCTTGATCCCCACCCCAGACCCAGTCTTCCGAGCAGGGCGTCTTTGAGACGCGGCCAGATTAGAGTCGCGAGAAGCATCGCTACTCGATCGTGCTCTACGATTGATAGGCGCTCGTGCAGCAGAATTGGGGGTACGAATTCTTTCAGAGTCAGTTCGGTGAAGTCCTGGACGAGAAGACTGAGTCTGGGCAATGAGAGCACTTGACGTTGTCAGGACTTGATGCGATCGGATCTTGCGCAGCCTGGACAGCGTCCGTGGCGAGGATGGGTCCTCGGGGCCAGTAAAGGCCCAAGAAGGCTGTAGGTTGGCCATATTTTGCTCTATGAATGCATTTACAAAACGTAAACAAAGGTTGCCAAGGTGAGTGGACTCTAGAGTGGGGAAAAAATTATCCACTGATTTTCTACCGTTAGAGAACTGCGGGCCAAAACATAGCAAGCCACATTCTAATTGGATATATTTCACTTGCATTGTTGCACTGTCTACAATAACACATTGATTTCAAAATAGGACATCATAAAGAACAGCCTAACAGGCCAAACGCCAACGCCAACCTCGAACCTCGAACCTCGAAATGTTAAATTTAAGCGTGAGTTGGGCCAGCCTGTCTTCCGGTCGCCTCACCTCCGCCCACAACACTGCGAACAAATTCATGGTATTGGAAAGTCTCGCCTCGCTTTGTGGTTCCAGCCTTGGAGCGATCTCCAAAAGCCCGACGTCCCTTGAATCCACTCAGAACCTCATCAATCTGTTGTTCAGTTAAGGGCACATCTCCATCCTCGGGAAGGGTATGCAATAGAGCATCACGTAACTCTGCAATATCGACTTGGCCGTTATCGTCATCATCAAATGCCGCGAGCGCATTGAGCAGCTCCTGCGAAGATGACATTGGCGACATCAGAAGAGATAAAGTGTTTAAGAAATTCGGAAAGTTGATAGTCTGTCCCGTTCCGGGTGGGAAGAAACGCGCAAGTGTAGAGGGCGATGAATCTTGGCCTGAAGCACATATCGTTAATATTGTCCTGACAAAATTGAGGGGAAAAAACCTACCTAAATTCATCAATACGTCCGCGACGTCATCTTTGTTGACCAATCCATCATTGTCGCGATCAAGGACTTGAAAAGCCTCGCGAATCTCTCTCACTTGATGAGGAGGCAGATTGCCTGCCGCATCTGTATTTACAGCAACTATTCCGTTTGATCGGCTCAGAATAGGTGACGTGTGTCCAGGTGCCTGCGCACCTTTAGTTGGAGAAGGAGGAAGCTCTCGAGTGAAGTTTGGCTGGGGAATCGGGCTTTGTTTCGGGTAGATGGATTCTCCTTCCTCTACTGTGTATGATTGATTGAGCTTGCTAGGCGATTGGATGGGAGTGTAGCCTCCTCTGCTTGAAGGGCTTGCTGGGGTAACACCACGAGCGGAGGGTGGGGAATTGGGTGTAGACGGTCGGCGGAAGGGCGATGCGCGCTGCCCCCCAAAAGAAAGGGGCGAGGGCTTGAAAGATAGATTACTAGCCTGCATATTATTAGATGTGAAACCTTTGATTGGGATCTCAGACGTACCATGGTGATGTGGTAGAGAAGATATCAATATCAAGTTGAGAGTAAACAATGCCCCGGCAACAAGTCGGCCCGGGGCACGTGCATTTAAGCGCGTCATTTCTTCAAATATAGATTGTATTGACGGCTAGAGAGATTTCATAATATTTTCACATTTACTGCATAATCGGACCATCTAGGTCACTGTATTAAACCCCCTATATCTTTCAATGTCTATGACCATATTGCTCTGTTTTCTGTATCATAATAGAAGATTAAATCGAGTGTTATCGCTTATCACCCCCGCTATGAAGATCCACCCTTTTCCTGAGTACTGTACTAAGCACCCCCCTGAACCACTCAATCTACACGGTGATTGGCCTATTGCCCTTCCGTTCTTAAAGTCCAGGCCTGCAGAGAGGACAGTGCTTTTTGATTCTCCATGACCATCCTCTTCACTCTTCAAATCCCAGGAAGATGACCACAACCCTACCATATCGACCATCCAATGGCTCCCTTACGACGTCAACTCAGACAAATAGCCTCCCAAGACTTTCTCCAGCTCCTTCTATCCTAGGTCGCTCTCCCAGTAGCTCACATCGCTCAATTCGGCGCGCATCGGTTGATCCAGCAGGGTACAAGCAAAAAAGATGCAAGTCACAGTACCCGCTAGATTCTACGGAGCGCCACGTGGAGTATATCCTGGTGGCATCCTTTCACATTGACCGGGGACCCATCATGGAGCATCAGTACCCGGCGACGATTAGCGGCGATGAGAGTATGCTGGCAGAGCTGATGCTTCCGGATCAAACACACGTGCGGAGCCAAGATTGGACCATATTCTTCCTTCACAAAGACACCAGTGCTGACGGCGATGAAACAGAGGGCGGAAAGAAAAAGAGAAAGCGCAAGTCAAAATACCTTGCAAACGAAGAAGCCGCCCATCTAGGAGGTAGCGAGGAAGATGAGCTCTCCGATTTTGAAAGCAGTGACGACGAAGAGGGCGGAGAAGGTCCGCCACTCATGTATGTGTTAAATTTGGTGAACACGAAACAGGATAATACGGTGAGAAGGTATGGAACCCATCTTTATTTTGTGAAAATCAGGCTAATCAATTGCAGAGGAGCTGTCGTGAAAGCAATGGCGATCTGTACGAGGCATTCGTTTCTTCATATCTACAAGGTGAGGTTTCTCGACAAGGTGAGAAGTACAAGGACTAACGAATGTAGCCACTACTGCTTCTGGCATTAGAAGATTACTTCAAGTCACCCTACCCTGAAACGCTCGCTTCACTTTACGACGCAGTGAATAATATGGATCTCTCGTTGATGCCAAAAATGACGATCCTCGAGCGCCACATTCTGCAGTCCAGCAATACGAAGGAGATGTTCATCGAGAAATTTGAACAGATGCTTCGCCAGAAGGAAGAGGAGGAGGGCATCGATGATGAAGGTCCACCTTCGCCGAAGAAACCGAGTCGATACGTTCTGCCGAGGGATACACATGAGTTCGAGTCAAAAGTGGTTTACAACGATATCCCCATTCCAGTCAAGATCCCCACAGTGATTTGGCCCGAGACTGTGGGCGACTTTTCTCTAATTAAGCTGATTCAGACGTTTGCCGGACCTCACGCTACCTCACCCCAGCCTTTCCCTCCCCATGCCCATCTGACAACCAGCGGGCCATTCACACATCCAATCATCGTTCTTGTGAATTCCATCCTCACGCAGAAACGTGTTGTTTTCTTGGGGCACAATCGACCATCTGGAGAAGTAGCTGAGGCTGTTCTCGCAGCCTGTGCTCTTGCGTCTGGTGGGATCCTTCGCGGATTCACTCGACATGCTTTCCCATATACCGATCTCACCAAGATCGATGATCTTCTCAAAGTTCCCGGTTTCATCGCTGGTGTAACAAATCCCACCTTCGCTAATCACCCAGAATGGTGGGACGTTCTCTGCGACTTGCCTACGGGTCGCATGAAGATCTCCACGCATATTGAGGCCGCTCCTGTCACAGAGGGGCTTCTCTTCTTCCAGCAGCAAAGTGCCTTGCTACCGACCAACACCTCTTCCAATGCCAATTCAGACCCCACTGGAGACAACTTGTTCATGGAAGATATCCTCCGCAGCATCAGCAACCGCCACGGCGAGAATGCCATCCGAGCGAAGTGGCGAGCTTATATCACCAAGTTTACACGAGTGTCTGCCTCGTTCGAAGAAACCGTATACGGTGCTTCAAATCTTTATATAATAGGCCCTGGAGAAGAGATGTCCCCGGATAGTCCTACCGGTCATCAATCCGACGCTGCGGATCCGTCCTCGCTTCGGGGACATGGCTACGTATGGGTCGACGAAGTGGCCAAACAACGTGAACTATCCGCTTCAGTGTCCCGGATTGAAGGGTGGCGGAACACCCGGTCATACTACTCATACATCCAGGATATCGCAGCAATGTACTATCCTGCTCGACCAATTCAGCGACCCGATCTGCACCACCACCACGACCGGCTCCGCTCGCTAAAGCTCTCCCATGCCGACGCCGGCGCCATCTACCTGGCACTTTCCCACGTAATCAAAGACTATGCAGGCATTTGCCAGCTACTGACAGTCGCGCCAGAGAACCAAGCGGGGCTGTTCTACCTGAGCATGGGCCTCTTCCACCCGGACCAGGTAGTGCGCGAAGCAACGGTAGATCTCCTAGAAAGAATCGCTGTGCATCCAGCCGGCCGCCACTTCTGGACCCACCTCAGCCGCTTCACCAAACTGGGTTATTTCCGTGTGAAGCGAGAGCGAGACGCAGCCCAAAACCCCGGCTCAAGTCCCAATTCTCCTACCATGACGACCGGCACGAGTTTTGGCGGCAGTGAGCCTCAAAGTTTGGTTGGTGTTGCTCTTGGGAACAGCTTTTCAAGAAGGAGTTAGCCCTTGGTGATTCCTATCTGTCATTTCGCGTATATATCTTTCTCTCTACATTTTAACGAATGACGTCTAGAGTATGATGTACTCTTCATCGAGACATGATTCCCTAAAATTCTACCCACTTTTTTTTCCTGTATATACTTCAGTTTTTAGTTTTACTTTCATGCTTATTTTAACTCTTGTGCAATTTATCCATGAGTGCATGGAGTATTTGGGAGTCGGATTTATCTTTGATAGAGATGTTCCCGAGGTCCTTGCATGGAGCATTTTCTGACTCAAATAATCTACCATCTAATTACAGTGAGCGCACCACGAGCCCTGGAGGTCCTAAGGTCTTACCCAGTGATTTCTACCTGTCATGGGTAGTAGTAGTCCGTGTCTACAAAGCCCTGAAGGTTCCGTTCCAAGGCTATTCCATTACTAGATAAGCTTCAGCCTTACGACCAACTCTTCATAGAGCCCCAAAGAGATGTGCTGAGTAAGATAAGCATAAAATGGATACTAACCACGTTTCCAGCTAAGTAAGACTTATTGAGAGGATGGTAGAAGGATGAAAGACGGCCCCCATCGCAACATGCAGCCTGACGAACGGCTAAACGCCACCTGGGCACCTAGCAATGAGACACTCCAAAGTATCACGAAGATTCTGGCATGATAGGGTATCCGTGGAGCTAGACAACCTTGATCTATTCCCGAAATCAGCTTCAGTGAATCCTTCAACTAGAAGAGTTCATGCGACTTTTTCTACGTATGGGTCAAAGTTGGGGGCTGCAGTTCCAAATGGAATCAAATCAATTAATATAGAAGTAATTTTTAGTTCCAGGAATGTACTGGGTAGACAGGATTGAGAATGAGAATGAGAATGAGAAAGAATGAAACGACACGCTTGCTATTATTAGACATGGCCGTGACTCCAAATACCCGAGAAAGAGAGAAACCCATATATAACCACATGAAAGAACGAAAAAGATCATCTAGAATATACCCGTCAACAGCAAGCCCAAGGTCAAGCTCATAAAAGTAACGACAAGTCGAGTGCTAGGCAAAGACATCAACCCACCCGCCGTAACAGATTCAGAGCCGAGCGTAACACTGGTGTTGGCAAATTTGGCACCACAGAACTCATTGACCCTTTTAGCAGAATCGATATAGTCACTATCAAGAGCCTGATTATTTTCCCTTGCATAAGTGGCATATATATCCATAGTGGCTTGTAGACATTCATTGCAAGTCAGGGTGGTCGAGGTGAACGTCGTGCCGAGCGGTATGAGATAGACTGCATAATCACCCGGTGCTGTAGTGTTGCTCGCGGCATCGGCGAAGCAATAGTTGCTGGTGGTGGGATTGACCAGGCAAGTGGCATGATACACAGGCTCATAGGCCATAAGATCCTGGTAAGTGGCTTTGACGTACGCGTTGCCCGAATTAAAATCCGCGCCGCAATTATCGTCGCTGAGCATCTCCTGTGCCAGGGAAGTCATGATGGCAGAGCATTCGGAGACCTCTTCCGAGCATGTAGTGTCAAGTACGCGCGAGGTCTCAGCGGAAGAGCTCAAGATATGAAAGAAGGAATTGGAGTGCTGAAGAAGTAAAGACACAGCATGACAATCTGCAATGGTGTCGTTGGCGAGGAAATTATCGAAAAAAGTGGCGCAACTTGCATTAGCGAAGTTGAAAGCCAGGGTATCAAACGGGGTTGGCATGTCCGAGTCGGAAGTATTGGCTGTGGCAATAGAAGCTCGCCTTGAATAGCTATGCTGTCTGCTCGAGTGGGAGTCGGATCTTGATCTTGATATTTCTCCATCTAGGCTCAATACCGATCGTAAATCTGATTCTGATTCTGGAATAGATTCCACTGTGGGCTGAGCTAGCGCCGACGGCAGACAGATAATAGCGATTAGGATTATTAGGTATAGAGACGAATATAATGAGTGTAGTATGTGGAAAGACTGAAATGTCATCCAACGGGAACAGTCGGAATGGCTGGATAAAACCATTGTTACGCGGTATACACCAGTGGTAAAGAGTGACAAGCCACAAGGGCTGGGATGAAAGAGTGAAAGTAATGTTTAAAGAATGAACATGGCAAGACGCAGACAGTAAGAACTAAGAACTAAAGGAAGGGAAAGGGACAGCCCTATGCGTAATCATCCACGAGGGAAGAAAAAGGAATTCCGAGAAGGAGTCGGAAAGCCAATGGAAATCATCTTGTACGAGCCTTGAAAGTCAGGGCACACCTGCGCTGATACGAAAAGTAGGGCCGTAAGCCTGGATTTAAGCCACGATGGACTAGATCGGTCTTTTTTCGTGTCTGTGGATCCTGTCACTTCAACACAACTCTGAATGGGGTATAGAATGAATGCTCTTCCTTGAACCCGGTCAAAAGACCCAGACTATGAGTGACTTACTTTAGTGGATCTCTATCAACTGCATCTTCAAATATCTCATCCTTCAACTCCTATTCTAGAAGCATCCAATTTCCCTTCTTATTTGCGGACTTTTTGCTGACAACACTAAACATTATCTATCAGCCCCCAAAAATCTATCAGACAAGCTTTCCAGTCCGTGAAAAAAGGAAAGAGTTCTTCCACTAAAGCAAGGACCTCAAACACTGCGAGTTTCACGATCTTCACTATGCGGGACAATCACACGCTAAAGCGAGACATTATTCACAATTCAGGGCATAAGCTGTCAAGAAAATAGATCTCTCAGTTATGAGAACTTCAGATGCCAATTAGGGTCATAGCCATCACCTTTACGGCTGTATCTGTTTCATCTAGATCAGGTGGATATAGGCTATTGAATGATCAACGTGATTTCTTCAGACATCGGGACTGTACCGAGGTCTGAGTTGCCATTATCTTGCTTGGATGACTCCAACCTTGGAAGGCCGGAAGGTAATTGTTCCTATGGACTTACGGGTTAAGTCCACGGGTTCATACCTAGGTAGTACACCCAGGCATCCAAATTCCCTAGTGTAGATCATGGAGGTTCATACTAAGCATTGATAGTTCGAGGTTACTCAATGGGGAAAATTTGTTTATTTTGCGGCACTTGCCGTTAGCACATGTGATCGTTAATGCCATCTAAGGATACTCTTATCGTTATTTTTATTTTTTATTTTTTGGCTTCTACTTAAATGCCAGTACTGCCAAACCCACCAGCACCGCGCACACTCTCCTCCAACACCTCCACAACTTCAACCTCAGGAGTATAGATCTGCAATAGTCAGTATACGCAGAGCAATTCGGACCAAGACCACTCACCCTCTCCAGAACCAGCTGGGCAATACGGTCACCCTGCTTGACTATATAGAGAAATCTAATTAGTGACGAGCTCAACTTGTTAATAAGAATATCATACCCGGGAAGTCAACGTCAGAGTGGTTGAACAGAAGCACCTTCACCTCACCACGGTAGTCGGCATCGATGACACCAGCACCGGTATCAATAAAGTGCTTGGAAGCCAGACCACTGCGAGGAGCAACACGACCATCTTTCAAATCAAATTAGCAAGGTTACTTATACGAGCTCTCAGCCTGATTCTACGTACAGGTTCCCTCGGGTACTGCAATGGCGATACCAGTATCAACCATCGCCTTACCCTTGGCGGGAATGACCGTCTCCTTTGCACTGTACAGATCATATCCAGCAGCAAAAGCAGAGCCCCTTGTTGGGGCACTAGCAGTGTCAACCAATTTCTTCACCAAAAGAGGGGGCAGCGACTGATTAATGGAGGTGACGGGGACAGTAGAGGTAGTCATGGCGTCGGTCTTTGAGCGCTTAGGTTCTGGGGAGGTGGGTAGAGAGGGTGGTTCACGGGTAGTCTTTTCAGTAGGAGTAGACTCTTGGGTCATGGCCGGATTGAGGATAAAAGAGGAAAAGTGAAATTGAAATGTGGGAGTCAATTGCAGTAGAATTGTCGGTGTGAATGTCTCTTCGCTTTTTCGCGTAAGGGACGACGCGTAGTTACCAATTAAAACGCGATGGGTCAGGTGACTTTAATAAATGGGGCCGAGGTTCTCAAGGCCGAGGTCAAATCTGGGGGAGAGAGCTTTAGTAGATAAGTCATAATCATTCTGCCCTTGCCTTTGTCCTGTCAATTCATGGAGTTCACTGCTTGCATTCATTGATTCTAATATTTTGAATTATTACTTATCTTCTCAAGTTTAACCACTGTGATCACCGGCTTCTGCCTTACTCCACATTGAGTCCACAATGGCCAGTGTCGTACGCCAACCGATAGATATCCCCTCCTTGGAGCGATACATTGATCAGAATGTGCCAGAGCTCAAGACTCCATTTGATGTGAAGCAGTTTGGCTTCGGCCAAAGTAATCCTACCTACCAGCTATCCACCAGCGATGGAAAGAAGGTCGTGCTGCGTAAGAAGCCTCCGGGTAAGCTGCTTTCCAAGACGGCGCACCGAGTTGAGCGTGAATATCAAATTATCAAAGCGTTGGGACCCACTGATGTTCCAGTCCCGGAGGTTATCTGTCTTTGTGAGGACAGCAGCGTGATTGGCACTCCTTTCTACATTATGGAGTTTCTGGATGGAAGACACTTTACCGATCCATCGATGCCCGGGGTGAGTGGGGAGGAGCGAAATGCACTGTAAGTGATGGAAAAAAAACAATAAAGAAAATAAAGCCTCACTGATAGCCTATGTCCAGTTGGAAGTCCGCCGTGGAAACACTAGCCAAGTTCCACCGCATCGTACCCGCATCGGTTGGTCTAGAGCAGTTTGGCAAACCTCAAGGTTACTACGACCGACAGATAGCGACGTTTCGCACCATCTCTCGGGCACAGGCGCAAGTGGTGGATGTGGATAGCCAGGAGCCGGTAGGAGAGTTGCCCCATTTCGACTCCATGGTGCAGTTCTTTTCTCAGCAGGCGACGCAGCCGCGAGACCGTGGAACGTTAGTGCACGGGGATTACAAGATAGACAACGTGATATTCCATCGCAGTGAAGCGCGGGTGATTGGGATCTTAGACTGGGAGATGGCTACAGTGGGCCACCCGTTATCGGACTTTTGCAATCTAAGCAGTCCCTGGGCCATGGAAGGGACCGAGCACTCGCTAGAGTCGTTCAATGGGGGAAAGATCCCAGGACTACCATCTCGTGAGGATTGCATACGTTGGTACAGCGCAGTGTCAGGATATAACCCGCAAGAAGATATCCTATGGGGTGATGCGTTCTTCGCATTCCGTGGGGCTGTTATCTTCCAGGGGATATTGGCTCGGTTTTCAAGGCGACAAGCGAGCTCTGAAAGAGCAGGAGATTACGGTCGACAGGCCAAACCATTTGCGATTGGAGCCTGGAAGCGAGTGCAGAGGTTACGTGGCGGTGGTAGTAAATTATAGGGAAATTAGACTTTTTTAGGCTTTGAGGCTGTTACGTCCTATATTTCTAACATCTATATTCTAACTTTTATCTGACTTCTACGGGATGAACTATGCTGTCAGTTAGATAAGTTAGTGTAAAAAAGTAAATGGGAAAGGGCATTGTGCTGAGACTAGAGAGGGCGGGGTTGGGCTGCAAAGTAAGCACTTGACTCTATTCGGAGGAAGTACGTGGTCCAGGCCTGCGGGAGAGACTACTATATCACATTCCAGCGCCACTATGCAGTTGATCGAAGAGGGTGTTTCGAGATGTGTGGTCAGAGAAAAGAAGATGATTAGTATATTATCATTATCATCATCACCATTATTCGCCAGTTGCTATTTTACTCTATGTGTAGTGTCTATTTACAGTACTAATTAGGAAAGTCAAAGTACTCGGTTCAGACACTATGATTGGTCGGAAATAGACAAAAAAGAGGGGAATGCGGCTTTTCTGCGGCTCTACGTAAAGAGCAAAATGAGGCTGTGAAGAAATTACATCTCCACTTACTCCTTAAATACACGCACACTATACTCTCCGTACTTCTTCTACCTATAATAATAGGTTCTTGGTCGAGTATAAATCATACTAAAATAATAGCCAAAATACCACAACAAACAGAGAGGAAATGACCAAGTACTTGATTCGGTCCGAGCCGCGTGTTTCCATCTTTGACTCGGAAACAGAATACAATACTTATGCGTTGTCCAGGGGAATCCTTACGGATCTTACATACTTTTGGAAGAGTTAGAATCCATTCTTGCTAATATTCTATTTTCATTTTTATTTCCAATTATATAATTTTATTTGTTCCATGACTACTCATCTCAGTCAGAAAGAAAAGAAGAAGTTGCGGGGAATTTACCAGGTACTCCGTTCTCCGTACCCACAGGTCATTTTCTTTTAAGAGCCGCACTTTCTTCCTGCCATTAGGTCATTTCAACTCTTCACCCTCCTTTCAATCCTTTTCATCTCAAAATCGAGCCTCACTCGGTAAGTCCCCATGACTCCTATCCATTATTTTCATTATTTTCATAATTAAGGAACTAAAATAATGCCCATTTGATTCTAACTGCTGGAACCAAGGTTACCTACTATTCTACTCTTACTACGATGCCAGCTCTCATTTAATTCCCCATCTCCAAGCCTCATACCGGATGTACTTCTGTTGCCTTCATGACGCCCGACATCTATGACTCGGACGATGTCGCGAATCGATCCCCACCCATGGTGGCGCAAAAGATCAATTATGCTGTAGAAGAGCCTCCACCACCCTTTCTCCCTCCCTCCGATGGCACTCCCCATCTTCCCCTGGGAACTTCAGGTTCCCGTAAGCTTAATCAGCCCGAATCCCAGGCCCCTACCGGCTTAGGCGACTTGGTTCTGATGAAATCTCTAGCGCCAAACCATCCGGAAATCGCAGAACATGCCTGTGCCATTCCGTTGACGGGTTGGTCTCCACAGGATCGGGAGGACAAGGAAAGAGAAAAAGAGGAGAGGTTGAAGGAGAAGGAAATGGAGAGGAAGAGGGACAGAGAAAAATTGAAGGAGAAATTGAAGGAGAAGGAGAAGGAGAAGGAGAAGGAAAATCAAAATCAAAATCAAAGTCAACATCAAAATACACGGATAGAAGGGACCGATGAGGAGTCCAACGACCAGTCAACTACAATAACTGACTCGAATAATGCCCTATCGACGCTGCCACTGCCCGTACCCACGAAGATCCAGATTAAGCCGGATTTTGTTCCTCCCCGACAACGACCCCGCCTGCAATCTATCACTGACTTGAATCGCTCAGCGGAGCCAATCCGAATTTCTCCGCCATTTCACGACTCCACCCCCGACCTGAATCGCAAACTGCCATGCCTGCAGCCTTTCCAATCTCCTCCCTCCCCAGTGACAGGGACTTCCCCTGATACCAGCAATACCCAGTCCCTCCCCTCTATATCCTCCGCGCTCAATGCTCTCGGTCCAGAGTTCTCGTCGGTCCCCATCCCTGCTCCCACTTCAACCTACTCGTATCCCTCGTGTCCTGGCTCGGCCACATCACGTAATGACTCGCCGCATGAACGCCAACTACCAGGGATCTTGTCGCAGCAGATCCCCATCAGTCCCTTTTCACACTTCTCCCCCGTGAGCGCCAAGGATGTGTCCACTCACCCGTCGCCAGCTTCACAACCGGCATCATGGCGTGCCATCCCGTCCAAACCTTCGGTCCCGGTTCCGTCGCTACCACCGCCGATGCCCCATATCGAAACAACCCCTATTGCTTCAGCTCCTTATGACATGTCGCCTATGACTGTCAAGAGCCCCGCCACCAGCTATCCAACCCCAACAGAGCAGACTGGCCCTGGCCAAGCTGGAGATCGTTCATTTAGTTCGCATCTGTCTACAATCAATCCCAATGGGACCATATGCTCGGGCAATTATAAATGCACGCATCTGGGGTGTAACGCAGCACCCTTCCAAACCCAATATCTGCTCAAGTAAGTCCATCCCACCTTTCCAGAGTATTATGGTAATTGACGAAGACAGTTCTCATGCCAATGTGCATTCTCAAGATCGACCACACTTTTGTCCCGTAGATGGGTGTCCCCGTGGTCTGGGTGGAAAGGGCTTCAAACGAAAGAATGAGATGATGCGACATGGCCTTGTCCACAACTCACCTGGTTACGTCTGTCCCTTCTGCCCGGATCAACAGCACAAGTATCCACGGCCGGATAATCTTCAAAGGTATGGGCAAATCCCCGTAGAATATGATGTCATATACTAATATTTCTAAGGCATGTCCGGGTCCACCATGTTGATAAAGATAAAGACGATCCAATCCTTCGACAGGTTCTTGCACAACGCCCTATTGGCAGTACACGAGGACGACGGCGGAGAATGAATGCCTGAAGCTCAATATTCTAAATTTGGGTTGACTTCAGTGGATACGTTTTAGCCAATGCCGCCACTGTGCCCCTCTTTCTCTCACTCTCACTCTCTCACACACACACACACTCTCTCTCTCTCTCTCTCTCTCTCTCTATTCTATATACTCTATATATCTCTGCTGGTGAAGCACATATTTACGCATTACGAATTTTGCCTTGTGATATATTTCAAGTTCGTAGCGAAGAATTTTATATGGAATGGAATTCATGATCTGGTTCACTGTTAATCTTTATCGACACCGCTCTTTTTCTATTCAAGCCACTTGTCCCTTCTCATAATTCTGTTCCACATCTGTTCGCCCTTGTTCCACATCCCTCGGTCTTGTCCGGATGCAAGATGTAATAGTTTGAATTAGTAGGAGGCAAATATAGGATGGGGGCACGCTGTCAACATGGCGCGTTTTGATTTGCTCAAATAGCTGTGAGAGATAAACACACAGCCTGCTCTAAGATCCATAGAATCGGCTGGAATGACCCAATAAACCCAAATTACTACGAGCTTTGGCTTGTATTCGTTGTCCGACCCGCTCTGTTGTGGCGCAAGCTGTGTTAACCCCGCTCCCCTACGTAAAAGGGGAAGCTGGTGGATCGGGACATGACTATATAGAGGCCCTGCCCCTCCTCTTCTCTTATTTCTTTACACACACTTCTCTCCAATTCACCTCTTTACTACACACAAATCTTTCACAATGGGTTGGTTCGACAGTAAGTTATGCCCTTAAACTCATACATATGTATCCTGCCGGCGGGCGGACCCTGCCAAGATGCGGCTAACAAGCTTGGCTATTGCTTAGACAACGATCACGAGGAGGCTGCCCAGCAGTGGAACTCCTCCGAGCCCCGCGAGCACGAGCCCTCCTTCGCTCACGAGCTCATTGCCGGAGCTGCTTCCTTCGAGGCTGCCAAGGCCTACGAGGAGCACTGCGAGCGTAACGGTAAGCAACATCAACAAATCCTCCAATAACACAAACACAATCTAACCCTCCTTTCCAACACAGGCAAGCCCGAGTCCCACCAGAAGGCCAAGGAGCTCCTCGCCGGTTTCGCTGGTGCCTTCATCGACCGCGAGGTTGAGTCCAAGGGCCTCGACTTCCTCGACAAGGAGAAGGCCAAGTACCAGGCTCGCCAGAACATTGAGCAGGGTGGTGCCGGCGAGTTTTAAGTCATTTCCCTCCCATTTAAGGAAATGAAGCGGTTTGATTGCGTACTAGCATTCTAGCTTGTATGTACTTATGGTGATCTACCGTTAAATGCATATGCATTCTCAATGCAGAGTCCCTGTAGGCAGTAGACAGTAGTGTATTCATTATGGTAATACTTTTGGCTAATTTTCTAAATGAATTGTTGGATTCCGTACTGCGTAATTTTTACACTTGGCCAAATAGAGATTTTGCTTTCTCATCGGCTTTCCTTGCTGCTTTTCTTCAGTGAATATAGAATTACATAAGCCCACTGAGGAGATTTTACCCTGAGAAGCTCCCGAGTAAAAGTGACCTCGACAAAACCCGGTCAATAACATTGTTACATTGTCATCCATGGATATTTCATGCGTTCAGGCGAGAACGTTCCGTCTTCAGGGGCCCCCTAACCAGGCTTTGGAATACCACACATACAGGAGTCAATGATGAGAACCTCGGAAGTCATGCTTGTGTCACGAACCAGCATTTCCCCTGTCGTCTAGGACCTTATAAAAAATTTCGAGATCTTATCCACATTTACCCCATGAGGAATTTGGAGGTTTAGTGTAAGTCTAGGTGAAAAAATGCATGTCTTCTATGCGCTAGCTGCTACCGGGGTCAATTTAGGCATAACATCCAAACCAGATTCATAGATCAGATACGAATAGTCCGCAGCATGTCCACACCCATGAATTCGGAGAGTCTCAAGCGTAGGAGGCAGATGGTCAATAAGGTTGAAGGACTCTACACCTAATTCGGCCCTTACCGTCTCCTTTGTCCCGAGTAAAGTAGCATAGAGTATAAAACCCCAGGTTTCAGGCGCTTGATCCTAGGAAAATTCTTTAATGAGGTATCAGACTGACACATAATACTAGATTTCCACCATCTGGATCCAATCGTCCAAGCTCACCGCTCTTCTGTAGATACCAAAGAGTGAACAAGACTAGGTTTCCTATAGTTGGTAGATCGGGGAGGCGGGAGTCCGTCTTCGACAGTTCAAGTTCCAGTCTTGGAAGCAACCGCCTTAATCGCTGGTAATTTCCGAGCCATATTCAACCGAAAGGAGTATTGGTCTTCCATATACTACGCGAACTCCTCACCTGGGCAGAGAATCTTCAAGGCGGAAGCTGATGTTTTGTAGAATTTGGCAGCATAGGATATCGGGTGTAGAGGCACGACGCAGTAATCCGTCAAGGAGACTGCTTTTTCCCCATCCACCTTGACCGCGTAATCAATATATTGAGGTCGATTTGAGATTAGGAACAGCTGCAACTAAAGGTGCAAAAAGAACATCTTTGAACTAAAGTGTTTTCATGCTAAGATCTATATCTATTTTTTACTGGCGAAAACTCAAAATAACGGGGGTTGCAGATCTCGAAATAGTGAAGTGAGTCCAGCGGTATTTCATGCAATCATAAATAAAACAGATTCACAGCCGAGATATCCTCAATCGTATGTGTGAGCCTACTAATATCTTCAAGGGAAAGCTCTAATTTTTGGCCCTTTCAAGTCCTATTTAACCAAGATCCGTATATGTCTACTTGGTGAAGATGACTTCAGACTTTCAAGGAGGAAGCTCATAAAATTGCAAGCAGTTTGTCCAGCTATAGAGCGGTCTACAGGCACTTATCTCGACTGAGCTGCCACCAACACAATGACTCAATATGGGTTCAGGAAAAAAAAAAAAAAGAAAGGATTCACAGGATCTCCGGTGTAATGATTTTACTAAGTGACATGTCAACTTTTAGCTACGATATCCTCATTCACAAGATGAAAAGAGCAATAGCTGCCTTTACTAACTGCACGCTGATTAGGTCTCACCGATCACGTGACGCGACTGCAGCCCTGGAGAGTTCACTGTATGAACCCAGTTTGTAAATTACTCAGCCTGACCATGAATGCTTTGACAAAAACAGTGGTAGCTACAACGGGAAATCCCACCATATGAGCATTGGGAGTCAAAAACATATTCTACTTAGGTACGGAGTAGTCCAGAGTTGACCAGTCAAAACAATAAGTGAAATGGTCGATGTCACAAATGAAGTTGAAACCTGGAATCCTTAAATGACTAAGATTCAAGTCTCAGGTTTACGTCCAAGCTAGAATGGTATGTTACCGTTCCATCAATTGTGCAGATTGCACCCAGGTTGAGTCCTTGAAGCGCCATGGAGAGATATTACAGTTAACGGGTATAGATACTCCCTAGATACAGAGTACCCCAGGGCTAACTCGGTCCATACAGATCCCAGTCCAATTGAAACAATTAAAAAATGGCCTAGAACAAATATAAGCCTATACGAATGAGGCAAAGTGGCCAACCTTGCAATCCAAACTAAGAATTCATCAGCCCTAAAACGAGGATCTATGATAAGGAATACGAATCTCACAAGGCTGTTAGATGATTTAAAAATAAGTATATGCTTTTAATTGAGGCTGATGGGCTAATTAACGTTCTCGGAGGTTTTTGTCCCGTTTTCTTCGTTTTCTTCGTTCTAGATGGCTAGGATTGCGCCTGCATATGTTAGTTTCAGATTCCCAACACTCTGATAGGCTCATCATGTCGAAATTAATGGCGATAATGGAAGCAAGGTAAGAGCCGGAGAACGTGAATAAGCATTTGAATTGAAATAATGACGGTATATCGTTTTTAGAGCTACTGGAAAAGTGGATAGAAGTAAAAAAGTGAAGTAAATAAAATTGACATGAAATGAGGATAAATGAAGATAAATGCATAACCTTGGAGCCTGAACTGAACCGTTCGAAACCTGGAACCGGCCTTGATCTCGTTTTCTGTTGTTTCTCCGACTCTAACCACCAACCTTGTGCCATTTTATTTCGCCTTTCCCTTTCCCCTTCCCCCATGAGCTATGTATACAATCCCAAACATAGGAAATAGCAACAGAAAAAAAAATCATATAACAGTATCACCATGATTCATCAAAAACATAGAAACCAAAAAAGAGTAGTATAACAGTATCAACTACTAACACGGCGATGGATCCGACGCACATGGTCCTTCATATTGTCGACACGGCTGAAGACCCGCCCGCAGCCATCCCAGTCACAGACAATACCAGGATTATGCTTCGCCTCGTGCCGTGCGCGGTCCTTCTTGCTGGAGAAACCACCCTGTCGGGACTGCGGGCAGTTCTCATGTCGACAAAACAGATGTTTGCGGTGACGGTTGAAATGCTTCCTCAGATCACAGCCGCGGCGAAAAAGGGATTGTGATGTACATCCAGGGTGGGCGCATCGCCAGGCACCGTCACCGGTTGGAATACCGTAGCGGGATAGATCGGTCCGGTTGGAAGAGGGGGAATCCTGTCGCGTGCCAACGCTAGATAAGGAAGATTCGAAGTCGGAAAAGGTGGTTGGAGCTGGCGAGGTGCTCATTACAGATGAAGTGGATGTTGCGGTTGTGGGGTATGAGGGGGACAGGTAGAATTCTTGGGATTGCGTGGATCTTAAACAGGGAACGCCAGCGTTGTAGATCGGTTGGGGGAGCCATTCTGATGTCTCGTAGTGAGTGTCTACGTCGTGAATGTCGCTCAGAGCTGGGTAGATTGCGTTTTGGGGTTGTATCCCCGCTGGATATGAGAGTGGTCTGGATTGAGGGATAGATGTGGGCTGGTAGAGGCCTCTGATGAGACCACTGTCCATGCACCATTTATCGATCTCTTGAGGAGTATATCCTGATGCTTGAAATTGCTGCGGCATAGACATGGAGGGTTGGGCGGGACCAAAGTCGTAGTATGGATGCATAAATGGCGTTGTAGAAGCAGCAGTATGAGTAGCAGTAGAGTAGACCGGGTCAATCGAGGTATTAGACCAAGTGACAGACGAGTTCCGCTCTGATAGATAGGTTTCCGGGGCCAGATACATAGGTGTTACAGATTCAGCACGGGTGGGGATGTACCCTGGGGATTGAAGGGTGACTGGATGAGCCCCAGACGATGAGCGACCAGGGATCTCCGTCAGGCCCGCCGGCAGATGCGGTTGCCCCATCGGACTATTGTCAGAATAGGATGGAGCCGTGTATCTCCCGGTACTCCGTCTATTTAACATGCCAGGCAAATCGTTGTTCTCGAATGGATGCTTTCCAGAGTACATGAAGGGACTGGGGTCTAGAGATGTGGAAGAGTAGGAAAGTCGCATATCAGCTGATATGAGTTGAACAACGGGTTGAGACTTAGATTGAAGTCTGGAAGATCGATGTGAGATTCTTGTCGATTTAATCTAACCCAGGTAAGACCGAATTTTTAATCTCAACCTTTGCAGGCGAGTCAAGGCTGAAGGAACTGGCAGATCAATAAACTGGGGAAATTCGTGTCTGTATATTGGAAAGATTGAGGCAGTGCTTCATGACCAGGCGTTCCAGATGTTCGTTTGGGGGGTGAGCAGATCTTGCGTTCAAATTGGCTCAATGTTCACGTTGACTAAGACGAGATAGGCAGGATGGAAGTAGAATATAAGAATGAAAAGGAAACGTCGAAGATTAAGTACGGGGAAAAGCAGAAGAAAAGATATGAATAATGAATCAGATTGCCTAGGCCAAGACCGGGCAAAGGTCTAATATACTTAGAATGGATATGCATAATGATGCATGATTTGGTAGCCTTAGAGGGAAAATAAGAAAAAATAAAAAGAAAGAAAAAGAAAGAAAACGATCGACGTAAGAATCGTCGACGCTGCAGCTTTGGTTACTCACCTAGATAATTGGTCAGCCCTACTTGAGCTGAATCGCGGGCTTCGGGCCTTCAAACTGATGGTATACCGAGGGGCTTAAACAATGTTGATGTTGATAGGCTCCCAGTAAAGGCTAGAGCCCAAAGTACCTTGGCCCTTTCGTAAAAAGCAAGTTGTGGCTACTCCGTATACTTCGCTGCGTCTAACCTATCTTGGCAGGTTATGGTATGCAGGCCCAGATTACTGGGCCATAGTGCGGGATCCACTGGCATTCATGAAGCCACGCGTATTACACAGTAGTTCGGTACAATAGAAGTACTTTCTTAGATCCACAATACTACGGAGACATTTGACATTTCATATTGAAGCCTTAGATAATACCATATGATCATAGATCAATGGGTCAAGTACCTATATAGGTATAGTACGAGTCTTCGTATTACTCAGATCTGTAGTATAAAAAGGCCAGACAAAAGGCCAGACGCAACGTAGTATTCCACATTGTGGCCATGCATAAAGGTTACTCCGTAAGAGGGTAAAGAATATTAGAAGTCAACGTCTAAAACCGACGATATTTACCAGCAGGGATACCCAGGACTAGGGATATCATAATAAGTCATAGTAAGTCATAGTGATAATAACTGGATCATCTGGGATATCAAGAATATCAGCTTTGGTCTGGTTCCCGATGAATCCGTGACCGACCGTGACGGTGTCAGTGACCGACGATTTGAGCCGGCATTCAGATGTGGATAATCCCTGTTCTCAACGGTGAGTGGTCGGATCTGAAAAAAATAGTGCTTATGGAGAATATGAGTGGTCGATGTTGACTTGATGGGTCAAAGCATTAGAAAAACCAAGCGGTGAAAATGAGCCGCATTACTGCATTAACTCCACCTTACATCCGCCCTCTCAAACATTGCCACTTCTAGACTTCTCTTCATACCACTTGGCACTTTCTTCTGATCGCTAAACATCTGGATTAAGCATTTTTATTTTTTGTTTTTGTTTTTATTTTTAATTCTCATGTCTTAATTTCAGATTTAACAACCGTTCTCTGGTCTCCGCAGTAAGCACTTCCCCTTCCCCGTTTTGGACCCCGCCTCAGCCCTGATGCCGATTACCACAGCCTCCTCATCTCGGCGCCTCCGCATCATTAAGTAATGGGGTGGTCTGATAATGTTCTGATCCTTCTCCGCGTTCGATCTCCGGTGTACCCCGGTAGAGAATATAGTGCTGAACCACAAAGATCAAGTCTGAAAAGATCGTGATATTGCCCAGCAGCAACTTAACAGGGTTTCCAGTTATTCCACTCCAGTCATTCTGCAAACTTGAATCGAGAATCAGCTGCAACAGTGACAACACACCTCCTACCAGGTCCATCAGAATCTGGGCGATGCTCCAACCCACTGTGGATTTTCTCTGGTAATTCAACCACGCCTGCGGAATGTATTTGACCACAGTGATGACAAGTTTGGCGTACGATAACGTGTAGATCTAGACAGAGTTTCGGTTCCTGCATTAGATTCGGAATATTTTAAAGGTCGAGAGAGGCGTCGAAAGCCTCACGCTACTCTGGAGTCTGTACTCACCACATCGATCCAGGCCCATGACGAAGGGTCATACCCCTTGTCGGGGCTCGACGCCATAACCATCCAAATGACTAACAGGGGGGCCAAAATGCACCCACCAAACACAAGTGTGATAGGCTTGCTTAGTCTCTGGAATCGTGAGACCTGCAGGCCCCACACACAGGGCCAAAACTGAGAGTAGACAATCAAGCTCAGGATGACGGCATGCACCGCAAATGCTAGATCATTTATGCGAACTGTAGGTTCGGCAGAGAGAGGGTGTCTGGCAGCGTACTGGCTGCGAATTACAGGCGAATAGAGAAAAGCGGCATTGTATATAGTGTAGTAAAAAAATCCCAAGCAATTGATGGTAGGGAAATCGATCGATAGACCAGCTGTTGAACCACGTCGGAAATTGGAGATGGGCTGGGGGTAAAAAGATAAGGACCAAGAAGCCACGCTGTACAAATCTTATCAGGAGCTGGTTCTCTATGAATGGTTCTACCTCTGTCGATTTATTGACATACTATATCCAGCCCAAAAGTCTGTGATTGCTTATATTAGTACTTGTGCAAAAGAGGTCTACGGGTGTCTTCTCTCAAGGGGCTACTTACCGAGACAGAGCCCGGATGAAGAATTCTAGTTGTGGACCCATGATTTGGGCAACGCTCTCTTCAGCAAAGAAAGTCTTACGCTCAGATAGAGAGTGAAAGACTCAGAGCGTGTGGCTCGATGATGCGATCGATGAGAACTATGAGCGATGACATAATCATATTAAAGGCGGTCAGTTCCCGTTGTCCCGGTTATGTGTTTGCACGCTAAACCCAAAGCAGTAGTCAGTTGACATAGGTAACCAGCTCCAGCCGCTTGTTGTCATCCTTGTACCCTTGTTCCCGAGCTCGTCTTCCTCTACATACTGGACCGTTTTCCAATCCCAATCCCCCCCCCTTAACTTGGGAATTTTGATTTCGCTGGCAAATTGTACGACTTTCCCCTCTTCAAATCTTCTGATCGATATCTCGCTTATACAAAACTTACCTCCATAGTGATCAAGCATTCCGATCGAAAAATCCGGTAATCATATTAAAACCCTTAACCACTCGACTGACACGACAGGGCAGACCTGTCACCCCGCATTCCACTCCTTGTCGTTCCCGTCGCATGGTGCATTCTTCGGACCGGAGATCTGAATAGATCTCCTTCGATAAGCCCAACATTCCATATCTTCGAGATCTCACGGAACTACGACAAGTACGGACAAAATGGCCGATTCAGGATTGACTGCTGCGGGGAGCAGTACATATGCTTCAAATACTCTTCATGTGGGAGACGGAACATGGGACACGCAGCGTGACACATTCCTGCTACCTAATTTGATGGGCATAAACTTTGAGACGATGCGATACAATGGTTAGTTGCTTCACTCTTTGATACCGGCCTATCCTCACTAACATTCTTCAAGGCATGGGTAACAGATTCAAGGATATGAGCGGGTATCATTCCATAATTGTGGCACATGCCGTTATTGGTACAATTGTTTTCTTGGGCCTCGTCCCTATCTCGACCCTCATCGTTCGATACTACTCTCGCTGGAATCCTTACTGGGCATTCAAGCTTCACGCGTGGTTTCAAGTGCTCACACTGCTCCTATCAACTGTGGTTTTCATGTTAGGCTGGTTTGCCGTTGGCCCGAAGAGAAGCCTGACCAATCCACACCATGGAATTGGCCTGGCAATCTATGTCATGGTTATCTTCCAAGTGCTCTGGGGCTGGTGGGTCCACAAGAGAGAAAGGAATAAGATGCGGCATCGCGTTCCGCTGAAACTAGTGGTGAGTCGCTTAGTGATTATATCTACCTACCTCAATTCTCACTGGTTATGTAGATCCATCGATGGCTTGGTCGAGCATTGCTTCTTCTGGGGATCGTTCAGATACCACTGGGATTGACACTCTATGGTTCTCCAAAAGTGCTGTTCATTCTATTTGCTCTCGCAGCATTCGCATATTTGGTAATATTCTTTATCCTCTCGTATCTTTACGATGATGAGGGATACCAGGTGGCTAGTGAAAGCCGGCTCAGCCATTATGAGGGTCCATCAGAAGTGAGTGAAGATCACCCGCGTCCAGGCGGCGGTGGCCTTGGAGGGGCCCTGGCTGCAGGTACTTTGGGTGCAGCATTAGCGTCAATGTTTCGACGGCGATCTAGACGCACAAGCCAAGTGTACGAAGAGTCGCGTGTTACCCTTTCGGACGAAAAATACTCGGATGCATCGTCTCGGTCCTCTCATCACGACGGCTGGGGCAAAAAGCTTCTTGGCCTGGGGGCACTAGCCGGTGCTGGTATGCTTGCAAAGAGTTGGTGGGATCGCCGAAGAGATCGCGAAGATGATACTGAATCAGGACGCTATCGGCCCGCTCATTCACGACATGATAGCTACAGCGAAGAGTCTATTAGTCGGTTGGAAGATCATCCACCAGAACCCACCCATCACACACCACTTAATCGTCCTCCGAGTCGTGTGCCGAGCAGAAGTCAGAGCCCTGGCTCATCCTACTACTACAACAGTACATACCTCACTGATCCGGAGCCCCGGCGCACCTCCCATGGCCTGCGCAACGGCCTACTTGGTGCAGGTGCTTTCCTGGGCTTGAAGAAGCTGTTCGGTGGCAAGGGCGATGCTGAAAAACGCAGAATCGCAGAAATCCGCCGTCGTGAGGAGGAGGACGAGCAGCTCCAAAGAGCAAACAGCAAGCGGCGAACACATTCAACAGGCATTCCTCAACGACGCCGACCCAGCTCCTACACTGACAGCGACCTCACTCCAACCGATTTAGCTCCACTACCCCCTCGCCAGCCATCATATGGCTCCACTTTGACGGCTGATCCTGTCGCAACAGGTGCTTTGCTCAATAGCCACTCAGATCTTCCTCCCGCCCCTCCTACCCACCAGAATGGGTCTGGTGAGAGACCCTCCTCCCGCCATGGATCGGGGATGATTTCCGATGCGGCCATAGGTGCAGCTGCAGGTGCAACCCTAGGCGCCGCGACCAGTCATCGTCGCAGCAGCAGCATAAGCCGCCGCGAAGAGAGCCGCATTCGTGACGAGAGTCGTCACCGAGAAGAGAGCCGCCATCGCGAAGAAAGCCGTCGCCGCGAAGAGCAAGTCCAGTCTCCACCCGTATCATTGAAAGTCAAGATGCATAACGACGGTCGCCATGTGACCCTGCGACGACTGACAGAAGAAGAAGCAGCCGCAAGTCGCGAGGCACGTCGGCGAGAGCGAAGAGGCTCTCGCCGTCGCTCAGACAGTGCAAGCTCTCTATCTGGCGACGACCGCACCAATGATCGCTGGCGTCGTGTGGAAGAGTTAGAGCGCCGACAGCATGAACAGATGCAACGGCAACAAGCCGCGGCTGCAGCATCTGCCGCTCCATCTGGCAGTCTCCACATGCCACCACCGCCCCCAGCCCCTCATCTCGCTCCATCGAATATGCCATATGGCCAGAGTAGCATTACGTCGCCGACATGGACAGGCGACGAAGGCAGTGGATCCTACGCCAATAATCGCCGGCGCCGGCGCGCAGAGCGAGCCAGGGACCGACAAGATAGACAGCAACAGCGTGGTGTGGAGTTTGAGTGAAATTCTTAAGGTTTGAACGGCTTGCTGAGCTTTTTTTTTTTTTTCTTCCCTTTTTCATGTCCCTTTCCCTTTTTTTTTCTGCCCACCTGTCCTGGAATATTGGGATGGCTTTACGACCTTGTATAAAACGCTTGTTTCCGGTTTGAATCTACGTTGATACCTAGATATGATTAGTCTCATGTCTGATTGTTGTCTATTTCTTTCTTTTATGGATATGATTTTTTTTTTTTTTTTTTTTGAATGGAGATGGAAATATCAATAACTAGGGGGGATATCTTTGGTTTTACGTGTCTTACGATTAAATATTTTTCTGAATTTCTTATTATATTCGTATAGAATTACCGTATAACCTTGCAACACTAGGGACTGCTTCTTGAGTCATAAAATATGGTTCATAGTTGAACGACAAGCTGTGAGACCAAACTCCCCCAACGCTGATCGTAACACATATGGTTCATAAGTCGTGGGTGTAAGCATCGTGGGTATAATATGTATACTAGTAGTATGCAAACCAGCATAAGGCATACAGGCGTGCGAGTAGTTGGTGATCGTTGGATAGAAGGCATTATTGTGTCCTCCAAGGCATACACATACAGTCGATGTATCAGTTAGTAATGGGAGCTTTTAGAACCACTTCGGTCCTTGTCGATCTGGGTTTGGCCAGACACCAAGAAGCAAACCCCAGAAAGCACCGAAGTCGTGATCGTAGTGAGCCCGCAGGCCAAGCAGGCTGAGCAAATAGTTGACCAGTCTGGTAATCCAAGACCAAAAAAGCGTAACAATGCTGAGAGTTACTCGACCTTCGTGGGAATGACTCAGTCTCTCCATGACAGAGACTACATTGAGTAGAAGCCGTATCAAGTAGGGTGGCAGAGGAATATGCAAAAACACACCAGATGTTAACGGGCGATTGCCCACATAACTATCTCGAGGGAAAGTCTGCAGAGTTTCTTTACAGATCATTGGAGATTGGAACTGCAAATATGCCAAGGGGCGGGGATGAGACCCAAACTGGACTCGGTACAGTGTAACTTCGAAATTGACAAAGTAATCCCTGTATTTGTCTTTGCAGGTACAAGGGATTTGCACCAGAGCCTTTGATAACTCGGGAACGTGTGGCTGTGGAGTGACCTGGCTTGTCATTGAAGATCCTCCATCCTGCCCAAGGATTTTAGAAAGGGGTGAGAAGCAAATGTCTGGCTGTCGGTTCATTGCTTTCATCGGGGGCTGAGTAGTTTTCACGGGGCTGCTATGTAGAGGACTGCCTTGTTTGGGACATGAAATTGCGTCTCTCCAATTCTCTTTGTATTTCTTTTGCTGATAGGAACTGATATAGTCTTGTTCCAGCTCCACTGAAGGCAAAAGTTGTTGCTGTGAAGAAGACTGGAAAGGCGAGGTAGCTGGAGAGAGCTGAACACATAATTCACCAAATGATATCATCGGAGAGATACGTCGGTCGCAAGAATCTATTTCTGAGGATCCAGTCTGAGAAGAAAACTCCAGTGAGGCACTGCGTTGCCGAATACTGGAACTCTTGACCCCCTCGCCAACGTCATACAATAAGCTTTCCTCAGGTTTATCGTGAAACCAGTTGATATCCAACTGCTGCATCTGTGGAGCAAAGCTGATGCGCTTGTGGACTGTGGAATGGTAGGACGCTTCACCAGGAATAGGGCTGTCAAATTCTGCAGGAGTGTTCTGCGGATTCATGGGTTCGCAGGTCCCATCCAAATATTTATCCATGCCGACATTCGATTTGAGAGTGGAAAACTGATTCCGACCACTTGCGTACGGCTTGCTGGTGCTAGCAGACAGCGATTGCTTTTTTCGCTTCATGTCAAGCTCCAGAGGAGTCAACTCACGTTCGTAGAAACGTTGCTCGTGGCTTGGAAGGTCACTGATTTCAAGTACAGATGAAAAGAACGGACTGAGAATATAATCAATAGGCGAGTCAACTTCAGAGACACGAGGATCACTCCTGCCTAGAGGATACCTCATTGAATGCATGGTTGATGGTAAGTAATTGAATATGTGAGAAAACGAAGGCGAGAACGCGGACTCAAAACACAAAACAAAAACAAAAAAGAGGACAGTCAGCAAGTGCGGAAATCACGACCCAAATGTAATGACCCCAGAATTTACTACCAAGGAAGGAACGATTTGAAGCAATAAGTGAAAATTGCTATAATTCTACAGGTTCAAGAGAGATTGAAGTGCGCGAGTATATGTACATCTATTTGACATGGGCCTGCAGAGTCTCCAGAACCTGTTCATAATAAAGTGGTTAGTAAATGGTCTGGAGGTTGGAAACAGATGAACGGTCATACCTCAAGCTCAATCTTGGCCTCAGCAATGTCAAGCTCGCTGCCGCTGCCGCTGGCAATCTTCTGGGCCTCGGCGATCTGGGAACGGATGGCCTACAATTGGACGGGTTAAAATTTTATATTATGAGTACGATCTTTTCGAAGCCTACCTCAGCGCTGAAGTCCTCAAGAGCGTAGCCCTCGACGGCGTTGATGCTCAGCTGAGAGTCGGGCTGAACAACAGCAAATCCACCGGACACTATCAAGAAAAAGTCGTTAGCCATTTATCCATCCGCATTGTGGACTCGGTACCGTGCAACAAAGTTTCAAGGGCACGAAGGTTGGCACGTACGGAAGAACTGCTTGGTGGCGCCGCCCTCCTCAATGATCTCAACAACACCGGGCTGCAGCTGCTCAATGGAGGGAACGTGGTTGGCGAGAACACCCATCTCACCGGAGGCGGCGGGGAGGTTGACCTGGGTCCTGTTGTCGCAAAATATTTGTCAGTATACAGGGATCGGTGTAAGCGGTCGCAATGGCACGGGGAGAGGAGACGAACACGCCAGTGGAGCGGTAGATGACCTATAAAAGAAGCAGATGTTAGTCCAGATGCCATCGAGCCAAAATGTTCAATCAAGCGGGGCTTCAGCGTACCTTGTGAGGCAGGGTCAGGGACAGCTTAATGTTCTCGGAGACAGCCTCAGCGTATCCGCGGCGCTGGATGGGAGCGCGGAACATGGCAGGAGTAGCCCGCATGGCGGAGCGAGCAAAGCGGAAGGAGTTCATGATGACAATGGTGGGAGGAGAGGAGATGCGAAGACTTGCGGTAATCCCTCTTGAGGTTGCGATGCAAAGGTCGAAGTCGGAACGCCGGGTTGTTCCCTAGTGTCCAGATCACGTGTATCTTCTACCCGGCATAATCCATTTGTTTAATTTTTATGGCTTCCTTGACTGCAGGACAGAACATTTTATTGGGTTAGAAGAAGACAAGACTATCCAATTGGTGATTCTTTAATATTACAGGAACTGTTTCCAAATTGTAAACCCGAATGTGTGAGTTTCTTACTTAGTGCGATAGCAAATGATGAGCTAGGAATTAGTCGGGTTCGTATAGTGCGGGCTCTGGGTTCCTATAGAGCTTTTGAATTGACTCTTAATGCTTTCATGGTAAGCTTCCATCACATAACACCCACTATGTCATACCTGTAAATGAACTGGGCCTTCAGACTTGTACATGTACTATGTAGTAGTAAATAGCTTTGAGTGGAGTCACGTCCCGTGACCTAGGGCGGTGTAGACTCTTTTTTAGAATACTACAGAGTAATATCCTCGATATCTCTGTTCTGAGTGCCGAATATAGCTATCAATTGATTGTGGCTGCTCAGACAGCCCAGATATCGTACATTTTTATTCAAGATTAACCAGGGAGGGTGTGGACTTGTCGATGCATCATTGAACCAAGTATGGAGCAGGAAATTGAAGACTTGAAGAATTGAAAAAAAATCCAAAATTCAAAATCTAAGGGTTGAATTTCACTGGAAGACTTGACGAATAAAATATTCGCGTTTAAACTTGCGTCTATAAATTGAAATTATAGAGGAATCACGCTGTATAAGTAATCCGTAATTAACTATGCAGGTGATAGAGATGAAGTGATAGAGTCCGTGCACTCGCTTACGAAATCCCACACAAAAAAAGCCCGTAGCCGACCTCTCCATTTAGGCCCGTTTCGGCAGCCTCCTCCTACTCTCACCATCCCGTCCAACAAAATCCGTTAAGATGGCCAGTACGTTCTACTCTCGCAAATTGCTCGATCAGCACTCGCCATGAAGAAATTAACCAATTACTGACACTCTTCGCGCTCTACAGAGTCTAAGAACGCGTCCCAGCACCACCGCAGCCAGAAGGCTCACCGTAACGGGTCCGTATCCTCCCCAATACCGATCTCGATCTCTCGAACTTGAAATATCGATTACTGCAAGGAGAATATTATGGAATCGGGGAATTCAGTCCGACGGTTGAACCGGGTGTGATGTCTCACTCTCAAGATAAATTCTTGAGGGTATCTGCCCAGTTTAACGGTAGCCTCTGGATTTTTTGCCAAATACTCTCCATCGCTCGAATACATCTCAGCAAGGAACTAAATCGCTAATATTCATCATTCATATAGTATCAAGAAGCCCAAGACCAACCGTTACCCTTCCCTCAACGGTGTTGACCCCAAGTTCCGCCGTAACCACCGTCACGCTCTCCACGGAACCATGAAGGCCCTCGTACGTGAATCAGCGACACTATCCCTATGACACATGCAACAGTCTACTGACAACCCTAACAGAAGGAGCGCAAGGAGGGTAAGCGTGAGGTCGCATAATTTTGGACGAGATTGAAAATTGGGAAAACAGGAGTGGAAAATGGAACGTCCGAATACCATAACGTGCGATGATCAAAGAATGGTCCGCTGTGTCGATTAGGCCTGGTTTCTGCTTGTTCCTTATGCGGCAGAACGTTCCAGATTTGAGATTCAGAAATCAACAGGCTTAAATTCGATATCCCGCCGCGGTACCAATCCCTGAACGGGACAGCAACTTCTTCTCCGTCTGTCCTTTTTCTGCATTCTTACTCTCTAGTTCCTCTTTGGGCTTGCAGTGGCCCGCCTCGCTTTCGAGAAATATCTCGAATATTTCTCCCTTACCTTTTCCCGGCATATGTGTGTACAGCAACGTGCCTCTCATGCGCGCTTGCTGAAGGATTTTTTCTATTACGTGCCAAGATCAAACTGCCCTCCGTTTTACATTTGTCACCCTCCATACCTTTCGATGGTAAGAGGGGGTGCGAAAATGGACGGTCACATCCCCGTAAGCAGTAGCGTTCTTAGTTCTTATTCAATCATGGTTCAAGTTCGATATCTCAAATGACAAGATATTTCTTCCTATTTATACTTTCCAAACGATCAATTTCTTGTCAAATCCACCACTGATCATCCACTCCTCTTGCTCCGCTTCATTCCCATTGACATTGACGTATCCCGCCCAGATAGTCCGTACCTTACATCCCGGCTCATGGCCATCCTTCAGCGTGGCAATCAATTTGCCCGTCTTGGTCTCAATACCTCGAATAACGCCGTCATCGCCATTAACCCAAACTCCAGATCCGTCCGGCCGCCAAGCCACCTGTGGCGTGGAGTACTCGGTTTGTGGTGCAAATGTATTGGCCTGTACTAAGATGGCCGCATCCTCGCGGTTGTGTAGCTGCAAGGCCTCTAAGGCCTGCGAAGCCTGCGTCACTGGCTCTGAAACTGCGTCGGTAACCAAAGTCTTGCTTGGGAATAATAGCCGCACAATCATCACCTTCAGGTGTGGTAAAGTGGAAGTAGCAACCGCCAGTAGCCCGCGGTCATGGGGGCTCAGTGCCATATACGCCGGCGAGAAAGCAACCCAGGTGTTAGAGTGAGGTGCCAGGTTCTGACGTCCGAGTAGATCACACTCAGGTACAGATGATCCTTGGATTGAGTCGTTATCAGTCTTTGACGGGTATTCTACTTGGTAATAGTAGATATGGGTTGAATCACGACGTGAAACAAGCAGCAGCAGCTCGTCTGAATTGATATGGCGTACAAAAAGCAGGGACTCTGGGTTGGTAGTTGTTTTGATGCATGCAACAGGTTCTCCGATCACAATAGAGGACGTATCACTTTCTCCAGCGGGGATAGAGATCTGATATATTAAGATTTTTGCATCCCATCCAGCAGTTGCAAGCCAGATTTTCTTCGGTGAATTAGAATCACCCTGTTCTTCGTAGGCCACAACCTTTACAGCGTATTTCATATGGTCTTTGCGAGTATCTAGGACATGCGCCCCATCCTGAAGCAGTAAATGCCCAGACATGTTGGTCATGAGAATGTATCGACCTTGGAGGATCACATACGAAAGTACGGGCGAGTCAGACAGCCCAGAGAAAGAGGCAAATGCTGGGTTGCCAACTTCGGTTTTCAACAGGTGAACCCGTCGGTCTGCACCCGTAGAGATGATGAACGGCTGACCTGTACTATTCTCGTCATCTTGGGGCTTCTGCCACACCTCTACTGAGGCAGCGAGAAGATTTGATGATGTCGGTGTTTCTACAATCGTTGGTGTAGATGGTGCTAAGTATGTATCAGCTCAGATAAATTGACCAGTGAAGAAAGTGACCCAAAGAGGTCTGAGGTCTTACCTGGAGTACTCCAAAGATTATCCGGCTCTTTGCTCTGGCCATATCGTTCAAAGTTCACGCTGTGGTCAAAGGCTCTTTTCTCCTCTAGTAGATTTTGAATAGTCCAGCCGTTCGTGTCATCGCCCGAAGATTGCCCCACGTCTGGTTCAAGCTCTGCCTCTCGGATAAGGGCCTGCAAAGTCTCCGTATAATTGTTGGTTCGCAGGTATCTAGCGACCAGAGCGCTTGTGAGCGTATCTATTGTGTTGGGGGACGACATTATGTATCGCGAGACGTTGTCAGAGCATTAAGCGGCTAGCGTTGAGGCTTGAACTTCGGCAAGCCTCAATGATTCCTCATTACCCATACTCCGCAGTCTGATTCCGCTACAATTATTTGATTCCTGAGCTCATGATTAATTAAAATTAGGAAATCAAAAACTTCAATTCCGTCTGATATCAATCACTTGCGACCTTTTTGAAACTTTTACCTAATTAATCTGTCAAATTCCACCCCCAATATTGTGATGACCGGTGAGGTACTTAGTACAATCAACTGCGATCCATAGATAAATATACCTAATTATCAATTACTTTACTCACCATAGAAGTAAAATTGCCATCGTAGACTCCATTAGGATGAAAAAAGCCGGTTCATAGCCCTGGAAGTCTCGCGATGGAGGATGCATTTGAAGTGATCGGCCTCTAAGGCCTTCGATTTCATAAAGAGCAATGAAAATTCGGGCGCAGTTTGCATTGCAGGTGCCCTTCACGATTGACCAAATGCATTCAATACCTATAGGCCTCCAGTGGTGTTTAGGTAGGTAACCCAGCGTCACCAGAAAGAGGTTTCGGTTCCTCATTTCTTTACACTATTTGATAGCTTAGCCCGAAGGCCCCAATCCTGAGAAGTTTCTTGAGATAACTGAAATATTGGTCTACTATAGAAATAAACAACATACAAGATATCCAAGCTTGTTTCAAATCTATTTACAAATGTACCTACCCAGGTAGATATCCTTAAGTCTATCTCATATATCCATCATTTAGACTGGGTCGCTTTCCAACAATTGGAAATCTTCGTCCAATATTGATCAGGGTGCATTCTTCCATGTCCGACGTGTAGAGAGCCTTCAAACAACTCCATCTCAACCGGGTAGCCCAGTCTCTTCACTTCAGCGGCATTGGCCTCCAGATCTTCCCACCAGATAATCTGATCTTCCTTCGAATAGAGATAGAGCCTGGTAGAATCGGTCGAGGCTATGCCGTGATCATTCAAGATTCGCGTGGCCCAATTTCCTGAGGGCTCAAGGCCGCGTAACCGCTCCCATGCCCAATTGGCCCAGAGGAACGTATACCACAGGGCGTGCGTGACGATAAAGGGCCAAGGGAAGAACTTAGCTGTTCCCACTGCCATCGCTCGTGACCAGCGACCGACCTGGGACGCAAAGTTCAGACCTCCAGGAGTTGAATCACAAACGAGAAGCGGATGCGGGAGAGTCTTGTCAGTACCATGTCGTCGCTGATATGCAACTGCCACTGCTGCAAGGAAGATACCGCCAGTATTGGACATGGCATGGAAAAGTACTCTCTCCTCGTCGGTACCATCGCCGGTTGGAGTTGGGAAGACTAGATCAATCACGGGTTTCATAGCTTCAACCCTAGCTTCTAGCTGTTGGTTTGATGCTTGCATCGTACTTGATAGTACAACGATGATCCGTGAGGATGGAAAGAGTTCATGGAAGCCGTCCGAGTACTTGGAAACGTGCTTTGGCATGCCATCACCCCAGCCAAGAATCACGATAGTAGTTGGCTCATCTGCTGGGACAGGCTTGACCCTCTCATCATTGCGAAGATAAACCCGATCAGTGATTGGCGTGAAGCCGGGGAATGGCACTGGTTTAGTAGCCATTGTATATATGGTGATAGACTGGATGCTATTTGAGGTTTTAACTAACCTGGCACTCCTGTAATCCGCCGACTTTACAAATAAAAGTCAGCAGAGATACCTTTCACGGCATGTCCGATTCCGTTGGGAATTTTAGAAAAGAGCATCTCGGCGCTATCGTGAGTGGGTCGTTGGGATGTAAGCATGGCGAATGAAATCCTTGATTTTTCTGATGTACCTCGGCATATTTAGTCGTTCTAGATCCACTTGAACAGATGATCGATCTTATGTTCATTAACCCAGATCCACTCAACCAGTCTAGACATGACGCAAGAGAATAGGGAAACTACTGCGGAGTAGGGAGTACTGCTATGTTGATTAAGATACAAAACTTCCCTCTTTAACGCCATGCTCGATGCCAAAATTTCCCCTCATCGCAAATAAAAGATACGAAAAACGCTGACCTCTATAGGCATTATGCTGGGCATTTCATTGAGTCAGCTCTAGCTAAACATATCCTCAGCCTTGCGACGGCGACCTCCACGTCCAACCAGTTTGTCGGAGAAAAGCTCCTTGCCTGCATTGGCGTTGTTGAACTTAGCAGGGAATAGCTCGCGAACGGATGAGCTTCGGCCTTTGATAGATATTCCATTTCCACCTCGCATGGCCGCACCTTGATCTCCCTGTGGCTTGTTGTCGGGAAATAGCTCAACAGGTGCGGCGGTAATTCTTCGTGCCAAAACATCTCTCCTATCATCATCAATTGCATCGGAGCGACGATGGTTGCTGACTTTGCTAGGGAATAGCTCCTTTTTGAGATAGCTGGACGTAGTCTTGTTAGGAAACAATTCACGGACGGAACCGTCATCTGGCTTAGTCGAAAAAAGTTCCTTGCCTTCGTTTCGGCGGCGGGCCGGAGACCGCTCACGGAATCGTCTGCGAGAATCATCGCCTGGATCGACGCGGTACTTGTCATCCAGAGTGTCTCTACCAGGTGAAGCGCTGCGATTGCGTAGGCGTCCTGCTGATGTCTCCTCTGTTGGGAACAATTCCCTCGGTCCACGATCTTTACGCTCTCCTTGACCACGCTCCGGCGGATCATCGTACATGTTGGCGCTAAGGTTTTCATCATAATCACGATCGCGACGACGGCGCAATTCATTATCATCAAAACGGCGGCGCCGGTAATCGCCCTCGTTTGAGCCAGTGCCACTTCGTCGTCTATCGGAAAGTTCCTGGCGTAGGCGCTCACGAGGATCGTGCTCGGGGTGCATGAGGTAGAAGCGGCTTTTGTCATATGCGCGTGCCTGCTTACGGTCTGTCTTAATGGCGGATCGCACTTGGAGGACGTAGTCTGGATGGGTGGATAGTGATTTCGCCGATCGTAGACGCAGGGGTGGGAGAGAGGAGGCATCTTCTTCATTGACCTGCGTCAACGCCGCTAAGGCCTGAAGACCGATGTCCGCGGAGGAGTAAATTAGGTTGGCAGAGGTGTCATCAATCCATTCAACTCGAGAAGGGACTTCTTGTTGGAAGTGGCTAGTCGCAAATTGCTTGATATCGTCGGTGGTCAACTCATCCACACCACGGATGTGGACTTTTTCGAAGGTTGCCTCTTCAGCAAGAGGGTCAGTTCCAACTCCTTGTGAGATCGTGTCCTATTAAATAACAATAAATACCAGCCCGAAATAGCAAAGGCGCACCAAGAAGGACTAACGATTGTTTGAACGTGCTCAATTTCGGGCTCGAAGTCGGGCTCCGGGCCCAGGTCGATATCCATATCCATGGTGATGGTAGCTGTAGAGTCAACCCAACTAGGTTGTGCGGATACAGCCATAAAATAGCTTCTAGGGTTATTGAGAGAGTTGGGACGATGGAGAATGGATGAAAGAAATGTGACGTTGAAAACCCGTGCTCATCAAGCTTTCCGCACTTCCTTATCGGGATTAGCGTGTGGGGGCATGATCTGCTTGTCAACTCTCTTGATCCTATATTCGTTTGGCGAAGACAAAGCAAACTGAAAGCTAGCTAAAGATCAATCATATTGGAATAAGTAAATCAACATCTACCTCAAGATTCAATGACTCGTGAGGTCTCTGGCTATCTTCAATCAGTCTTGGGATAGTCTGAATAGCTTTCAGCCGCAGATTGCTGTTTTCTTTGTTTTTCAATTCTCTTCATAGCCATTCTTCAAGGCCGTTCGAACTTCTAAATTATCATATTGATTGACTGGTTTAGATCTTGGTGTTAAAATACATCAGCCAGCCTCGGAATCTCAGCGATGAAATTCGACAGCATTGCCCATGCAGCATTTATACATCCATTGATATGTATTCTATACCTAGAGGACGTACCTACCTAGGTACCTAAGTAGACGCATGCTGCAGTTGCTTCTGATGTTTAAGTTATTATCCAAGGATGTAAATAGGTCACTAGATAAAAACATCATGTAATGGATCCAATCTCCCATTTCCAAATACATATCATTACGTGTAAATCAATTGATAAATCCTGTCCATGGGTGCCTTTTCTACCTGGGTGGTTTTTCATTGCCGCCCAGGTGCTCACCTGGGCATAATCTATGTAAGTTTGGAAAAGGTCTGTACACCTTGGTGAAGCCTTTAAAACATTGAAAGAGACCGTTCTTCTTCCAACCCGAAGGTGAAACCTTGGAGAATTACATACAGGGATGTTTTAGCCCTGGAGCTAGGTATACCTTGGTAGGTATCGACACCGGAATTACGTATGTTCACAGGTATCAATAGATTACCTTTCTACCTAGGTAGCAAATACTATGAACATTATGTAGGCGCCTACCCACGGGGCATGTGAAGAGAAGCACCTGAGCACTCGAGCTTTCCAAGGTTACTTTCAGCCATGGAACCTTCCCAGGTTGGAAGCATCAATCGCCCAGGTGATCAATCAATACATGGATACCTAGGCTTTCATCTACGGAGTACCTATGCAGCTGGTGGAGAAGTGTCCAGGACTTGGAAATAACTACCTAGGTACCTAGGTATACGAGTTCGGCTGGGTTGATCCAAATATCCACGGGCCTGATCATGCAGACCTCGGAAGGTTTAGAAGCATATTGATGGATTTGATTGAACACACGCAGGTCCCTAACCTTGAAATTTTCCGAATGAGTGGTAAATCCGGCAGAGAAAAACCACTTGGGCACGATACCTATCTGGGCAGCCACTGTGTATTTCCTGGTAGGGCATACATGCCCGGGTAGACTCTGAGACCTGAAGTAAATCTCTTCCATGCTCAACTCAGACATGACAATATAATCAATCCCAGAATACCTAACGTGGCGATGCATACAGTCCCAGGACTATTATGCCTTTTGGGGAAAGTGCCCAGGTGGTCGCCAGAAAATTTGAACTGCCAGCTCCGTGCAACCCGGGCACAGCCCGAGGTCGATTAGAACGGGCCAGATCACCAGCCAGCTTACATATCAATGTAAAGTATGTGTGAGAACTCTAACCAGTGAGTTGCATGCAGGAGGACTGTACAGTACTTGCCACCTCGTGTTGTAACGCAGTACTTTACAAGACGTAATGTCGAGTACTGACAGTGTTCGGCAACAAATCCATACAAATAATCCACAGTTAGCTTCTAGATTTAGGTAGATGCAGCAGTAAGCGGATACTGATGTCTTAGATTGATATGTCCACTTTAGACTCAAGCCTCAAGACAAACTCTGGAATGAACGATATTCAGTGCAACAGGAGACTTATGACGAACCAGCATACTCATCCGGCCAGTCTGGCTGAGACCAGACAAATGGTGTACTCGTAACCAGAGTACACGGTCGAGCCGTGACAAACTCTTTCAATCGTCTCGGGTTCCCTGTGAGGTCCAACCATTCTCAACGGCAATCCAGACATAAGACTAACCCGGGATGATGGATCAAGTCCAACGGCCCAATTGAAGGAATCAGCCAGCAGCGTTACGATTCCACCATCCAATAAAACAGGAGAATGTCTTGGGCTTGTGCATGTGTATCGCGATAAGTGCGTAAAATGATCTCATGCGTTGGCTGTATGGGGTGTGTGGCAAAGGGACATGCCTGTCTTGAGACATGCCAGCCGTCAATTTGTCCTCGTTCTTGTTGCATGGGTTCTATTTCCTGCTGGTCTACATGGCGCTAAAAGTGTGGACCGGGGCAAAGAGTCAGATTCATGAGGGATATACCCTTGTATCCGAGATTCATCGAGTCTGATTCTTTTCTTATCATAAGAAAGAGGAGGGGTAGAGGAAAAGGATCCAAAAGTATCCACAGCGGCACGGTTCAACCAAAAAAGGGCCTCTTAGCGGATCATGAAGTTTAAAAGAGAATGGGAAAGAACAAATAGACAAAGCCAATAGGTTGAATCCTTGCCTCCACTGATCTTCTGATCGCCTCTCCACTCGATTTAATCCCTTACTGCCCCAACGCCCTCATTTCCTATCTCGGGTCTTAGGTCTCAGTTCCTCTTTGGAGAAACCACCCCAAGATACAGGGATGTTTTATTGCTCCATGTGCGGTGTCACTTGGCTACAGCTTGGTTTACCACCCGACTGGACAGTGAACTCAAGGTAGAGAGGGGTGGCAGCACGCCGTTCGGCTGTGCTGAGATATCACTGGTGTGGCTCGAATAGGTGGGCGCCACTCAACAAGGTTCAACGATGAATCGGACGACCTTTGGACGTGCATCAGTGGGGATTCTCTTCTTAGCTTACCTGCATGGGTACCCGGTTGATTGGGATTTTTCCAATATTGGGAGGCCAGATGTATTTTTCTCGGCTCAGCTTGGAAGACATTGTCCATACCAAAACCTTGGAACCGAGAGAAGTCGATATTGTACTAAAACTAAAACTTACCTGTTATGAAATATGGACCAATATCTATAATCAAGGTTGGAATAGAATATAGACGCACGTTATAGATAAATGAGAAGCTCGTACCAATATGAAGTCCAAAGCTGGAGTGCTCTAGGCTGTTGATAGATGTAGCTCTGGAGGTCCATGCCCTACATATAGCCGTGCCGGCAACAGAGCACAGCCAATGAGGCAGTACGTGCACAATACGTGAAGTTCAAGGCAATAAAGAATTGACTTGCATTGGAAGGCCTAGCCAGACGTCGGAGTATACCTAATTAGGGATTGTGCTCCATACGCAGGTGATGAATCTAAGCCCTAATTAGTTAGTAAATCCCAATTATAACATTGACGGCAAAGTTCACGTACCCATAGTTCCGATACTATTGTTACTAGTATGAACCGATTTTGTGGTAACCGGTGCAGACCCCAGGAAGGCACAGTTCTCAAAAATGAGAACTTAATACCTAACCTACTACTTCGTACTCCGTATACGAGACATCGACGGATTTGCATCATCGGCGGTTCCGCGAGGCCTGAAATAGGCCAGACTAGTTAAGGTATATGCGTAGTACGTAAGTCCGTTAATTTGCTTTATACTGAGGTCCTTGTGAGGTGCTCAATGCTGATAGGTATAGGTAAATACGGAGTAGTCATCAAACTCTTGCTACCTAAACGTAACACTCCGAGCACTACCTAGGTGTATGACAGTACTCCGTTATTCTATACACTATATGGAGTACATAATATCCAGTCGAGAGGTATAGATCAAACCAACTTGATCAGCGACACTTCCCGTGTCAACTCCACAAGTCCATAGCTCCACTGCACAATTTGATCCGTTCATCCGTCTATTTGAAGCCACATAGCGGGGACTGACCTGGTAGGCAAGTTATTTTCCCAACGGCGCAAAGGGGTCCGATCGCACAAGACTCGTACAGATGTACATATGCAAAGATGATATAAGAGTTGGGGTAGAAAAAGGAAAAGAAGCTGAGAGCTAGTTAGAGAATATCAACTAGTAAATATCAGGAACTGGAACTCCGATTGAGTTTGGACCGGGTAGATAGGGTTAAGCCAGCAGGAGCTAGTCAATATGGTTGGTTAAAGTGGACATGTCGAACCTCATAAATGGGCAAAAAAGGTTCCTAGATGAGCGGCCTGTTGTTTGCTGGGATAATTCTGACAGAAGTCATCGTGCTGTCAGACAGTTTGCTTTTTTTCTCTTTCTTTTTTTTTTTTGAAAAAAGAACAAAAAAATAAAATTATCGGTCTTGTTGTCGGGCTCGGTAAACCTCGTACGTAGTAGCCTCATCTTCTGTACGAACAGACGCTACGGAATGTATGGGATCAACGCTCGGTGATACCCGTCTAAGCGAAGCGGTTCGTTGAATCCTTGTCAAAGCCTAGTTGAGCAAGAGTAACCTGTCATATGTTGTCCTGGTGAGTAGACGAAGCACTACGTATGCACCCCGTATTGCGATGAATTTTTTGTTTTGTTTTTTATCCTCGTGTCATTTGTACTGAGCTTACAGAGTGAAATGTAATTTATTCTCAGTCATCATTCAGTCATCAGTCATCAGTAGGTACCCTTTAAAGAATGACAAAGTACTGGAAGTATGGAGTTGATCAATAAACCAGAAGCGGAAAGGAGAGTGGGGGTATTTAGTAAGCGGGTATAACCCGTAGTATTGGATACAGGGGTTCATGACCACGGTTTCACAATTTTATTATGGCCCAGTAAAACCCCCCGTGCCAAACGGTTTCCCACAGATCGGGGACTCTCTTAGCTTACCAAAGCTATGGTCCCCGAAATCTAAAGCCCGTGGCCAATTATATTCCCCGATTCAATCAATCCGTTTGTTTACCTCACCATACGGACTATGATGTTCCATCATGATTCTTCTCTTCTTTTTCGAGTACAGTACATACATACATACATACTACATACTACACACACACTTCAAAAATGTACTCACCCACGTGATAGATCTGAGGCCTGCACGCCACGCAGGCCCGGCAATCAGGAAAGCAACGGATGCGAGGCCGTTCGGTCCACTTCTACTTAATATTGGGTTCTACCCCTTTTTACTTGGCTCTTGTTTATTCTTTGTTGAAAGGAAGAAAGATACCAAAGGAACTATCTAGGTGGTTTGGTTTGTTCCCGTCTTTCTGGTTACCCGTCTTTCCTCTACACTGTTCCTTCAAGGGAAGATAGCCGGAGATCCTTGTACTCCGGATTCTGGTCTCAACGTGCACGGGCGCGATCAGCGGTGACCCCTGCAGGGGGACAAGGATGGATCTCAAATACTTACACCGATGTTGATTGGCTGTGGATAGGAATGAGCATGGAATGACAGCTCACATCTCGGGTTACCCCAGTCCAAGTTGCATCATCCTAGGACTTCATTTTGTTGCTTGTCTGTTCTTTCCATCCCTAAATGGAAGAGAGGACCACTTCCACACACGAGGATCTTTCCTCATCCACATGGTCTTTTCTACTAGACTAGTCTGGGACCCAGATTGTCTCCTGTTTGAAATGTCAAACTCAAACGCATAATCCTCCAGGGCTCAAGAGGGCCCACGGGTTTAAAAGATATAAAAAAGATTTGAAGGATCTGAACTGAGCCTCCTCATTTGTCTCAGATCCCAGGATTCCAAGTTTCTATCGCTTGTGTATACGACAGATACGCAGTGTTTGGATTAGATTAATTATGATTACATTCTCCCTGATCTGTCGGATCCGCTCATCTTTTCCCAAAGTAGTAAAGCTAGTCTGATTGACAAATACTTGACAAGGCCAATAAGAGAACGAGGAAGAGGTTCGTCATGGTGGACTGCATCCACCTGGGCATATTAATATTTGTTAAGCGGAAATGACTTATTAAATAACGTATTACTTAAAACGAGAGAAAGCGGGGCTGCTCGAACATAAATAAGCAAAAAAGGTGTGGCTTACGATGTATGGATTTCTTTTCAACGGTTTCCACCAGGGTGGAGAAGGGTAGATGCACAACACTAGTGACTAAACCGGGTAATTCCCGGCAAGCGATCCTTCCTATGTATAGAGAAAAGGTACACTATACAAGTACGAAGAATGGAGTAGGTTCGCAGCTGAAGATTGGAGTAACCAGAATACATCTCCACTATAGATTGTTTACCAGGGGTTGATGTAGAAGTGATCTTCTTTGTTCTTTGTGCTCCGGGGATCGTCCCAGCAAAGTCGTGACAGGTGCCATGTGGTCTATGCGCTTTCTATTTCTTTCTTTATTAAACTATTGGAAAACTTCGTGATAGTGGAGAGGCACTGAGATCTATCCAGATGTCCGGGATCATAAAAATAGAGAAAGGGGGAAGAGCAAAAAAAGCAAAAAGTACCTGGGTACTACTCCTAGGTAACTCGGTAGGTATACTTGTATACCTTCAGACTTCCAAGGATCTAGGGATGAAGCTGCAAGGCACCTTTTCCACAAATTGTAGACGTTTAGATGTGTAGCACTGCATATAGCGTACCTACTCTTATGTTATCTGTGCTATACTCTGTGCTCTGTGCTATGTACTTCAAGCTCTGTACTCCAAGACGTGCAACACTCCCGTCGATCTACCATCTGTCTCCCCCCACTATAAGTTCGGAGATGTTCGGGGAGCGTCAATATTTTGATCCAGCTGTGGTGTGTAATTCAGGGACCTTCCCCATATTCTCCCATTTTCTCAATACTATTCGCTTCTTCAAACCCAAAAAAATTTACCAACACGATCCTAGCTCCACCAGACCCACATGATCCCTCCCTTGAAGGAGAAGGAGAACCAGCTGATCGATCGGACGAATGACTGACCGATTATATGTAGATCGAAAGCAATCGAGTAGAGTGTTGTGCAGGGCTTTGTGGCTGGCTGAACGTTGATCATGAGAGGCTAAGATCTACGGAGTACCGAGTACTGGTTAGAACAGAGTACATAGTAATATACTACATACTACATAACCCCTGGGCTGGGAGAGAAGAAGAGAACGGGCCTTCTAAGGTTCCGTTGGGGCCGAGCGCTTGGACATTATTACCTTAAATTTATATATTTTATTATTATTTCGATGTTTTACTACATATGATACTAAGGCTTTTGTAAGTAAACATCTAATTATTCCTATATCTACCTAATATATTTCAAGTTTAATTTCTTAATTTATTAATTTCTTAATCTCGTACTCTAATTTTACCTAAAAGCTCTAACCGGGAAACGGTATGGAGTATATGGAAATCTCCACTAGGGCCCAGAATGAATGTTCGTTATTGATTAATTTTATTTTATTTTATTTTTTCTCTACCCGCATCTGAACCGGCGCTTTGGGACCTGCACAACCGTCCTTTGCGCTCAGGCGATTTAAAAAAGAAAAAAAAAAAAAAAAAAATATAAGAGCTTCCTTTCGCGCTAGTGATTTGGAATTCCAGTAAACGGGGGTAAGGGTCGATCCCCTATGATCATTACGGTAATTCCCAAATTCTCGGGTCGAGACGATCCCCGGAGTATTCTAGGATTTTTTATTCTTTATAAGATATCTTCATGACTTTGACTCTTCTTTTATTTGGGATTTCTCTATAATTATTGCTTGATGAAAAAGAAAGAAAAAGAAGATGAAAAAAAAAAAGAATTTTAATCAGGAGAAACAGGGAAGGTGGAGCAAGTGGAAAAATCCGTAAAAGCCTAGTATATTATATTAATACATTTTATAACTATTTCATACAGTATTATTACAGCCCTGTTTTTCCGAACTGTCAGCTCCGAGATCGATCGTGATCTTCTTTTATAGCGTGCGGGTGGAGCTGGTCACTTTTCTTGGATCCGTCCCCCTGGGTGCAGATATAATTCTCGCTGCTGCTGCTGCTTGGTGGCTTAAATTTGACAACTTTCTTTTCAACCCTGGACCTCTGGATTTTGAACATTGAACCTTCAACTACCAAGTTCCAAGTTCCAAGTTCCAATTTCCAACTTCTAAATTCTATCCATCTTCTCCAACCCTCCATACACTTATACACATACTTCATGGCTCCCTCACACCGTCGTGGACCTTGGGTCCCTGAAGAAGATCAGTTGCTTCTTCAACTTGTCCGTGAACAAGGCCCTAACAACTGGGTTCGCATCTCTCAACACATGCACTATCGCTCTCCTAAGCAATGCCGTGAACGATTCCACCAGAACCTTAAGCCTTCTTTGAACCGCGAGCCCATCTCAGCAGATGAGGGGCTGATGATCGAACGCATGGTTAATGAGATGGGCAAACGATGGGCGGAAATAGCCCGCCGCCTGGGCAACCGCAGCGACAATGCTGTCAAGAACTGGTGGAATGGCAGCATGAATCGCAAGCGCCGCGGTCTTTCGACACCTACTCTCTCCCGGACTTTCACTGGCCGTATAGAGGCCCCCTACTCCCGTGCCTCTATTACAAGCCCTTCGCGCCCTCGCTTCGCCACCCGTCACTGGGAATCTTCACCGGTCGAGTCTGAAGTCTTCTCACATTCTCACTCTCGCCGGGAACCAATGTCCACCACTCGCCAGCTTTCTCCCATCTACACTCTTCCTACTATCAACCGTTCCATTGAAACACCCTTGACATCACCTGCATTCTCTGAAGCTTCTAACGCTACTTTGTCCGAGCCACCTTCCATGGTTTCCGACCACAACTCCATTTCCTCATCACCCCGCACTATCCCTTCGCCCCAGCTACTTCCCTTGCCAGTGGACATCCGCTCACAATACGAGCTTCGCCGACCAAGCTTGCAAGTGCAAGTGGTAGAAGACTCACCAAGCTATCCCCCTCGATCTCTCGAGCAAATTTCAGATACCCAGCAAGGCCGATGGATGGAGCACCAGCCCACACTAGCCTCATGGCACCAACCGGTAGACCCGTCCAAGTCTTGGGAGTCAAGGGCTGAGCCTGCCCGTGACAACCGAATGGGCTTGAACAATTTGCTGAATTGAAACCAAAAGCTTATAACATGGTTTTAGGCGATTTAATGACTTGTACGACTTCCACTTTCTTGTGTTATAGTTCTTTATTTCCTTTTCTTCTCTGCCATTTATTCCCCTTCTCGCGTGGGCAGTCATATATCGAGCCCTGCAACATTTTGTACATGTGCCAACAACTTGGTTTCTTTTTTTTCTTTTTTTCTCTTTGATTTGTATCATCACGGTCTGGATCATCAAAAAATGGGGGTCTTTTTTTTCTTTTTTTACATTTATCTATCTTCTTTTTCGGCCTGCTCTAATTGGGCTTGATTTCAAGGTTTGGGAGTTTGGCAACTATATCATAATACCCAAGCAAATTCAATCATCGAATACTTCAAAGCATCAACTTGAAACTTCTACCTTTATCTACTGTTCTAACGATAGTCCTGTGGAATCTTCACCTGTCAAAACAGTCGGACACGGTTCACATTGAGGAATGCGCCTCCTTGCATAATACATTCACGAGGACGCGCAACAGTGCGCAAGGGGGCAAAAAAACGTCCCGGGGAGAAGTGTGCGCCTAGAGATCCATTCACTACGCCTACCTAGGAAGGTATGTGCGAGATACTTAAAACAGGACGGAATATATAAAAAACAGAGAGCAGTGCCAAAGTTTAATACAGTTCGTCCAAGTCAAGATGGACTCCAACGGTCCCTTCCCGCCTGGCCCGAGCCATAAATCGGATTAATCGAACGGCACTAAGATCGTGGTTCGTGGCCTGGGCACTATATACTTTCACTATGACTTGATTTTGGTATTCCTCTTCTACGAGACATCCATCTCGGTATTTCCTACCTAGGTATCTAGAAGCTCGGGAGTTGTTGGCGGATGTAATCCGCGTTTTATTTTTTATCATTTTTGTGTCGTGGAGATCCACCATTAAAGCTGTCCATACTAGAAGTGTCTAGTTATAGAGTAAATAACTACGATGCGATAATGAAGTAATCTGTATTAATTGCTTTTTCCCGATTCTAGTTTCGTGCTTACGCCGAGAACCACGGTCAAAGAACTATAGGCTGTGACAGATATCCGTCGAATCAATGCCCAAAGCACAAAGAAGCCTTAGAAGCACAAAGATGAAAATGAAAAATGATGGCCAGGGTTTTATCCACAGGTTAGCGTCTCGCTCTCGCTCTCAGGTAGAAACGTTTAATATAGAGTACTTTAGCCTTATTAGGACAAGCCGTTGATTTTCATCCAAAGTTCGAAATGTGTAATCGGTAATACTCCGGTAAATCTGAGAAGTAATTTACCTCAGCACTCCACAGCTGAAAAGGCAACTAAGTCATAATAGGCAATGTCTAGCGGAACTCCCCCTTACTATACTCTGATAGAGTAAATAGAAAAATCGAGAACGGGGATCCCAAAGATCTGGACAACTTAGGTACAAAAAAAAAAAAAAAAGGAGACTCAAAAAGGAAATTAAACGACCGAACTTTATTATCCAGGGATAGACACGAGGCAAATGTTTATGTTTAGAACAAAGAAACCAGACTCATGGGAATGTGTCAAGGGTATACCCGTCATCAGACCCAAATCTATATAACAAGAACAAAGAAAAAAGAAACAAGACCAGGGTATTCGCAATGGCCAACTCCGGGCACTGGCGCCCGGGAAGAGCTGCCAAAGCGATATGCTCTGTAATACGTAAATGCGTATTACGTATAAACGGTCTGTCTGTATACGGACCCTCACTCCACCAGATCCCACTCTTTAGAGATCGACGTTTAAACTTACCTGCAATGGAAATAGGTACATTGACGCCCCATTTTTGGGTCTGTATCATACTTAGGTAGGTCTTCGTATGATGAGTCATATTTACACGGTAAAGAATAGAGAATAAAGAGTGAGAAATGAAAACTGAAAGAAATATAAGAGAGATATAAGATGCAGAATACGATGTAGGTACGATATAGGACAAAATAAAACAAGCTCGAAAGCAAAAACTCTATTCTAGATCGATCGCAAAAATCAACAATACGGACTGTATTCAATATACTAATTGGTTCAACCTCGACAAAACCTTAAACATTTACCCATAACGGCCTAGTGCATATAGGCTACCCGTCTGTCGGGATTTTGGGATATCGGATCCAGATGTCGGATAGATCTAAAAAATGACAGATCGTTGGTCCATGGCAACCGTGCACTTCTCTAACGGGCCATGTTTCAACTTCCGATGTTTTTATCTCAAAATAATTCACAAAGTCGAAATTACATATCAAGACGAATATTCAATATTAACGAGTTTGTATGGAACCTTGGAATATTTCCCAGTAAACCTTCTTTCGCGTGGCTCTGCCGAGTTAATCTCCCGGTCTTTATATCAGTGGGGCGTGGGGCCAACTTTACTAGTCCTCCGAGGCTCAGGAGTTAGCATTTTTTTTTTTTTACCTTTGACTTAATTCGCTGGAAACTCTTAATTTTGGTATTTACATTGCGGTATACCGGTTTCTGGATATTCCTGCCAGTTTCCGATTAGGCTCGCGTACCATGGTATGGTTATTGTGGCGGTGAAGACGTTGAACCCGACCGTGGCTTTGAAATTCCATCGCTTCCAAGGTTGCGTGATAGGAAGTGGGGAAATAGGTGAATGGTACATAATAAACGGTGTGGATAATGCTTCTAGATCTTCAAAGTCCTTGCCAAGAACAGAAAGAATCTCCTCACCAGGGAGTCGATTGACGAAAATCTATAACCGAATTTCATAGCCCCTTAAAACCAACCCACAAATGCAGAAATAAATCATCAGTTAAATCAAATAATATCAATAAATATTGAATACAAAACGCTCAAGGGGTATAATATCGCTGTGCACATCATAACCAGATATCGCCTTCTTCGCCATTGACCCATTGCGCCCACACCGCGTCGTAAGCATCTTCCAGATTGTGCACCCAGCGCGCCGTGTCAAAGAGTTTGTTCTTGTATCGATGCAGAAATAACATCTGTCGCATCTCGGCTAGGCGGCCGCTGGCCCGCCCTTCGCCACCAGGTACATACTGCAAGTCCATGCAGAGCCGGATAGCTTTGTTTTCGTAATCTTCGTCCGATGAGGCAATCAGTTCTTTTCGAGCCTGTTGGCCGGCCTCGGAGCTTGGTAGTGCGCTCGAGAGGATGCTGCTCGCCATTCGTGAGCACATCTTGTAACTGTAGCGTGGAAGTGTGAGTAGCGGAGTGCCGCTCCAGAGAACATCAGTGGCCGTCGTGTGCGCGTTACACTCGGGCGTGTCAAGGAACAAATCCAACACCTTTGCTCGAGCGATATGTGTGTTCTTTGGAGCGACGTCGGTGAAAATTATTCGTGATGCTGTTTCATCGCCCGCCCAGGCTTTGGCAATGTCCCGCAGGTTCTGTTCACCTGTCTCGGGGAATCGCAGTAGCCAGAGAACAGCGTTTGGGATGTGCGCCAAAATGCGCAACCATGTTCGAAATATAGTTGGTTCAATCTAAAAAAGTCAGTTATTGAGAGCATAAAGTAGGAGAGGAAAAAAATTGTCACCTTATAAAGCTGATTGAAGTTGCCCAAAATAATAGTATCGTCACTGAGTTTGGGGAAAAGTTCTTTTCTCATTCTCCAACGGTGAAGTTGCTCCTCATCCCATGAATTGAGTCGTTCTCCCGCGTCGGGGGCGCTCTGGCGGTGATCGCAGCAGAAAAAAGTATCACGAGTGAACACGATCTTCTCACCGTAGACCCAATTTTCAAGATCCTCGCCGTTATCATCTTCGAAGACCCGATTTTCAATGCGCGAAGTACGCTGCAAGGGGCTCAGAGTTTCCTGAGGAATCGAAATTTGATCCGCTAGTATGTAATCACACCACTCTGCACCAAGGGTGCCGGCGAATCCCATGAATGACATGTGGATAGGCGCTGGACGAGCTGCAAAGACTTCGTTGCGAGCGCCACGAGTGTAGCCATTTAGATTGATTAAGATGTGTATACCGTCATCTACAATCTGTTGGACCAGTCGCTCAACGGACCATGCACTGGCATCGTGAAAGACTGGTGCTTCCTTCTCTATCTGTTGTCTATGTATAGATTTGTCGCTTCCAGTGGTGGCATAGCAGTAGGCCATGGCCCGGTTCGGGTTGTGCAATCCAAAGACCGATTGCATGAGGTGTGCCAAAGGATGATTGTTGAAATCCGAAGACACATAGCCAATTCGAAGACAAGGATTTGGCGGTGCTGGCGGGCGATATACTGTACTTGGCAGCCAGGGTGCCCGAAGAGTCGAACAAGATATCCGCAGGCCATTTCGCTGAGAGATTTGGCGGATCTGCTTGGCGGATAAGGGACATGTGAAGGTGTGGAAGGGAAGAACTGTCGGGGCATTTGGCGCGGTGAGAGAGGCAGGAAGCTGGGGGCGACGATACTTGGAGGTAGGGTACTCCTTCCTGTGAACGTAGCGGTCTTGGTACCACTGCCATGTAAGTGATCGATTGGCACGCTCGACCAGTCGAACAATACGAGAGCCTTCCCACTTCTTTCCTGCCCATAACTGAAGAACTTTGGTCAGGGCCATCTGGCCATTAGGGCCAAAGGTCTCAGTCCCCAGTGCGGGAGCCAGCTGGGCACACAACTGTTCAGCCGTATTTGCAGTCAAGAGCCCGCGACCCCAGTATTCTCCTTCGCGAAGTTGACGGTCAACTATGTTCACAACGCGTTTAATCCAGCCGGCATCACTGTCATTGCTTTGAGAATCCCGAAGCATCCCATTGTCGTCCACGTGCCACCGATCGCGGAAGCCACGACCATTCGTGATGCCTCCCCGACCGGCCCAATTGCAGACAGAGTTCAGAGCGTTGGCGAGGCCACAAACGGCCTCGGCGAATTCCGGATTCACTCTGACAGCGCGCTTGTAATAGGTGATAGCATCGTTGACCTTGCCAGCGTCTTTTACGGCATTGGCCAGGTTTGCCAGAGCGATGTCGAAATTACCATCGCACTGAACGGCCTGCTCGTACATCTTGATAGCGGCCTGAAGTTGTCCAATATCTTTGAGTAGACTACCAAGATTGGTATACAGGTGGGCGTGCCGAGAGTCAAGATGTAGACCGTAATTGTAGTACGCAAGGGCCAACGAGATCCCACTGCCAGGTACAACACCCGGAATTTCAGGATGTTGGCTTTCTCCGTTCGAACGTACCAATCCTCTGGCGGGTGGGTTATTCTGAATGCCAGCAAGCAGAATACCAACGTTGTTTGCCGTGGACGGACTTGGCTGCAGAGACAAAGAAAGGTAGTAGAGGGCCAGAATATCCCGAACGCCAGGTGAAGATCGCGGTGCCCCTGACCCAGAGGAAACAGTTGACATTCCATCTTGATATATCTTTGCTAGAGAAAGGAGGGAATTGCTGGTGGTCGAGATTGCCGCGTTTCGGGGAGTTCCTTCCACCACGTACTTAAGCCCTGGAGGCGTACCATTGTCTCGGAAGACCAGTTTCGAAGTCTGCAGCGCTCTATCCGGATATAAGAGGATGCTCTCGTTCAAGTTGCCAGAGTGGTATGCGTTACCAGAGGCATGGGAGAAAGCCGCAAATATCTGCTTCATGAGACCTTGCATCCCATGCTGCCTCCTCCCAGCCGCAATCAAAACAGCATCCTCAAATGCAGCGGCAGCGGCAGTGTTTTCACCGAGAGCGTATAGCATATTCCCCTTGGCATGAACTAGGGCCAGAATCCTGCCATTGTCTGAGCCCGGGACAGAATAGCCACTGGTCGCATATCCGGCAGATTTAGTAGTGGCTTCAGGCGATCCGAGGTTCAAGTTCGGACCCCGCCGCAAATCGTCCTCATAATCAAAAGACGCATTGTCATACATGCACACATCAGACACGTTGCTCTCAGCGTCACTCTCTGGCTCACTAGCATGCTCATCGGTCTTGAAGCAATCCCCGTCTTTGGGATGACGGAGAGAAGTCTGGACGAAATCAATGATACTGACGGCCTCTTTGCCACGATGACTGCTACACAGAAGCCCAATCAGATGCTCCACGGCTTCAAAGAAGCTGGGACGTAGTTTGACGGCACGGAGCCAATTTTGTAAGGCCTCCTCACGACGGTCAAGCGCCAATAAAGTTGCGGCAAGGTTAGATATAGCCTCCACATGTCTGAATTTAGTCAGTTTATCAACCGTATGCAAGCAAAATAGAAATCAAATTGTCTTTCATACTTACGTTGAGTCTCTAGCAATAATTCGAGAATACCACCGCATAGCTTTATGGTAGTCACCCAGTCCATACGCCAAGCAGCCTCCCAGGAGAATGCCGTCAACCCACTCCCATCGACTTTCCATGCACAAGTGGGATAGCATTTCCAAAGCAGACACAGCGCTGGCGACGGGAGAACCTTCATTGAAGATGGATCTGGGGTGAGAGATGCGGCCAGTACGAATTTGAGAATCCGACCCTCGGTGATGATGAGAAAGCTGGTTTAGAGTAGGGCGTTTGGCGTAGACGTCACTTTGGTGATCAAATGAGTCGTTCATCCTGATGTTTGACGAAATGCCAACCTTTTGGCGCTGTAAATCAATGGACGGGTAGCTGTTGTGGCGGGGCATGTTGGGAGCAGTGTGTGAGAAATCCAGACCTGGTTGTCGAGGTGGCTTTGGGTAGATGCTGGGCTTTAAAAATCTTGGATTTTGACCATCCGGTCCATTGGACATGCTGTTGCGGCGAGCTTGGTGGATAGTTGCCAGTAAATCAACGTATACGCCATGGGCCCAGGACAATATTTTCTCCTTAAACTCCACATTAGCTACTACTGAAGACCCTGAAGGTTGGAAGCCAGGCCCATATGGGTGACCTGCCCAGGAAATGGGCTCATTGATATGAGGGTTAGATGAGTAAGATGAAGCAAGTCGATTTATGCGAGTATGGAAGGGTAATTGATCAGAGTGACGAGGAGGAAAATAAGTCTTGCCAGATTCGGTTTGTGAGATACCTGGGTGCCCTTGGGTCCATATCTCGGTATCCAGGCGACTGTCCAGTGAAATGTGAGGTTGGTTGAAAGCCCGTTGATTGGCATCGAAAAATGGCTGAGCTGCCGGGATAGGAGATTCAAAACGCGCGTCACGAAAGGCTACTGGGCGATAAGGTATATACGCTCCATCGGGCCAATACGGTCCAAATGGGCCAGAGCCCGCTGAAGCGGTCGGTCCATCGCAAGGCTGTAGAGTGGCAGGAAGCACAGTGGGAATATAAGCACCATTATGGAAAAGAACCCGCTGATGCGCCTGCATGGAGATGTTCTGATTCAAGACAGAGTCCATTCCTAGAGGGTAATTGACAGTGCGAACCCAGCTGGTGCCATTCACATCTTGAACAACCTCTCCCGCAGCCAAAGCATTAGTTCCATCGTTTTTGAACACTGGCGGGAAGTTCATGTGTTTTGAGCTGGTAGTATCGAACGTTGGCTGGTGCCAGTTCTCCATCGGCCGGCCTGCCTGTGTCGATAGATACATGCCCGAGTCGATAGGAGATACGAGGAGGTGTTTTGTCGCCGGTTGTATTGTAGTATCCACAGGGGTACCATCGTAACCGGCAGCCAATGTTCCATTCGGAGTCTTCCTTCGTAGAGCGTGTTCTGCAGTCGCATTGTTGATAGGGATCGAGGTTGAGCCTCCACGAGGGTCAAGAAGTTGTACGGGATGTGGCAGTTGAAGGCGCGATCGGGATGGATTCGGAAATGATTGGGTAGGGTCGTTACGAGAAAGGAAAGTTGGGTCATTCAAGTCGTACGGAGTCTGGTTCAAGACGTCATGAGCGGGATAGTGTTGGTGCGGCTGATCCGGAGGAAATGGCGTGAGGGTCGGGAACATATCGCCTTGAACACCGTGCGGTCTTCTTGTGAAGACCGTTCTGAAGGGGGTATGTAGCGATCGTGGGCTTGATCAAGAAGTCAAGACAAGAGCGATGGATAGATGAGAATTAAGTGGACATTAAGCAAGCATCCTCCTTGAATCGTTTTCGACACCGCATTATGGGTCTATTTGCGCCGGACTGAAGATAGAGGATGAGGAAGGCGAGAACATCCAGCCTTTCTCTCACAGAATATAAGAGATAGAGTAATAGTTGAAAGGCCAAGTGGTTTTAAAGGATCTGGGGAAGAGAAGCAAGGGAGAAGGGGGGTGTATGTTAAAGAGATTTAGTCGATGCCGTTGTCCGTATTAACCAATGAAAGACAACCTTGGCTGAAAAAAGATAAAGATGAGAAAAAGAAGGGGGAAAAAGAGACAGAAAAATAAGAAACAGTTTAAGAAAACAGAAATGTATAAGTGGAGAGAATTGGGATAAAACGGGGCCTCCAGCCAAGCCGAGTGGGGGAAATTGTGGAAAGTAAGTGATGTGGGCCTTTGTCTTCCTCACTCTATTATTCTTACCTTTCATCTCATCTTCCAACTACTTCCTACTTCTAGTGTTTACTTTCTACTCCTTCATTCCTGGTGACCCACCTTACTCTCCTCTTCGACTGCAGTGGATCATTGGCTCCATATTTGGGCAAGTCATCCCCGGTGTGATTTCATACTTCATCTGTGTATTGCTTTCTGCTTCTCTTCCACGCGTTTGCTAACTATTAACTGAATCAGATGTATCTATTTGCCTCTCTATATCAACGATCATTTCCTATCCGATCCAATTATGGGGTTAAAATAGCCCATTCTGCCTCTGCTTTTTCCCTTTTTCCCTTTTTGGATTATTGGATTATTAGATTATTGATATTTTTATTTATTTCTCCCTTTTATTTTCCCTTTTATTTATGAATCTTTATAAATAGCCATATCCTGCACTCTCCTCAAGGGTCTTGCAGGACTTGGATCTTGGTAGACTCCCTAATCACAGGACATAGACTAGGGCTAGGTACCTACCTAGGTAGTAGAATATGGAATCACCTGAGCAAACGGCAACCTGGAACCTATACACTTTCACCAGACATCGGGTAGTACAGTGGATATTGAGTAGAACTGGCTCCAGTTTGAAATCGTTAGCTTTCTCATCTGTCCAGTCGATATCCCCCGACTCCTCCACTTCCACCTGGGCAGGGTTTTTCTATACCTAGCTTACTACCACAGGAAGTACCCCAGGGGCCGTGCGCCATAAACTGCCGAAATGGTCATACTACATAGGTAGGGTACCAGGTAGTACCGAGACTTCTGATCTAGATATAAGCCCTTCAAAAGCAAAAAAGACTTATATCTTGACAGCCTTCACATTGGAAAGGTATGGAAACATTCAAGTTTTCCCTCATCCTACCTTGGAACCTTGGAAACTTAGTGGGCCCGTGGATACAACGATCATCGTGTGGAGCTAAGAGCTAAGGCATGGTCCCAGCAGCTAGGACCAACGCGCGCCAGTAGCTGCAGCGGACCTTCGGGTGTGCTGACCGATCCGGCATCTAAGAGGCCCAGATTTCTACCTCGTACTTCTGCTACAATCTGCCGGATTCATATCCATCCAATTGCCTCCAGTCGGAAGACTGTAGACGTGTTCAATGTTCAACCGTTACCTAGGTTCTCGCTGTTTGTCGTGTTGTCTCGCTCGTGTTTGGTGTTTCGGGAATTGTGAAGGGAGATGAGAGTGGTGTCTTGTAAGGCGCAAACAAGCTTCTTGCCATATGGCAATGGGGCAATGGGGGTGTCGGGACTTCGGGATTATGATTGGTATAGGTATGGGTCATCCTTATAGGACTTTGAACGTCTCCATTGTCTTTGGATAAGAAATCCGCTTGAGGGGTAAACATACTGCAAAGTACCCATGTCAATGTGGCGAGGGTACTATAGTAAGGTTTAGAGTAAGTAGCCGATGTCAGATTATGAGACCAACTTTCAAGGTTCAAGGCTGAACCCTTGGAACTCTTGGAAACATTGTTACTCCACATACGTACCTGATCCAACGTTTCAGGGATGATCTGTCCCATAAACCGGCATTGAGCCACCTGGCAGAAATATTCGAGAATCATAATGCTTAGATAAGGAGGAAAAAGGGAAAAAAAAAAATCTCAAGTCGGAATTTCACTTGATATTGACACAGAATAAATGCTCTACGACCTACAATGAGACCAGAGACTATACTGAATCTCGATATGTAGACCCAAATAATGGACCATGGTAGCCACTGGGACCTGACACAAGGCCAGATCCCACAGGCTACCGCGGTGAGTAATGGGACAGTTGCTCTCCTTCACTTAAAATAAGCCTAAACCACATGGAATAAAGTCCAATCCTCGTAAGGAAAGAACGGTAAGGGCCAGAGTGTTGTGAAGGGTTCGGAAATGAAAAATCTTCAGCGTCGAAACGCAAGTAGGACTTCCTGTATCCTCATCGCCAATGAAGGTATGAAACGGGAGGATCATAGAAGAACAAGGAAATTTTGGATAAAAAATACAAGGAACCAAAGTGCGAGATGATCAAATTGTTAATTCGAACTCTCGCAACGGAAGCGCAGTAGGGAAAAATAAAAGGTATCAGGTCATGACTCATGAAATGTTTTGTTTTTTTGTTGAGGCAACATTCGTATTGTGCGACACGTTCTGCTGTTACGCAAGAAGCATGTATCTTACAAAAAGTCAGCCACCTCCCCCATTCGAGAGGATAATCTATTCCTCGGGAACTATTATCAAGTTAGTAATCTGCTACTAGAACATGTGAATAAGTGTAAACATACTGTCAATCTCGCCAGCCTTGACATCATCGCTGACGTCCTTGGGGCTACGGCCATCGACCTGGCAACCGACAGAGAAGGCGGTTCCGAGGATCTCGAGAACGGTGCCCTGGAGGGACTTGGCCATGGAGCGGGAGCGCATGGTGCGAGCGATGGTGATGATGTCCTCAATAGGAATGGACTTGGAGTGCTTGATGTTCTTCTCCTTCTTGCGGTCACGGGGAGGCTCCTTAAGGGCCTGGATGACCAGGGAAGAGGCGGATGGAACAACGGAGACAGCAGCCTGACGGTTCTGGATGGTGAGGCGGACAGTCACACGGAGACCCTTCCAGTCACCAGTGTTCTTGGCAATGTCTTCACCGATCTTCTTGGGGGACAGACCAAGGGGACCGATCTTGGGAGCCAGAGCGGACTGGGCACCGACCTCACCACCAGTCACACGCAGGTGAATGATCTTCACCTCATTGGGATCGAACTTGGGAGCTAGATTACAATGTTAGTCGCCAATTTGAAATTGACCAAGGAGATGATACTTACGCATGGCGAGTGCGAAAGGTAGTCAATCTTCCTTTGGTTGTCGAAGGGGTGGGATGAAGAAGAAAGGAGTAAAGATTTCAACGAAGAAAAGTTATTAACAGGGATCCACATTTGTTCGTAAGCGAGCGTCTTTTAGCGTTAGGTCAGGGTATGCTGGGTCACATGACAAGACCGACTACCAGACCTCCGCTCTGGGCCCACTTTACAATGAAATTGTATTGCTAACTACGTAAATAGTATTTATCTGTTTACCTAGGTAGAGAGCGAGGAATTTAAAGATGACAAAATTCACATTCGTTTGATCGAAAAATAAACAAATAAAAATAGGGCCCTTCTCTCACCTACCTCACTAAGAGACATCGTAGTTAAAACAAACCTCTTGTATATCGGTTCCCGGGTTGGTCTAACGTCAAGTCATACATACATACGGAGTATATAAATAATAAAGACTTATTTATTTAGGTATATTTCGGTAGGTACTTAGGTACCTTACGTGCTTGGATATCTACGCCGTAGTTTCCAACTTTGGAAGGTCCCAAGGTTATTTCTAGTGCTCAGGTGACCTCGGGATGCTTCAAATCGGAAAATGGTATCAATCCATTCAATCCACTACACTTTGCTTGAATCAAAGATAAACATTTCAAATATTACCGCTAAAGTTACACAAGACCTGAGGAGTCAAAGACCGCCCTTTTGTTCTCATGGCTATTGTCGCGTTGTAAATTAGCTGGTACCGGATACAGCAAGTCTGGCAGAAGGCGTTAGCATCGGTCAAAATGTAGTTTGTCAGTCACTAACTTCATTAGGTGTTCCATGAATGTGTTTAGCGAGACATCATCGGTGAAGATTGTCTGCGATGAAACGCCGCCGCCGTATCCACCACTAGTGTGGGTAGTTGACGGGTTCAGCTTAGATAGAAGGAAACGGGCTTGAGAACCACCGGCATCACAAACGATGAATCGAGGCAGAGGGAAACGGTCGGCAATGAGTTCCTAAATTGATTTGGCTGGTTAGCTTTGTGATAACAAGTAAAGAAAAAGAGATCATAACGAACCCTAGCATCCTCTTTGGGCTGTTCCAATAGCGCCTTGAGATTTTCATAGCCCTCTTGGTCTTGGTAACCGGCTTTCCGCCATTCAGCAATAGTTTCGCCGTGGAAAATTAGGATGTGGAAGAATGTATCAAGGAGGAGGACGTGAGCGGGTTGAATGGATGCGGAGTCCAGCAACACAGGAGTGCCTCCCTCGACTTCCAATGAATATGAGTCCAGAGTGGGCTGGATCATGACGAGCGAGTTGCCCGTATCCTCGTGATTCAGAACATGGCGGTAGAAGGCAGTCTCATCAGGAGAGTTGTTGAACACCTGCAAGAACTGGCTTCGTCGCAAGTGGAACATAAACTGGGGATAAAGAGTGAAGTTCTTTTCCAGTCGGAATGATGTTGGGTCGTCTTTCCGGTAATCGGCAAAGCGGGAGCAAAGTCGGATGAGCATTCGGTCCACCCAGCGCAGGACATCTGGGCCATCGTCCACCTCTGCCTTGAAAACAGCAATACGAGCCATGAGCACAGCAGCGGCCTCTTGGTCGAATGACTGGGCTAGTGTAGGGTCGCCTGCGGGCCCACTGAGTGGTCGTGCGACGGTGGTCACACGCAGATGGTAAAACCCGGAGGAGTGTTGGTAGTATGTCAAGAATTGCATCTTGGCCAGCTGAGGGCCGGGCTGCTGTACAGCGGGGCCACCCTGGCTGGCAATCTCGAAGTAAATACCGTAACTTGAAGCTGGGTCGATGCCGCACATCTTCCATGCGCAAGTATTGCCAATACCGCATTCAGTCTCACCAACAGAGGAAGACTTTTTGTTCAGTGAAATTGCGTGGCCGATAAGACCAGTAACCTTAAGTTCCTTAGTCGTAAGGACCTCCAGGGAAGCATTGAATCCCATCAGAAGATTATCATCCTCATCTTTGTCGAAGATCCGGACAAAGGATTGCTTGAATTGAGATGAGGTGAAGCTGTCTGTAAGGAGCATATGACCGCCGGTGTGGTTGGATAAATTCTTCATTTCCAAAAGACCGATCTGATCTAGACAGCCGGCGAAGATATCAACAATGTGACCGTTGTTGGCGGCGCGTTTGGCAAGGGCATCATAGAACTAGACCCGTTAGTCGGAAAATATAGACCAAGCTCATATTGGGAACATACCTTGACAGCCTTCTTGTAGTACTTGATATTATCACGATCAATATCGTGATGCGAACGGATAGGCTCCTTCAGCTCGGGTGAAACGACATGACCAGGGCCCTCCGTGGCGGGGCCGCTGACAAAGTTCATGATACGACCACCGGAATTCAGGAAGGCAGTCTCAAGCATACTAACGGCAACACTAAGTGCTACACCAGTGCATCGAAGTGGTCGCTTGTCGTTCGCCACGGGCCAGGGGTCACGCTGCAATTGCTCGAGAACATTGGTAATCTGGAACTCGGCCTGCTGGACGGGTAGGAGGAATCGTGCCGCGGGAGGAAGGGGAGGGTTGCGGGCCTGCTGTGGTTGAGGGACGCCGGGGCGCACGACGTGGGAAAGACCCAGCATTTCCTGGACTTGTTTGGCAGTATAGTCCTTGTTGCCGCGAAACACATAGGACTTCGCGCATTCGCCATAGCCGATCTCATGAACTTGAGCCTGCAATTATTGGTTAATTTCAAATTGCTTTCTTTCAACCGAAAGGATTGATGCCTACCATGGTGCCATAGGTGATTAGACCAACGAGCGCATTGGGTGGTAGTAGGGACAAGCTCATGATAAGCGAGTCCTTAAGGGCCTGAAGACTATCCTCCTCCTGGCAAGTATCGACGACATAGACAAAGATTGGGGGAGCCGGGGCGGGTCGTGCCAATCGGTACTCGATCGTGCTGTTGCTCGGGTGAAGCTCGGGGGGTATTGTGTCCTCGGTGATGTCTTTGTAATGAGCAGGAAGCAAATTGCGGCTCAAGCAGAAGGGGCAAATCCAGATCTTTGCGCGAGGATCGACGTTGCTAGGTCAATTGTTAACCTCACTCCGTGAATCGACAAAAAGGCGATACATACCAGTAAGGATTGAGAACAGATCGGCATGGCGCTTTGCAGGTGACAGGCTCATATTGAAGCAATGGAGAGTCCGGCTTCTCCTTGAGAGGTGTGTAGTTTGCAGCAATGGGGACAACAAGCCGGGACGCTTCCTAAATCCGGGGTTAGTGGGTAACAAGGCAATGTTGGTGACCTATTTCAGATAAACACACCATGCGAGAGCTCGGGAAAGTGTTCCAGCTGAGTCTAACACCTTCGCGGTCCTCCAAGTCGGTCCAGAAATCCTTCTGCGCCTCGTAATCCATGGTGAGGATTATGGTTCGTGGTGTTGACCGCAGGGGTGAGAGGGGCAATAAGTTATACAAAGGTGTTGTAAACCTCGCTGTCGGACGACTCCAGTGAACTTTCTAGATCAATCGGCCAATTCAGGGCATAACCTAGATACTAGAAAACAATGTCCGCGACGACAACTGTAGAGGTAAACGTTCGAACAAGTTGTAAGAGTTACGTGTGATTGTTCCGGTTCCGCAGCTAAGGCCAGGTTGCAACGGGAATGGTCTCTCTGACCGCCCGTAGTACTAAGTCTTAAATAGCTCCGCTTGCCGCCCCCCTATCGTTCCTTTTTAATTATTCACGCCGTCTAAAAAATTCACATTTTCGACAAGCTTCTGTCATTCCATGATGAAGATTGTTTTCGCGTCGCGCGGAGATTGATTTGGCCCGTTGCTGGGCACCTGGTTTTGAGAGGTCATTCTGATCCTCTCGGATAAATTAGGAATCAGCTGTGGTCACAAACTCGTTGCAAATTATATAGTTATGAATATGAAATAGTTATTATATTTCAATAACATAGTCTACCTGTATCCATAGAAATCAACGTAAATATTACACACAACGCCAATTGAAAAGCCTCGAGATGAACGGCCAACATGAAATCATGAAAAATTTTCGCTCCAAGAAGAGAACTTCACTCCCGCTGTGGAGCCTTGGCCAGCTGCTTCAGCAAGTAACTGCGCTTGAAGTAGGTGTTGGGATGGACAATGGTATCCAGATCTGCCTGTGTCCATGTTCCATCTTCCTTGACCTTCTTAATCTCGGTCTTGTGCGACCATTCGAAGACACGATTACAGGCAATGTGATACCTTTGCTTGCCCACATCCTCACGCACCCCCCGCAGTATTTCCTTGTCATGGACACCAGTGGACTGGAGTAGACCAACCAAGTTGTCGACAGCGTAATGACGGTAGGGACATCCATGTGTCTGGCCAATGCCGACATTGTTGTCACCTAAGATCTTCTGGCACGAGTATGGTGGATACCCTCGACCGCGACGGTTCACATCACCACCGACATCTCCGTAGGAGTGGCGAATATTATACTTGTATTGGGAGTTGAACTCGTCATCCGTCTTTCCCTTGAAAGACTGACGCCAGAAGATTATACATTCTTCCAGCGAGAGGCCGATTCCCTTCAGGAAAAGAGTGTATTGGAGACGGCCGAAGTGCTTCAGGTGGTTGTTCTTGCGAAGGTTCATATGTAGGCTACGCATACAAAGTGGGAAGTGCTGGGAGAGATTGTCGACAGAACCGGCTGTGATCGCTGCTCCATCAACATGTCCTTCACCTTCAGAGTACACCGACTCGGCACTGCCGAAGTTCTTAGAGAGATGGTTCAAAATCGGAGTCAGACGATCATCCTCATCCAATCGTGGCAGGGCTCGGGCTGTGAGCTATTTTGAAAAAAAAATACAAGTTAGACAATGTTCTCTGCAAGAACAAGATATACGTGAGACGAACCTCGAGAGCACGTTCTAGGCGTGCTGTGAACTCTGCCATGATCATGCTCAGCTGTTCTCTTCCAGGAACATAAGCTTTGCCCTTCTTGAGAAAAACTATTCGTCGCTCAACAAGCTCGGGGACAGTTTCCCAGTCCACTTTAAACCAGGTCTCCTCATCCAATCGCCGCAAGCCAGGCGTAGAGCTCATAAGTCCCTCGGCAACCTCATTTCGCTCTTCCGCGCTAACCGGTTCCCAGTCTAGACTCAAACTGTCGATAAACGCACGTCGCTCTCTCGAGTCATCCTGTTGGAAACGAAAGCGGAAAAGCATAGTCTCAGAGCGTGCAAATCGTCTACGGAGGTCTTCCGTGGCGGAGAAGGCCAGGCGTAGGATAAAGTGGGAGTAGTGGTCTTTTTGACGTTCAAGTTTCAAACGGGGATCGGCAGCTCCATTTGGAGATGACGTGTTCGAAGAAAGAGGCAAGAATTTCTGTAAAAGAGGAGTAATATGTGATGCAGTCTCTGCGGGAGACTTATTGCGGTAGGAGCATGCTTCGATCTCGGCCAAGACTTTCTGAAGTGTTAGTAGCGGACTATAGAATAGTATTTCTGGTTTGCATACCCTTGAGACGGTCAATTGCCCACTGCTCAAATTGTTCCAGAGTTATTTCGGCTGTTGGCGGCGTATCGTACAAATTTAGACGGTACGGGTAATCCTGCTGCTTGAAGGCTGGCGCGGCGAACTGCCTCTTCCTTGGATCGATGGCCGGCCTACGCTTGGGATCGATACGATGGGCATCCTGTCGAATCATGGTGCGTGTTTTTGTAGCTTGCAGTCACGTTGCGAGTTATCGTGTAGCCGAAGTTGATAGATGGACGTCGCTCTTAATCACCTAGTGAAATTACGCGACGCGCCTCTTTCGAACGTGACTATCGTAAGGCGGTCAATCAATGCTATCTACACGTGATAATTATTGCCTCATAAACAAGGCCACTATGCCATACCGAATTCGGCAGCTTGTATAGCCGCGACTGCCATGTGAATGCTGACGAATTCCCTTCTATCTACAAATCCGAGAAAAGCCGGTGTAGAAAACTAATCCTAAGAGTCGTACGGAGTACTTCGCCACTTACGATTGATTTCTTTATCCTCGGCTCATTGATTTGAGCCGCACCGACAGCCGAGGACAGAACTCCACCCGCAAACCCCACAGATCCCCGGTGGGCATATGCGTAAGACCCGTCGCGCTTATTTACTATTTAACCTCGACACTTGTGTGTGAAAAGTATTACCAGAAATACTTTTGCTTTTCCATTCTTGTGGGTTTAAGAACAATTCCCATCCTGTTCTCCGCCAGATTTCCAGTAACAGGAGTCCCTTACAAGAGCTTATATTAATTTTGTATACGACTAGCTCCATTGCTAGCATCAACGCGGATTTGCTTCACCATGTCAAGCGCTACAAAGCAGCTTCAGAGAGCCGCTCGCATTATTCTCATTGGTGCGCCCGGAGTAGGCAAAGGTACACAATCGGAGCGATTGTTGTCTCGGTTTCCACAGTTGGCCTCGATTAGCTCCGGTGATCTATTGAGAGAGAATGTGCGCCGACGGACACCGCTAGGTAAGTTGAGTGCATCGCCATCCTTTCCTGTATACAATCTGGAGGCCAGGATACTTATGCGCGACAACAGGTCTTGAAGCCCAGACCGCAATGCAGTCTGGCAATCTTGTCCCGGACTCGATGATCCTCAGCTTGATCTCCTCCGAATTAAATTCCAGGGGCTGGCTGCTTTCCTCAGAAAAGACCGAATCTTTACCACTATCCTCCAACTCATCCTCAACATTATCATCCTCTGCATCCTTCATCCTAGACGGGTTCCCTCGTACCGCCTCTCAAGCCACGAGCCTCGACACTTTAGTCCCCGTCAACTTCGTCGTTCACCTCAATACCCCCCCATCAGTTATTCTCAAGCGTATCGCATCTCGCTGGGTCCATGAGCCATCAGGACGCGTGTATAATACAGACTTCCAACCGCCAAAAGTTCCCGGCAAGGACGACGTCACGGGCGAGCCATTGACACAGCGACAAGACGACTCCATCGATACCTGGAAGCAGCGATTGAGTAAGTTCGATGAGACCAGCAAGGCTCTGCTGGAGCATTATGATCGCGTTGGCTGCCTGTGGCGTGTGAATGGAAACAGCAGCGACGAGATTACACCTCAGCTATTCGCGGAGTTTGAGCGACGATTTTGCTGAGAGGTAAATAGATCGATTCCTATATGCAAGCATATTCTTAGTGGCGATTCAAATAGACCTGCTTCAAAGAGAAGGGTTGTCTATAGCCTTTTCAGTATTTCTTTATCATTCACCTCTCAGATTTAACATATATATAGTCGTCCTTGATTGTATAAAATATTCATACATTTCGGACAGGGCTCTCATAAATAATGTAATATGTCGTAAGTATAATTCCATGCATATATGCAAAATAACAAATCGCCAAAATGCTACCAATGCCGAGCAAGTAAATTCGTCACTTCTTTGCTGTAACATCACCTGAAGCCATACGGGTCTTATATTCCCTAGGTGTCTCCCAATCGGACCCAACGCGGCGGCAATCTTTCCACAGTCCCTTAGACCAACGCTTGGCCCGCGATTCCGCAAGACGATACTTCTTTTCCATCTTCTCGCCGCCGAACTCTGAACCAAATTTAGCTTCGTAGACTGTTGCCATGCCAAGCCTCAGCATTTCAAATGAAACATCTCTGCGACGAAATGGCGGAAAGTCCCACGCGCGCCGAACTGACACACTCGCTACAACACGATTGTATTGGTCCTGTCGATAGACAGAGGCGCGAACTCGCCTGTTCATGAGATATGAGGTCAGCCAAATATGAGCTTCACGGGCAAAAGGTTGTTCAGGACGACCGAAGTGAGCCATTTCAGGCGCATCTACTCCAGCAAGACGAATGTGGATCTGGAGGCATAGTAATTTAGCATAGAAGAGAGACAGCGGGGTATCAACGAGCTGCGGGCGAAACGAACAGTTTTATCTTTTAGGTCTTTTTTATTGGTAGGGACCTTCTTCCATGGGAGCCAGCCCCATCCTGCAAGCCTTCCACCGGGCGTATGGTATATTCTGAAATTATCTCCATCCCCAACACTGGTGACTTGGCCAAAGATCGAGCGGCGTCGAAGCCAGGAGGCAGATATACTAGGCGCATCTTTGACCCGGCGTAGATATTGACGGTGAAAACGAATTGCAAATAGTATGCCGCTTGTGAGGATGACAGTTGAAACAAGGGTTCGGGTTTCTGTGAAAGCAGTCCAATCGATTAAGTCAAATTTGTTTGTTGGCGATGCGGGGCCGGGGTTCGAGCTTTGGTAATTGGTCTTAATTTTATCTTTATCGCCATTGGTCGATTCGGATATCCATGATGGCCATCGCATGACGCTCCACTCCTTTATTTTATTAATAGACGAATAAGAAGAGGCCGAAGACACAAGTCGGGGATGTTGGCGGTTATATAAAGCAAGATTCTGCCGCGAGGAAAACTACCGCCTCGTTGACCGCTGAAGTGGGGAATTAAGTTCCCAATGAAATCGAGAAAGTATAGATATCAATAACATTTGGACTTAAACTGACTGAATATGTCTACAGGTGGAAATAAAATCGCAAACAGTCTAACTGGTACCACCACATCACGGGCCAAAAATAAAACGGAACAAAGAAGATAGGAATCAAAGGTGTTGTTAACACTAATCAGTTTACTTTAATGTCGGTGGTAGGCTTGACTTCGCCTTGGAAGCAGCAGCATGCACAATCTTTTGTAGCCTTTCTTTTTTGATCCGACGGAGATATGCAAAGAAGACAATGAAGAGAAGTTCCATCCTAAGAGATAGTTAGAAGTAATTTTGGATTTGAGGGTTCCGAGAATTAACAAACCTCTCTTTTGTCATCATCAACAGACCCTGTACCAAAAGGCCCTTGACAATCTGCGGCCCAATGCCTTTGAAAAGTGAAAGAACACCTTCATTGTCGATAATGTACTTCATCACTTCACTGAAAGTCTTGAAAGGCTTGCCCTGTCGACTTGGCGGCGGGCGGGACTGAAGACTGACCTTGGCGACGATGAGAGGTTGGGTTGCAATTGTAGCTAGTGCCTTGGACATGGCACCCAGAACTAATTGATTTATCAACAGAGAATAAAATGACAATAATGTGCAAATAATACTCACAGAAAGCCTCCCATGGCTTAAGGCTGTTCTTGCCAGGGAAGAATACCTCCTTCAGGCGCTGGTATGCGCCGTAGGTAATAGCCGGGTTGACTACCAGGATCAAGCTGGCCTTCAAGCCTCGCCATAGACCGGACCAGCCGTCCTCACTATCAACTACCTCTCGACCCGTCTCTATCAAACCCTTTCGTTCGCCCTTGGGTTGTGTCTGTTGCCGGGTCGTGATGACAGCAACCGGAATTGTAAATAACTGGGCGACAGCACCGGAGACAGCGCCAAGGCTGAGCTCGATAGCCGTTCCGGGAGTGTTCGTTGGCTTTTTGGTGACCATGTATAAGGTACGAATGATGCTGTACCAATAGAAATATGCAAAATTGGTTGAGGCGACTCCTAGGAGAGCACCTGTTATTCCGGAATACAGACCACTCACACCCTCAGACTCAATGATCTTGTTTATGGCATGAAAAGTCGATTCATAATGTGGTTCTTCTTCTACTCCCTGGGTGACTTTGGTTTGCTTCACCTGGACTTGTAATTTTGTCTTGACCCTGTAGGAACAAAGTATCAGTGAGTGACACCATGATGTTGAATGATAGATCTGTTCCTCACAAGTCAAGTGGATAGACCATGGCATTGGCCAAAACTGCACCCGTTGCACCGGCAACAGCGCTGCCCCATGGAGAGAGACGAACAGGCTTAGATTGCCCGGCCATTGTTATTGGACCGAATTCACTTGGAAAATGTAGAAGTAGTAGGAACAAATCTGCAAAACAGGGGCATAGGAACAGAATGAAGATTTCAAGCGTAAATTGAGAGTAGATTGGATAGGATGAGAAGTTAAGAGGTCCAGCAGTCCACACGAGATCGGAGATCAGAGATCAGATAAAACGGCCTCGGCGCGTGGGAGCCGAGGTCCATGATGGTATTAGGTAAGCACTTCGATGTTCATAGGGCAATAATGAAGATTTGAAAGAAGCGATGTAATGGTATTTAGATTACAGTATGTAATTAGTTCATCTTAATATCATTTTATTCATCTCCCACATCGTCATGAAGTATCGATGCTCTGAAGTGGTGACTAGTGCATTCATTCGTCTACCCCATTATGCGGGGTGAGATTTAACCACTTGACTTTTCTTCCACTTGGCTGAAGCTCCCAGCAAAATGTCATCTAGGTATATGCAACATGTTTCTCAAGCACGGGTACAGTATACTGATACAAAATCTCTCTAAAATTCACTTGCTAACTAATGGTTAGAGAGCCGAAGGGGACATAGCTACTGCGACATCTCAGAAAGCGGCACTCGATGCCGCCATCAATGCCGCTGAGCAATACATGAAAGCATTGTGTCTGGCATCCCCCGAAGAGAAAAAAGACCTAGACTCGAAGTGCAAAGACCTCTTAACCCGTGGAGAGAGAATAAAGGCCGCCAAAGATTGGCAGTCGGTCGCCCGGCTGCAAGCTCCTAGTCTGGAAGTCCGACCCCCGACATCCAGACGAAAACCCACCACTCGGGAAGAAATTATCATCTATGAAGGGTCGAAGCTCAATGGTTTCATCTTCCCCCCATGGGATCGCGAACCTACCCCTGCGGAGTTCGTGACCCGCGACGGCCAGCCTTTCACGTATGTAGAGGCTTTGCAATCGTTTCATTCTGGGTTCTGACTTGAGTCTAGGGATGCTCCAGACTTGCATATTTCTGAATTCCAGGGTTCAATTTTTGCAGGATGGAAACGGCCCGCGGAGCTTTTGCGCACAATGAATGGACATGAATTATTACAAGCGATTGAACCTGTTATTTCGGTGGCAGGCACCACCGATTTTGTACAAGACTTGTTGACAGACTGCTCGGTGGTTGCTAGTCTTTGCGCTATAAGATCCCGCTTTGAGCGCGGTCTGGGCAATGTACGTTCACTGAAAATAACTTGAAAGTAATGCAGTGCATGAGCTGACCTATAAAACAGCTTGCATCACCAACGATGTTTCCCTCTAAGAGTTGTGAGCCAAGCATATCTTCGTCGGGAAAATATATCTTTTCCTTCTACTTCAACGGCTGTTTTCGAAAGGTAGTCATTGACGACCGACTTCCATCCTCTAGAACAGATCGATCGCTTCATGTGGTTGACCGAGATAATCCAAATCATCTGTGGCCTGCTCTGGTGGAGAAGGCATATTTGAAATTGCGTGGCAGCTACGACTTCCCGGGAAGTAATTCAGGGACAGATTTGTGGGTACTGACTAGTTGGATTCCCGAGCAAGTCTTCCTACACAACGATGATTCGACTTCCGACGAGATTTGGGGCCGTCTATACCAATCATTTTCCCGGGGCGACGTGTTGCTGACCATAGGAACGGGAAAGTTAACTGAGCGGGAAGAGGAAGGACTAAGCCTGGTGAGTGAGCATGATTATGCAATTCTAGATATGAAAGAAGTACAGGGGCGTCGCCAGTTTCTGTTGAAGAACCCTTGGGCTGGGGCAGAGCCGACAATACAGATCAATCAACCTGGGCCCACTGAATCATCAGTCCTCTCTCCAGGGATGTTTTGGATGGGTTGCGAACAGGTTTTGCAACATTTCGAAAATCTTTACCTTAACTGGAACCCGAGCCTGTTCAAGTATCGAGAGGATGTTCATTTCACCTGGGATCTCTCAAATGGTCGGATCATCAACGGATGTTTCATTAAGAACCCGCAATTCTCCGTATACAGTAAGACAGGAGGAATAGTATGGTTGCTACTTGGCAAGCATTTCAAGACAGATCATCATCATTTCCTGAAGAGTCATGAGCCCTCTGGCGAGAGTCTTGGCTTCATAAGCATTTACATATTCAAGGCAGATGGTAAAAGGGTCTTCCTGAGTGATAGGGCTCTCAATCGTGGTCCCTATGTGGACTCACCGAACACTCTTATGAGGCTCGATATGCCTCCTAGAACCACCTACACGGTTGTGGTATCAGAACAATCACTACCATCATGTAGCCAAAATTTTACCCTCTCCGCGATCTCGACATCCCCCGTCTCACTAGCTCCTTCAACAGACAAGTATCTCTGCTTCAATAAAGCAAAAGGCTCCTGGACAGCCCTGACTGCCGGGGGCAATGCAGAATCTCCCCAATACTCTTCCAACCCACAATTTCGCCTTCAACTTTCCGAGAAGACTGACCTTTCGATTCTCCTTGAGACCGATGACTCTGAGCTGGCAACCCACATCAAGCTGTTTTGGTCCAATGGCGAGCGCATCTCAAGAGTGCGAAGTCGAAATATCATTGCAGATAGTGGTGACTACCGTCGGGGTTGTGCACTAGCCGAGACCAGATCCCTCGACAAGGGCGTGTACACGATCGTCTGCTCAACTTTCGCGACAAATCAACTTGGTCGCTTCACACTTTGGATATCTTCCACCATTCCAAGCGTGGTACAACAATTGGCGCCGGAATCTGCGGGCCGTTTAGTTACAAAATCCCGCGTCGGCAAGCTCCTACCAGGTCAAGACCGGATGCTGGCTTCTCTAAATGTGTCTCGACTCACGCAGGTCAAACTGGTTGCCAGAAGTAAAGCCTCGCGGATTGGCGTTCGCCTCGTTGCTCCTTCACCTGTGCTGATGACGATTGAGCGGGGCCAGGGCCCATACAAAGAGCTACTGGCTGTTTCTGAAGATGGAACGCATTGCGATGTTGCATCAGGTGTTCGCGTGGACGGTTTTGATTTATACCCTTTTGACGGGTCACATAAACAGGCTTGGATCGTGATAGAACGCATTGGAGGTCCTGGCGGGCAAGTTGAAGATCATTTCGAGGTTGAAGCTATGGCCGAGGAACGTGTGGAGATCGGCGATTGGGTGGTAGAAGACCAATAATGGATGTGTCCATAGAATAACATGATTACAAACCCCGTAACAGATCATGAATTTATTTTCTACGGTTTCCGATGATAACTAATGTAGTCAGAGGTAATAAAAAGCTACTTGTTCCCGATTTTGTCGAGTTATAGAGCTCAGTATTTCTGTATAGAATTAGATAAGGCTATCTATCTCCACAGTGCAGGCGGTAGGATTGCATTGTCCTGCCACGTCATTTATCTCGCGAAATCACCGACTTCCTCCAAATATTGACAATGGCGAGTAATATTCCAGCAGTGCTACGATCGATTGACATTGGTCGCTTTGCCCTGAGGGCAGCGCAGGTCGAGACAGCGAAGCCAATAGTCGCCTATTGGTGTGAGTGGTCGTCCCCCGCGTTGACGCGATAGGAGGCACGAGCTAATACAATCACTAACGCAGGTAATTTCCATATTGTGAACCAAATTATTGAAAGAGGTCTACACAGTTCAAGTGATGAGATCAAGCTATACACAACCAACCTGGTGGACAAGCTTGAACAGGTTTGTCGCATACCCCGCCCTGCTGTCTAGGTCCGATAACTGATGATTGTGAAATAGTTCAAAAGTGAGAATCCAGACAATGAGACTGTAACGGACAATGTCGCGGCAAATGCATATGTGGAACAATTCGGACTGGAAGTCTTTAACCGCGCTGAGGCTGCTATGACTGCCAATAAAGTGACCAAGTAAGCTCGAGTCCTCGACCTCAGGCTATAACAAAATAAACTTATCATCTTCCTTTCTCTAGGCAAACAGCAGACACATTTCAAGCAGCATCCACATTTCTTGAACTATGTGCAATCTGGGGAGATATTGACACTGAAATTGCAGGAAGAATCAAGTTTGCCAAATATCATGCAGTTCGAATTGTCAAGGCAATCAAAGCTGGAGAAGACCCCAATGATTCCAACCCTGCACCAAAGGAGGAGGAAGAAGTCCCAGTTGGTGATTCAGATGTTCAAGCATTCGATGAATCAGTGGCAGAGCAGGCATCAAAGCCCCGACAGGCATCTGTGGAGGAGATTCCCGATGAGGCTGATCGACTTGGACACCATATGGCTCATCAATCTACTCTCGATGAGTCTCTTCATCCGTCGAGAGATTCTTCGCTTCCGCGTGCCCCTTTTGAGATTCCTTCTGTCCCTCAAAATGCGCCTGGTACCCCTGGACGGCAGATGGACATCGACCTGCCACAGCCTGGGGACCTCGAGCTTCCTTCAACTCCCGGCACCATAGGTGGATCTACAGTTCCAACATTGCCAGATGCCCCTGGACAACCCAACACTCGCTCTACTCACTCTCTGCCCCCTTCTGACACCTTTCAGTCCTTCCCTCCGCCTGCTAGCCCATCAGTTACAACTCCTAATCCTGCCTCATTCTATGATACACCAACTGCGAGTGCTTTTATCCCGCCACCAGCAGCTGCTGGGATTCCTTCATTTACTCCTACCTCTCCCCCGGCTGCCCCTGTCCCGAGTGCTTCAACTCAGCCATCGCGTTCCATTGACGATCAATCTATCTCTCTGGCACAGAAGCATGCTCGTTGGGCAGTTTCTGCGCTGGCATTTGATGATGTCGATACTGCAGTAAAGGAATTACGAAACTCTCTGAGATACCTGGGGGCGGAGTGATAGTGTCAATATACATGAATCATTTTTATTTTACGATTAGCTCCTTTTAACCATATCTCTAAATAATTAAATTGATTCGAGGCCCCTATTCAAAAATCTAGCAATATATTGAGATAATAGAGCGGCAGAATATGATGGTCCTTTAAAATACCAAATACAGTGTGAAAGTTGGAGGTGCTGTGTGTTTCGGTTTCTGTCTGTTTTTTTTTTTTTTTTTTTGAGAGCGTTGTTGGTTTTCTATCCCAACAAACAAATCCCTTCTATTCACGTCTTCGTCAAATCTCATCCTTCTTCCTGTTTCATTTCTTCACCCCGCTCCTATTAATATTATTTTACTGCAATCCATCAATATGGATTACCACGAGCCCCCCGATTCCAATGATCATCCCATGAGTGAATCCTATGAATCCACCAAACTTGGAAAAAGACCCGCCAGTCACATCGATGACCATGAGCTCAATCCGAGCAGCTCTTTGGCGAAGTTTCGTGCGTACTTTCAGCTCAAGGACCACGGCTGGAGAATCTTCTGCAAACGCCTCTATCGTCTTGTCGAGGACTCCTCTACCTGGGAGGAGGTATCACACAATGATGCGTTGGTTCGTACGATCTCACAGAGTTTCTTGAACCAGGCTGGCCCAGATTTCTGGGGAACTGAACAGAGCCGTACTTCGTACTTGGCCCCCGAGGTCGTGAGCTCTGGAAGAGCTCTTCGTTTCCCCGATGATGGCTATGAGTACGTCGTTCTCCATTGTCTTTTTTTCAAAGAATATTCCTACTGATGATAGCCAGGATGAATTTGGTTCTCATGAATATGATCAGAGGTCGTGCCCTTGACCGCATGCGCCGAGCCAGCGTAAGATCTTCGAGTGGACTCATTTAATCAACATGACAAGGTACTAGATATACTGATGCGCACAATTTTAGATGGCGGCGGCGATGCAGTCTATTCCGTTGGCCGATGCTTCCAGTAGTCAACCTCAAGGCATTAAAAGCGAGAACGCGGAGCCAGATGGTACGACTTGTTCTCTGGATTGACAAAGATTGACTAACCTGTAATTATCAGTGACCATTGTCACTGGCCAGGATCAAATCCAATCGACTTTCTTCATCGTCTGCGAAGAACATGGGCTCACCGACCGCGTGTGCGTTCCATTCGACTTTTTTCATTCCGCCAACTACTTCATTCGTAAGATGGAGGAGTACTGCGGCATATCAGACAATGCCGATGTCCACATGCAGATTCACGCAGAAATGCCCTCGCTGAAGTCTCGCTACGCTGTTGTTTACCTGATGTGGTCGGGTGTCCACTTTGTGGTTCGCCCCAACAGCGCTACCGACTGGCAGGCTCTGACCGATCGTTTGGAGTGCGCTTGGAAGGCCCAAAATTCGGGAAAGCTGAACGTTTTTGAGTTTGAAATTCACGTCGTTCTCAAGATGGAAGAGGAATATCAGAACATGGAGTGAATTTCACCATGTCTAACTCGTGAGATGGTGATGCCTCCGAGATCTCAAATTCTAGTTACATCGTATCCTGGAGTCTGGTGAAACCGAGGATATGTTGGAGATTTGAGAGGAATCAAGAGCTGATCAGTCTAATGTATTTGTATTAGATATTCATTCAAGAAATCTCCCTTAATTGATTTTCGGAATTTCGACGTAGCTTGATGTCGAAGGATCTAGAGAAAAGGGGTTAGCGGAATTGAGCTTCCCGAATTTTCTGAGTGGAAAGTGGAACCTCCCGCATTAAACACAGTTCGCCCGTGAGACATGGCATTTAGTCTTCCCCTCTCTTCCTATTTTCTTCACCCCTTAGTTGTTGCTATACAATGGACCCCAAGAAGCCCGCCGTTTTGATTATTGGTGGCCTCGGTGAGTTAAAGTACAATATCCATTGAACCCGCTGACCCTATTTATAGGCTTTATCGGTCGCCACCTGGCACTCTATATTCATGAGAACAATCTTGCCTCCGAGGTTCGCATTGTCGACAAGGTTCTTCCTCAGCTGGCCTGGTTAGCTCCGGAATTCAAAGATGCATGCTCCCAGGACAAGTTCGTGCAAGCTGATGCCAGTCGTGAACGTATGTGACTTTACCCCCTCCTTCCCCAAATCACCCCCCGGATCACCTTTTTCGTTATAATCGTTTTACTTGGGAAACCGTTTGTGGGGGAAAAAAATCTCATAATCTTTTTTTTTTCTATTTAGAACATATACCGCGCATCTTTGACCGCGCTAATGGTGAGCAATTCGACTACGTTATCAACTGTGGCGGAGAGACCCGCCATGCCCAGCCCGATGACGTCTATGAAGCGCGCAGCTATACCTTGAGTCTGGTCCTGGGAAAGGAGGCTGCTAAACGTGGCATCTCTGCCTACGTCGAAGCCTCCACAGCCCATGTGTACAAGAGTGGGTCATCTCCACGCTCGGAGACAGACAAGATTGACCCGTGGCATAATCTGGCTAAATGGAAGATGAAGGCGGCTGAAGAGTTCGAAAAGATCCCCGGCCTGAAATCCTGCGCACTTCGTCTGCCGCACGTCTATGGTGGATATAACCCTGGCTACTTCGGTGTGGCCATATGTCTAGCGCGAGTGTACGTGGAACTGCAACAGGATCTTGAGATTTTGCATACCAAGGATGTCAAGGTGAACACACTACACGTGAAGGATGCCGCAAGTGCGCTTTGGAAAACGGCCGAGTGGAGGGCCGCCCAAGGAGATTGCAATGACCCGAATATACCCGCCATCTTCAGAGAGAAGAAATTACACATTGCCTTTAACGTTGTTGACCACAACAACACAACACAAGGGGATCTCGCCGATGCATTGGCTGAAGTGTTCAACTTGAAGGTCACGTTCATTGGATCACTTGTTTCGCAGTTGGCCAAGATGAACCTAGATGACATTGTCGATGACATGAACGAAGTTAGTCTGCAGGAATGGGCAGATCTGATTGAGAAGAGCAACATTCAACGTCCTGGGCCTATTGGACCCTTCCTTGAGATTGATGTTCTCAAGAACAAGGACATGTCCATTGACGGCTCCTTGTTCGAAAAGACCACGGGGTGGCAGCCAAAATATGAAAAATTCGACGCGAGTAGCATCACTGAGATGGTTGATAGCTACAAGCGTATGGGCTGGTGGCCATGAGCTCATAGCCTAGCTGGCTGACCCTTCTCCAGTCTAGTGCATATGAACCTTCACAAAAATCCTTTCTCTCAACACCTTTTTCTATTTTATATTGGACTTGTTTCTTTTCATGCACATATCATATCCACTTCAGTTCCTTTCTTGTGCTGGTCTCTTCCTCGGGTTGACCAAGTCTGCATTTGCATATTGAGCCGTTTATATTGGTTTCTTTTCAATCCTCTTTCCTCAGTGTTTAAACTAGGAGGGGTTTTTCACTCGTTGAAAATTCATGTATTTTAGGAGAAAACTCTTATTTTGGAGAAACAGTCCATGGGTGTGGACATACCTAGACAATGGCATAGAAAGACTTTGCTTACTACCTAGGTACTTTTGTATAATTCAATATCATCCCTTCAGCAAAGTTTGAACCTTGGAAGGTTCCAAATCCTAGGCAGACTTGCTGCTACCTACATATCTTGCATGTTAAACATGGCACGTTACCTCCCTGCCTACGTAGATATGTATGAACCAAATATTACCTAGGTAATTTATTGTTTTTTTTTATTTTCAATAAAATTCAGGTGATAGCATAACAGATTCATTGATGCCCCATCATTAATGTATTCTGGGGTGAGGGAAATCTCCTTTAATACATATTAATACCTTTGTGAGAGCCATGATTTTATGGCATAAGGTGAAGTGGCAAGCCTCCAAATTCATGAAGACATACACAATACTCTGATTCTGAGATACAGTCTGTAAAACGACACTATCACTAGCTTCTGTTGCGGTATGAAAGTTTTTCGACACGTGTTTCTCGGAGATACAGTATTTTTTGCCGAATTTTAGCATCTTTTAGGTATCATAAACACCCGAAATTCCCGGCATTATTAGTTCCCTAGTACTCCCCTATTACTAGATTCCGGTGTTAGTACTTGAGAGATTCTAGTTCCTAGCTTATAAGGCTTCCACGCCGTTAGTAAAAAGCGATCGTGGAAGTCATGGAAAATCGCCTGTGAAAATAACTCAAGAGACTTAGGATGAAAGTGGGCTAAGCGAATTCAAAGTGCGAATAACGGAAAATACATTGATAACTCCTTCCAAGGTTGGCATTACCTTATTTTAAATAGGTTTAGCGTGCCTAATTAGGACTAAGATAAGGCCAAAACTGGCTAAATTGGGTTATTACTGGAACTGGACATAGTTTCCGTCCAGCTGGATCCAGTTGTCCATCTTTAACTTATGGGCTGTCGTTGCTAGTATTGAACGAGAAGATGAATGTTTTCGGCATTGACTGAAGACTTTTGCTGTTCGAGCTACTGGAATACATGGAGGCCAGGATTAACGCGCTAGATACGGAGGCCAAGCACCACAAGAATGCGTTTTCCTTATGCGAGCGAAAGTGTTCTCGGAGTAGTACGGGATGGAACTAAGCCCCACCACGAACAAACAACGAAACTATGTTGCTCATGGATGTGAAATCTACCTCGACCTCCAGTTTCTGACCCAGGAACAAGAGGAGCGCGCGGAACAGGACATGTAGAAGTTCGAAACGCAAGCCAGTCGAGACGTCAGATGTGAAACCGCAGTATTCGCCTTTATTGCAGGCAACAGACTTGAATGTGGCTTCGAGAAAAATTATGGGGCATCAAGAGTTACCGCCCAGCGTATGCTAAACAGGGCATGATGTACGTCTTCAACTGGCGGGCTAACGTTGTTGGCCCCATGTATCGGAGAAGCAGAAGCTCCGGTCCCTCGCGATTTTTGACAAGTGGATTGCAAACTGGAAGGACGATAACACAGAGATTTCTGTGGGAGAAATAGCGCAGACCCGAGCGTTATTGCATGGATAGCTTTGCATATAAGTGAGGAGGCGATGCATGCTTCTCGCGCTGTGCCTATTGGTATCATTGCTTCTTGTGGCTTGTGTGATATCTTGGGCTGGGTTTCGCTGGCTGTTATTGCTGCTTCTATTGTTGGGTTTTTTGGGGCTTTCAAGTTTGTATATGATTAGCAATACATGAATGATGAATCATAAAATCACGACTGGCATTCCCAGACTCTTTTCCTGATAACAGAACCATTCATTCCATGCGAGTACCAAAGTTCAAATAATTTGAGGGTTGGTATTGAATTTGAATGATGAGTAAAGGTTAGTTTGAATTTGAATGATCTGATGAATAACGTGATGAATTATTTAGTGAATGATTTGATTAGCATTTTTGAGGGCTGGTCCTGTTAAATTATAGCGTCCCACACTATTACACCAAAGTAAATCCTATGAGTGGCGCACTCAGAACACCATATTAAAATCGGAAAAATTTAATGTCATATCTCAACAACCACCAGTTCAAATTATTTCTAGCTCATCAGATAAATAGATATAAAGAAGGATTATGAAATCATTAAGTGAAGTGTAGGTGAAGCTAAAAATAGATAATTTATACTATAATTTATACTATAATTTATAGTAATATATGATACCACTAGAATTAATCTATCTAATTTACTTAAAGTGAGTTGATTCTTTATAGAAATCATTATTGTTATATCTGACTTTATATTTAAATCTTATCAGTGTCATTGTTGTTGAGATATGACATTGAATTTTTTCGATTTTACTATGGTGTTCTGAGTGCGCCACTCATAGGATTTACTTTAGTAGATAGACCTAATGTCAATCGAAGGCTACTTAGCCCTTCAAATATCCCTAAACTACGCCTACAGAACTGCCCAACCAAAAGGTAAGAGTGCATAGTCCGAAATACTCCGATAGGGAGAAAAGGAAAAACAAGGGAGGAAAATATTAGAGTCCTTAGCTATTTGAAATCTCTATGATGGAACAATAGCCCTGGAGTTCGAATTCAACCCTTTGGAAAGAAAACTGCCAAATGAATAGAAGAAGATAGAAACTAGCTATTACTTCTATCGCTGTAGAGCTTGAACAGATTTAAGCCGCTGCACATGCTAGTCTACATCGAACAATTTTCTCATCTGTGGCGTAATCATCGAAGCCCTGTGAGCCCATTCAGTCTCAAGCCAGCGACTCCAATCCCAGTCGATCTAGTTTTTATGTTTATCTGGAGATATGAGATTGTCATGACGGCCTAATACCTGGTGCCATCTTAGGAGCGGAGGAATCTATTAACCCAATAAAAAATCCTTATCTGCCAAGATCGGATCGTCAGCCTTTCGAATGAATGAGGTTTCTTCAAAAACCACAAAAACCACATTATTTTGTGGTGTTAGGATGATATTTCTGGGATGTAGGTCATTGAATTTAATATCCTTAAATCCATGAATGTCACTATCGAGGTCGACAATAGATTTCACGATAAGTTGACGTGTATCTTGTGTAGTCTGCTGCGTTGTCTTGTGCCATGAATATACTACTAATATATTCCAGGAAGATAAGACGAACTGTAAGTCCCCCTTCCAAAAATGGAAGATGAAGTGAGAAGGATCCATAGAATTTAGGAATTCATGTTCCTTGTTACTCTGAAAGTTTTCATAGGCGGCTGATTCGTGTAACTATGATCTGTGGCACGAAAGGAATTGTAAAGCCTTTATCGTCATCAAAATAGAGATGGTCAAAAACTTTAGCAGCCCATTCTCGGCCTGTTTCAAAGGGTTCAAGAGGAGAATATTTTTAAAGCCAGTCTACTGCACCAAGCCGATAATACTCTAGCTCATCTTTCTTTTTGTTATCTCGACAATTTCTGGTTACTGGCGTTGGGGGAGGTGGGATGTGCGATTGGACTGTAAACTTCCAGCCTTTGAGTTAAGGTACTGGAAATTCTCGAACGGAGAATAAAAGATGATTGATACTCCACAAAGGCAAAATTGAGAAGTTCTTTTCTTTGGGACGGAAGGAACCATGTATTGGGTTGTGTAACCTAGGGCTTACGCTCTTCAACCAACACATTTTTTACATACATATATATTAAGTGTGTTTTTGCGTCTTTGGTGTTTCCTACCCCAGAGCTGTTGTTTTTTAAACCATGTAATCCCAGGTTTTCATCAACCTTCGAACCTTGGAAGTCTCTTTCTGCTGAAAGCTTTCTACTGTTGACTGCTTGTAGTCATTTCCATCGAAAATCCTCTCTCTTAGACAATATTCGAATTCTCGGCGAGGCCTTACTTCCCAATTTATCATCCATGGGTGTCCAAAATCAATTGATTACCTATGTAAAGCTGAGCTGAATCAAACGGAAGAGCTGAACCAAGTTCAAATGCGATGCACTGTACTATCAACTCGTTTATTTTTCGCGAGGATTATGTTCCGCTTGTGTGGGTATTTTCTTGCCTGGCGCTGTCTATCAAAAATGCCGGCATGAGTCAAGTTCTAGCCCATATGCTCATATCAAGAGGTAACAAAAATGAAGGAGAGATTGGACCGCAGCCCTCATGCAGATTGCAGCCAGCCGTCGCAGTAAAAAGAAGAGAGAATAAAATAAGAGCAATGAATAATCCAAGATATTGATATGGAAGCGAGAATGGTGTAATAGAAATAGACAAAAAGATGAAAGGCATCAAAAAAGCGGGAGAGAAAAGATCTAGAATTCCCAGTCCTCTTCAACGGATTTGATAGCCCATTCAAACTTCTCGCGTAAAGCCTTCGAGAAAAACTTCTCAATAGGGACGTTAAATTTCTTGCTGAAGACAACAGTAAGACGAGGGTCGATGTAATTCTGTAAAGAAAATTAGTGGTTGTATGCGTCATTTTCCGATAATAAAAGACTCACAATCTTCGAGGTACCCAGGGCAACCTCCTTGTTATCTTCCTTGTCCTGGGCTTGAAGAGACATAGTCTCAACACGTTGATCAAGCTTGGTGATGCTGGCCTCGATTTTATCCACAGTGGGGCCCCGGCCTTCGGCTTCGACCTTGCCGGACTTGTTCTCTTTGGCGAACTTCTTCTCCATATCCTTAACGACTTCCAAGCGTTCTTTGAGCTCGGATGCCTTCATCTCTTTCTCACCCTCAGCAAGAAGTTTCTCGTTATCTTTCTCAAATTTTTTGTTGATCTTTTGAGTTTGCTCCTCCACCAGGAACGCCTGATGTTCTTTCACCCATTCCTCGGTGAGATCTTCATCACGCGCGAAGAAGGAGGCTCCCTTCTTCTTCTTGAGGTTGGGTTCCAGGTCAAGCATCTGCTGTTTCAAACGCCATTTTTGATAGCGAAGTCCCTTGATCTATGAGAAATATCCAGATTAGCTTTGTATAGACATATAGTCTCAGCAAAAACCTACCCGCTCTCCCAACTTCTCCATCTGACCGGCATGACCAGCAGTGACTGTACGTTTGTGGTTACACAAGATAGCAACCCTGCGGTTAGCATCGTTGTAAGACTTGATCTTCTCAGCGATGGTACCCGAAGCCTTCAAATCCCTCAGAAGGGTGCTCATTGTGAATGAGGCATTGTAAGTACGAAACACTTTAGCTGTCAGGCCAGGCATGTAATTTTGCAAGTGTTTGTTGAGGGCAGATGTCTATTGACGTTAGCTGATTCCAAAACAAACGTTACCAGACAAGAGAAACCTACAGTCAATCGGTCAAAGATTTCATCACCATTCTTCTTGGGTGCTTTCTTAAAGATCTTGAGGTTTTTGAACACCTGAAGGTCGACCTTGACTTCATCATAGAAACGAATACTATCTTTACCCAGAAAATCGAAGATGACAGTATTGGGTGGCTGCAGGCTGATGTTCTCGTATTTGAGCGAGCAGCAGCCAACAGTCTCTGCCTCGTCTTCACCCTTTTCGTTTCCAGCACGGAGTGCGAACTGATCGATGAGATAAACTGCCGTGGCCTTCTGACGTTCGACCATCAAGTCGTTCTTGAGGTTCTTTTGGTAGTCCTTGCGGATTTTGTCGATATGCTTTTTCAGCTCGCGCGCCTTTTCGAACTTCTTGTAGTCGCTTTGTCCCTTGACATCGGAGTTGGCCGCCAGCATGACATACTTGTAGTTGCCATTGATGTTTTCCTGCCACATAGCCAACCATGTGCCTTCTTGGTCATGCTTAACCTCCTTCCATCTATGACCAGCAGGAGGAGGTGGAACCGTGGCTTCCTTGCCGATGTTGATGGTGATTTGTTCAGGCTTCACGCGTGTCTTGACGTGTCCAGTCTTTGGATGCTCACCGCGTCCACGGAAAAGTGAGGGAGGCTCCACGCGGAAGTTGCCAACCTTTTGTTTGCGACCGTCCCAGGTACAAAACTGGTAGGGAGCCTCTTGCTCATCTTTCTCGGCCTTCAATTTCTTCTTCTCGGCCGGGGGCTGGTTTTTCTTCTCCAAACGCTGCGCATCATAATATTCAAAGATGGGCTTGAAGTCACATTTGGTAAATTCCTTAATATCGACTTTCTTGCCTTGCACATCCTTCGCGCCGCCAGTTTTCTTGACGATATCCTGAAAATCATTGAAGAAATTCTTCTGGAAGACTGGGTTCTCTACGTTGTGGGTTGAGTTGAGCATGCTTCCAAAGAAACTAGCAACTTCCTCTGCATCTGGGTGGAGAGAAATCGGAGTTCCGTTGTATCGCATGCTGACGTTCTTTGGGAGAGGCTCGTAGGGGGTGGAAATACGACGCCGTTGTGCTCCAGCGTCGTCCACTTCTTGGTTCCGTCACCCTTGGTTGGGTCCTCCCACCATTTATACTCATCTTCGTCAGACTCACCATCTTCAGGTTTTTCGCTCTCAGCCTTGACCTTCACCTTCTTAGCCGCTGGTTCAGCCTTTACCTTTTTCACGGCGGACTTATTATCATCGACGGTTTCTTTTTTGACACCATTGGATTGTCTCTTAGCGGCAGGCTTAGTTTCCTTTTTTGGGACAGCGAGTTTGCGCGCAGTCTTGGCTTCCTTCGCGGCCTTCTGCTCAATCTGTTTCTTTTGCGCCGAAAGCTTCCTCTCAATTGGAACATCGGAGTCGGACTCCTCGCCAATGGCGGTTTCGGAGGCTGAAGGGAGCTTTCGTCCATTTTTGGCGAGGGGGATGCCATCGTCTGACTCCAGTTCTTCTTGTTTCACAGAAGTTGTTCGCCGACGTTTACTCTATCGAATGGTCAGTCGCTGAAACCAAGAGTGACACACAAAAATGTCGCAGAAACGCAAAATCCATCAATCCAGAGCGCGTACCAAAGGTTGATCCTCCTCCGAGCTACTATCTGGCTCAGCATATGACTTTTTCTTGTCAATGCTCGCCCGAGATTTGCGCTTACTTGCGCCTTGCGCGTCCATATCCTCCATCTCCGCATCCTCGCCCACCAAGGGACCAAACCTAATAGACACACCGGTAGCCAGGTCGCCGTTAACTTCATTCGAGGGTAGCTTTGCGCTCGATCGGTTGGAAGAGGGTGCAGCTAAATAGATAGATGACATTGTTAGACACATTTCACAAGCGCAATAGTGATTAAAGAGCAGTAGGGAAGGAAGAGAAGGACTGTGCGATTTCAGGAATAAGAGTCGGGGGTGTTCATGTGCTAGCCGAATCACCCGGGGGAAAGCTCACCATTGGCGCGTCCATTGGAACGGACCAGGGGGGTATCGTCTGAATCTGAACTCATTGTGATGGAGTGAAGGACAGCCGGTGGTGGATGAGAACGGGAGAGAATGGATCTCGAAGGGATAGAGAGGTAGGAGAGGTGAGAACTCTCGAGTCGAGTAAAACAAGTAGCTTGAAAGCGCAAGCAAACGCGAGGTGAGATGGAAGGGACTCTAACCAATGAAAATGACGGTAAAGACACGATTAGAAGGGAGAGTGATGCATCAATGATGCAAGTAGAAGAGGAAGTGGTACTTGGGACGGATGTAACTGAAGAAAAGCTGGGGGCTGAGAAGAACAAACTCTATGAACCATGGAATGGAGTTGGATTTGGGAATACATTTATGCCTGAGGCAGACACATTGCCTTTTGGGAGCAATAAGTGCGCCGGAAGCCGGAATTTTCCGGAGATAACCTGAATGTGGTTAGCGTATTATCGGGTCAGGGAGTTTCAACGCACTCCCGGCCATCCTAGCACCTCTAAGCATCAGCGAGGCTACTGCACTCTCCTCTCTCTTCTCCTCCCGGAAGCTATATTCTGCTTCTAATCCCCCCTCTCACCCCTTCGCCATGTTCTCCCGTACTGTTCGCCCGGCCATCAAGGCCGGCAGTGCTTCCCTTGCCCGGTAAGAAATGCTCTTCCGATTCTCCGGTCCTTTTTAATCCGCCGACAACTCGACATTACCGACTGTGATATCATCTTCTATTCCGATCGAAATCCATCATTTCGACCAATTGCTTCTATACTCGATCAATTACTAATTGTCAATCCAGCACTGCCCCGTCCAATGCCGCCAACTTTGCGACTCTTCGTGAGATTGAGGGCCGTCTCAAGTCCATCAAGAACATTGAGAAGATCACCAAGACCATGAAGATTGTCGCCTCTACTCGTCTTACCCGCGCCCAGAAGGCTATGGACGAGTCCCGCGGTTACGGTCAGACTTCCAACACCCTCTTCGAGCAGGCCGAGACCAAGCCTCTGGAGGACAAGAAGACTCTGATCGTCATTGCTAGCTCCGACAAGGGTCTTTGCGGTGGTATTCACTCCGGCCTGGCCAAGACCGCTCGCCGTATGGTTACCGAAAACCCTGAGTCCGACATTGTCATCCTCGGTGAGAAGGCTAAGGCTCAGCTGTCTCGTTTCGCTCCTGAGAAGATCCTCCTGAGCTTCTCCAACGTCTGCAAGGATATCCCCACCTTCGCCGATGCTCAGGCTATCGCCGACCAGATCGCTCAGCTGCCCACCGACTACGCCAGCGTTCAGATCGTCTACAACCACTTTGTCAACGCTCAGTCTTACGAGCCTCAGACCCTTGAGGCTTTCAACGAAGAGGCTATCACCCAGTCCGGTATGCTTAAGAACCATCAGAACTTTTCTGTTTTGTTTTAGAGGAAATATTTGCACTTTGATACTGATTCGACGCTCCAGCCAACATCTCCGCTTACGAGATCGACGACCAGGCTCTCGCTTCTCTCCGCGAGTACTCCCTCGCTAACAACATTTTCTGGGCCCTGGCTGAAGGCCACGCCTGCGAGATTTCCGTATGTTTCTATACATCTATGCTGTCTACCAGTATGTACTAATAACCCTTTTAGGCTCGTCGCAACGCCATGGAGAACGCCTCCAAGAACGCTGGTGAGATGATCCAGAAGTATGTATCCCGACTGCCTCCATGACACAGACAGATCCTAACTTTTGAAACAGGTTCCAGATCTTGTACAACCGTCAGCGTCAAGCCGCCATTACCGGTGAGCTGGTCGAGATTATCACCGGTGCCACCGCCTCTGCCGAGCAGTAAACATCATCCTATACAGGACGATGTTGCCCCCGGTGCAGGTTGATATTTAGATCGACTCTCCGTTTGTAAAATCAGTGTCAATCCATTTCAATTCCATTTATACTCTCTAATGTAGGTAAAATGAACTGTAATTGAACGTCTTGTAGCCTCACTTTTACTTTACTTACCATATTGGATCTTGACTGCCTGTTACCTTATATTCACTTTTGCGAGTCACCCAAGCCAAGCTCGCTTTTACATTTTCCGGACAACTGATATTCGTCTTGGGTTATTCTTCCCATCGCCATCGTCTGAACGCCAACTTCTTCCTAACACTAAGACGCATCAGTGACATTCGGATATCTCAGCCTGTGAAAACAGCCTTTCAGCTCATCACATTTCGAAGATGGGAGCTAAACCACCTGACCATTACCTGGCACTTGGAGTGAAGTCAGATGCGACAGCGAAAGAGATCAGTGTCGCATATAAAAAGCTTGCTCTCAAGTTTCACCCAGACAAAGTTAGTAACGATCAATCTTCCATGGATAAGTTTCACAAGGTACAGTCATAAATCTCATTTCTTCCGCTGCTAGTTTTAGAGTCTATCTCAAAATGTACTAAGAACTGACTAAAATCATTCCAGATCCAAGCTGCGGCCGATGTTCTGCGTGACCCTGCTCGACGTCTTCACCATGACGATACTGTGCTGATGTGGTTGCGGGACTCCTGCAAAAAAAGCGGCAACCACAGAAAAGGCGAAACAGAAAAGAAATACACCTCAACTTATGAAACGCAAAGTGAGTGGAGAAAGAGCGAGTCAACTAAGTCGCAACCGTGGGATGAACCCTCATACTACAACGCAAACAAGAAAAGTGAATGGGGAAAAAATGAGCCAACTAAGTCGCAACCGTGGGATGAGTCCTACAGCCTTGACAAGAAAAGTGAATGGAAAAAGAGCGAGTCAACAAACTCGCAACAGCAGGAGGAGCCCCAGCCCTGGTGTAAACCTCCTCCTTGGGAGAAACCTTCACCCTGTGATGAAGCTTCATGGGGGGAACCTTCTTCAGAAGATGAACATTCCTCAAGGGAGGAATCCTCCCCTCAGTGTAATTTCAATGCCCCCTGGGAGTGGTATATGCATGGCCTTACAGCTGATCACATGAATCAATGTGTAGAGGGAGCAAAGAGAAATATGGCTAGCATTCGTGTGGAAGAAGAATTGGAAGCCCGATGGGTTGATTTCGACTGCTCAACGGCAGACAGCGCGATGCATGAGAAATCGCGCCAAGAGAAAAAAAAAATTACCATGAGGACAAGCAAACTCCAGTTCCGGAAATGTCAAATTCGAGGGAGTGGTATGGTTTTGAAGATTTATATAATCACTCGGGTGGTTCGGACTCAGGAGAGAAGGCCCGAGACGACGCTTTTTACTGCTGGGAACATGGCATGAAGAACTGCTGGATGCATGCAGCGAAAGAAATGCCCGAATATATTGACTCACCTGAAGTTGAATACACACCCAGTGCGGAGGAACAAGCTAGAGCTCGAAGGAGATACTAGTGGCTTAAACCTTCTGAAGATCCACACAATGACTTAGAAGATTGGCACCAAGAGTACTGTACCGAACAGAATTTGGAAGCATGCAGCAGAAAGCAAAGCCCATGAGAATGATGCACATAAAGAGAGCACTGGAGCCCGTGTGGAGAAGCAAGCTGGCTGCCAAAAGAGCTATCATGAAACTCCGAAGCTGGGTGCTTACTATTCAGATCACGGTACCATGACAGAATGCTGTTCCGAGATGTACTGGATGCCTGCACCGGGAAGTAAAGGGGAAAAAGATTAAAATTCCGATTTAGAAGACGTTTTCGAAGGATTTTGCATCCCTGGATTTAAGTATTGAGACTGTACAAAAAGCAACACCATCTACAACGCACGTTCGGCTTCTCGGACAACCTCCAGGACTATGCACTTCCAACGTTTCGACTCAACTTTGACACTCATATTTTTTGTGACTGCCGTTGATCACCACTGGGGGATTGGAGCATTGGTAACCTTTGGTCTCGGAATTTCATCTCATCGACAACAGCGAAGATATCTTATCTCTGGCAGAGTCAGCTAAAAAGAAACACTTATCACTTATCCTTATAATGGATAAGGCTCTCATAGCTTGTAATTCGTAACTTAGGTAGGTAGACGTGTATTTTAGGTACCTAGGTACTACCTTCCGAGGTCTGCCACTACTACAACTTCTAGCATAACAACTATCTCTCAGCTCCCTAGTTATGGTGTAAGTCGGCTATCATTATTAAATAAAGCCAGTGAGCTAAGTATATGTCCCTAGCAAGTCTTACAGTCTGCTTCTCGGTGCGCAGATCCGTCTTGTCACTGCAAGAAGCCAATTTCTACTATGGAATTCAAGACTGCAGTTACGAGCAGTGTGATTACCTTTGAGAGCGCTTAATGCTTCCACTGCAGCGACTATTTAGGACTAGTCTTTTGTCCAGGGTCTTAGATAGCTCTCATCGAATTTCATGAGCAATTCACTCGTTCTACTCTTTGATACCTAGGTATTCATGATCTCAAGAGTGCCTCTTATCAGCTGGCATATTCCGTCATAAGCCCTTTTAATAGTTTGCACCATTGCTGCCAACCTTGGAATATAACTGATACAAGTAACAATCTTCACATTAGATGGAGATAGAGGAGAAGTACGTTCATTTGGAGAATTCTCGACGAAGAATTCCGAGTCAGGTCTACATCCACTCTTGACCTTTTGAGAGTTTCTCCAGTAGCTCGAAAATCGTCCTCAGTCTCTCATAGTTATGGTATTTAGCTAAGGTCTCGACTGAAATCGAAGCTCTAAGCGTAACTGGTGCACGTCATGGAAACTTTGCTGGAACAAATCGAGGAACGCCATATAAGCTGTAGAACTATGGATTAGACACGTGATATAAACCACAGATATCCATAATATCCGTATTAATATCTGTCTAAAGCTAACTATCAGGTAACAGTCAGCATAACAGTGAGTTTTCTATATGTAATCATTGCAATGTTCACTGCTCAGTTCTAGTTATCTAATGGGTAAAAGCGGCGAGGGGAGTAACAGTAGTTACACTTACCCTTATAAGAGTGAGTGGGGCAAGGATCCAGTTCCACAAGAGCTTCAGGACACCTTGCGTAATCAAGCTGTTCTTTCACTATTAATCTGATCTCTTTTCCCACTTCTCACATTCTATATGCGACTGAATCCTGGGATATATCCAATTGTTTAAATCCTACAGCTCAATTCTAGCAAAATGCTACCCAATAGTTCAGCATTCCTCCTGCTCACATCGCTACTAGCAGCTATCCCTGCTAATGCAGATGGCATCTACACCAAGAAATCGCCAGTGCTACAGCTAAACCAAAAGACCTATGGGTCTATTATCGCGAACTCAAACTATACATCTGTAGGTTTCCCCACAATTTATTGAAATCAATTTGCGCTAATAGTCTTGTAGATCGTGGAGTAAGTTATTCCCCGCACCGTTCCAACGGCTCTACTAAACCAAATTACTATAGATTCTATGCACCCTGGTGTGGACACTGTCAGAATCTGAAGGGTCCATACGAAAAGGCTGCCGAAAATCTGAATGGATTGGCCAAGGTCGCCGCTGTTAATTGCGACGAGGACGAGAACAAGCCCTTCTGCAGTCAAATGGGCGTCCAGGGCTTCCCGACCCTCAAAATTGTGACACCTTCGAAGAAACCAGGACAGCCACGGGTGGAGGACTACCAGGGTGGGCGTACGGCCAATGCTATCATCAACGCAGTGGTAGATCGCATTCCGAACCACGTGAAGCGCGCAACCGACAAGGACTTGGACAAGTGGCTGGGACAAAATGAGGAACGACCCAAGGCTATCCTATTCACAGAGAAGGGGTCAACCAGTTCTCTCATCCGCGCTCTGGCCATCGACTTTCTAAATGCAATTGACATCGCCCAGGTGCGCAATAAGGAGCCCGCCTCCGTCGAGAAATTCGGCATCTCCAAGTTCCCAACGCTGGTCGTGGTTCCTGGAGGTGATGCTGAACCGAAGTTGTACGAGGGCGAGTTGAAGAAGAAGCCCATGACCGAGTTCCTGAGCCATTTCGCCAACCCTAACCCAGACGCCACTGGACAGCCTGCCACAAATCCAAAGTCAAAGCCTAAGCCCAAGTCCTCCAAGCCTGCGAAGGCGGCCCCTGTTGCCGATGATGCTGATACCGAGGAGGTGCCTGACGCTAAGCCCGCCGGGGTACCTCCAATCCCTACCCTAGCCACACCCGAATCCCTCGAATCGACCTGCCTAGCCGCCAAGTCTAACACCTGTCTCCTCGCCTTGCTCCCAGAGCAAAGTGAGGAAGCTGCCAAATCTACCGCATTGGAAAGTCTTGCAGAGATCACACACCGTCATTCCAAGCGTGGCGCCCACATTTTCCCCATTTATGCCGTCCCCGAGATTAACTCTGGATCTCAAAATTTATATAATGCATTGGGCTTGCAAGGTAGTAAGTCGGTAGAAATCATTGCCATCAATGCTCGCCGTGGATGGTGGCGTCGGTATGAGAATGCCGAAGACTTTGGAATCGCCGCTGTTGAGCAGTGGATTGATGCTATTCGTCTTGGAGAGGGAACTAAGGAGAAGCTGCCCGAAGGTCTTGTTGTCGAGGCCAAGGTTGATTCTGAATCCGAGAAGCCTAAGCAGGTAGAGCGGGATGAGCTGTAGGAAACTAGTATGGAAAATGTGTTTTTATAGTCAAGTTCAGTTTGTAGTTGTCTACTATGTTTAGTTAGCAGTCTCTATTATTGTATCGTGTGTTCATTTTACATTCGCACCTCAGAATCCTTACCAAATAAATCTATCAAGAATCATGAAAGGTGACTACATGATAGAAATAGCTGATAGTAGCGAACTGAAGTTTTTATAAAAAAGTAATGCATCATGAAAATCTTTTAACAAAACCCTGGGGTTTCTAATCAACTAAAAAGTCATCATATACAAGACAGAACAAGGTAAAACCCGCAGGAACACCATAAAAAAGATGCAAAGAAACGCCAGACACTCATGATAGTGTCTATTTTTTCCGACCCTCAGTACCGTTCTTGATAATCTTTTGTCTCTTGGAGTCAACCTCCTTGTCATAGATTTCACGGGCGGACTCGCCCTTCTTTCGCTTAGACGACGACTTGGTCTTCACACTGACAGTGGAAGCACCGCCACCGCGGATCTGCTTCTCAGCACCCTCCCAGGACGCGGAGCCGTTATCAATTTCGTATCTGGAGGCTAGAAATCAGTTATTGTTCATTCGTACCATGACAATATGAATCAAAGGGTTAAAGGGCCCACTCACTTGTCTAGAGGAAGGGCGTCGATGAGAGCACGCTGCTTCTCACGCATTTCCTTGTCAACCTGCTGGCCTCCTTCTTCCAGCTCCTTTTCCAGACCTGTAGCAAGCGGTTGGAAGCGCTCGTCAATGATCTCATCGTCATGAGCACCGCCAGTGGGCGCAGATGTTGGGACTTGCTCATTAGGCATAGTTTCTGCGACAGCACCCTCAATCACACCACGGAAGTGAGTAGAGACCTTGCGGATGATCTTGAGGAACATGGCAAGAAGCTGACCGGAGGGAAGACTCAACTCTTTCTCCAGGTCATCGATGCTCTTGTGCTGCAGACCAATGGCCAGAAGTATGGACTGCTGAATGCCAGAGAGGCTAACCTTGCCGCCCAGTCGGTTAGCGAAGTAGTACTCGGAGAGAGTGGGGACCATGTCCAGGATGACGTGATGATCCAGAAGGTTGTTAGCGTAGCTATCCAGACGCTTCAGATCAAAGGGTGAGAAAGCAGCATCGATATCGGCCTTCTTCAAAGTACGGGGGACGATGGAAGAGTCGAGTTTTGCACCGGAGTTGGCAGATTCGCAAATACTGAGAGAGAGAACCGAGGGGAATTCACGGAATTGGTAAGAGAGCAGGGCAAGGAATCGGCGGTGGAAGTCCCGAGAGAAGGCGCCTAGCCAGCTGGCATCGTTGGTACCGACTGAAAGAGTGCGGAGCATCACGCAAGAGTGCTCGCCAGTCAGATCGTTGGGGGTCTGGCGCAGATAGACGGGGACAAAAGAAGAGCGCTTCCAGAATTTGTGAAGGGTGGGGGTAAGACCGTAGCTGACACCGAGGTAGTCCAGAATATCCGGACGACGTTCCGTCAGCTTACCGAACAATGGAGGCATAGAGCGAATGTCCCGGACTTTGACGTTGTCATCCAGAAGGCTCGAGTTGGCCAGCTCCTCGTCTGTGACGCGGACCATCTCCTCTTGAGGAGCGGCCGCCTCCTCTGACAGGCTGGTGAATTTGCCCTCGTAGAAGTCAGTCAGAAGCTCCAAAGCGCGGGAGCCGTATCCCATGCCAACATACTCCGGGTTAGTTGCAATGCGAACAACACGGGCACCAGAGAGACCAGCAAAGTCCTCATCCTGGAACTGCTGGCTGACCAACCAGGGAATGAGGTCACCGCCGGCTCGCTGACCACGGCTCAGGCTGTTGAGAACACTCTGCTTACTGATACGACCTTCAAGGGCGACTTGGATGACACAGAGCGGCTCCGGTAGCTTTGTCGCTTCCTCGTCAATCGGAGGAACGAGCACAAAGAGCTGATGCGCGGGAGCATCACTCATAAGCTGAAGATCATTGGGTGTGTTCTTATAGTGACTAGCAACGTATAAAGCCATCATTTGTTGAAGGAACTTTTCAGAGACAGGGTGGAACGAGAAAAGGGTATCGCGGTTGACCTGCAGCAGCTCACACTTCGATGGATGCGGGCAGCCCTGAGTATTCATACTGGACTTGGGCAAAGTTGCGTCAAGACACAAGACCTTGTTCAGCCACTTTTCAACCGAGTCTCCGGGGGCATAACGAATAGGCTCCGCGAGGGTAATCTCTCTAAGTGATCGGCCACCGAGGCCCTTGTCCGCGTTCTTCGCGGTCTTGCCAGTGCTTCGGTCCGCAACATCGGTATCATCAATCTTCATTCCTCCTCGAGACTGCTCCCGAAGTTGCTGAATCAGTTTCAGGGAAAGCGAGCGACCGGTACCCTCGTAACCGTTGATGGTTGAGGCCATAAAGACCAGGTAGGGACCCATCAGCTTTCTCACAAGCGGAAGTGGGATGGCAGCAGCTTCATCAATAACCAACAGCTCAGCTTGTCCCAGGACGTGGGCGTCCTGAGGCTGGATGTATTGGATAGTCTGACGGTGATTGCGGTGAATGTTGACTCTAACAATAGCCTTATTGAAATCAGGGTTGGTCGATTGCAGGATAGTGTAGTCAACGTGATCTAAGTAGCCCAGAGCATCGAATCCCTTGAAGATGAATTCAAACAGAGTCTTCAAGTTCTCAGGGCTGGGGGAGGTGATGAAAATGTTGCTATATCCGTGGGCAATGGCGGCCGCAATGGAAACACCGAGGGCAGCAGACTTTCCACGTCCACGGCCTGCCGTGAGAGTAACCGTACTCTTCAGGGTCTTCTCGGCGATTGCGTCCACAAAGGTCAACAGTGCTTTGGCTTGGTCCACTGTTTTAGCCAGGCTGACCAATGGACCAATAGGTTGTGTATCCGCCAGATTATCCTTGATTTCCTTCAGCTCCTTCTTTGTGCCAATGTTCGAATCATCGGCAGTCTCTGGGGGAGGAAGAGGTTTGACATTCTTGCCCCCAGATATCGGGAGCACGTTCAACTCGTCATCGACCACCAAGCAAGAGTCACAGCTACCCAAAGAAAGGATGAATCGCTCGTTAAAGCGAGCAACAACATCATCATGTGCCTCGGTCCGGTACCGAGAGTGAATATCCATGGACAAGGTATATAGCTGCTTCAGACTGTTCATGCTTTTCAGCAACAGTATTACCATACCACCTCCCTCGACCGTCTCGACTGTACGTGCCAGTAGGTTTGGTGTCATGGCCTCAAAGTCCTGAAGAATACACATGCCGTATGTGTTACCCAGAATTTTCTCGGTTTCCTTATAGTACACATAACGAATCTGGTTGAGGGTGATGAAAAGCTCGAATGGGTCCTCCTGGTTGGGCTCGCGAATGCCTCGCTTGACCTCCCTCTTGATCTTTGACTCACGCTTCTTCCGGTGACTGGTGAAGCCAATCAGATCCTTCTTGTAGGCCCACAACACTGACTTGTTTTGCTTCACATCGACGCTTGACATGATATAGTGCAGATGAACGATCACATCTTTCGCACGGTCTCCGACCACCACAAAAAAGCTGCGCTTCTTCTCCTGTACGCCATTTCGAATGAGAGCGGGGATACGCGAGTCAATCGCTTTGCGCGGCATGATGATGGTGCGGAGCTGCCGCGAGAAACGTAGGGGAATTAGTTGGTCAGGATTTGATCAAGGGAAATATCGTATCGATATTTTTGCGACTATAGTTAAAGACACTCCACTTCTTTAATCCTTTGAAGAATTGCCAGAAGCTTAAGACAGAGATCGGGATCAAAACTTAAAGATCTCTCGAGGTCAGCACATAGAACTGGACAGGAAGAAAAAAAATTATACCGCCCGGCATTAACCCACCGCCTACCTAGTTTTACAGGCCTTCACCGCCTACTACTGTCCACCACTAGATATGTATGCTAAGGTCATGTGATTCTAACATGAAGTGGGCTTGTGGTTTAGTGGTATAATACTCCCTTAGCATGGGAGTGGTCCGGGGTTCGATTCCCCGCGAGTCCATTTTTTGGATACATATTTTTTTATCATAACAAGAGTGCTGGAAAAAGCATTTAGGTTGAAAATGATTTTTTTTTTCAGGCGCTCTAATCTCACCTAGTTTTTCAGGCTTCATTTTTGACAACTTTAATATTGCTAAATACTACATGACCATAGGCTGTTTCTCAGAGTAGCCAGAAAGAATCAACACAGCATTAAGCACTGAAATCTATCTGATAGCAGTGTCATGTGCACACTAAACACGTGTTCCCGGTGTTTAGTGTGCTACGCCCCGGCCCTCTTTTTTCCAAATCCACCCCACAACCCTCTATTTTTCTAAATATTATATACATTGACGCCGCATCTCTTCAAAATAAAGTATATCTCTCTCTTTCACCGCCATTATATCAGATTTCTCCTCTCTTTCTACTTCAACCTCTTCCTGTGGCACTGGCACCCTAGTCTCCTCCCGTGGCGGCAGCTGATCATATCTTTTTTTATACTCTTTTTCTAACTTCTTCTGTTTTGCAGCATCTTCTTTAGTCTTCCGAGGAGCTAGCTGTAGCTCCTTAGGGAGACGCTTAATGAAGCGATACACACACATTTTACTAACAAAGCGATCTTCTCTAAGCGAGCGATTTGCCCATAGAGGGTTGCGGCGTGGATTTGGAAAAAAGAGGGCCGGAGCGTGGCACACTAAACACTGCTATAGTGCCGTATGAAGCTAGTCAAATGTAATACGATGCCCTATTCCCACGATTCAGCTCTATTTTTAAACGAACTAACAAACTAGAACGCGCAAGAATGGGCCCATCAACCACTATTACATTACGTATTGTATTGTAGATAACACATGAAGCTTGACTAAGCTAGATTATGCAGGTAAGTGGGGCAGACGGGAGGTCTGATTCAGGCTTTCGAGCATATCTTGATGTCTTGGATGATTTACATTCCACAATAAACAAGGGCGGGAAAGGATTGAGGCCCAGAGCGTCAACTTGATTAACTCATTATTGGCTTGTTGGACTGAAGTGGCTAAGTGCATCATGGCCCACCTTAGCGGACTCCGATTACATAGTTGCTTGAGCGTCATAATTTGATATTGACCTATGGACGGTCCATAATTCTTATGTCAATGCTTGTGTCCCCACCCGTAACTCCACTTAGTACTCCTAGAGAGAGCTTAGAGAGGTGACTGTCCCTTAATCCGGAATGGCTTGTCTGTCTTCTCATCTCACCGAATCCTTTTACTTTGGTCTGGTATCATGCTTGGACAGAATGGCTTCTGATGCCGTGCATGTAGACAACAAACTATTCGGATGATGGTCCAAATATCTATTGATACTGGGCTAAAGGTCTCGGTGGGGTAAGTCCCCTGCATCATGCGCTACTTAGGTAGCGATACTCATTTAATCTCTGACGGTCGCAATATAGGGTCTTTTTTCTGAGTTCCTTCTTTCTGACCGCATCCTATAATACCACATTTGCCTTCGGTATGTGTCCATGTCCAACCATGTCGCGTGGACTAAACTAACGAGCCATGAAAAGATCGCCCTGTCGACTCGGCAGTCTTGGTCTGCTTTTTTGTAGGAGCAGTATGCGTATATATAGGTCGCTATAATACATTATCGTCTCGGCCTGTCAAATCGATAAACAAGCGACTCGAAATCCCGCTATTTCAGCTCGAAGAAATCGAATCTCCAAACAGCAATGACTTTGTATCTCCTATTCTAGGGTTCGGGGAATTTAAGACATGGAAATACCGATTATGGTGCGAGCTTGGTCTACTACTAAGTGTATGTTGTCTGAGAGTTGAACTTTTTCGCCGAATTTCTCTCAGCAGCGAGTGTACACCTGCTGGTTATTCAGTAAGAGTGAACTGCTTAATCCATCTGGTTCTACTATACTAATATTCTGCAACAGTACGCCATCCCATTGCTTGTTTCAGTTTACGACTATTGGCGAAATCAAAGGTCACGACCAATAGACGAATCTGCGCCGATACGACATCAGAGCTCGCATACTCTGGCCGCCTACCGACAGAGCTGTTACGATCGGACTCAATACCGCGGTAGGGGTATAGTTGCCGCCTTATTGGTGGCAATTGGCGGATATGCAGCATCATCATTCCTGGCTAGTAGCCAGTCAACTTACATCTGCCCTCTTACCACTCACGGAGCATCGAGCATGCGAACAATTAGATTCGTCAATGTGATACTGGACTCTTCTATTTTAGTTGGATTTATCGAATTGGGTCATCGACGCCAGGCAGAAGTCAAAAGAAAGGGCGTTCTGGTATCACTCGGTGTCGGTCTCATTGTAAGTAGGAAGGCTGAAATTCTGGAGACCTAGCTCTAACATATCCAGGGAATTGCTGTAATATGGACTATTATAGGATGTTTTGTCACACGAACCCGGCCTGAGCAAAGTGCACAGTTATTCCTGGATATGAAGTACGTCAGAAGCACTTTAGGTCAAGTCTCCATAGCGGTATTGTTGATTCTGTCATCCTGGCATCTGGTAAGCAATGATCCACTATATTTACTTCTTGATAGAAGCTGACGATCTAGCTGTCGTATGTTGGTATTTTGGGAATTACAATCATGGGAAGTTTCGTCCTCATATACTTTCCCTCGATGGCGATCTTGATCTCCCAACCAATGTCTTTCCCCTATATCTCAATCAGTCGCGCCGCTATAACCTTGGCATTACCCTCACTGGGGTCTTGTATATTTCTGTTTTCAAGAATTGTATCAGGTGAAGAGTCGAAATCGCTATACCGCACCAACATCATCCTACAGATATTACTCGTCATTCTTTGTGGAGTGGGCCTCGTATTCGCCTCGAGCAAGCTCCATCTTATCTATGAACATCCAATTGACGTACTCACACATGAAGCAAGAGCCCATTATGATCAATTCATTGCGCAAGCTGCCTCCAGCGACAATCTTGGCCATGCTCTCATGGAATATCGCAGACGGTACAATCAACATCCTCCACCGTATGTATATACTTCCTGCCCAAATATTGGCCCCTTCTAATAACAGTATAGTGGGTTTGACAAGTGGTATCAATATGCCACGAGCCGATCTTCCGTCGTCATCGACGATTTTGATTCAATCTACAATAACCTGCTCCCATTCTGGGCAATTAGTCCCGACCAGCTTCGAAGTATGACACATCAACTGGCAACAAATCCTTTTAACGACCTTGGAGCAATCAGCATTCGAAACGGTACACCTCAAGTCCAAGAAGGTATCAAACCAACCCATGCGTGGATGGTACATGGTGCAGCAAAAATGATACAGAGTTTCTCCGAACACCTTCCCGATATGGATATTGTATTGAACCTGAACGATGAACCGCGAGTCGCAGTCCCGTGGGAAAGGATAACGCCTATGAATTGGGAAGGGAAGCAGCAACAACCTATTCCGAAGGAGACAGTCGTGGGCGATTGGTCTATCAACCGACAAGGTGGCTGGGGTCCTATATCGCCTCCTCACCAGACGAATGAAACAGTCTTCACAGACGGTTCCTGGAGAGGTGTCTACGACACATGCGTGAGCCTCACCTGTCCGCCTTCGTCCCGGGTACGCACGCAGCGTATCTGGAACCGCCGTGATCTATGCCTCGACTGTGCAGAGCCCCATTCACTAGGTCAATTTCCTTTGAATTTTGACGTGGCCACTGATATATGCCATCAGCCGGATTTGGCATTCCTCCATGGGCTCTTGATATCGCCATCGTCATTCAAAGTATCACAGGATCTCGTGCCTATTTTCAGCCAAAGCGCCATCTCCGGATTCAACGACATTCTATTCCCAAGCCCTTGGAACTATATGGATAAAGTGAAGTACGCACCTTCTGATCAAACTCCTGACCTGAAATACGAGGACAAGGAAAACTCGCTTTACTGGGTTGGAAGTACATCCGAGGGCTACAGCCGTTTTGGGGAGTATAGAGGCATGCCCAGACAGCGGCTCTCCCATCTGGTAAATAACAATACCCAGAACCAGGTCTCAGTCCTCCTACCAGACGGACCCCTTGCATATAGATACCGCACGATGGATGGATCTGCACCAGCAGAGCAGCTCAACCTCCGCGCAAACGTCCACCTCCTCGGCCCAATCGCCCGCTGCGGAGACTGCGACCTGCAACGCGACGAACTAGGTACAGGCCCACGAGTGGATTTCCAATCACACTGGTCGCATCGATATTTGGTCGATCTCGACGGAGCCGGGTTCAGCGGCCGCTTTCTTCCTTTCCTGCAGAGCCACAGTTTGCCTTTCCGGACTGGGCTCTTCAGGCAGTGGTTTGACGAGCGCATGATTTCTTGGCTGCATTTCGTACCAGTTGACATCCGTCTTCACGGGTTGTGGAGTACCCTGGCTTATTTTGCGGGGGTGTCAAATGAGAGTACGGTAAATATGGACGCACACACTGCTCAGGGGATGTGGATAGCAGAGCAAGGTCGCAAATGGTCTGAGGTTGCCCTTCGCAAGGAAGATATGGAGATTTACTTCTTTCGTCTCTTGCTTGAATGGGGTCGTCTTACCGATGATAAGAGGGATGTATTGGGGTATAATTGAAAGGTCATGAACTAACTGCCCGACAGTTTGTCATTTTGTCATTTTTGATATCCCTGTCTTTTTCTACTCAAAGCAGTAAATATTTATGATAGTTATAAACCGAATTCAATATCCTTAGCTCATTAATCTAAATTATTTTATAAATGATAAGAGGCAAATTGATTTGCCAGAGGTTTTTTTTCCTTAAATGGCCATGTTGGCACATGTGAAGGCGGGCGTCGTACTCCCAGAGTAGTCAGCAATAATAGCCTCGACAGCAGCGTAAAGACCAGGGCCCAGAACAAACAGACCAATGGCGAAAATCAAGATGTTCAACAAGGTCAAGCCAGTCCTGACAGCTCCTCCGAACAGATTTCCTCGGTTCAACTGCCAGTATGCAACAGCAAAGTAGATGAAACCGAAGAAGGAGTCGAATGCAGCACTGAGAAGAGAGAGGAAATCACCCATGCTGGGAATAACCTCGGCGAAGATGAATCCGAGGATCCAAATAGCGACCATGATCACAAGCCAGACACCCCATCCAGTGATGGTGTTGCTGTGAGCGTGTCTGGACTTGCCAAGGACGCGGAGGAAGATGAATTTGGCAACGACGTTGGCGTAGATGACGCCGATGAGGAGAGTGGGAACGATGACGAAACCGAAAGAAGCCTTCTTGTACGCAACAATGCCCAGACTGCCAAAAGCGGGAGCAGTAGCATATTGACCAAGGTAATGGAAACCAATGGCTGGGGGCACGGTGAACAGGATCAAAGAGATACCAGCAAGAACAGCCAATGCCTTGGGGAAATCCTGAGGACGTTCCATCTCGGCAATGAAGGAGGGGAACAGAATTTGAGGAACCCATAGGAAAGTAATGTTCAGAACAGCGTTCAAGCAATCCACCCAAGTAGTACCAGGAAGAGGGAAGGCGTAGGTCTTGACAAGTCCATCTGTGGGGTAGTCACCGTGGTATCCGTAAAGAGGAGCATCTTCAATTCCGACGAAAACCAAGAAGAGGAGGATTGCGACACCCATGCAGGCGGATGAGAGGATGGACATGAAGCTCACGTGGCGGAGAGTTCGAGGCGCACTAAGTACGATGCCCATGATGGCGACAATGATCGAGAAACCGGCAGTGCATACTGTGTGACCAGAAAGGGTATTCAGAATTTTGGCACCGGTGAGGACGTGGAAACCGATCAGCATAACATTATTCGCGATCAACATGAAGCCAGAAAAAATAAAAGCCGTCCGACTTGAGCCAAAGATGTGATAACCAAAGTCGCCTGTAAAGCTGATTAGTATCTGCGAAGTAGAGGAAGTAGCTCTTATCACTCTCGACTTACAGATATCCTTGATATGAGGGTATTTCATGATATATTGGTGCATTGTAATAGATGTATACCAGAAGATAACGAAGCAGGCACCTATAGTGATCATACCAGGAACCCATCCGAGAACACTAAGATTGTTGGTTAGCTCTCCATCACGATGGGATGAAGGATCGAAGTACGTACGATAGGGACCACGACTGGGCCATAATAGCTAAACAAACCTGCTCTCCAGCGAGAATCCAGGCAGTCTTCTGCCAGGACAGGGTTCGTAGCTTGATTTCATGTTTGTGATCTGAGTAAAGAGTCAGGACAATTCAATATTGACCAATTTCCTAATTAGGACAAAGCTCACCTTCGGCGATCAAAGCATCAATTGCTTGAATAGAGGGCGCTCCTTCATAGTCAGCACCGACATCGAAGGTAGCCTGCTTCTTCTCCTCATCGTGATGATCTGGGTAAGACATCGCGTGAGAAAGTTAAGAGATGAGAAGAAAAAAAAGTGAAGATCTCAGTCAGATCTGCAAACCCTGCAGATTCAAGGCGGGTACAAGACAGGATTTAAAGGAAAGAAAAACTTCCTAGCTTGAAGAATACAAAATCACGCGATTACAAACTCGTATTTTCTTTTCTCTTTTTTTTGAGTAATAGTAAACCTTCCCATATTCGACTACAAAATGAAGAAACACCTTGGAATGCATGCCCCAGATGGCGCCATAATAAAGAGAATATCGCGATATGCATACAGGCTTCTGGTTCGTTATCGGCGAAAGCCGTGCGCCGGGCCCCGTTTTGCCCCAAATCCTTCGCTTACACTCATTGACCAACGAGCATGGAGTACCTGACGACTGAACCAAATATTAGAACCAAAAATTCAGGTATTATTCCAAGATTGTTCACCATAAGACCGTTTAAAGACATTCTAGCATTTCGTGTTTCGCAAGTTTTGAAGCCTTACAAACTCTGCATTCTACAACCGTGGAAGATCTGTTTCTGTACCATAGACACAGAGATCATAGATAGTCAGTACTCCGCGAATTTTAGCTGTATCCGTACTACTCGTATTCTATTGAGCCTTTCCCGCTTACTGCGGCTGTAGCTTAGAGTACCTCAAAGTCCAACTTAATCTGGTAGAAAGTCTACATCAAGTTGTCAACAAGTACCGAGTACCAATAAATTCATGTATAGGTATTTATCAAGAGCTCGTTGCATACACGAGAAACGAGTGTTGATTTCTGCTTGTGGTGGGGAAAGAGATGTGATCCGAGATAAGCTCGGAGAGATAGCAGTAGAGTGATCCTAAATGTGGGGTCACATGATGGCACGGGACTGTCACAACATATTGTTCCCTTGGGATCAGGGTCCTGATCTTTGATGGTTCCTGGATAAGATAGTGGATCAGTGATAATGATAAGAATGATAAGGGAGGATCTATATGGTATAAACTATATCAGTTGAGATTTGGAGATCCCATAACAGAAAAAATCGTCCTTAATTTGCCCAGTTCAGTCCAAACAAACCTATCATGATAAACAACGTTGGATATCACTTCATGTAACATTGAAACTTGGAAGTTATGCACCTTGATTCGAGTTGTGGATAGACGCGTGCATTGCGCTATATTTGGCCGGTGGCAGAGAAAAGTACTCTACATGTTTACACAGTCACAGTATTGGTAATATCGTCGTCTACTTAGGTATAGAATGACGCCGATTTTCCAATAGATCCCTAATCATACTTAAAGGATTTGGGATGTTAAGTGATTATCTAGTCTCTCCTGCGCCAGTCGCTGGGTGCCATCATTGCCATGGACCTAGATGCAGCGATACTTTGAGAACGAGAGCTATGATGACGCATAGAACCCTCATCGGACTCGCCACGACCATAATTGATATCTGTACGATGACCTACCAGTGATTCCGGCATGCTGGGTCCCACCATTCAGTGCCTTCTTCGCTGTGTTCAGTTTTCACTTCCTCCTTGACCTCGAAGTCAAAAAAGCAGTAGTGATGATTACTCTTTAACGCCCTCATTCTCTCGTGCGGTGTGATTCTTTTGCCAATCGCTGTCCTGATTTTCAAATTAACAAGGTCTCTCCAGATATAAGATCAAGCCCCACAATCGTGTTTAAGCCAGCGGAAAGCTCAGCAACTTCTATCTGGTGCTCTGGCTAATTCATCATCTAACCCAAGCCACCAAACAAAGAGTCTTCGCCCCTCATAGTTCTGCACCACATATAACCAAATTGATTATTGTCCCATGGGGACCCTGCTCAATCCCCCTGTTATTGAGCTGACGAATTGGATTGCCGCTACCGTTACCCCTAATTTGTGGGGACCAATCGCCCCATCGGTCGAGAGAAGCCTTGTCGTCGGTGTTGAAACACCGATTTTGCTACTTCTGAGGTTCACACGACCCCATATTGATATGCCGTCTATTGATAACTGCATTCAAGGATATAATGGCATGACCCACTGCCGCGTCATCTGGTAAGTCGACAAAAACAGTAACGTATGTTTCGTGCGCTGACCGGGTCGATGGAGATATGAATATTTTGTATGTTGTTGAAGCCATTGTTGCCAAGAATTTCCTCGATGTCTACAGTATAGTTAGCCTTGGCACTGTAGGGAATATTACCTCAACTTACGACGTAAGCAGCCTTCAAAGAGCATCATATGTAGAGGCGATATTACCTATGTAGATCCTTCTGCCTCTAGATATCTCCTACTTTTCTACCAAAAATACCGGTATGAGAAGCTTGTCCCATCATCAACTTTGAAAGGAATCACTTTACGTAAATGTGTTTAGTAATTCAGTTTCATTCATTTGTGGCATTTGAATGATTGGCCAGCCAGTCACAGTCTATTTGACAACCAAGTTTTACCACGTGACTTAATAAATGCGCGGCAAGTGGATCTAGTGATCTAGTGTATGTAAATAGTAAATAATAAATGTAAATCTTTAATTTTAGTGTAGCTATGGCCTTTCCCATCATGTAATGATAAATGGCATGATCCAAAGTACGCTGTACTCGGTAAAGGAGTGAGTTGTATTGCGCAGTCCTGATGAGACAGACTAAGCCAAGCTCAGAAGAGCCTAGAGACTAATGTCAAATTAGGTAGATCACCTGAATCGGAAATCACTTATGGTGCCGTTGTTATATCCGATTTGGAATCCAGAATTATCGCCCGAAAATACCACATTGGTATTATAAGTGGTGGCTGTGGATTGAATGACCTTTTCAACCATCTCCGTCAACAATTTGTCGTCGCCGGCAACCTTCTTCAGCAAAGGAAGAGCACCATTGATCTTTCCCATTTCTGCAACCTCTTCCTTACAAAGTGCTCGCTGACCCTCTTTAGCCTCGGGAAATAGTTGAATAAGCTCCTCGACCAAACCACTGACGCTGTCAATCAGTTGCGTAAAGTTTCTCTCTTCGTATAAGGTCAGCCCAGTGGTGGTCTCCAGATCTTGATTACCTTGTCTTTGCCTCACAAGATCAGTCATTGTCTGATGAAGGGAGGTTCCGACCCTGTCAAGCTCTTTTGCGGGTTCCAGCAATTGAACAGAAGGGTTGCGCCGTTGTAGCCGCTTTGAAATGCCCTCAGCAAAGGAAAATTGACCCGTGATCCCACTGAGAAGTTCCTCCACCTGTGATAAATCATCGGGTGAGAACTTTGTGCAAGACTTGACATCTTTCAGGTCTTCAAGTCCAATAGATCTTGCCCACCGCGACAGTCGCAACCTAAGGACATTCATCTTCAGTAGACTTGCCTGAAAGCCATCGCCAAACTTCTCTCCCATTTGAACAGACCCGAGGTAAGCAACAATTTCGTTAAGAGTTCGTGATTGCTCGGCCATTGCGTCTAATGTCTCACGTTGCAAGTCCGTCGCCGTCTCTAACTTGGATGAAAGCTCACTGTTCTGGTCTATGAGTTTGGTCGTGTTGGTGTCTATGGTACTCGTCCGCTCAGCAATAAGATTTGCGTTAGAGACAAGAAACTCCACATTTCCATTCATACTTTGCGCCACCTCTTGAAGAATCTCAATGTGGTTCAAGATCGTCAATCCGATGGCCTGACTCAGCTCATTCACAGCATCCTCCATATCTGTTGTCGCTTTGGTGAGGTCATCATCAGTTCCTTTTAGCAGGCTCTCAGCCCATCTTTCTGCTGAATATCAGTCGTCGATCTACAAGCTCGAGTGGCTAGAAATCTTACTGAGTCGTTTCTCTTGACAATATTTCTGTGTGATGGAGCATATAGCGAGAAAGCTTGAGAACACACGTATGACACAACGCTGGAAAGGAGAGGAATCTGGCATCCTCTTATCAATGATAGAAATTCTATCAAAGAATCTATGTGAGAATTCGAAAAATGCCATGACTTTATCATAATCGGCAGAAACATCGGCAAAGGACTAGAAAAGTCAGACATTTCCAGCCATTTCAAATCACAGCTCGCCATACCTGCATCACTTGGTCCAGGGCCGAGAATATGAGACTAGCCGGCATGGCAGCAGGAAAAATCTGAGCCAGTCAGTACTGTATCATCAACCAATTATTGTCGCGACTCACGGAAGCCGCATTTCCAACTGATTTCGCGGAATTGACAATATCCTTAATAAGCCACAAGTTGTTCTTGAAGGCAGTCCGTACTTTGGATACCTTAGACTTGTTGTCGCGAAAAGCCATGAACTTATCTGAGAGGTCTTGTGTCCTATTGATGACCTCATCCATGTTCTTGAACTGTCCAAGCTGAAGGCTTTTCCCAGTGGTACTTTCGTACGACTTTACTGCCTCTACCCATAACCGGGAAAGTTCAGAGCCCGCCTCAGCCGGGCCATTTGATGGTTGAGCCGCCATAACAAAATATCAAAAATGAAGTAATGTATACTTAGATGTGTTGAAGCGTCTAGAGCAGACAAGGGGCTCAAACACTTCTACTCTGTAGGTGAGAAGATTGCCAGGTGGTCTCTGCCTAGGTGGGGATGTCACAATTGTCACTAGTCTAGATTCGTGAGCTAACGTGGCTTTCAGCATCTTACAGGGCTGAGTTGACCCTCTTGTCCAATAGGACTTTGTTCGTCCAATCCGAAGCGCTGAGATTTCCAGATTCAACCCGACTCAGCCAAAAACCAAGCTAAGAGCCCTAACCCCGCCCGGGCGCGCCTTACAGGTCGGCTTTTGCCACTGCTTACATGTTTGCTTGCGATGGTTGGATTCTAAATCATCCGATACTTGGGAACCATAGTAGGTATCAAAGACTGCCCCAGTTATACGGAGTAGGTACTATGGTCGCATTTGTCTACCTAGGTAATACACGTGCACAGTGACAACCATCTTATTTTCTAGACATTCTAGTGAAAAACGTCAAAAATTCACTTACCACCAAATACAAAACCTGTCTGGTTTCCGTTGTTCTGTCCAAGCTGATAACCATGATTCGTTCCAGTGAAAGACGTGTGAGATATATTGCTGGTAGTACCTTTCCCCTCGGCATCAGGCAAAGCGTCGACCCATTCTTGAAAGACTCGAGAAACCCGTTTAAAGTCTTTGTCTTTCTCATCTTCAAATCGGTAAATTTGGTGGTGATTACCAGTAAGACGGGTAGCAGGCGAACCGCCCGGGAATTGGGCCAGAGACATGTCCACGATCTTCATACTCTGGTTCTTCAGCTGCGTAGATGCGCCTTCGTAGAAACACTCTATCTTCACCGGATAATGTTGTCGTAACTGAGCAAAATGGGACGGAATTGTCAGAATCCGTTTGGACAAGAGTTCTAGGTTATAGTCGCTCGGGAAATCCTGTTCAGCGAGAAGGAAATACTTTGTCGCTTCACTCAATGTTTTTGGCTGGTAGTGAGGTGTTGCGAAAAGTATGAGACCCTGCACACAGCTAACCAGCTGTTTTCTCTGTTCGTGTTGGCAAGCCCTAACAAGAGCCTGTAATCTCTCAGTTAGTTCCCCTTGGAATATCGATTGAGGGGCAAACCAACATTTTCACAAACCAGGCCACCTAAACAGTGCGCTGCAAAAATTAGCGGTCGGCCTGCTTGTGATGAGTCAATCTTTGCAAAGTCAAGATCATGACGAAGAGTCCAGACCCTGTCGCCACGCCGCTCTCTCATGAGCTCAGCGATCAGATCATCCGAGATGCCATCTATCAGATCATCTTTACTCCAGAATGAATCGATCACAGCGTCGTCATATTCAAAGCTTAGGATACGAGCTTTGGGGACTTGCTTGGCAAGAAGCTTTTCTGGCCAAAGGACATCGCTCTCTATCTCATCTGCTTCGGCTCTTAGGCCATGGATGAAGACGATGCTACACTTAGGTTAGCGGAGGAGACAACTCAAAAAACTTCTGGTATCTTAATCGACTTTAGCATCAGGAGGGTCTTTTATAATTTTCACAGACATGGTGTATGGCGCTCTTGAATGGTGATCTATATAGGATGATGCGTTTGGAAAGGCCAACTGCCTGGATAGAATAGAGGCTGCTTGCACAGGTGGGATCATTGAGGCCTAAAATAGACTACTGTTAAGAGGATGCCAGTGTCCATCCGATAATGCATCGGTGTACCTACATTCAGCTTCACAGTATCACTTGACAGGATCCATCTGAGCAGTGGATCCCAATGATCCAGTCGTTTCCCGAAAAAAGGAGGGGTATGCATTTGGGCTGAGTATCGTGCCCGATAGCGTATACCAAAGTGGAGTAGGATATTGACTGAAAGCTCATACCACCTTAGTGATAGTACTTCGTATTATGATACTTTTCATCTACTCTTCAGCCTCTACTATGAAATATGAAGATGGGTATGCTAATTAAGAAACTCATTACTCAGGTATTTCTCTACTTCGTATTTTCAGGCCATCATAGTAAAATATGATCTATCAATTTAAACCATTTTTGGGTACTTAGGTAGCTTTATATACCGTTTTTTCTATGCCAGGTGGAGCTTTCCTATTTCAGGTGCCCCCGCTTTTATGAGGGCGCTTGGGTCAGGCTCTCTGAGTAGGGCTCGCCGGAGCTACTCATTACTATCAAGTGATATATTAACGATGTCTAATAAGCGCTCAGTGAGTACTCAGTGATTGCGATTGGCTGCTCACTAACCGCTCTATTAAGCACTCAGTCTACGTTCAGTCTATACCGAGAGCGGTTATTTTCTTGTTCCTGCCCAAATCTTTTTCTCTTTGCTCCCTCTTGCTGCACCCACGTCACCGATTCAAAGCTTTATTATCATGTTTGATAGGCTACGTACCTATTACTATGTCTGACGCTCACACGCAAGCCCAGGAGCTAGACGCAAGGCTTGTCGCAACGATCTCTGGTACATTTACCTCAGATGGTGTTCCGAGCACCCTTTGGGGTAACTATTTACTGACTATATATGGTATCCCCACTATTGTTGACGTTCGTGATTTTCTTTTCTTCTAAATGAAAGGTTTTTGACCTAATGATATGGTGTGGCTTATGTTGTACCCGGCGAATCGACGAAAACTGCCTTGACCTCGATTCAGAAAGCTGGTTTTGCCGCTTGTCCACAAATTCTAGGTTGCCCTGTTCTAGATGGATGTCAGGGAAGCCTCCACTTTGAGCATTTGCACATTGACGACGAATTTGTAATCTCAGTATACTGGAAGTCCGATGTGCTATGGGAACTATCTTTTTTCCGAAGGGAGCCTAGACATTTTGAATGCATCAGACAAATAGCTTCCATCAGCGGCACCTGGCCGTGGCCCAAGACGCTTGCCACTTGAATTTGGCTTCGTACAGAATCCTCACCCTGTTCGATACTGTGGGGCTGTAATCATGTTGCTCTGTCGAGATCATGGCACCAGATCTGCAAATTACTGGATGGCGATTCTGACCTATATTCTTGAATATGTGGACGGGTCAGTTTTGTTTGATGAGAACAGCCTAGGCGAAGCCTATAAATTAGTCTATCTTGCACTCAAAGAGGGAGATTTCCCCAGGATGTACCTCCTTCTAGATGATCTCCGCAGTGAATTGGCTAGAGAGCGCCTTTGACGACACAGAATCGATAATTACTAGTCGTCCCTCTACCATCATGCTTTTTCTATAATGTCCTCTCTCAGCGGCTCATATTTCAAAGATTTTGGCAGTGTCAAACCCCTCTGTCTGAAAATAATAGTATCCTCTTTGGTTTGAAACTACTCTTTTTCCGATCTCTGCGCCTCGGAAGTCACAGTTGAAATAGGTATGACTAAAAGCCCATATTTTGATAACCTCCTGTTTCCAGCAGAATTCGCCTGATAAATCAGACATAAAACCAGAGGAGATTTTGCTATGTCTATGCTTCGGATCGACGACGGTTTCGCTGATTAACGGACAATAATAGGTGAACACAACGATTCTGCGACTAGGTTCCAAGCACGAAATATACTTTATTTCACGATTAAGCCATTCAACGTCGGTTTGGTGTGCTTCAACCTACCAATCACTAATATGATAAAAGTCGTTCAGACCATAACTGACGCCTTCCATCTGTGTTTGGGCTATTTGGGAAAATAGGGTGCAGCCGAGGATGCTTAGTGTCGGTGAAAAGTCATAGCGTGTCTAGTCGAGGAAAACAAACTGACCCTGCGTTTTGCCTCAAAGGTATGCTATTACAAAGCTAATTGATTTCTAAGCTTCGGAGGATGTTCGGGTTCAATATCAGATTACAAATTACGTCTACCAAACTTAGAAATAGCGACGACTTCGTTGTCTTAATTTTAAGATGAACGGATTTAACGCGGAGATTACGTCCTACGGAGATAGCTATAAGAGTACTCCGTACTCCGTATTTAATAAATAAATCTAATAGTAACTACATAAATAGGAGCTCCCATCACTCTCATACTCCAAACTTCCAACTCCAAAACAAACCTAGTTCAAGCAAAAAGACATGGCTTCGTATTTAGTTACCGGCTCATCGCGCGGTCTAGGTTTGGCACTTGTCTCCCACCTGGCATCGTTGCCCGAAGCCGAAGTCGCAACTATCATCGCCACCGCGCGGCAAGATAACTCGACTCAGCTCAAAAATATTGTGAGCGCATCGCCGGGACGGATTAAGTTTGTTAAATTGGACGTGACCGATAAGACCAGCGTCGAGGAGGCCGTTAAGTCGATTGAGCACAAACTACAAGGCAAGGGACTTGACTATCTTATTAACAATGCTGGTGTGACGGATTGGACGAAGGATCGACTGGAGGGGATGTAAGTGAATCCATGATTCCTGTCAGCGTATTTCTCTAATACGGATGAACCAGGGACAATCTGAATGAGATTTTCAACACGAATGTCACTTCAGTCCATGAGGTGACGCGGGCCTTTATGCCTCTTCTTCGTAGAGGGCAGAAGAAGATTGTCATCAATATGTGAGTATCAGTTACTACATGATGGTCATTATACTCGCTAATGATCTTCCAGTTCGACTACTGTAGGCTCTATTGCCATGACTAAAGTTTACGCAGAGGTACCATGCCCTGCCTATAAGATTTCCAAGGCGGCTTTGAACATGATGACTGTTCAATATGCCCAACAATATGCGGAGGAAGGCTTTACCTTCCTCGCTGTTAGTCCTGGCGTGAGTAAAAGGAACTTTTGCAGCTTTCTGACCATGCTTGCTAACTCAAATAGTGGCTACGTACCGATCTCGGTAGCTCTTACGCAGATCTCCCTGTAGAAACTGGCGCCGAAAAGGTGATGGATATCGTACAGAAGGCAAACACCGAGCAGAACGGAAAGTATTTGACCATCCATGTTCCGGGATGGGAGTATGCAGAAGGGATCAACCAATATCCTGGAGGCGAGGTTCCTTGGTAGATAGTGAATAGCGGTCCACCTAGCCCAATTCAAATCACCCATCGTGGAACAATTCTGGGAATTGACCAGGTAGTTAATTTTGGACTTGCATAAGACGCGATACAGAATAACCTTATACGGCCTAGTGCGGTTTCGGATACGAGCCGAGAAACAACGTGTGTTTGTACACCAACCGCAACACTTAGTTCTCTTTCCTCTCTTAACTTGAAATTCCATCTCGAACGACACCGTTACTTTCTATTACCCATAGCAGAATGGAGGTCTGTTACAATTAGTAAACTTCACTTAAAATGCCAAAACATATATTAAGAACATCCTTCTTCACTTCATGAGGAATAGATCGAGAGGTTTCTCGTTCCCTCTTTGAGGTAAACCCAATAAGGTTATCGCAGGCTGACCTCTAAAAAGGATGTTTCTTTGCTAATGCGATATATTCCTCGGAAAAAAGCTCAGGTTACCGGGGAGTTGGATCGGGCTGGTTTGGATCAAAAGATTTTGGCTGAAGATATGGATCACGATATTCCACCTAATCGTTATTTTGGATTAGAGACTTTCTATATGTAACGATGATAGTCGAGTAGGATTTACCCCAGTCTCGTACTGTAAGACCGTATTTATTGACTGTAGTTGGTGCGAGTTGTTTGTGGAATAGTGTCTTTCGTGTTCTTTTGTGTAAAAGCCATGCAGCAAGTGTAGCACGTTGGACGGCAAGTTTTTGAATCAAAATTAGATATATTTAGAATGGTGAATTAGGAATTGGTAATCAGGGAACTAGTATGATGCCCAAGCGAAGCAAGGCCCTACTTATAGCTACAAGGTTGAGTGGCGGGGCACCTAGATCTTTCCATGCTCACTCCAACCTCACTCCGACCTCACTCAAATCACCCACCCTCATCCCAAGGGTACTCCTACCGCCGCTTTAGGGGGAGATGGGTGCTAAGGGCGCATTGTAGATAATAAAACTTCTCTCAGCGTTGTAGCTACTTAATTTAGCACTCGAGATACCCTTGGAACTTAGATATTCTCGAGGTAACCAGCTACCTAGGCGATGGCTTGATTTAGATATTCCCAAAGTTGAAGAACTGTAGGAGTCTCAAGGCCGCGTGGATACTGCCAGATTTGAGATTAGATCATTGACCTCATTGACTTCATGGGCGGCCCTTCTTTTGGCCCGCAATATACAGGTCAATAAACGTTCCCTCACTAATTCATGAGCTGGTCAGAATTGATTAAAGTTCCGCGGGTGTTTACTAATAACTACCTAAGTGCTTAGAGAATGCTTACAGATCCACAATTAAACCAAGATGGTTTCAATAAAAGTCTATCGTTTTTGGGACAATTTTCAAAATGGGGGCCAATCAAAGTCTGGTTCCATTCTAGCCTACATGGACCTAGGCAGGTACGGTAATATTGCGTCGTACAGCGTTCTGCGGTTGAAACATGCAGCTCGGGGATGCAGGTACCAGCCCTAGAGGAAATCGTAGATCAGAAACTGCGACATTCAATGTACTTCCTAAGGAGCCTTGGAACTATTGATTCTTATTTACACTACCAATTTGAAATCTTTGTGTAAATATCTGATATAATTTCAATGTCACATTAAACCATACGACGTACAAACAAACAATGCAGATTACATGACTGCTTTTAGCGAGTGTAAGAGTATCCAAAGCGACCATCACTATCACATCAAGATTGCCTGAAAATAATCAAAAAATCATAAAATTTGTGTCCAATGAATGCTGCATGCAACGCCGAAAAGGCATAATACAGAAGAAATGAAATAGGTATATGTAAAGCCCGAAGCCCAGCGGGAAAGGTAAGAAGTAAATAATGCACAAGAAAAATTCAAGATCTCAGATCTTGAATTGCTCCGTCAACCCCCATATCATGACGCGATGATATATAGTTCATCTAGTTGCGTCCAGCTGCCTGTCTCCAGTGGCGACGGAGGGGAGAGCGAACCTCGCCGGCGCGGGCGTGGGCCCGAGCGTGGGGGTGGGGAGCGCCGCGCTTGGCGTAACCGTTGTCCTGGTAGACCTTGAGCGAGTTGATGCCCCAGTAGGAGTCAGCAAAGGCGGTAGGATTGTTCTGAACATAGTTGTCACAGGTGTCAGCGTAGGAGGCGCAGGAGCTGGAGCTCCAGGCATCACCGGCCCAATCACCGCAGAAGGTAAGGTCAAAAACCTAGAAAAGATATCAGCCAGGTATTCAGGTTGATAGAAGAAAGCGAAGGGAACATACGATCTGCAGGTTCACGAAGTGTGAGTCAATGTCGCAGCCTCCAGCAAAACTGGCAGCTGGGGTACCCCAGGTTGTGGGATCAGGGCTGCCGGCTGTGATATCGGCGGGAATGCTAGATCGAGGGAAGAAATAGATGCTGATACCAGCGCTGGTCCATTCAGTGGCGTAAACACCACCGCCAACGTTGTTGAATCCATCGCCATACGATTGGGTATCGGTCTCAATGATTGAGCAGCCAATGTTGTCGGACTGGTCCGCTGCTTCCACATAGCAGTTATCGGTGTAGAGAGAGCCGGTGAAACCGGAATTTTGGATCGAGCAGCCGTCGCTGGTATGGAGCGTCATCTGGTTAACTGTAGCCTGGTTGACACCTTCTATAATATCGATCTCGCCAGTGGTGGGCCAATCTGGGCCAAGCATCCAGCTACAAAAGGTCAGTGGGAATTTTTGGGCTAGGGAATTGAAATTGACATACAAAGCAGGCCAAGTGCCACAAGCACTGCTAGGCATGTGAGACAAGTCTAAGATGACCAGACCGTGCTGGTAGGAGTTGATGCTAGTCAGGCGCACGCTGTTACGGCCAGAACCGCTCGCGATGTTCGTTTTGTCGACACCAATGTAAGTGGCTGTATCATAAGAGCCGATCAAGCCGCCAGCAGCGGCGGTAGTCTGATCGACGTAGGTAACATAGCCATTAGTAGGATCCGCATCCTGTTATATTGTTTAGTACTCCCTAGCAGTAGGATTGAATTTGACTAGAATTACCGTATAAAAATTAAACTTGTCGAAAAAGGTTCCATTGCCGCCGTAGTCGTCCTGGATTGTGTATGCGGCAGTGCTCAGTTGGGCGAACAGGCCCAGACAGGGAATAAGTGTCGAGAGGACATGCATGATTGCTGAAATCGATAGTGTATTGGAATGACTGACCAGAGCCTGTTCTCAAAGACACTAAAAGGAATGAAGGTTTGGAAGTGTAATAAAATCACTTGCAAAAAGTAGAAAAAGAAAAAGAAAAAAGAGAAAGCAGCGGCTAGCGCTATCAGAGTCAAGTTATAAAGAAGGAGGAAAAAGCATGCAGGTTAACAAGGGGAATGAATATTTTCTTATATATGGCGTAGTAGATCTAAAAAGCACAAAAAAGGGCGGGAAAAGGTCCACGGGTGGTCCACGCGTATGGGCATATCCACCCGACCAGATCTTGAGACCGGAACATGCATGACAGGGTCCGTGAGAGTCAATACGCTTGAGTGGATATGACAAGTTGAACGGCGGCTCCCCAAGTTGAAACATTATTCGACGTGCCCACAAACCATGTTCCGCTGATAGTAGATCTTTAACCTTCTGGCCCTGAAAGAGCACCATGGATCGACAAGTAGTAACCACACAACCTTCGATGGGGTCTGGACCTGGACCGGAATTTCATCTTCCGAGTATCCATAGTACTATATTATTCGTAATGGGTGATGCGTATTAATCCACAACGAGAGTGGTGATCAAAAAGGGCAGGAATCAATATGGGCGGCAAAATCCTGCAGCTGTGTGTGTGTCCTTGGGCCAAGAGATTAATCCAATGGAAAGCATTTCCCCCTGGTTTCAAAAGTTTCACTGGACTTATCGAGTAAAGAAGAAAGTTTGCAGATCCGACTGGGTTGTTTCGAAATTCTGTGGGTCTTTGACTAGTCTTTGCTTGGAGGAAGAGGAAAGAGGAATCATAAGGTGTGGCTGCTGACTCGTCAGATTCTTATGAAGGGAGTGGACAACGTCTGGCGGAGTGATATAATTGGATGAATAAAGATCCACTTGGTTAGTCCTAATTCGGACACTCGATAGCACTCTAAGTTTTTTTCCCTGCTCTTTCGTAATTCTTTCTCTTGGTCCATTTTAACCGAGCTGTACATAAGTAACTAGAAAAAATATACGAATTTTCTGGTAAAAGATTGACATTTCTAAGGCTGATATCACAAAGATTGTATGATTAGTCATCGGATACACACTATGGACAAAGCAACTACGTCGTATATCTTCTAAGAAAGTATTCAATCTCGATAGAAGTTGATACAATCCGATTCCCGCAGAAATAAATGTTGATCGCAATTTAAAATCCTCTTCCAGGCGTTGCATTACAGGCATGTCTGACCGGCATCGCCGATATTAGGGCTCCAGACCGTTCGTCCAAAGCCAGAAGATGATCTGTGCGGAAGTCCCGCGCTATTGATGACATAAATGTCAACTGATAAAATGATAGAATGATCAATGTGACCGCACGGAGGTAATGGGGGCCGTTACAAGTTAAACGTTTGATAGCTGTGATTACTACCTACAGCATATTAATCCGTTCCTTTTAGGCCTCGTACATTTACATTTACCCCACAAACCAGGGTTTGATACTACATTTAATGTTGCGGCCATGAGACTCGGAAATGACCGTCATATCAAAACATTACCAGATGGCCCCAGGATCATCAATCACAAGGGTATCAGGTATGGGGGCTATCCATACTCTACATCTGGGCAATGACTGATACGTCGGCACAAAGTACATGGGAATTGAGTTGAATTCGCTCAGAGAACTCCAAGGAGATTTCCCTGGAAAGAATAATGAAAAGAAACTATATGACAGATCTCATGGCAGGATCCCACTATAACATCACTCCAATCAAGACAAAGAAAATAAGTGTCTTTATTAATTATGTAGTACCCTTATGTACACGCCGGACAGAAGAGATCAGCTCCGGGCCAGTCGGGATGCTCGCGCGGGAATCTGTTTCCATCGGACGGCCGGAATAAACCATTGATAGCTTGGAGAACACACTGACGATGGTAAAGGTGTCGGCAGGAGAAGATAACTGCCGGTTCTAGAGACAGGTCCTCAATGGAAGTAGGTTCACCTCCTGTCTCTGCTTCTTGGTCAGAGTTCACGTCGGCATGCTCGTCATGATGCGGGTGATCCGCTCCAACGGCGGCAGCTTTGCCCTTACCCCGTTCGGCAGCTGGATCATACCCCTCTTCGAGACGCTTGGCGATGCGACGTTGGTGGTCATCAGCTTGCTTAGTCTCCCATGCCGTCCAGTACGATGATCCCACGTTAGGCCCCCAAATCCTTCGTCGGCAAATTTCACAGACCTGTCCGCGGGGACGCCAGCCTTGCTGCCGGAGCCGGGTGACTTCATCTACGTGGACGAACAGGTCGCGGTCCAACATACCGTTAGCCAACGTCAGCAGTGACTTTTCGTAAGAATAGGCAGAGAAGATGGAAGCCAGTACGGCTCGCAGCTCGAGGAGAGAAGGGGACCAGGTCGCGGCACGGGTAAGGAATGCGCGGAGTATGCGAAGGAAGGACAGGTCAGTGCGTGCACCAGATGATGAGTCGTCCGCTTTCACGGTGCTAGCTAGCAAAGCTGTAAAGACTTGCTGCACTAAGATACGGAAGGATGTCGTCAGAGAAACAACAGGCTCGGGCTTTTGCTCGCGCAAAAGTGCAAAGATATTGCTTGCGATGTGAACAACGGCTTCGATCAAATCCAGCCAAAGACTCTCATCAAACGCCAATTGCTGTTCGAGAGGCGGTACACCACGCTGGCCGTTGGTGCTCACTCGTCTCTGCTTGGCCATTTTACTTTGACCCTGACAGAGCCAAGTTCCCACACCAGTGTACTTATTCAGGGACTCGATCAGATCATCGATCGCCTCATCCGTATTAGCAGCATCGGGAGCTGCTCTTACACTCTGGATAATACCCACCAGGCCCGACTCGAGCGTTTTAAGGTGCACGACCAGACGATCCAATGCTGGTCGCAGTTGACCCTGGCGTGCAAGTAAAATCACTGCGGCATCGATCGCCCCACTCTCCTCAATTGCCGGGAGTAATGCGTCGAGGTGGATGTCACCAGCACGCAGCCCATTTACAAATTCAGCCACATGGGATGGATTGTACTTGCAGAGGAGTTGGACGTAGCGTTCAACAATCCCGTTTTCGACGGGCGCAGATCGAATATCACCACTCTGGCCATGGGGTTCCACAAGCATCAGTAGATACTGGTACTGACTAAAGTAATCTTCTTCAAGAACTTGTAAGAACGTCGAGTGAGTTTCGGGGGCCAGGGCCTGCATCGACTGTGCCGTTTGGTTTACATCGATAGCAGCTATTTCTCGAGCATGTTGTTTGATGACATCCACCACCTCTTTCCTCTGCTTCTTACTGACGGTTGATCCTGGTCGAAGGCAATCATACAAAGCATTGAAGATTGAAACTTTGTCATTGGGGTCGTCAAGGTAGGTCAAGATCCATTGAGAGTATTGTTTCTCAGCGCGGTATGTCGACTTGAGAATCCTGAAGAAGCGAGCTTCCTTGAACAGGGGTATCATAGTCTGAATATCCGGTGGGTGATAGAAGGACAGCAGGTACTCGGCACTCAACTCGCAATCCTCGGCCATTTCCTGGTCAGGATACTGACACAGGCGGACAAGGACCAGGTGCAGAGTCGTGCCAGAGAGAAGAATATACTGGGGGTATTTGGGAAGGTTGCGTGCAACAAACATATCGAAGTAGATAGTATCGGAAGGAGTGAAGGATGAAACATCCATGACTTGAAGTAGAATGCTGATCAGGTACTGACGATTGATCGAAATACCCGAAGTGGAAGCCTCTTCGGACTCGGAATCATTCAAGAAACTGTCTTCAAAGGCTTCGTTGAGCATGCTCATGAAACTGCAAGCATCAAACTTCAATATTGTCCGGAGCTGAGCGAACGAGTCAGCATCCTGAGAAACCGTACCAGATTCTGCGCTATTCAGATGGCCGGAGAACAGATACTGGTACAAGATGACTTTAGCCCGCGACGCCTCCGCTTCCTCCATGTCATCTCCAGTAGGGTAGATACGACCCGTGAAGACAAAGGACAGGTAAGGAAACATTTTCATCGCATTCGAGCGCCGGTTCTCCACCAGGGCTAAGTCCCCATTATCCAAGGTCTCAGTGTCTGGTATAAGACGCATAAGCTCCTCCAGAGGGCTCACGTAGTCTGCTATGCAGCGGTTCCAAATGTACACGTATGCATCGTATAGATTGTAATTTTTGCACAGTGTCGTGACCTGATCAATATCCATTGTTGTGGTGTCGAGAAGGCAAATAATCTCCTCTAAGCGACTAGCTGAGTGAGTAATGACAAAGTGGCTGATGAGAGCTTTGACTGCGGCCGGGGGTAACGAGCGAAGAGTCCCATCAATGATGCGTGGTTCAAGCACATCAAGGAAGATCCCCGTAGAATCGTTCTCTTCATACCAATTGAAGACTTCCTCCCAGAGGAACTCTTCATCCGCCATGTGAAGACAAGCAGCAATGGAGACTTCAGCCAACTCTGCAAGTTGCTGGATGTCCAATCTCCCACTACCTGCCTCGGCATTGCGACCAAAGGCGTACTTGAGGGACGCAGAGATCATCTCCAGAAGTTTCTCTTGAACTATTGGTTTTCTCAAGTCACCTTCTTCTGGGAGGCCTACTGTGAGCTTCTCCGAAGAGCCAGTGTAGTACGATGTGGCCTGTCGTATAGCTCCAATGAAATCGCCGGCCTCCATGAGCGCCAGGAGTCGATCGGCCCAATTTGAAAGACTACCAACCAGTGCTTCATTATAACCGAGCAAAAATAGCCGCCCCTTGTAGGCGCGGAAGCTCATGTAAAAGGCATCGGCCACCACTCCATGCATGGACGTGTCTTCTTCATCTAGCTGCTCGACCAAAGTATGAAGCTGGGAAGAAAAGAGATCGGCATGGTAGATATATCGATGTACAAGATCAACAGAATCAGTGACATGCATGGAATAGTCCTCGAGAATGAGCATTCGCTGCGTGATTGTGAATACTGCAAGCACAGAACGACTCAGCCATTGAACAGCCACAATGGCCTCATCTGCCCTCCACCTGCTGCGGGCTTTGAATTCAAGGTTAGGAGGCTTATCTCGGTCGTTGAACTCCCCTTCTGCTTCCGTGACTTCCAACACGGTCAACACGTTTGACCAACAATAAACAAGTTTAGTGTTTGAAAGTTCGCTATCCTTGCCCTTCAGTTTGATTGCTGGGAACCAGGCCAGCGCTCCAGTCAGTGCACTATGAGCTGGAATTTCCCTGGGCCGCGGTGCCTTGTGCTGCGTCTGGGCAACAGGCGTGGTGGATACAACTACCAGAAGATAGGGAGTCAACATTGCGACAAGGCCTAGTGAATCCGACTTCTGTTCCACGTTTCCAAGGGGAAGCGGAGAGAATGCCAAAATTGAACTCGGCTTTCTCAGATGGGTGTCATGCGATATTATTTGCGGATAACGACCTAGAATCCTGGTTGTTTTGACAGTACGTCCTACTGACCCCATGCCTCGTGTTGCCAAATGCGAGAATGCCATGCCTTTTGTGTCGGCCGACACAAGTGCAGTCCGTCGAGTTCCAAGGAATCCGAGATGAATGAGTGAAGAACCGGAAATGTGACCATTGCCAATTCGAGTGTCGATTTGACTCGCTGGGAGTGGGGGAATATGCAGGAAAGGTCGAGCTGAGCGCGATATTTCCCATGTGAAAATATCGCCAGATTCATGGCCACCTGCGACGGTGGAATGGTCCGCTGATATGGCAAGAGATGTAATAGGGCCGCATTCAACCGCTGCATGTTGTTAGAGTGAAAGCAAGAAAGGAAAAACAAGGCTGCGCCATTCACTAACCATTTGTACCGGTTCCAATAATGGCCTTGAGGCTCTGCTGATAGTCAAATACGAGAATTATGCCTTTCGAGGTGCCGATCACAATATGAGTTGAGACTGCCAAACATGTTGGCTTTCCAAAGTTCCGCTTGCCAATCTCTGAAAAGGCTTGCCCCGTGATCTTCCGCAGTTTCGTCCATCGTACAACATCCCATGGGTTCGGAGGGAGCTCTGGTTCAGATTCTAGATTCGGCGATACCTGACTTGTAATTGAAGACTGTCGAGAGTGGAAATGTGACAGAAATGGCGAGCCAGACCTTGATGCGCTTAATGGGGAGGAAGATAAGCGCGACTGGAAGCGGAGGTCAAACGGACGACGCGCTGGGCTCGGGCTCGGGCTCACTCGCGAGGAGCGCAATGCTGCGGCACTACTATCCTGAGAAGACAGTGCAGAATCCTGCATATAAATCAGATAAGCTATCCATAGATCCCCGCCAATCGCACACTAACATGTAATGAGGGAGAGTCGTCAGGGTTCGAGGCTGTATCGACCACACTCCCTGGGGTCACATTGAGCTCTGTATACTCTGTATACTGCTGCGGCGGAGTGTGCGGAAGATTTGTATCTAGCGGACCCGCGGTCTTCACGGACACCTCATCCTGCGCGTATTTTGTTGAGTCCAGCTCTTCTCCCAGTTGTTCTATTGGGGAGAGCGTGGGGTGATCGAGCTCTTCCTGATTGGACTGTTGAATGTCATCCTCCTCCGGTCCAAGATCAAGCTCATCCTCTGCCCACCCCTCATTGCCCTCAGCCATCGAGCTCATGAGCGTCGGGGAGTGATCATTGCTGGTGCGATTTTAGGGGTAGGATGTGTCCTAGCTGGTAGGTATCCTGAGAGGTGAAATGCGGTCGGAATTGAGAGCTCAATATTATACAGGATGTGTTGACCGGGACTCACGAGCTCGGACGTTCGTTGTACCTGGTAAATGTGGAGCATGTTTGGGCCCGTTTATAGGGGCTGAGAGTTCCAGCCACTGTGGCTAGTAAGCAAATGTACTACTATTGCAGAATCAAGTAGTTTTAATGATTGAATTTTGATAATACTATACATAATGACTATCACTCGAGTTAATTAACTTAACTTGATTGTTAGTGACTTTCGGCATAATTGGGAAATATTCATGTTATGGGGCCAAAATAGGGTAAATAGTAACCTGAGATAATACTCACCAGAAGTTTGGGGGCTCGAGACACGCTTAGCGGCTTCGGTAAATGTAATGCATAATAAAAGCATGATATAAGCATCTTATAACCTGATTGTACCTGATTACAAGTTTTATTACCTCCTACTAATAGTAGTACTAGACAAGGTACTAGTACGTAGGAGGGAATTTGTTGCTGTTAAGTTCATTAATAGATGATTTTGGATAATGCGTCTTTTTCTCAGTTTTTGCCTTCAACCACCTCCCAGCGATTATGAAGCTATTCAGAAGTAAACAAGTGGAACTCCTAAATACGGCCTTGGAAGTGATAAGCAACAAGACCGCGTATTCAAGAGTCTAGAGACCCAGAATCAGTGCCAGCGTATTATCGGAACCTTCAGAGTAATATAATCATCTCTCAAATCCACATGGGTACCCACCTGGTCCATCATGCCAGTACCATTATGAGAGGGAGAGTCATTGCCAAGCTGGGGCATCTAATCTTGGAAGGATTCCACGGGTTGCAAAAACAGGCAGCTTATTAAAAGAGTCCAGCATCATCCAATTTGCCGAAGTCTCGATTGGAAATCGCACGCCAAATATTGGCATTGACCTTGAGAGGTTTCTAACATCAGATCAGCATATAAAGCACATGATGGAGGGATCACCTTCAATGAGAAACTCTCCACATGGCTATCCATGTCATCGTCCAGCTAAGCAGCTGATGGTTTATGCTCCCACTTGGATAGCTACTCGCTCTGCCTTACATGGATATGACTGAACTGGCTCGGTCGTTAGGATGATCCTTCATCTGACTCTTGACCTTGTGTGCGTTCTGCCAAGATCTAAGGAAGCTCACCAATCTTCTGTTCCGATGAACTCCCTCCATATTTGGATTTAGTGGGCGACCCATGGTTTTCAGGTAACTTAGTGCCTTCAGTTAGATCCAGCTTGGGATTACTTTTTAGGGATACTGCAAGTTTCATCTCGTTTTGGGGATCTTATGCTTATTGAAGTTCCACGGATGCGCTCACTGCACTGTATGTGCAGCAGAGTGTTTCTTCAGCTATCTTCAGAGCTAGGAGAAGGTATCAATTTCATCAGCATGTGAGAGTTGAAAGCTCTGATAACCCGATGCCAAGCTTGTTAGACAGATTCGGTCTCAGCCGCGGTGTTCGGGTGAGAGGTGAAATGTGACGGGCCATTCCGAAGTTACATCCTGTTGCTGATGACGAAATATTCAGGTTGGGGAATATTAAGAAGTCTATTCCTCCAGTGCCGTTTAAAGTCCGAAAACACCCAACATTGTTGTCAGGTGTGCATTGAGGTTCTGTGAATGGCGAACCTCCCGAGAAAAGCGGGGATGATATCAAAGGTATTATGAAGCACGTGATGGAACTATTGGGCAATATTTGCTTTTTTTTTTTCTTTCTTCTTGGAATCTAAGGATGTATTGACTAAGTACGATGTCAAGTTCAACCACCTCGGGAACTAATTTGGTCGTTGTCACTGCCCAGGTGGGCTTGCTCGGTAACGCTTAAGTATGAGGCATCATAAATTATAATGATGGTCATATACATCTCATCCCTATGCTAATCAGTTTCAACTCCCTGTTAGCACGCAGCAAGACCTGCAGTATCGCAGCGAGATGACCTAGATGAAGTTATCTGCTAACATGGCATGATGGATGGACCTTGACTTAATTAGACAAGTACCAACTTCTGCAGCTTACAAACCTTTTCTCGTAGTATGTGCGGGGTGTTACATCAATTCCAATACGCTAACTTGATGTCGAACTCGATGTCCTGTTATCATGAGCACGAGTATTAACAATGTTAATCATTTGTCCATTCTCTGTTTTCCTTTCGAAAGATCGGCACGTGGAATGCTGCGTGATCTGATCACCTCGAACCTCCTGCGTGACGATGCAAGTGTTTATTTTTGGCACGTTCTGGAGTATATAAGTATGCCGTGATCTATACTCGGCATATAAATCCATTGATGAGATTGAGTCAACGGTAAAGAAAATAGTCTCAAGACTTCGAAGCTCGAGACTATTCATTCGACGGAGGGCACCATAACGAGTCTTTCTGTCCATACCACACATTATGAGCTCCATTAAGCACCTGTTGAAGCGAGTTCTGCTCGGAACCTTCCTGCTACTCCAGCCAGCGTTGAGCGAAACCCATGGGAAATTACTTCCACGCTCAACTTCAACTTCAACCTCAACTTCAACTTCAACGGTAGAGGCAGCAGCGGCGGCGGCGGCGACATGTAACGGCCGCACAGAATACTGCACGCGCTCCTACTCAAACATAACCTTCATCGGCTCACACGACTCCGCTTTTGTCGGAGAACTACCACAGCAGAATCAAAATATCAACATAACAGCCCAACTAAATATGGGCATTCGGTTTCTGCAAGCGCAAACGCATCACGCTCTCTTAGACGAGAATGTCATTGAGTTGTGCCATACATCCTGTCTCCTGGAGGACGCGGGAACCCTACAGTCTTTCTTGGGTACCGTTAAGAACTGGCTGGATGCAAATCCCGATGAAGTGGTAACTCTTCTCCTCACGAATGGAGACTCGCTCGCTGTCAGCTTGTTCGGGGATACTTTTTCCAACAGCGGAATAACAGATTATGCGTTTGTACCGTCTTCCAATCCTCTTTCTATCGATGATTGGCCTACTCTCGGTGATTTGATCTCAAACGGGACGAGGTTGATTGTGTTCTTGGGTAAGTCATCTTCAATCGATAGAAGACCGCTCAGTCACAACGAGCAACTGGTCAATTGCAAAAGACCATTTCGAATTCTTACAGTGTACAGACTACGGCGCCGACACCAGCACAGTAAACTACATCCTCCCGGAATTTAATTATTACTTCGAAACACCCTACGACGTAACAGACCGCACATTCCCAAACTGCAGTATTGACCGTCCAGCCGGTGCATCAGCCTCAGGTCTTATGTATATCGTCAATCACTTCCTAGATATAGATATATTAGGTATCGATATTCCGGCCCGCGAAGCTGCGTCTAGCACTAATGCTGCGACTGGCGAGGGCAGTATCGGTGCTCAGGCAAGTGAGTGTGAGGCGCTTTATAATCGTGAGCCTAATATTGTGCTTGCGGATTTTGTGGATCAGGGTAATGTGATTGAAGCACAGAATCAGTTGAATGGGTTCTAGTCATCATCTAGGTATCATGGTCTATCTTGGTACCTAGATAGCTATGGTTGAGTCAAATACTGTAAATAAACGATACTAAACAGCCCCTAGATATTTGGTTTCTGTGATCTTTGGTATCTAGATAGGTATCGTTATGACAATGTTCAGTATTGGGTAAAACCGCATATAAGAATCCGCTTCTAGAAACGCTTGTTCATTCCTCAACCTCGACCCGCATTTCTCGTTCTATATCATAGGGAACTATGTCAGTGGATGTCCGCGACGTAGATATGAGAAAGAAAAAATAAGAATGACATACCCCAGATCATACTTGCAGAAGAAACAATAGTCTCAGCCTTAAGCAAAAGCATAGCTTCATATCTCTCAGCTTCAGTGGGATACAGCTGACTTTTCTGTGTTTTGCGAGGATTTGCCTGCAAAGAATTATAGTCAATCACCTATTTTTCACATAAAACAAAATATCATACAATCATAAGCACAGGCACTAAATCCTTAGGATCAGCCTCAGCCAAAGCCCGTAGGTTACGGTACCCATTTTCCCTCAGTAAACGAGCTGTCCAACTTTTTACAAACGTCACTTGGGCCATTTCGAGTAGATCTGCACGCGCGCCTGCTTCCAATTTATCACGCATGTGGTCCAGCACAGCGGCGAGCATACCCCAGTTCATGCGCTGACAGAACTTGACGATACCGGCAGCAAAGCCGTGGCATTGCTGAGCCAATGTCTGGACTGTACCGCGCGGAATTTTTTACCGGTGGGCAATAGTCGATAACGGAGTTTCATTGCTCAAGTCGCGAAGCTGAAAGGCTGAATATGCGCGACGGTAGATACGAGCTTGTTTGATCTGTGCTGGGGTCGTCTCTTGCAGCGAACCTCCAGACTGAACCATGGTATTTACAAAACCTGGCTGCACGCCGACAAATTGTAGAGCTCGGATTCCACTTTCATCCAGTTGGTCTAGTTTATCGCGGAATATTTGCCAGTCTATGGGTGAATCCATGGCCACTTGGAATGGGGTGAACATGTAAAAGACGTGCATGTCGCCGTCCATGACGAAGGCTTCAAGTGCTCGTTTGAGCTCTTCTTAGACGAATAATCCGTCTTCTGGGCTGATAGATGACGAAACGCATGCCTTTCCAAGTGATGTTGCTTCGTAGGAGTCATCGTCGTTGAATCTCAGTAGATGTTCATCGACCAACTCTTGTAATGCAGATTTCATGATTTTGTATGCAAGCTTTTTTGTCCAGGGAAAGGTAGAGAAGGGTACATCTAACGTATTCCTTTATTGCATCACATCCTGATACTAAGCCTGTTGCGATGGCTTCAAGAAGTGCCCTAGACACAGGTTAGCCGAAAGTATCAACCCTTACCATCAATCACTTACCTCTTCAGTCCTCGTTTCTCAGGTGCTAGACAGCTTTCAATGGAAGGCATATCAGCATCAATCAGATCGCATACAGCTTCCATGTTGGCCTTGACACATATGAGATACGTCTCTCCGGCATCATCCTTGCCCTTTCGCCCCGCACGTCCGCACGTCTGGCGCCTATTAATTTTAGAAATCTTGTATGTGATGTATGAACCTTGGAATCATGATCTTACAGCATCGCAGGTCCAACTAGTTCTCGGCCCATTCGAGCACCATTGATAATGACTCGTCGAGCGGGGAGATTGACTCCAGCAGCTAGACTGCAAGTGGCAACAAGGACTCTGAGTACACCCTGATCGTACGCGGCAGCGATCAACTCTCGCTCTTCTGTGGTCATTCCGGCATCTGAGATATCGTTAGTCTGAACAGGTTTTACCCCGAAAGAGATTACCCACGGTGAAAGCCCACGCCCTTGATAATCGTAGTCTGTAAGACTGGATCTAGACCACACACGAGACTACGCAGCTCAGCAAGAAGATCTAGACGCTTGCTTAATTCATCTGATTCACCGGGAGGCAGATAAGGCATCGCTTCACTGATAATAGCAGCATTAGTTTGACACGCTTGCCGACTACCACAGAATACCAATGCCCCATAGCCTACTGCGGCAGTCTCAACTGCCAACGCCACCATGGAGTTTGTGGCAGGGTTGCTGAGTTCCTTGAAAGCCGACGCCTCAACAATCCGATGAGGAGGGATTGATTCATGAATGGGAGTTGAAGCTGCGAGCTTGGATGCCGTCTGAAACAGCTGTCTTGAAGTCGCAGCAGGATAAAATGCATCCTCATAGACCAAATACTCGTCAATGGGCACTGGGCGAAAAGTGGAGATGTAAAACTTAGCATCCATCCACTTCGCCAACATCTCAGTATTCGATAGTGTAGCGCTCATGCCCACGATCTGTATATCCTGCTGAAGCAACAACAGCTTGGTGACCATGAGTTCAAGGAGGTATCCTCGGTGCTCATCATCAAGCATATGGAGCTCGTCGATCACGACCACACCCAGATCACCAATACTACATTCTTCAATAGCGGTGTTGATTAATGAGTTTGCCTAATAATTATTAGAAAAATTCCATAGATCTGCATTCTAGAGCAAACCTTCTCTATAGTACAGAAAGCGATATCAGTATCTGCCCAAGTCACATTCGTCCGATTTCCTCCAAAGAACCCAGTCACCTGGATTCCCTTTGATAATTTCTTCCATCGCTTGTGGGGAAAAGAGTGGTCATCTTCATCGTCAGGAATTACCTTTTCAACCCCTTGAACAATTCGACGCAACCATTTCAGTTTCTCTTGAACCAAAGCGACATATGGTAGAACCAGAATAGCTTTACGGGTAGGATTCTCAATGACGCGTTTTAGCAGCAAGACATCGGCAACTAGGGACTTCCCTCCACCAGTGGGGGCTGTGTAAACTAAGTGTCGTTCTCCACTTAGCAACCCTCTAGCCAGGAGGCACGACGCCTGCCAAGGATAAATAGTGCAAACACCCAACGAAGTGAAATTAGCAGTGAGCGCGTCAGGCAGACCATATTTAGGGTTGGCAAGTGACAGGAGAGGATTTTGACTAGAGACTGGGGCGATTACAGTCTTCGGTTGCTCCTCTTCCGGAGGTGTCGCACCCTGAGCCAGGATCCTGCTGGCTGTAAATCGATTTGCTGTGGCCAATGAGGCTCGTGCGGACTCTACAGAAATGGATTCTTGAATGCCATTTGCGCTTCCATTTGCATTTCTATTTGGCCCGAGACGAATGACGGTATGGGGGCCTAACCCTGGCTTTGACTCTTTAGAGGTTTCAGAAATCAGATCTGCATTTGCTGGCCTCTTGGCTCCTGCCATTGACACGGCTTAGTATGTCTTGCTTCGCGCGACATCTAAGGAAGTTTCAAATCCTCGAGATTGAAATGACTGCCCCATACCTTCCAAGTGGGAGATATTCCTGGACCTTGGACCTTTCAGTTGGCATGAGTGCTAAATTAAGAGGGAAAAGGTGAAGTTTCAAGTTTCTTTCATATCATTTGATGTTTGTTTAGGTTTCTCATGACTGTTGCCTTTGGGTTTATGCCTCAGGCAACAAGGCCAAAAGGATTACCTAATTCAATGGTTCCATCAATCCGAGTTTAGCTTCAATTCGGATGAACAAAGCTTAAAGGAATCTCCCACACAATTCAATTTTCAAATTTTAGTTTTAAAAGACTAATCCTTCAATTTTGGGTGATCTGGATCATCAGGTACATTTTATTCACCTTGTCTACATTGTTATGTAAATAGGGAGCAGGGTACTTATGTTTATACATATGCAGCACCACACCAATACGGACAGCACAAGTGGCGTTGACGGGTGCTTTCCAATTGGCTTGGGAAATCATGGCCAGCTCAGAATATCAAGCCGTAGGTAAATATTTATGGAATCATGAATATGTTTACAGTATCTGCCGTCGAATTCCTAGATTGGCGTGAGGAATTGCGCATATCTAAAACTAGTTGGGTGCCTAGAAACCGTGAGAAAAGGACCTACTTACCTATCTCGGTAGTGGCGATATCCATACTCATAATCCACGGGTAAATCTCACGGGTGGGAAATGAACTGCCTAATGCTCATTTGTGTCAGGACTCCCTTCAGCTCCGGAGCGGGACCACGGGAAGTCAATGGTTCTGTTACTAGCCAGATAAATCAAATGTTAGGTACCTGTGTGCCCAGAGCTTGAAAATTATGACCTGGTATATATAGGCGACAGCCTTGTCTGGAACATGAAGGACACATGATGCTCCAAGGTTTCCAATGTTTCCAATGTTTCCAATTTCCTTTTGTAGTAGTTCCAAGGTTATAAGATGTAGTTGATGAAGATGGAGTTCAGATTCAGCTTAGTGATGTATCAGTAATAATGTTGAGTAGCAAGTGGCATGTTCTGAGGAGCTCCTAAAGTGGCGGAATCATCCTCGGATAGTTCTCGGCGTCTTGGATCTTCATTGGACCGAGCGGGCGGTAGAAGTTTATTTCAAATTCGTTATTTCGTTAATAGTCAGTACAAGTACATGTAACAGCTTAGTATAGTTTCTAAATATCTTAGTATCATACTATCTTATCATCTTACTATCTCAGTTCTATGTGGTTCCCCTTGCTTCGACTTTACTTCATATTACTGTTCGAAACTAGTCCCGATGAACGCTGTCATATACTGCTTAACCTTGGAACGTTGAGTAATATTTGGTAAAGACAATATCGGAAAACACTTGTATTTGTGTCACACACTTCCATTCTTCCCCCTTTAATAATCCGTTGGTTTGAAATTTGATATCTACCGGTTCAACGCTTTGATACCTTATACATATTTCCGGAGTACGGTAACACTCTTTCCAACCCCTATATCAGTCCTGTAAGTAGTAGTCATAAAAGTAAAAATTTGGAATATCGATGGCAGGTACTTGAAGAAGTAGGTAATCCAATCTAGTACCCCTCTGTAAAAATTGAACTTCAATGCTTGGTTGTACAATACCATATTGACGCGGAGTCCAGAGTGAAGTCGATGTAAAATACATACAGTAATTTAGCAGGGATCGTGGATGGGAAGTTGTGGAGTCCGGTCGCTAGTGCCATTTTCCTACTTTTACCACAACTCCCCCATATCATTCATACCTGTTTAACATCCCCGTCTTACCCGTTCGAATTGCATGTTTTAGGAATGAACATGATAGAATGTATCTCACCTCGCACAACATGTTCTCCCTCAATCTTTCCATGACTGGAATATTCGGACTGATTGAGATCCAATCTTCTATCAAGATTCATTCCCACACGACGCACACACTTCTCTTCCCCCCCCCCAAAACGCGCTTGGCTAACATTCCATATATGCCCACCCCCATTCCCATAGTTTATCTCATTTTGGGGGGAAACTCATTTCGTCTGGTCTTATATATCTTTTCCTCCCAAGTCTAGACTGTTATTTGATTTCCCATATAAATTGATATAAATGTAGATTTTCCCTAGTAGTCCATCAAATACCAATTAGATAACGAGCGAGGAGAGCGTATCTGCCCAAATCTCTACTATTTTTTCCGAAGTACAAATCATATGGGGTGAAATCGGCGAGGCTCTATTTTTTTGGCCTTTTCCCTTTTCCCTTGGTTCCAATATCCTGAGGATCCGTCATATTAACATATTGGGACTAGGGGCCAAGCTCGGGTTAGACGCTTTTTTCCTTTTTCCACTTTCCAGTATCCCCTTCTTCTCTCTACTTCATATCTTAACTTCTTACTCTCTTCTACTACTTCTCTCCCGATCTGGTTCTGATCCTCTGCCACGGGTGGCTGCGCACTTGTTTTGTTTCGCGCCTATTATTTGTCCATCTCGCGTCTGATGGTCACTTCTTAGCCAGAGTACACAGAACTCTTTCGCCTCTTTTCTTCTTTCCTCTTTCCTCTTTCCTCTTTGCTCTTTGCTTCCTCATTCCTCATTCCTCTTATCCTCTTATCCTCTTTTCCACTTCCCACATCTGTCGTAAACCAAAAGTAAGTTTTCCTTTCTCTTCCCCTCTATTCTGTTTGCGTTTGCTCTGTCATCGTCCCTTCTTTACTCTCCCAACTATTTGTTGCTGTCCACACTTGATATCTCTCGGCCGCCCTTCTTCCACCCCTGCAATGAGTTAGGAAGATCTGACACGGGCCGGTCCACTCTTTACTCTTTACAATCCTTTTTGTCATTCCCACTTCCCTTACCCCATTCTCTTCTTATCTCTCATCTCTCTTCCCGACTTCCCCCAACTTCCCTATTTTCCATCTACTTCCCATATCTGCCCACATCCACATACACGTCTACCCGTTTCTTTGAGATTTTCGCCCCCCTCCCCACTCACTGGGCCCTAGTGTGTCCACATATCCACTCCACGTTTATGCAATCGCGCCACTGTGTTTGTCTCGAGGTTCTGAACTGACATCCAAAACAGCGGCACGTGCTTTACTTTTCACTTTTGTTTACTGCTCCTTTTTGTCTCTTCCAATCTCTTCTATCTTAAATCTCTATGGTGGTGTGTCCGTTTAGATGACCTCTTCCAATTCCCCGGAGGCTGCTGCCGATCCGGCCAGCTCCTCCGCTGCGGCCCCTTATGGGACGCGTTCAAGAGGCCGCAATGCCAATGCCCCTCGGCCCAATTATGCTGAGGACCGTGACATTGAAATGGAATTTACTGATGCTGCTCCTGCCAAAAATTCCAAACGGCATAGTGGGGTCGCTCTGGGAAATATCGTCAACGGTTCCAAATCTGACAGCGAGAAGTCCTCGCCCACGCAAGCTCGAAAGAGTCCTCCTAATGGTGCTGGTACTGGCACCAACAATGCTCCCAATACAGTCACTTCGCCCAAAGAAGCTATTCCAGGCACATCTTCATTTTCATCTCGGCCAGAGGATGTTCCTGGCTCTGGCTCATTGAGGAAACGCAAGCAACTCGCCAGCACACCAAACTCAAATTCCAATGGGGAACAACATGCCGCCAAGAAACTATTTACCAACGCCCCGGGAGATTCCGAACATGGTTATCATACCAATATGGTCAGCTTTGAGTCCAGCAAGCCGTATCTGAAGGACGGCAAAATCACAGCCGACGACGGTACCACCCTCGCCGTCAATGGTAGGTAGTTGTTTTTCTTTCTTCCCCCCCCCCCCCCCCCCCCCCCCTCCTAATTATGGTTGTATCCTCGTTTTATACTTATCGTCTAATCTAATTTCACAGATCATATCTACTTAATATGTGAACCACCAGGCGAGCCTTACTACTTGGCACGTATCATGGAGTTCATCCCCTCCAAGACCAAAGAGGATGGCATCATCGAAGCCTTGAGAGTTAACTGGTATTATCGTCCAAGAGACATTCAACGCCACAGCCCAGATAACCGATATGTGTATGCCTCAATGCACTCAGATACTTGCCCTCTATCTTCCCTACGTGGCAAGTGTCAGATCCAGCATATTTCAGAAATTGAGGATTTGAACGCCTATAAGAAGATTCGGAATACCTTTTGGTGTGACAAAATGTTTGATAGGTATATTCATCGCTTCTACGACGTAATCCCGACGAAAGATGTCATCAATGTACCCAGCAATGTCAAAAAAGTCCTGGATGATCGCTGGAAGTTTATTCTGGTCGAAATTGGCAAGGGAAAGGAGTTGACAGGCGCCGTCAAGACATGCAAAAGATGTCGCCTTTTTGCCGCAAATAATGAGTCTGTTGACTGTGCTGTTTGTAACTCAACTTACCACATGTACTGTGTTCGACCTGCATTGACCAAGAAACCCGCACGCGGGTTTGCCTGGGCCTGTGCCGCCTGTAGTCGCGCCCAGGAACGAAAACTCGAGGCTCGGAATACACCCAATATTGGGGATTTCCGGCCAGCGGGCGAGGATGAGATTCTGGAGGAGGAAGAGGAAGACCCCCATCTCAACGTGGCTGTTAATGACACATCTGTCAGTACCCCGGTGGCTAATGACGAGACGCTGCAACCAGCAACAGAAGAGCAGACAGCTCAGGCGAAAATGTGGCCCTATCGATACCTCGGCGTGCATTGCAGAGTGGAGGATGCTCTTGACTACGATGATCGGATTTACCCCCGTGCGAGTTCTCGTTTGGGTCCAAGACACCAGGCAATTGTCCCGGCCTGGGCAGGACGCACAGTCGAATATGTCAAGCCGCCAGAGTTGAAAAAGAAGGCGGTGAAAGTAGCTGGTGGCCGAAATGTTGTGAAACTCACTAAGGAATCGCAGGCCGCGCTCGAGGCTGCGAAACAAGATCGGGCCACCCGACCGAAATGGATCCAGGATGAACCACCAGGTTACATCAAGCGTGGGGAGGATGAGCCGATTCAATTGGGTAATAAACAGGTCCATACCTCTCAACTTCTGTTCAAAATGCCTACTGAAGCTCAAATTCCCGCCCGGGGTGGGGAAGACGCACCGGGAAGCCACCTGAGTGTTGCCGACCGGGAAGCCTTCATTGACGACTATATGAGCCAGGCAAAAGAACTTGCACCGCACATTGGAGTCGAAAAGTACTCGACAAACTTTTTGGACAAAGCTTTGCAGCTTCTGTATGCCGAGAGTTTCGACGTCAAAGTAGCACTTACCAAGTTGAAGAAGGTTAACAGGTACAAGGATCTTAAGGAGCCTCACTTCAAGCCTGAGGAGTTGAAACTATTTGAACAGGGTGTGGCCAAATTTGGATCCGAGTGGCGCAACATCACCAAACATGTCAAGACGGTTCCTCACGCACAGATTGTCCGCTTCTACTACATGTGGAAGAAAACTCCGAATGGTCGAAAAGTGTGGGGTGCTTTCGAGGGAAGACGTGGCAAGAAGGAAGTACGACGTCAAAGTATCGCTGTGTCCAAACTACTTGATGATATAGCCGATGACCATGACGATTCGTCTTTTGACGCCGAAAAGGCTATAATCCAAAAACGAGGCTTCCAGTGCAAGTTTTGCTCGACACGCAGCTCACGACAATGGCGGCGCGCCCCAGTCCCAGCCGGCACAACCGTTCCATCTGAACCTAATTCGAAAAAAGAAAAGGGGGTTTTGCTCGCCGTTGCTCTTTGTCTTCGGTGTGCTTTGCTATGGCGAAAGTACGGCATTCAGTACGAGGATGTTGATGAAGTAGGCAAGAGGATTGCGAATAGTGGTCACAAGTCTTGGAGGCGGCGTATTGACGAGGAACTGCTGGCTCAGTTGATCACGGCTACTGAAACGCCATTCACAATTAACAGCACTACTGCCACGACTGCTACCGCAATGGGAATCTCCGTGGACAGCAATCCGCAACTAATTCAGGAGAGCAAGCTGGATCTGCCGAAGAAGAAGACGATTCGCACCGAAAACCCGAGCACTACCACCACTTCAACTGCGACATCAGTTGAACCAATGCCAAAGAAGAAGGTTGTAGCGGCGGCCGCGGCTGCGGCAACAGCTGAAAGGATTGCTTTTGAAGCAACTCCGATCGTCCCTGATCCACCTAGGGCGAAGACTCTACCTTGTGCTGTATGCAGCAAGGTCGAGCCATTGGGAGATGAGCATCTCTCGTGCCGTGATTGCCGCTTGACTGTCCACCGCAACTGCTACGGAATGCAAGGCTCTAGGGCCGGTAACAAATGGCTATGTGATATGTGCTCTAACGACCGCAGTCCTTCCATCTCAACCACCTATGAATGCATCCTATGCCCGGTAACGTGGACCGAGCATGAACTCATGGAGATTACCAAAAGCACTAGTCGCAAGAAGTCAGAGAGAGACAAGGAGAAGGAGCGAATGGAAAAAGAAATGGTCCACGAAGCCATCAAGCTCTATCGTCAAAGACAGGAAGCGGCCGGTAAGCCTGTTGGCCCTCGCGAGCCTCTAAAGCGCACTGCGGGTAACAACTGGGCCCACGTGTTGTGTACTATGTGGACCCCCGAAGTTAAGTATGGCGATGCAAAGGAACTGGAGCCTGCCGAGGGATTCGGATCAATTCCCAAAGATCGATGGCGGCATGTGTGCAAGATCTGCAAGTCCTCCAAGGGTGCCTGCGTTCCATGCAACTTTTCTGGATGTAACGCCCACTTCCACATTGGCTGTGCTTTCCAGGCCGGCTACCGATTCGGGTTTGATGTTACTCCAGTGAAGACTTCGCGGAGAGACAGTGTGCAGACTATTCACTTGGGTGACGAGGTTGGAGCGGTTACCCCTACAGTCTATTGTCCCCATCACTCGGTGTCTAAAACTCTCCATGATATCGGCGAGCTGACCGGTTCTGATGATCTGAATGCTCTCCAACAGTTTGCCCAGAAATACAAGCAGGCTGACCTGGCCCTTACGGGGACATCTCGGAAGGCTGCATACGTGCAACTATCGGTCATCGCTCCGCAGCATGGACTCGCCCCTGGACACCGAAGGACTTCAACAAGTAATGGTACACTGGTGGCCCCCAAGGAGACAGTTCATAAGCCACAGCCCACCCCAATAGAAGATGCAGCAGATGAGATGGATATCGATACCGAAGAACGCCCTTCGCTACAAGTTGTCTCTGGAAACGTGACGCATTGTGTGCGATGTGCGACCGATTGCAGTCCTAAATGGTGGCCACGCGCACGACAACACGGCGAATCTCGGCCATCTTTGTCGAATGGAGTGGGACTTGGCTCGGGCCCTTCGCCCTATCCTCCTCACCAACAAAACCCCAGCCCGTTTAATCACTCCAATGGAGATATTGGTGAGCAGGTCTATGAATGCCACAAATGCCATCTGAAGAACCCACCACCGCCTCCTCCTCCGCCGCCACCACCACCACCACCCCCACCGGTAGCTGCTCCCTCGCCTGGTCCACGGCCGTCGCCATATCCGCCCCAACATCCTCCGCTGTCAACTGCCAGGATGCCTAGTCATACGTTTGTACCGCATGCTCACCCAGGAGGACCACAGCCTCCACCGACTGGTATCATTGGTCGACCGCCTTTGACTCATAATCATTCGCATGGTCCGATGCCAGGATATCCTGGAAGCTATGAGCAGCGACCTCCTGGGAACGATGTGGTCATGCGAAATGGCATGTCACCACCTGTCTATCCTACTGGCCCTCCGGCTCCCCCGGCTCATCCACATCACATGGGCGGTTATCCTCCTCATCCCCCAGGACCCCCTCCACCCCATTATTCCAACACGGGTCCTCCTCCTCCGCCGCCTCAGCCATATGTTCATCAAAGCCCGTATGGTCCCATGCCAGGTCACTCCCCCCATCTGTCACACCCTTCGCCCCACATGTCACAGCCATCACCACACATGGCAGGGCCCCCACCGCGGCCGTATGCGCCGTCTGCATCTCCACCAATCTTGCAGACAACAGCCAATCAGTCCCCACAGACATCACTAAGTGCACTGAATGGTGGCCCCCCGTCACGTATTTACTCGATTGATCGTGGCATGGGAGCACCATCTCACTCGCCGCCGGTGACTCAGGCACACCTCGATCCCCGGGGACCTACTCCTCCCATTCGACTTGAAGACACCCCTACTTCTCTCATAGGAGGTCCCTCGGGAACTAGTCGACACTCGGGCGTGAACGGCACCAGCACCAGCTCAGGGGCCAGTGCAAGCCCTTCCCTAAAGAATCTTCTGTCCTGATTTTCCTTCATGGCAGAATGTACAACTACTTATTTTGTTTTCTTTCAAGTCTTATGCATATGCGAGGTATCTCGAGAAGAAGAAAAAAGTGTCGGAAATCTATCTGTTTGGAGCCATATTATTTTCTATCGTGTTTCAATTTTCTGTATCTCTTGTCTCTTTCCATCTCTTGTCTCATCTTAAGGCGTCTTTTACTGGAAAAGCGGAGTCTCGAGGGAACGGCAGTCTATAGGATATCAAATGGATTGCATGGAGTAGGGCGTGTCTATTTCTACCATTCCCCCTCTATGTTTTTGCGAAAGAATTGAATCACTCACAATTGTATTTTACGTAATTCTCGAAAATTGGACAACTTTAGGCCCGGTTAGTAGTTAAGGTTAAGCATCTCATCTTAAAGGTCTGTGGATACACTGATGACAAATGCGAGCTTCCACTCCACCTTGTTAATGCAAAATACCAGATTTACGTTTAAAACAAATTGAGCTTCTCTTCTACTTTCAAGACTCTTTCTCTATTCATACAATATATCTTGAAGCTCTCCATCCCAAGATGAGCCTGACTATGCGTGCTGTCGGTATGTTGACCTAAACCGCCTTCCAAGGCGCTTACCCCTCCTATCCACACCTATAGAACACTTTCATCACCCACAAAAAGCAATATTGAATGGCAATGATCCATTTAATTGAATCAGTATACATATAATCGAACATGATACTGACATAGCATAGTTATTAAGGGTGGCAAGGGTCCTGCAACAGCTCTATCCATCGACGATAAAGCTGAACAGCCCACTCCAGCCCTAGGCCAAGCACTAGTAAAGGTCAAGGCATTCGGTTTGAACCGTATGGACCTGTTACAACGGGAAGGACTGTACCCAGTGCCCCCACAGGCACCAGCGACACTCGGTGTTGAGTTTTCTGGCGTTGTGGAGAAACTTGGTGAGAATGCATCTGGTGATTTTAAAATCGGAGATGAAGTGTTTGGACTTGCTTATGGCGGTACGTATTCCACATTTATACCCAAAATGAGTCATTTCTGATATTTATAGGTGCCTATGCTGAGTACATTGTCGTTTCAACCAAGATGTTGATTCACAAGCCGGCGGTGCTGTCATGGGAAGAGGCTGCCGGTGTACCAGAGGTAAAGAACCAAAATTACAAGTTCTACATCGTACTCTACTGATTATTTCCAGACCTGGATCACGGCATCGCAGGCTCTATTCCTGATCGGTGACTTTCAGGCTGGTCAGTCCGTGCTATGGCACGCAGGAGCGTCGTCAGTCTCTATTAGCGGCATCCAGCTAGCCAAGATAGCCGGAGCAAAGGCCATCTATGCGACCGCGGGATCGCAAGAAAAGATCGATTTCCTAGAGAAGGAGCTCGGCGTGACTGCCGCATTCAACTACAAGACCCAAGACTGGGCAGCCGAGATCCAAAAGGTAACGGGCGGCGAAGGAGTAAACCTCACCGTCGACTTCGTCGGTGCGCCCTACTTCCAGGGCGACCTGAACGTAGCTGCTCGAGACGGGCGTGTCGTGCTCCTGGGTCTTATGGGCGGTACCACTCTTCCCGACGGAGTCAACATCGCCCCGCTACTCGCAAAGCGCATCCGATTTGAGGGTAGTACTCTACGCAGCCGAGACGAGGTGTACCAGGGTAAGCTGCGGGATACACTTGTATCGCATGCGCTACCAAAGTTCATCGACGGCACATTCAAGGTGTTTGTGGAGAAAGTATTTCCGTTCGAGGATATTGTCCAGGCGCATCAGTTGATGGAGACCAATACTACCAAGGGAAAAATCATCTGTGTGATTTGAAGGGTCCACCGACGGGAAAGGATAAAACCTTGAAAAATAAGTTTTTGCTTCCCACCGTTTCCCGCGTATCAGACTGATGAATCGATGAGGTCATCATGTTGGAGTAGGAATAAATGTAGTTCAAGTAAACTTTTAGATTCCAGCTAGCAATTGGATCTAAACTCTCTCGTCAATCTTTACATCTAGGTATTTGAGTGCGAGACTCCTAGTTAGGGACAGGTACTAAAGTACGTATAGCCAAATCTCCGACCATTCATAATTTCTATCATATACTAGCTTAGGAAGATAAAAAAAATAAAAAAAATGATCTTGTTATGATGCTCTACTGTTGCCCCGTTGCCCGGCTGTAACGTCGGGCCTTGACCCGAGAAGTAGATCCGTTTATGCCTGTTTCACCAGGCAGAAAATGCTTAAATTGGAAACATTAAATTTCATTCAATTCTGATATATTTTACAGAATAGACCCTTAACTGTGGGATAATGAAGTAAACATTTCGGCTATAAGACAGATCTCCCCGGAGCCTCGAACGGGATCCTGCAGTAATAATCAATGTGGGTCTTCTAGAAGTGTTTTTCCTTTTCTATTTCGTACGTAAAATTTCGTAATTTCTTTAGGTGGAGCCACACATGATCTCCAAAGGCTTCTAACGTTCTGGAAGCTTGCCTTTTACAACTCCTCTTCCCTCTTCTCTCCTTCCCCTCCCCCACACCCCTACGTTATACGTTAACCTCCTCTTTACTCTACTTTCTCTCTTTTCTATCTCTCACGTGCACTTATTTCCAATTGGATCTGTCTCGGATCCTTGCAACCGCCATCTCGGGAACAACTTCATTGTTCGCGCCCGTTTGGCCGACTCCAATCCTTGCATATCTTTTTTTTCTTCTGAAATTTTAAACATTTCCTTCGATTATCTCTCCATCTACCCTCTCTCAAACACACACTCTCTCACACACACTCACTCACTTTCCACTCTCTCTCTCTCGGTCCTTATCCCCGACCCTGACCTCGTCATCCTCCCTTTCGAGCCATATGCGAATCAGGGCGGGCCCAACTTCCTCCTTTTCTTCCCCCAATTTCTTGGCTGCGTCATTTCCCCGGCGCGGCCTGATCTGACACCAACCCTTGTATTATCATGGTGGATCGCGTGGAATGCTCGGCCGTCTATATTGATGACCGGGTCCGATCGGAGAGATGGGTGCGCAGAGGTTCTGTCGATGAATCAACTGTGTCGTCGTCAGCCGCATCCTTCACTCAACCCGATGAACCGGATGCTCTCCACGCCGATTTAGAGCAACTGCTTGAAGTGTGCAAAAAAAGTATGACTCGCTTTCTGAATAACTATTTGATTTTTTTTTTTCTTCTAGAAAAAAAAAAAAAAAAAAAAAAAAAAGAGAACTGCCTGCTAACGGAACTGACCTCCAGTCTATTTGTGTCAGACCGGATCATCCTTTGCCACCAAATTGGCCGAACTTAGCGATCGCTCGGGTAGCGATTGCATCCCAATATTTGCCTTCTTCAGTATCGACTTCTCATCTGACGAATTAAATATCGCGCGTCGAAAGGCTAGTCGTGCCTCGTGGGGAGATACCGGCCCTCCATCCCCCAGCTCCTTCCAACTTCAACGAACCTTTACTTTTTCTTCCCGTTCCGACGAAGCGCCTGGCCTGTCACTCCTCTCTGGAGTTTCTACCGATATACAAGTTCAAGACTGTCCCAACCTCGTTATCCCTATCGCCATCCTGCGTACCGCTGGCTCGGACGCGCCCGACTCTACGGACCCCAATGAACGGCTTAGTCGGAATCCCGTAACTTTAGAGCACAAGCAAATTGCCCGGTGTCTTGATGCGGGCGCCGTCGATGTTTTGACGACCCCTCTCGATCGGGGGAGGATCCAGGGCTTAGTGGTTCATTCGTATCGGACTCGTCGCACGGCGCAGCGGGAGATGTCGCGCTTCTTAGCACGGAGGAAGCAGCGCAAGCATTCTTGGGTTGGCGTACATGATGAGGAACCGTATGCGTATCTGAGAGAGGCGATGGTCTCCAAACTCATGAATGGTATCTGTAATCCCGAAGAGGTCATCCACGACTTTCAGGACAGGGCCCTGGATATCGAGCCAGCGCGCGAGACGTACATCAGGGCGCAGGTTGGGAGGTGGAATTTCTCAGCTCATGAATTATCAGAGGACGAGCTGGTCTTTGGCGCATGCGCAATGCTTCAGCACGCGTTTACTCTCCCCGGACTAGAGCACTGGCAATTAACTTTTGACGAACTGCGGACATTCTTACTAGCCTGCCGCGCAGCTTACAACTCCTTCGTCCTCTACCATAACTTCCGCCATGCCATTGACGTACTGCAGTCTGTCTTTGTCTTTCTGCTCCATATTGGAGCTCTACCTCACTACAAGCCGATTGGCCAAGTCCCCGTTTCGTCAAAAGCCCCTATCACCCAACTTCTCTCCCCATTTGATTCCCTCACACTTCTCATCGCAGCAATCGGCCACGACGTCGGCCACCCTGGTGTCAACAATTTTTTTTTGGTCAAACTTAACGCTCCCTTGGCTCAGCTCTACAACGACAACTCCGTCCTGGAAGCATTCCATTGCGCAGCCTTTTCCCAGATTCTTCGCCGGCACTGGCCTGCCGCCTTCAAGGATAAACAACTTCGAAAGCTCCTCATCAGCACCATTCTGGCGACCGATATGGGCGTTCACCAGAAATTCATGCAGCGTATGGGATCCCTACAAGAAAAGTACCACGAGAACAACCGGTCTTTAGATGGTTGGAAACCCCAGGACATCGAAATGTACAAGTCTCTGCTCTGTGGCCTGATAATCAAGTGCGCCGATATCAGCAACGTCGCTCGCCCGTGGACCATCGCAGAGCGCTGGACTACGGTTCTTCAGGAAGAGTTCGCCAATCAAGGTGAAATGGAGAAGGAAGTGGGCATGGAAACTGCCCTCTTCGGCGGACCGCCAGAGCTTGGCAATGTCTACAAGCTTGCCACAGGTCAAATCGGCTTCATGTCGATTTTCGCCCTTCCTCTCTTCGAGGGGGTGTCGGATTTTCTACCACAGATGCAGTTTACCTGCGATGCCATTCGTCGTAACTTAGCACAGTGGCAACAATACGCCAACGATCAACTTCGAAGACAAGCCCTGCAAGTTCAGACACCCGACACCGTCACCATCTCTCCTCGCTCTCGAAGCCCGATTCGACCGATCGTGAAATCGGTTCCTGAAGGCGTGGCCCCCATACGAGAAGGTCCACTGACTACAGGGTCGGATGCGAGCACCCCGCGACCTGGCGCATACCAAGGGAGCGCCATTGAGCCGGTTACAACAGTCGACACCCCTGGCCCTCAGATCGAAATCACCGGCTCTTCAATGGTGCCGGATGTTTCGTCTTGCAAGTCATCTAATGCTGTGCCAGACCTCTCCTACTTTTCTATTCCGACTGCACCGCACCGAGGTGGAGGATTAGCAACCCATCAGTATCAAACCCCCTTCACAGATCCCAACCGGTCCCCCAACGATCCGGCTGTCCTAGCAACCGCTTTATATGCCAATTCGGCCAAAGGCTCCAGCGTCTCACGAGGGACTACCGCGCAAGATCAATCAAATGATTCTCCACCCGAAAAATCATTTAGCTACCGCCAATTTCCTCATGGCTTCCAACACCACGCACATCACAGCTCCTCTGCGCGGACATCCGCGCCATCAAATTCCAACCGCAATAGCTGTACCCGTACGCAGAGTATCAGCACATACAGCAACAACATGACCCCGATTTCCCCTGCCACCAACGCCACTAGTCTTCTAGCCGTTGATAGCAGCGACGAGAATCGAGCTTCAAACGACAGTGCGGCTCTAAGCGACCTAGGGCCAGAGGGAACCAGTGCCCGCCCTAGCACATCGTACGTACGAGACTCCAACGGTGGATACTACGCTCGTCGTGCCTCTGGACGTGGCTCAGGTCTATATTTGGGCCGTCCAATGTCAGACGATGGAAGGGGTTATTCGAAAAACGGGCTCAATGGCTCTCTGAGTGCAGACCGATCTGCAAATAATGACAATAACAAAAACGATCATCTGGGTGACGATTCCCGCAATGGTCTTGGATTCCGTAAGTTGGGAAAGCGACGGAGTCGACTACGTCTCGCTTTCTGGAAGCGTCGCCCTCACCAGCAACAAGAGGTCCACGGCGAAAGCTGAACTGGATGATCTTTTGCTACCTTGTATTATGTGAACGTTGTTACGTGATTTCATACTCGATAAACTGGCTAGCTTCGGCGGTCCTCACGATCCAAACGATATATCGATGTCTGTGTCTGTGTCTGTGCCAATGTCAACATCAACGATGTAAGATGTTGTCACTATGTTCTTACACCCGAACACACAAGATGAAAACAATATCTACAAACATGATCTCTTATTCTCAAAAAAGACAGTTGTATTATCCTTTTGGTTCTCAGCTGCAGCTACTGCATTGGACCTTAAGAGTCCCCGTGTGACGATTATGTAAACGCTCGAGCTTTCTTTTTTTGATTTTCTTCCTGCAATTCTTTTGCGTTTGTGTTTGCCTGATTTTCTCGGCTGCATTGGTTTCTTGGGAGGCGGGGGTGGCGGTCATCTTAGAATTCGGAATAGGGATTGGTGGCGTTGGTTTTTTCTTTCTTTTTTCTGCCATTTCTTGGTGGCCTTCTGAATCATTGACATTGATTGTTGGATTATTACTTGTTATGTAGGTGACCTGGATATGGCGATTTTTTTATACTTCTCTTCATTTCTCTGATGTATATATCCTTATAATTTTTCTCTCTTGATTTAAACCTCAGTGCTACTACCATTCAGCTGAACTTGGTCGATCCATGAACCTTGGGATGATTGTTTAAAACCTTCCCCAAGGCCGGAAAACCCCAGGCTAAGCGCAATCCTCGCAACCTTCCTTATTAAGGCACACATCCTTCTGATCAACTAGTGCCTCCTTCTCTTCCTTCTCAGCTTGGGCCTTCTTCAAAGCCCGGTCAGTATGTCCCAAATCCCGAGTAGGATCAATAACATTTCGAACAAGAGACTTAAGAGCCTTGACCTCTAGAAAGATATAAGTACAACATTTAAAGCCAGAAAGAAAGAACATCACATACCGGGGAATCCGCCATCTACCTTCCGATCCCATAGAACAGTTTCCTCCGTAAAGACCTCACCTTCAGTTACCTGTCCATGCCAGATAGTAACCGTGAAAACTCCCCCTGTAACAGGTACAAGGGCGACCTCACCAAGGTCAGTACCAAAAGTTGAGAGGAGCTCTTGCGCAAACTAGAAGGTTTGGTCAGCTAAGCAAGCCAATGTGGATAACGAGATGACGTACATATGCAGCACGGAGCATCCATCGACACTGAGTACAGAACTTGATGGCAATACGAGGGAGGTGCGTGGTCAATTCAGCGTGCTTTAGCATTGTATTAGGACCAGTATTTGAAGCTGGGTCCGCCATGGTGGGAAAAGAGAGCCAGGTGTGGAGTAGGAAATTTCGGATATGGGATCCGAGGCTAATTATGCCGCAGGGAGCTCAGACCTAGAGGGCTAGATGTATGCAGGGCTTATGGAATGATTTCGGTGTTACGGATGGAAGTGGCGATGGGTTGTTGTTGCTTGTGGGATGATGTCAGTGGGGGGTTTGCCTGATCTCGGTATTTCCTATGCTGCTAACCGGTGTTCCTCGTGCTCATTGTATATTCTATGGAGTACGAAGGAGTCATTTATGTTGACTTGTTACACTAGAGATCTATACATGCATGTATCGCGAAAGGAGGAACTGTCCAGTGTAGATCAATGATACTAATTCTGGTCATGGATGCAGATCGAATTTATGATACACGAATGGCAACCGACTCTCCTGACTGTTGAAACATGCAAACAAAAAAGGTTTTTTTGGAGAACCCATAGACAAAGGAGATTTGGCTTCAAAAACAAAGGCGACAAAAGGGGGAATGCTGTAGAAGAGAATAGGAAAAAAGTAAGTTGAAAGGAAAAAAGGAAAGGAGAAAGAAAAAGTAAAAGAGAAAAAAAAAACACAGCAGTGCATTATGGAATGTCACCGCGAGACATCCAAGGATTTAAATTTAGACGATCAGAATCGGTCGAACGAAGAGGCAGAAACACGGCGATTTGGTCGCACCTGCAGTGGTCCGATATAGCGTCCCAAGGGTCGTGCAGGGCCAGCAGACGATTCTTCAGGCGCATAAGCAGACGAGCGATTGCCGAGTTCGGTTTGCGTTGTGGTTGAGGTTGGGTTAAAAAAAGGTTAAGACGAAGGGATCATTAAAGATCAAAGATTAGGTTGAAAGAAAGAAAAGAGAAATCGTGTCGTGGCGATCGAGAATTATTGTCATGAAGCCGTTACATGACCGTGCAGCAGCCGCTCTGTTGCTGAGGAGCATAGGGGTCCTCACGCTTGTCAACCTGAAAGACGGAAGCTATATTAGCGATGTGCGCGAAAGAGAGAAGATAAGAGAGCTGGTTACTTACATTTCCCCATACGGCCGGCACCATGAAGTCGCGAGTGTTGCTGCAGTAGTTGATGAGACTAGAGACGAGAAAAAGAATATTAATTGAATTCTCTTTCTAGATTCTCTTTGATTTGGAGAGGAAGGACTCACGAAAGAGCAGCCTCGGAAACCTTCACACGTGGACGGTCAAGGTCTTCCTTCAGACGAGCATTGAGTTCAGTCAAACGACGATACTTCAGATCAGCGACACTCTGCTTCTTGTTCTTGACATCACCACCAGACCGAAGTTCATAATTAGGCATTGTGACTGTTGGCGAATGTATTGCGCGAGAGGGGTGGACTTCCGTTTGACGTTTCGGGGGGTTTGAAGATGTAGGGGGTGGAGGGGGGACTAGAAGGTCGAAAAGGGGGAGGGAAAAAAGTGGTCGTCACAAGTGGAGAAATTAAATTTGGCGCGGAGACTGAAGTACACAGTCTCGATAAAGAAATAAATGAGGGTAAAGCGAGGGGATGGGAAGGGTCACAGAGGAAGAAGATCGGGGCGAAATCAAATGGATTTTCCCCGTTGGGTCTGTGTCCAAGGGGGAAATTCGATTTTGGTTTTACGAAACTTAGCTTAGGAGTATTGATACTGTAAATCTACATTTAGGGGAGAAATGTCCCGGATAGCTTCGGGGGCAGAATCTGACTCGGATACGAAAGGTCCAGATGGAAATTATGGAATTTTACTCAACTTCAACGTCTCATTAAGTGGACGTGCTTACTTTTTCAGATGAGATGCAAATCATACTCTTAGTCAACGTGGTGGGACTTGAAAAGCTCTGAATCGTAGATTGGTATGCGGGTTGTATACGGTATACGGTAACATACGATATTACCCTGTATTTTAAAATGGAAAGATGGACTAACTAGAAGCAGTTAGAGTAATGATCCGTGCTTCTTCTCTGCCTGATATGTATGCCTTGTACTTCAGGCGCCAATCAACAAATTCACGTGACTGACCCATCGCTTAAGCCCGAAGTGGGAACACCTCTCACACTGGCGGGCAATTTTCGCTGGTTTACGCACAACAGGTACTTACTAACCTTCAAGTCCTGGGCTTCGCGTGGCAGCTATTCAACTCCGGTCCCAGACCACTGCCCGTGTGTGAAAACCGCCATCTCAATTTGGTCCTTTCGACTTTTTTTCCGATAAAAATTTTTTTCATTCATCCCGAAGGGGTCGCATTTAGCCCATCATGCCGCCACCACCGCATATCAAACCTGAGAATGTCCTCAAGGTTCGTCGTCGTATCAGATATCGCGACATCTAGTATTTAGATATACTAACGGTGAACTACTACTAGAGGGCCCAGGAACTTATCGCCGTCGGTCAGGCCCCAGCTGCCTTGACCGTCCTCCATGAACATGTTACGTCGAAGCGTACCCGCAGCAGCCCGATCGCCTCGTTGGAGCCCGTGATGCTCCTCTTTGTGGAACTATCTGTTGATCTGCGCAAGGGCAAGGCCGCCAAGGATGGCCTCTACCAGTATAAGAACATCGCCCAGAACACCAACGTCGGCACCATCGAAGTTGTCCTCAAGAAGTTCATTGAACTCGCCGAGTCGAAGGTCACCGAGGCCCAGGCCAAGGCCGACGAGATCCAGTCTACCCTCGAATCCGCTGCCCCTTCCTCGAACATCGATGATCTTGAGGCCATCGAAACCCCGGAGACCATCCTGTTGGCCACCGTCTCCGGTGAGCAGTCTCGTGACCGTACCGACCGCGCCGTCGTCACTCCTTGGCTCAAGTTCCTTTGGGAGACTTACCGTACCGTCCTCGAGATCCTGAAGAACAATGCCCGCCTCGAGATTATGTACCAGTCGACCGCTCTGCAGGCCTTCCAGTTCTGCCTCAAGTACACCCGCAAGACCGAGTTCCGCCGCCTGTGCGAGCTCCTCCGTAACCACGTCCAAAATGCCGCCAAGTACTCCTCCCAGATGCACGCCATTAACCTGAGCGACGCAGACACCCTGCAGCGCCACTTGGACACCCGTTTCCAGCAGCTTAACGTTGCCGTCGAGCTGGAGCTTTGGCAAGAAGCCTTCCGCAGTATCGAGGATATCCACACCCTACTGAACCTAAGCAAGCGTCCCGCTAAGAATGTGATGATGGCAAACTACTACGAGAAGCTGGCCCGTATCTTCCTCGTCAGCGAGAATTACCTCTTCCATGCCGCAGCCTGGAACCGGTACTACAACTTGCTCCGCCTCTCCTCTGTGGCCCTTGCCTCTGGCCAGAGCACCAAGAAGGAGAACCCCTCCGTGACCGAGGCCGATATGACCAAGGCCGCTTCTTTTGTGCTCCTTTCCGCTCTGTCCATTCCCGTCATCAGCACCACCCGCTCGCGTGGCGCTCTCATCGATGTTGACGAGGCCCGCAAGAACAAGAACACCCGTCTTACCAACCTGCTTGGTATGATCCAGCCCCCATCTCGCTCTGTGCTTTTCCGGGATGCTCTGAACAAGGGTCTGCTTAAGCGCGTTCGCCCCGAGATCCGTGAACTCTACAACATCCTCGAGGTTGACTTCCATCCTCTCTCTATCTGCAAGAAGATCACTCCCATCCTGAAGCAGATTGGTGCCGACCCTGAGATGGAGAAGTACGTCGTTCCCCTCCAGCAGGTCATTCTCACTCGTCTGTTCCAGCAGCTCTCGCAGGTCTACGAGTCCGTTGAGCTCAAGTTCGTCTACGAGCTTGCTCAATTCCCCGATCCCTTCCAGATCAATCCCGCCATGATTGAGAAGTTCATCATGAACGGTTGCAAGAAGGGTGACCTGGCCATCCGTGTTGACCACATTTCTGGTGTTCTGACTTTCGACTCCGACGTTTTCTCTTCTTCCAAGGCTCAGCATGCCGGCAGCGCCGCTGGCTCTGCCGAGAGCGAGACTGGCTCCGTGCAGCGCCTCCAGAACACCCCTGCCGATATTGCTCGCTTCTCGATGGCTCGTCTGGCCAAGACCCTTCACATTACTTGCATGTACGTGGACCCATCTTACAACGAGGCCCGTCACAGCGCCAAGCAAGCCGCTCAGGCCCGCGCTCTTGCTGGAGCCGTGGAGGAGCACGAGCAGACTTTGGCTCGTCGTACCGTTATCGACAAGAAGAAGGAGGCTGCCACCGATGCCCTGCAACGTAAGCAGCGTGATGAGGAGAACCGCAAGCGCATCCGCACCCAGCAATTGCAAGAAGCCGAGAAGCAGCGTCTGGCCGATGAGCAACGGGATCGTGAGGCCAAGCGCCTCAAGGATGAACAGGACCGCATCCGCCAGGAGGAGCTCAAGAAGCAGATCGAGGAGCTCAAGACCGGAATCAAGGGTATTGACATCAGTGAGTTGGATGTTGATGAGCTTGATGCCAACCGCCTGCGCGCCATGAAGCTTGCTCAGTTGGAGAAGGAGAAGAACGAGCTGAACGACCGCGTTCGCACCACTGCCAAGCGTATCGACCACCTGGAGCGTGCTTTCCGCCGCGAGGAATTGAAGCACATCCCTGCCGACTACGAGTCGCAGAAGAAGCACGACCAGGACCTGTACGAGGCCCAGAAGGCTGAGACTCTGCGGGAGGCCAAGGAGAAGCACACCGAGGCTCTCGCCCTTAAGCACCGTCTGAGCCGTCTTGTGCCTGCCTTCTCTAGCTTCCGCAAGGAGCTCTCTGAGAAGCGCCACGAAGAGTTCGAGAAGCGCCGCAAGGCTGCCGAGCGCGAGTTTGAGGCTAAGAAGAAGCAGCGTGTCAAGGAGGTTCAAGAGCGCCGCCGTCGTGAGAAACAGGAGTACGAGGAGGAGGAGCGCCGCCGCAAGGAGGAAGAGGAACGTGTCACTCGCGAAGAAGAGGAGCGTACTGCTCGTGATGAGGAGCGCCGTCGTGTTCTGGCTGAGGAGAAGATTAAGCGCGAGGAGGAGCGAAGCAAGCTCGACGAGGTTGCTCTACGACAAAAGCAGCGCGAGGAAGAAGCCGAGGCCCGCCGTTCGCAGCGCAAGACTGTTGCCTATGCTCCTCCCGCTTCCGAGTCTTCAGAGCGCACTGCTCCCCGTCTCAATCTTCCCAGCCGTCCTGCCGGTGGCTCTAGCTGGAGAGACCGTCTGGCTAACAAGGAGGCAAGTGGCGAGTCTGCTCCCCCTGCTCGTGAACCTGCTCCTCGTGAGCCTGTTCGGGAAGAGCCTGTCCGCCGTGGAGGATACGTCCCACCTGCCATGCGTGCCGGAGCCTCTCGCGATGCCCCCTCTTACAGCCGTGACTCCCCTCGTGATGCCCCCCGTGACAGCCGTGACCGTGATGCTCCATCCAGCGGAGAGCGCTGGTCTCGCCCCAGTGCCCGTGAAAACCCCCTCTTCTTCTTCTTCTACCCCGGCTGCCAAGCCTGAGGAGCTCAAGAGTAGCGGCACCAAGTGGGTGCCCAAGTGGAAGCAGCAACAGAGCTAAGCTGCCCCACAGGGCTAACTGTCATTTTTCTTCTTCCTACGTACTCTAGGGTAGCAAAAAAAAAAAAAAAAAAGTGACACGGATGTTTTTTATCCGACGCATGTTTTTCATGATCCCCTTTGCCTATGACCCTGTAACATTGGCCCCGATACGGCCTTGCGGTCTTTTCGATGTTCGTGTTTCCATAATTATTTGTTCTCCGGATGGGTTATTTCTGTCATCCGTGATGCCGATTTCATGTTTTATTCTAGCAGTCTCTAGCAGTATCTAAGTCCTGTATTGGGATTTAGTGTATAAGGATCATTATGACCCTCAATACTATTTCTGAGTTTACCTTAAAGGATCGTTTTATCGTCGCCCGTACCATGCTGTCTTTCCTTGAACATTTTACTAAATGTTCAAGTATGAGCATTATCCAATTTATTGGAGTACTGTCTAGGTGCACATAGAATTGCGCTAGAACAAGAAAGGCAAAGTCGTCAGATTCAAATGAGTGGCCATCTCAGGGCTATCTAGATGCTATGTACAAGCTCAACTCCAACAACAAAAGGGATCCATGGATACAAATAAGTTGAAAATGGGTGCGAAAAATGAAGTGGATATCTGATGGAAAGGATAAAAGCTCATAACAGTCTAACAATCTGAATGTATTGTTTTTCCCCCGAGAAGTAAGCAAATCAACAACCGTGGAAAGATAATGACAGTGACGAAGTGATGATGATGATTTAAGCAGCAGCCACCTCGGCGTTTGTTCCGAATAGCTTTTCGCGCCACTCGCCACACACAGCCTCAAACCCGCGCACGACGTCCCCGCACTCTTTGCCGGCTTCACGATCTTTCAATCGGCGGTCCCACTCGCCGATCTCAATCCACCGTGAGCCTTCCTCGCGGGATTCTTCTTCGCGCCTGATTTCGGCGACGAGTTCACGAGCGGATCGGAGACGACGTGATGCTGTGGAGGTCAATTGGCGGGACTCATATAGGGTGTCGCTCAGGCCGCGGAGTGAGTGGGTGATTTCAGATGTTTGGGAGATGAGAGCTTGGAGGGATACAAGTGGGTTTGAGCTTGAGGCTTGTGATGGGGTTGATGGTCTTGAGCTGCGAGATTGCTCAGGGAATGGATATGGAAGACTTGGCAAGAGTTCCTCGTCAATTAGAGGTACAAGGGAGTCAATATCTTCTTCTGAGAGGAGAGGGAACGGGGAGAAGAGGAGTGGATGGATGAGAGACTGGAGAGTGCGTGTTTGGTGGGTGAGGTGGGATGTGATAGAGGAGTGGGCAGTGATAAGCCTATCAGAGGTTAGCTTCAAGTGCCAGAGGTATGTAGCGAAAATCATAAACTTACCGCGTGGCACTGTTCTCAATTCCACTTTGTCCGCCCAGATCCCGGAGGGACTCGACAGTCCGCTGGATAACATGATCATGCTCGCTGCCGTTGTTCTCTATGCCCCGCCGTACAAGACTCTCGATATCAGCCATCTGGCTCTCTAATCCAGGTGGAATATCCGTCACCTCGTCTAGATCGGAGTCATTCCCATAGTCAGAGCCGTCATATCGTCCTTCCTGTCGACGCTGCTGTCGAATCTGGTTTGCTCGCAACCTGTTCCTGGTTGGCGAGTCCTGTGATGGTGACTGAGACCGCATGTTGTGAACCGAGAGTAGGTATTCTTCATTATCGCTGTGATCCATTCGCTGAGACCCTGCGGGGCTCTTATCCTGTCCTGATGCGTAGCCATAGCCCTCATCCTCATCCCAGGCATCAGCCAACTCATCAGCCAAGTTTCCCAGGCCACCTCCACCCGAGTCAGCTGAAAAGTCTACCGACTCCCGCTGAGACCCGCTCATAGTAAATGTATTTTGACGAAGCGTTAATGGGGACGATGGTGCCGATATTCGTGGGGTTGCAGGCAATACAGGGCTCGGTGGAAAGCCATTGGGCACCTCTCTAGGCGAGATAGGAGGGTCGTCCATAGAGGGGCGGCGGTGAGAGAGTTTCAGGGGAGACGAACGGAGGGGCATCGGATGGACAGGAGATGATCTCCGAATTAGACAGGTCCAACGACTTGGTCTAAGTATAGCAATACAAAGAAAGAGGCAGCCAAGGAGTAGAAAATAAGCAGAAAATAAAGAAGAGTAAATGATTCAACAACGGAGTTGTGTTTGTGGAAGTATAATAGTAGAAGAGCCGATTTGATGTCTTGTTGTTTTCAGTTGGAGTCTATCGCATCATGCCACTATGAATTGAGATAAAAACAAAGAGATCCACAAGAAGTCAGAATGCAAAGACCGAAGAAAAGGACTGCTGGGTTAGTTTTGTAGTAGACAAAAAAAAATAGATTGTTTTTGTCTGAAGCGCGTCCGCGGAGCAATGACTGCAATTGGTTCACCGCCCTATAAGGCCGATTGGCAATATTATTCACTTTCACAACCCCACAGCGACATTCCTTCTCGAACTTGCATTTCTGTGCATTCTAAGGGTCTTCAAGATGACGACAATTACCCGATTCTCCCCGATGGACCTATTGTCCATGAATTGGACCAATCTGGATCCATTGACGGAGAACTATGACTTGGGTTTCTACCTTAACTACCTCACAAAATGGCCATCTCTGTTTAGCGTGGTGAAGGATCATAATGCTGGTGTGGTAGGATATAGTAAGTCAAATATTCTGCCCATATAGTATAAACCATAATTAATAAGATCGCAGTTATGGGCAAACTTGAGGAGCAAGATGTCCACTTGACACCCGCTGAGCACTATACTCCATGGCACGGACATATCACAGTCCTGACCGTTGCACCAGCCTATCGCCGACTTGGTTATGCTAAAAGGTTGTGCGAGCAATTAGAGGCCGGTTCCGATATCAAGAAGGCCTGGTTTGTGGATCTTTATGTTCGGGCAGGGAATAAAGTCGCAGTAGATATGTACAAACGCATGGGGTGAGTACAGTATAACATAATCTACGAGGACTTGGTTGCTGATATTTGGCAGGTACTCGGTATTCAGGCGAGTCGTCAATTATTACAGCGATGATCCAACGGGACTTTCAGAGTCTGGCGAAGATGCTTTTGATATGCGCAAACCATGCAGCCGAGACAAAAAGCTGCAACATATTCGAGAAAACGGCGAGAACTTCAGAGTCTCTCCCCATGATGTCACCTAATAGGGCAGTGTGGATGCACCCTTGAGACACTCGTAGAGGAGTACAAATCCTTTGCTATCCATGACCTCGGGAAATGGAGAGAAATCTTTCAACTTTCATGATGAGAAGAATCAATCTATTAGCTTCGGAACATTTCCTCTTTTTAACGCCCAAGTGATGATTATTTGCAAATATTTGGACGTTCCAGTCCACTCCTTCCATATACCAAATGCAACCTGCTGGCATCTCAAGGGTCCAGCTCAAGTCTTACAAATCAATTTTGGTCCAGAGACCACAAACCTCAGAATAGCCATGAGGCAAGAGGATGCGACGAGGCAACAGCCAGTAAAAAGCTGAACACCAAGGTAGTCTCCAGATTTATTCAAAATGGCTCCACCGATGGGGGTTCCAATCAGCACACCAATAGAGGTAACGGCAAAAACCATTCCCATGCGAGTGCCCAGTTCCCGCACGTCAGGTGTCATGTAAGCCATGACGACCGGAGGAAGTGAAACAAATCCACCCGAGAAGAATCCATAGAGAATACTCAGTACAATCATACCGGCAGTGGTATGGACACCAATCCATACAAATGCCAAAATTGTGGTAATGGACACGGCCGGTGTGAGCACGTTGAGAGGTCCAACATGATCAGCAAGGAAGTTGGGACCGATACGTCCGAACGTTGAGGCAGCGTTGAGCATTGACAGCAGGTAGAAACCGAGGTTTTTATCCACGATACCAGTGTTTATGGCATATGATTGTACGTAGAAGAGGAAGTTGTAGAAACCTAGGAAACCAATAAACATGGCGACAGAAAACAGAACAAACGCCGGTTCTTTGAAAGCAGAGAGCTGGTACAGGCTACGCTTCTCCTTTGGCGTGATTCGAATGCGCATGACGCCGAGCGAGATGCAGATAGTACCGAAACAGATGAAGCCTATTGCCCGGGTAGCCCAAGCAAAGCCGACTTTTTGCTGTAGCTGATCAAACATGATGGGGTAGACTACGCCACCGATGCTGCTACCGCTGGCCGCAATGCCATTTGCGAGTCCTCTCTTGCGGCGAAAGTACTGTGGCAGTAGAGCCACGGATGGCACGAAGAGACAACCAGCTGCCAGGCCAACACAAATCCCTTGTGCAAGGATCAACTGCCAGAACTTGGTCGAAATGCTGGTCATCATCAAACCAAATGGTAGCATGAAAGCGGCAAATCCAAGAAGAGCGTGGAAGTAGCCTGCGTCAAAGAGGGGGCCAGTGATGACTCCAACTAGCATTAGTAGAAAGGACTGTAAAGATCCAATCCAGGCAATTGTCGAGGATGAAGTGTTTGCTAGAATAGTCTGCTCATAATAGGTCTGATATGCTCCCCATGTATTGATTATACCCCTATAGAGGCATTAGCACAAATTTCCCTCAAAGGTTTCTTTGAGCAGTGGACTACATACCATGAATTAAAAAATAAGAAAAACGAACCCAAAACCTGTAGCCATGAGATGAAGCCTGTATCGTAAGTCAACTCGTCCACCATTTCGATCGGTGAAACTGAATCGGAGCCATTCTCATAACCCTTTTCTTCATCAGCGATGACCTTCTTCTCTGTGTCCTCATTAGTCGAGTCCATGTTGTGAAATGTAGATGACAGACGAAGAATTCAATTTCAGGTTTGAGAATTTAGAACCAAAGACGGAAAAAGTCCGAAAAGTTAAGAAGTTGGACCTCGGGAATGAATTTACATTTAACAGGGTCCAATCCAAGGATCAATAGACAAAGTGAAGTGGATTATAAACCATTCCTTAGTTTGGGGCCGAACACCGAAACCGGCACATAAATTAGTGACTGATAGGTAGCATTGAGCATTGGAGTAAGATCATCAATTTTGAATTTTGGACAGAACGAAGTACAAACAGCCATTCACAGCCAATAATAGAGCAAGTGTCATGTTACTACGGATAAGTGTGCCGATTATCCAAGTGAGATCATTAGTCACGAGTGTGACTGTATTTCATGTGCATAAGTACAGGAAAATACCATGTTGAACGGAGAATATTGGTCATTTCCATCGAATTTCACCAACTGGACATCTTATAGAACTTACCTAGTGCGTAAAAGATTATCAAATTTTCAAAAGTCCAGTTCTTCGAATGATGGCATAGTATTTATTAGTCTGATAACTAGTTAGTTAGAGACGCTGAATCATCCGGGGTAAAAGTGGGTCTTATAATGGCTGATATTTCAACTTCACTATTCCTGACTGTGTGTGAATATCAATCTATTTTCAATGAACTGATGTCAGTTTCAATATTCTCATTTTTTCTTTTTTCTTTTTCCTTTTTCCTTTTTCCTACTTCGTACAACTGACATCGAGGTCAATCTAATCTAGGACAACCTTTCATCAAAAACGCCTCTTCTCTCAACTCGTGTTCACAAAAGGTATTTGTATTTCACACCTAGAGGTCCCGGTTCATATTTTGGGCCAGGCCTCATTTTTTGAATCCTCTTCTCCCTTCTCTTCCAGGGTCTTTCCTTTGACTACCAGGTGGAATAAATGAGTTAGTCCGAAGTTTTCGGTATGCTCTCTGTAGCGCTACCTAGGTATCTTCTAGCCAATTTTGAATAACGCGAATGGCAAGTATCTCACCGGAGAGAAACCCATCAAGAATACTCGCCTAAACAGACCTCTTCATTAGCTGATTCTTCTTGCCCGAATTAAGACCTTGGAGTTCTAATAGAAAGGCGCTATACATTCACCCAGTGAAAGGAGATAAAACATGAATAGTCCCGAGGTTGGAGTTGGAGATAGTGGTAACTAAGTCTATTGAATAGCCAGACCTGGATCGCCATGTGGCTGTTTATGACATAGAAGAAGTGAAAAATTCTAATTATCCTGTTGATTTATCTTGAATTTATTTTGGTGTCTGAGATGGAAGATGAAATGGGAAATTATCTGAGTAGCAAGTTGCTACAGGAGCTCCTCACAAGTCCAGTCCTCGTACCTGAATGAAACGGGTTAGTCGACGGTTCATCCCTCATTACGTGCATCAAAACTTACCATCCGCCAGGCAAATATCGCCGTACGATCAGAGGAATCTTCTTCTGGTTCAATTCCTTCATGGCAATCTGCAAGGGGTCGGTCTCACCCTCGAGGTCAACAAGAACTGGAGCGTTCATACTATGGATGGTCAGTTTTTCTGTCGCCCCCATTTCAACATGAAAAAATTGAGATCCTACCTGATCTGCAATGCTCGGGTGCCCAGCACACGCGCGCGCTCGTACTTGGTCAGGTACGGAGTGGTGCTTCGTTGGTCGTTGGGAACCTTCTTCTCGCGAGACTGCTCCAGCGCTTTGCTTGCATACCCAGAATCGCCCGAGACAACAACTTGTTCGCCGTTTACGGCAGGCTGGTAGGAATCAACGCCTTCAGCATCATCTGGGTTCTCATGGTCGATGAAATCTTCCGGGTCGTTCTCATCGTAGAACTCTTCATTGGGCTCGTAGTCGAGGCTGCATCAAGTTAGAAAAAGGCTTATCACAAGATTTGCGAGCGATAAAGATCTGTAATCTTTAGATCAGTCAGTTTGTCGGGGTAATGCTTACTTCTCCTCGGCATCATTGTCACCACCGTAGTCAGACATGATGAAATGTAGATCATATCAGCCTAAGAGGAGACAAGGAGAGAGAGAGAGGCCTTGCGCGGGATCAAAGTGATGGAGAATCGCGAATGCAAAAAAGCGGAAAATCCACAGCGCTAGGCTATTTTCGTCCTGACCGCCCTTTTGATAGGTGCGGCAAAATAAAATTATTCCACAACATCATACTTTTTAACTCACCGTTTGTTGGCGCCTCTATTTGCATTTAAATATGGCCCAAAAGCGTAAGGCCTCTGCTGAGAGGTCTGATCCAGGGAAAAGACACCAGCAAAGTGCTGTTGACAGTGATGGTAAGTGTTTATGAAAGTTTTGAAGCCTACAATAGCTGATGGTATGTATGAAGACCCGATGCACGAAGAGACATACTCCGATGGCGAGTACTCAGTATCAGATACTCCTAGCTTGGCAAGTGGTGATATAGATGAGACACCAGCTACTCCATTTTCTACGACCTCCGCACGATATCCATCCGAACTCAAGACCCGCCGATGTCCGTTCGATGGGTGTGATAAAGCATTCAACCGTCCAGCTCGACTACAAGAGCACATTCGATCTCACAATAACGAGCGAATTTTCAAATGTACTTTCCAGACATGCGACAAGACTTTCTTACGAGCATCACACCTCAATCATCATATAAAGAGTGCACACACAGGAGTTCGAGACTACGTCTGTGACCGTCCAGGGTGCGGCAAGAGTTTTGTAACTGGTTCTCGACTTCGACGCCATCTTGCTGCACATGATGGAAGGGACAAGTTCACCTGTCCAGATTGTGAGGAGACCTTCCGAAAGCACTCCACCCTGCAGAAACACATTACAAAAATTCATCTGCACCAGAAGCCTTTTCCCTGTCCCCATATTGATCTGACTTCTGGACAGCAATGTCAAATGGCTTTCGAGACTGCTGGTCATCTCCGGTCCCACCAAAGTAGAATCCACACGGAAAAAAGATTCAGCTGTGCGGAATGCACCCAGGATCAACAAGAGCAAGGATCTAGTATGGACACTTCCGAGAACAATGAATCATCAGTTGTATTCCCCACCTACGCCCTTTTGCAATCCCATATTCGCAATGTTCATCCTCCACAATGTCCTCACTGTCCGATTGTCTGCTCGACTTCTCGAGAACTTCGGCGCCATCTTGATGTTGCCCACGGGGATGTCACCTTGCAGGAGCGGAAAGTGTTTGCCTGTACCGTTCCTGAATGTGACCGAAGCTTCACCAAAAAGGGAAATCTCTCAGTCCATATTAGAACCGTTCACGAGGGCGAAAAGCGCTTTGGCTGTGGAGAAACGGATCTCTCCTCTTCAAGTAAAGTGCCAGGATGGGATGGGATCGGCTGTGGGAAACGATACGGTAGCAAACTCGCTCTCGAAGAGCATATTCGTACAGCTCATTTGGGCCTCCCAAACGCTAAGGCAGAACGCCGCCAACGACTTGGAATTGGGAAGAAATCAGCCGGAAAGATTAAGCAAATATCTACATTGGCAGCGTTGACAGGCCATGGCTATGCTGAGGAATCAGGTCGACACATCGCTTGTCTTTACGAAACTTGTGAACACAGATTCCACCGCGACTACGATCTATGGGTTCATATGACTACCAAACATGGGTGCTCAGAAGATGAAGTCCAGGGTCTATTCATGCAGCGTGCACTACTTGGAGACCAGAATGAACCCGGTGGGAATTCTTTCGGTATCTATGGCCTTGAATTTGACCAAGATGGTACATCTTCCCAGCCATTTGCATCAACTGCGCTACCGAATTTCCACCACGATCCCTTTCCTTTTCCCGAACCGGACTTTATGAAGCAATCTCTGTTTCAGGATGCTGCTCAAGTTAATGATTCTATGATACCCCATGACGAGATAGCGATTGACCCAGTCTTGGGATATGACTTGATGGAGGAATGAAGGTTTCTTTAAGGAATTCACAATTATAAATTAGCGGACAGCGTGATACATTTTTAACATTTCTCAAATGACATTCTAATGTCGTGTAATCGGTAGTTTTAATCTAAATTCCAGTCTATGAAGCTTCCAAGTATTAAGGCGTGAAATTATTGAATCTTTCATCCAATTTGCTAACTGTAAGAAGAGAGATAATGCCCCGGAGCACAAGATCTTGAAACAGGGCCGAGATCTTTCAGATGGACTTTAGTTATCTTGGAACCTGGAGTGTCTTAGGTAATCATAAGCTAAGTCCCATTATGGATCAACACGCTGAAGACGATACCTAGGTATATCCATGGAACCTGTCAGGGGTAAGACTCTATAATGAGGGCCTACCAAGTTAATTAATGATCTGGGGAGTGCTGAGACCTCGAGAATTCGATTCATTCCATTGGAATCAGAATGAGAATGTCGTGATACCTAGGTAACACGCCACTTCAGATAAATTCCCCACCGAGTAGAAAACTATGTCTCAGCCCAGTCTTATAAACACTAAGAGAAGTCCCATAATTTAGGGAATCAGAAACTATCAGTGAAGACATTTAGATGCTGACCTGGGGTTGGAAGGATTCTATCAACCTAGCTATTAGTAGGAGTAACATGTATCAGATCTGAAGGTCATAACGACAAAGGACCGGCTTTTAGGGTTAGTCATCCAAGCCCAGCGCCTGACATGGCTGACATGGCTGACAAAGCTTAAATAGAGCATAATACAAGGTAAGCAGAGGGCTACATGGTTTGAAACCAACACCGTGATCTGCCATGCATGCAAGTAGCCCTAAGCCAACCAGGATGCTGGAATCAGGAAGGCGGGTACAAATGACCGGTGTGGTATTTGCAGTCTAGTAGACGTACGTCGTAGGTTCTGTTGGAACCTTGGAAATAGTGAGTACACATGGAGTTGAATTACCTTGGACGGAGTATGTGTGGGGTATAGAGTGAATCCTTAGTCTCCCGAGACACGAGATATTTCTAATTTTGGCGAGACAAGCTCGATCTCTCCAATGACGTTAGTCAATAGTACATTTTTAAAATCTCTCTACCAATTCTGTCTAGACTCCATATTTTAATATCATTCATTATTACTGACTAAAATCCCGCCCCTAAGAAAAGTTCTCTCCTGTTCCGTTCTCCGTCCGTACTCCCGTGCCCAGATTATCACCCCCACGTTCCTCCTTCTCCATTACTTTCAATCTACTTCGTACTTACTCTTTCCCTCCCCAACCTCCCCTCGTTTTTTTCCCCCTTCTTTTTTGGATTTCTTTTATTTCCTTCAACTATTTCCATCAACAAATTTGGACTACTCTTGAAGTAGTTCATTGTCAAATCATTTGGAAACGTCATCTCTTGGCAGCGGAGTACTTTCATGCCCATTCTTTGCCTGAAAGCTTTTACGGCCTTATACTGATTTAGATTCGCTGAATTGTTCCCTCTTGCCAGCTCTATATGGAATAGTACGGGTAATCCCTATACACCGCGACTTTGCTCTCATTTTATCAAGATCCACCTTGGTATTCACGTGCACTCTCCACATAATCTAAAATTTCTTGCCTCTTCTCCTTTCTTGTCGTGGCACCTTGCAGACTCTACTCGAAGAAATCCCCAGATTCTGATTTTGGCTTGACTGTTGATCATCATGCGTGCTCGCGGTAAGCTCTATACTGTCGCCCCTCGTGCCTTTCTGAGGAATATGAACTCCCCCCCCCCCCATATTGACTGTTGAATTCTTAGTCCGCTCGTTTATATTTGGAGGCAAGAGTAAGGATACCGGGAAAGAGCGCAAGTCGAACAATGTCACACAAGTCGCCCCCGCCAGCGCCAGCGCCCCACGGTGGCAGACACCAATACAAGATACTCCCTCTCCAGCTTCGGAATTGGATCTGTCGACAGCGACAGAAAACCAAAGAGCCGGGGGATCTGGATTTGGATCTCGACCCGCATCAATGATATTATTCTCTAACAATCCCCCTCTAATGACCCACGCCGAGGGCACCCCACCGGAGTTATCGCCGATCTTCACTTATCTCAATATCCACACCAACAAAGTCTATCAAGAGGGCTATTTTTTGAAGTTGAATGATCAGGATTCTCGTACGTGACACTCTCTCATTTCAAAGAATATATACTAATTGATGCGCAGATGGGCGACCTTCGACTGATCGGAGGTGGGCTGAATGCTATGCGCAACTGGTTGGAACTGTTCTTTCACTTTGGGACGCTGCTGCGCTGGACGCGGCTGGCGGAGAAGAGGTCCCAGCTACCTTTATAAATTTGACTGATGCGTCTCTTAAAATGGTATGTTCTTGTTTTTGCTTTTTTTTTATTATTTTTTATTATGCCCATTAATCCCGGCTGCAAGCTAATCTTTGTCACTCGTATAGCTGGAGACATTACCAATTAGGAATGGGACTGCGGAACCGTTGAAGAACGTTCTCAGTTTATCTTCCGCAGGAAAAAATCGATATTTACTCCATTTTAGTTCGTATAGCGCAATGGTCCAATGGACCGCCGCAATTCGCCTTGCAATGTACGAACACACCTCGTTGTATGAAGCGTATACTGGTTCCTTGATTGCCGCCAAAGGCAAGAGCATCAATGGAATCCAGTCAATTCTTGCACCCATTAGGTACAAACATGAGGATTGGGCTCGTGTGCGCTTCGGCGCAGGGACTCCGTGGAAGCGCTGCTGGTTTGTGATAAGTCCGCCAGATGAGAAGGAGGTTCAGAAGGCAAAGAAGCTCATGAAAAAGTCTGCGTATGATCGCCTTTCCATTCCGGTCACGGGCACTATCAAATTTTACGAGACGAGGAAGACAAAGAAGGTAACGCCAATTGCAACCGTTACCCAGGTCTACTCTGCATATGCAATTTACCCGCAAGCTAAGGCCTTGATCGATCAATCTACCTTGGTTAAGCTAGAAGGCCGAATCACCATGAACTCAACCCCTCATACTGCCACTGAGGGCTTTGTGTTTGTCATGCCCGAGCTGCACAATGCGGTTTCTGGCTTTGAGATGATGCTTCGATTCCTCTTCCCAGTCTTTGATACTTTCAACCTTTACGGTCGTCCTACCCGTCTCGTGGCCGATACAAACCACATCAAGAGCATCATGTTCGCTTTCCCTAAGCAACGTCGCTACGGTTATCTGGAAGTGCTGGACATTGCTGCTCTCCTTCAAACTCCCGGTAGCCAGCGGTGGAGCGAAGCTGAGTGGCGGAACCAACTAAAGGATGCAACACAGAAACGCATGTCTGCGGGCTTCAGTCGAACTAGTAGTGTTGCGAGCAGCCAGCAGCAGTATCGTTCTAGCGTTCCAGCAGATGCCTCTCGCCGCCACTTTGCTAGCAAGCCTGCTTTCAATCAATCGGCCGAAGCAGTCATTCAGGAGGTCCCTAGAAACGAGCCTCCAACTGATCATTCTCGCCCCATGTCGGATGATGTTGTCGTGCAGCATGGAGGATCAGAGAGCGCGCGTGCTGCATCGCCGACTCCCAGGGATTTGATGCGCAATGATGAAAACTCTGAAGCTGGGCAGGTCGATGTGAATGGTGACCAGCTTCCCCCGCGCACACCTCCCTTCTCAGTCGTGAAACCGCCTGAGTTCTCCTATGGATCCAAGGAGGTGCCGTTGAACCGCCCGGAGGTAAGCTCCGAGCAGAGAAGTGCTCTTAACCGGATGTCTCTTGGAACTCTCGATCAATTGGTCGCTGTTAGGCAGATGGGCATGTCTGATTCAGCTGTTGCATTCCACGATCAGAAATCTGACCCAAGCATCGACCAGCGATTTGAAAATCGTGCCCCCAGCAACAACTCTTCACCCAAACGTGCCGCTTATAAGAACTCGCCGCTTGTACACGCATCCAGCGACGAGTCCATTGATCTTGCAGTTGCGATGAGTCAGTCGCAGGCTGTGTTGCAGCGGTTTGAGGCTTCGTCACCTCAGCAAGATCTTGGTGGCTCTTCTTCTATCAAGCGAAAGCCTCTTCCCCAAAGACAGCTTTTCCACGATGAAGGCCCTCTTTCGCCAGGAGAGCCAAGCTTCGATGATCTTCGTCACACCGTCGACGAAGCGGCGCTGGACCGAATTGCCCCTCGCTTCCAGTCTCCTGTATCCCCTGAGATGTACGAGGCGGAGAGTAATTACGACGACGCCGCATCCAATGTCACTCCTGATTACGCAAGTACTCATGAATCAGTCTACAGCAGGAAGTCTGTGAAATCGGTTACAAAGCCACGCATGGGCATCATGAAGACTGTGGGCCAAATTCCTAACCAGGATCTTGTCATTGGTGATGCTATTTACTCAACTGACAAGCCCCCTGAGACCAACTCGGATATTCCTATGGTTGACTTTGGACCGACTTTGACGTATATGCCTACTACCGGGCGCCCAAGTACAGGGGATGCATTGAAAAAGGCATCGCACCAACGCAAGGAATCAATGCCGCTCAACCCGCGAGCACATAGCCGGTCTCCTAGTCAGGATGAATTCCGGCGGAACATGCTGTGGAAGCCCTTGATGGGCTCCAGTCGTCCTGCCACCCCGGGTGCAACCCTTACTGCCGAGGAATTTGTCCAGCAGCGAGCAGCGCCTAGTCCGCCCGTCCTCATGCCTCATACCAGAAATGTATCCACATCCACCTTCACCCCGGCAACACAGCGACCAGTGTCAGGAGATTGGACTCAGATGGCTATCCCTAGGCGACCGGTGTCAGGAGATTGGACTCAGATGGCTCGCCCTAGATCTCGTATGAACAGTCTCCAGGATGGACCTATCAACCGTCCCTCATCGCGTGGTACAAGTACAATGCTCAACTACAACGACTCCTCAACCCAACTCTCTGCCCGTGAACAGCAGTATGTTGCACGAATGACTGGCTCGTCGTTCTTCAACATTCAAGGCGACAAGAAGAAGGCGCAGGCAGAGGAATCTGGTCAGCAAGGACTTGTCTCGGCAATCGGCGCTCGTGAACGTGAAAAACGTGAATTCAAGGAGGGCATGTCGAACCATCTGGTCCAGCATGCAATTGCCCAGCGACAAAGTGTATTGATCCAGCAACAGCAGCAGCAGCAGCACCAACAGGAACAGCAGCGGCAGCAGCAACAGCAATTTGCGTCTCCGTATGGGGCCAGCTCCAATTCAGTATACCAACTTCCTCAACCTCATGGTCACTCCCGTCAGCAATCTATGTACACCATCCCGACAGCTAGCCACACTTTGGATGCTCTTCATCAACCGATTCGCCCGAATGAGCCTCGCCGTCAGTCCTGGTACGGTCAACTTGCTCCAGCTTCGCAAACACCACCACCGCAAGCTTACCAGCAACAACACTACCCCCAGCAGGGTTACTCCAGCCACCTTACCATGAATTTCTAAGATTGTACCTTTTTTACAGCATTGCTTCACTTCACTCTTCTCTCAAATTACTTTCTCTGGGCATTTTCTTTTCTCAATCCAGCCTGACACCTCTGCATTGTTATCATTATAGATTACAGCTCATAGCCATGACTGCCACCAGTCCTTTTCTTTCCAGTTCACACAGCACTCATTCTTCACTTTTTTTTATTCTTGTTTTGCATTACGCATAAAAATGGAGTTACGAATTGTTTCCGCGCAATGGTGTCGTCTTCATTTTGCACTTGGTTTTCTGTCTTGTCATCTTCTCAAGGTCTTTGCCACCTTTTTTGTCTTTTTTGTCTTTTGTTCTTACTGCCAAGTCTTCGATCAAATTTGTACAAATCTCGCTTCCTCAATGTGGAAACTGTGGATGACCACTATATCTTTTGGTAATTTTTTGGCTACTAGTGCTTGAGAGTATTCTAAATCTGCCAAAATCTAGATCCTTGCCTTATTTCGTTTCGAAAATAGACCTATACAAAGCGATTAATCTTTTGTGTCTTCCAACTGTCGGCATGGCTTTCATTCCGATGTGAGTCAATAATCATGAGACTAGAAGATTCTCAAGCTCGTTGTACCTCATTCATACTAATCCGGCTTCAGGCTGAAGTCCAATACATGAACCTGTTTTCCAGCTGACGCCTGGAAGTCGAAGTATACTAATTTGGCCTAGCAACTGCCAAAATTAGGGTTAGTCAACAAATGGCTTCCAGTTCCGTAACCTCTCATTGGCTACTAGTCCCTTAAGGTGGGTTGAGTCGATCACATGACACTGAACCTGCACGTCACTTTTTTAAAAGTCATAGTCTCTTCTTCTACTCCAAAACCCTTGCACTCTTTACACGCTCTCACCCACAGGTATTCAAGTGCCTGTTCACCCACCTTTCTCGACAATTTATTTTGTCTCTTACAACCTTTCCCCATTGCATGATACTTCTCGTGCCTTACACTCAGGCGCGTCGCGCAACTGATTTCGAGGCTTGAAGAGCCCAAAATCTTCACCACACTTCTTTTTTCTCTCTTTTTTCCCACCTTTCACCCTCCTCCCTGACATAATGGCAAACATGAAGTCTCGTCACAACGGCGCCGACGCCCGCAAGAAGCTCCGTACCGACCGCGACGGTGATATGGACATGGACCGCCCCGGTGGACGTGGCGCACGAGGTGCTCGCGGAGGTGGTATTGGCAAGTCAGGCCGCGGCGGGGCTGCTCGTACTGGCTCTGGTCGTGCGCAGGCCCGCCCTAAAAATCTCGACGCCATTCAAAATGCCATCTCAGGTACCCGCTCCGAAATCCGTGCTCAGGGACAATCCGGAGGCCTTGCGCATTTCAACGTTACCGGATGGAAGGATAGCAAAGTTGCCACCAACCGCGATGGAGGTGTTTCCGATCTTATTGCCTTCCTCGAACGCCGTCTGAAGGCCCTGAGCAAGTCAGGACCGCGCCCTAAAATCACAAAAGTACGCATACTTCCTCCCGATCCTCCGATTTCCTTCCCAGCCCAGCACCTGCATACTCCTTCTCAGCCCAGCATATGCATACTACTCCTCAGCCCAGTACAAACTACATTCTATTTTGCGCCAACTCAATTTCAGCATCTTTTGAGCCCTCACTAACAGCAGTTTTCTATTAGTCCCGTGTGGAGGGTGATACATTGGTTGCTTCCGTTCGCCAGAACCTGGCCGACACAATGTCGCGCATTAACAATAATACCTTTGCTGGCATTCAGATTTCAGTTGAGCGCAATGATTGCGCCACACTTGATCACGAGATTGGAGGTACTGATTCTGCATCGACCGCGGATACCAAGGCCAAGATGACCATGATCTTGGGAAAGCGCTATTACGCAGATAACAAACTTCTCAATCTATCAAAACTTGTTGGAGATCCTGATCTCCAGGCAATGGGTATCTTCGCCGCTACGTCAACCGAATCTAAGTTTTTCCCCGCTCTTATGAAAGTCTGGGAAATGGGTTTCGAGACCAACGCCCTGCGGCGCCAGGCAGTGGAAAGTGTCAGTCTTGCCGACAATCAGCTCGCGAACATCTCTTTGGTCACTACCCTTGCTCAGACTATTCCTGCATTGAAAAACTTGGATCTGTCAAACAACAATTTCAAGGATGCGCAAGCCCTCATCCAGTGGCGCTGGAAATTTCGTGAGCTTGAGTTTCTGGACTTGACCGGCAGCCCTTTCTGCACCGATCCCGAATTCAAGAACACTATGATGAAGTGGTACCCAAAACTTCAACACTTGAACAACGTTCAAGTCCGCACCAAAGAGGAAGTCGATGCTCAAAAGAAGACACCCATCCCTGTCCAGGCCCCGTACTTCCAGGACTCGGATAAAATTGGCGAGAACTTCATTCGTTCTTTCTTTTCCACTTACGACAACGACCGTTCCTCCCTTATCACCTCCTTTTACGACAAGGAGTCGAGATTCTCTTTTGACATCAACACCGCCGCTCCCAAGGCCCCCAGTGCCGAGCCCGCAGCTTGGGACCCATACATAAAAATGAGCCGTAACTTGCATAAGGTCAATCATCTGAATCCTCGTATGGCCCGCGAGTATGTTGGGGATGAAAGAATCCGTTCGGCGTGGGACATGCTTCCCGCCACTTATCACCCCAACATTATGACCTCTCCAGAAGAATATCTGGTTGAGTGCCACCAATGCCCCGGCCTCCCTGACCCGAGTGGCCAGAGTGAGACGGGCGTTGGTGGCCTCATCATAACTGTTCATGGAAAATTCGAGGAGAATGTTGGAGGTAAGACCGAGCTTCGGTCATTTGACCGAACCTTTATCATTGGCCCAAGCCTCGTGCCCGGACGGATTCGTGTGATTAACGACATCCTCTGTCTGCGTGCCTTCGGAGGGCATGAGGCTTGGACTATGATTGCTGCCCCTACTACTCCGGCCGCCCCTATCCCGATTGCCCCCCCTGCCGCTCCCCTTGTTGGCTCCTCACAGGAGGACCTGATCCGGGAGATGAGTGCCAAGTCTGGCATGAATCTCCGTTACTCGGAGATGGCCCTCGCGGATAATGGGTGGGATGCGGAGCGGGCCTGGCAGAATGTGTGCGAGCTTAAGGTAAGAAAAAACCCCGTTGACTTCAAAGTGTTATATAATCTTGATACTAACTTGAACTTCTTATAGGCTGCCGGAACAATGCCTGCTGAGGCATATGCGCAGTAGGAGGGACGAGCCATGCTATGTAGTTTCTAAAGAAAAAAATATATTTCCATAAAAATTTCCAAAATTCATGTTTCAAAAAACTCATCGTTTCAGCAGTCGACAGTGTCTCTCTCCAAGACCTCCAGGACTTCAAGCACGGTTGTGTTTTTCAACTCAAGTGCTTCCAGAACTTTCTATTATATATTTATGTCTCTACCACTATTAAAAGGTATTTGACTGATAGACTCTTACCTACATATCTCCGGTTCACTTTAGCTGTTGGGATGGCAACCCAGATCTATAGAGGGCAACACAGGTCCAGTTAGACAACCACTCTCACATACAGAGTACATGGATACCGTATTCGAGTAATTAAAGACCAAATGCAGATATATAAATTAAGACGTTAATTTTTTCTCAGCTCATGGCTTATAAAATCAATTGAATCAATCTTTTTAGAATATCAATTATGTATAGCTAGTAAGTAGGTTGCGTAAACGCCAAGCTGGCACTAGAGGGCGGCCCGCTTCAACTCTCCAACTCCCCTTTGACTGGCATTGGAGTACTTCACACAGTCCCCAACATGCTGTCCAACTAATGGGATGACTGTGATGACTGTTCAAAGCCCAACAGGGCCAACAGATGAAGAGCCCTCTCTCGATGCCTTGGATGCAGGTAGGCAAACAATATACCCGGCAACACCTCAATCTAATCCCGCATTTCCCTAGTGGACTACGACCCAATCGACCACTTGAACGCTATTTTCTCACATCCCTCTACCCTCTCCTCAGTATCCCACATCTCCTCCGCCCTCCATACCTACGAAGATGAATTGGATTATGACATAGGTACGCTGGTGGAGGAGCAGGTCACCTCCAATGCGGAGAGCGTGGAACGCATCCAAACAGCCCAGGCCGACCTGTCGGAGCTGTTCAAGAAAATCGACGATGTGCGCGAGCGCGCTTTGAAGACAGAGCAAGCCATTACTGACATGACGGCCGACATTAAACAATTGGATAATGCAAAAAAGAATCTCACCCTGTCGATGACCGCGCTCAAGCGACTGCAGATGCTGACCATCGCATACGATCAGCTTCTGGCTCTAAGCCGGACACGGCATTACAATGATTGCGCTCAGCTCCTTCAGGCGGTGATCCAGCTGATGGCTCACTTCAAATCATATCGCTCAATTGACCAGATCGCAATCCTAAGCCGGAATGTCGCCGATGTACAGCGAGATCTCTTGGAGCAGGTCTGCGAGGACTTTGAGATAGCATTTGCCAAGGGTGAGGTCGCTCAAAAGCGGGTGATGCTTGCCGAGGCCTGTCTTGTTGTTGATGCACTAGGCGAGCATGCCCGGTCTCGACTAGTCACTTGGTACTGCAACACCCAGCTCCGCGAATACCGACAGGTATTCAAGAATAGCGAGGAAGCTGGATCCTTGGACAACATATCTCGTCGGTACTCGTGGTTCCGACGTATATTGAAAATCTACGACGAGGAGAACGCCGCGATTTTCCCCGCAGCGTGGCGAGTAAATGAGATCCTGACCAATGTCTTCTGTGAAGGCACTCGGGATGATTTCAAAGGTATTCTTTCACGATCTGTACGCAGCGGACAGACACTCGATGTGAACCTGTTGCTTTCGTGTCTACAAGAGACGCTTGAATTTGAGCATTCCCTTGAACGCCGATTTGCTCCTCAATCGCGTCCATCCACCGATACTTTTGCTTCGACCGAGACCCCAACTTTTGGCCAGTCCATTTCTGAGGCATTTGAGCCGTATCTGAGTGTGTGGGTGGAGGCGCAGGACAAGCAGCTGGCTGCACTGCTACCAAAGTACCGCCAGCAACCTCTGAAGCCTCCAGATGAGGAAGAGTTCAACTCCCATATCGTGATCTCATCCTCAACAGAACTATTTTCTTTCTACCGCCACTCCTTACAACAATGCGCAAAGCTTTCAACTGGTGGCAGTCTTGCGGAGCTGGCGAAAGTGTTCGCCAAATACTTGGACCAATACGCGCAGCAGGTCCTCCTCAGCTACATCAGCGAACGCCCTTCTGGGCATACACCGTCGAAAGCACCATCGATGGAAGATTATGTCGCTGTTCTCAATACTGCCGACTATTGTTACACCACATGTAATCAATTGGAAGAGAAGATCAAGAGTCGACTGGACGAGAATCTAAAACAATCTGTTGACCTACAGAGCCAGGCGGATTCGTTCATGGGCATTGCCTCTGCTGTTGTTCGGGGACTTGTGCGGCAGGTGGAAGTTGAGCTGGAGCCCTGTTGGCGAGAGATGCGCAATACACCCTGGGCGAAGATCGAGGCTGTCAGCGACCAGAGCTCCTACGTGGGTGAGATGATCTCACGGACAAAAGCGAAGTCATCCGAAATTCTACAATTTCTGCACAAGCAACAATACGCTCGCGCCTTTTCTGACCATCTGGTCGAGATGATGTCGAGTATGTTCATTACAAACGTCTTTCAATGCAAGCCTGTTTCCGAGACAGGCGCTGAACAGGTATAATTTCTTTCTATTCTCTCATGAGACTTTGATCTAACTTGTAATGCCTAGATGCTTCTTGATTCCTACACCATAAAGAGTAATCTCTCATCCCTTCTTCCCGCCCCGGCCCCAGCAGGCTTTGTCAAACGCGTGAACAGCAGCTTCTTCAAGATTGAGACGCTTCTCAAGACGCTCCAAGTACGACCATCTCCCCCAGAAGCATTAATCCAAGCCTATCTCATTCATATCGCGGACCGCAACGACAACAATTTCCGCAAAATCCTCGACTTGAAGGGCATCCGCAATCGACAAGAGCAAAATCACCTCGTCGAACTATTCCAGGTACACCGTGCCTCGGACCGCTACTCCTCCAGCCTCCAGCAAAACAACCCGATGCTAACAGCCCTGCAAACCCCGTCTACCACAACGATTCCCGCTTCACAGGGCAGCAGTCTAGGTACTGGGTCGTCAATGCCATCACGCTTCGACGCATCGATGCTCGGCTCTGCAATCATGTCCGCAGCCAAAGATGGTGTCGACCTCTTCGGAAATCCCAGTCTTTCATCTGGTGTCGCGGGAATATCAGGATCATCTTCACCTGCCCCGTCATCATTTGCCCAGCCAAACAGTCTTCTCCAGGGTTCATCCGAAAGTAGCGCTGCTGCTAATCTCAATGAGAATCTTAAGAATATTGGCAAGTTCTTCCGTCGGGATTTGGGTGGGTTTGGAGGTCGATTTGGTCGTGGCAATGATGATTGATGTAGCGAAGTGTTGTAAACTCGTGATTAATTTACTTCCCTCTGGGGTTTGTGAATTTTATGATAACCAAATATTAAGCTTGAGCAAAATATTATGACTAGAACGAGGGCAATATAACCTCAGCAAGCAAAAGAGTGAAACAGCGAACCTTGGAATTACTTCAACATAGGATACACAAGTAGAGAGGGATGGCAATTAAAAGTTTACAATAGGATAGATTGAGTTTATGCAATAAGTAGAATCAAATTTCATCAAGCCTCCAACGCCGTTGGGTATCTACCTGTAAAAGACAAAACACCATCCATCATCCAACTCATTCATCAGCCTTACGATCGTCTACAACAGCGTGGTGACAAGTTGTTTACATGGGAAACCTGCAGTCTTCAATGATAGTTAGCAGATGCTCAAGAAACAAAAGTGGTAGTCAAAAGCAAGTATAAATCAAGGTGTTGGCGTCAGCAAAAAATTAGAGTGTTGTTGTTGCGTTTTTAATCGTCAAAGCTGGCCACGGGGCCGATGCTCGGGGTTAAAAATGTTTCATCATCCGCCAGGATATTGGGAACAAAGAGTGGAATGGGTTGGGGGAAATGGGAATTGGAGAAAGAATAAAACTCACCATTTGCGACAGAGACAGGTAATGGAGCGTACTACGTCCATATGTCTATGAGTGGAACAGAAAAAGAAATCAAATCCGTGGCACCAAGTCTTAGCGTATTCATTCCGTGCACCGTTTCAGGTTGGTCAATTAATAACATCTAATACATGGCAGTCGTATCCGATCAAGGACGATGCGCTTAGTCGAAAAGACCGAAGCCCATGTCGTCGTCGGACTGGTCGGACTCCTCAGCAGGGGCAGCTGCCTCAGCGGGAGCAGCACCACCAGCAGCAGGAGCAGCAGCAGCGGGAGCGGAGGAGGCGTAAGCATCGGGGTTGGCGATGCGGTCCTTGAGCTCCTCAATCTCGGGCCAGCTGTAGTCAGTCTCAATAGCAACGGCAAGAACCTTCTTGTAGGCGTTGATAATGGAGTGAATAGTGGCGGGGAGAGTGGGAATGTTGGCAGCCAGAGACAGAGCAGTGATAGTAGCAATAGCCTGGCTGAAGGTCTTCAACAGAGTCTCCTCGTCGATGTCGAGAACATCGGCGCTGAAGGTCTGACCGTTCTCGTACACCTGGGCAATGGTCATACCGTAGGTGAAGGGAGAGATGTTCAGCAAGTTCAGCAGGGAGGCCTCGGAGGCACCGACCTTGTTACCGGCCTCAATGAGCTTGAGGTCAGACACAATTTCGATGGTACCACGAGCAATCTTGGTGGGGACACCGAGAGCCTGGAAGAAAGAGGTCTTACCGGGCTCCATACCGGTGTTACCGGCGGGAACCCAGACATCGAGGGGAGCGACGGCACCGGCACGAGCAGGGGCAGCGACACGGTTGGCAAGGATCTTCTCCTTGGTGGCCTTGAGGTCGCCGTTGGTGAAAATGAAACCAACGTTACCTATGGACGAGAGTATGTTAGTCAATGGATCTCAATTCTAAATTTTATCCAGAGGAAAAAAACTTACCCTTGACGTGGGGCAGCAGGGAAGCGAACTCGGGGTTCTCGGTGACGAAACCCTTAAGAGCACGGCGAACCATGGTGTTCTTTCCCATCAGGACGACACCCTCTCCACGGAGGGAGATACGGATCTCGTGCATCTGCTGAGAGCTGACATTGTCGACACCAACAATGAAGATGGTGCGGTACTCATCGAGAAGGCTCTTGAGCTTATCGAAGTAAGCGGCCTTGGTTGCGGACTTGCCCCCCATTTCTCCTTAATTCGCTGAAGATAGGTTGTTTAAGGGTAAGTCGGAAGTTGTGGTTGATGAAGGAAGAGAAGGGAGAAGCGGCAGGCTGATTTTGAAGAAATTCTTTTTTCGGTGCGGCTTCGCTAGTGGGTCACGTGATCAGAACATCAATACGTTGAGGATAGATGTTGAAGAAATGGAATTGCTTCTTTAGTACATGTAATCTAGCTGTATATCTTGTTAAAGTAGTGTCTTTGGATTGAGAATTACAGATTTTCAAATTTTGTTTCCATTTTTCTTGTACGATTTACTGTTAGGTTCAAATCGGAGGCAGTTCATACTTTCATATCCGCCGTCTGCGGCCCTCAAAATTTTGCCGAATCCATTGAACGTTCCAAAAACTCCAAGTCGTCATGGCGAATTTTCAACACCCATTCCAGCGCTTGCAATATGTCAAGCGTCAGTCCCAGGACTTGTCTGATGTACTAGTTGCCTCTGCAGGCCTGTATTTGTACTCTTATGCCGCGGCCGATGGCCAGCGCCTGGACGTGTGGCCCCAACATGTAGCAGAGTCTACAACCGCTGCGGCGTCCTCTTCAGAGGGTCAGAGCCCCCCGGAAAAGAGAAGAAAGCTTTCAACCGAGTTTGAAGGCAACAAGGAGAAGGACACCTCGAACTATAAGCCCACCTGGTCCAATATCCCTCTTATGGTGGCTTCCTCCGACGGAAAGTATGTAGTCATTCTAACCGCCGAAGACAAATCTATTCGGGTTCTGGAATTGAAGAATGATGGAAAATTACAAGAACTGAGCTCTCGGTAAGTTAATTTGTACCCTAAATGGTGAACAGTCACTCATTTGCGTAAAGAACAATGCCCAAGCGGCCTAGTGCCTTAGCCTTGACTCCAGACAATCAAACTATCCTCGTTGGGGATAAGTTTGGCGATGGCTATTCTATGCCATTGACTCCTGGAGAGTACGTCAAGACTAGTAGTGAGAAAAAACTTCAAGCTCCCGCTGCTACTAATCTCACGGTGCACACCAAGCGCAACTTGGAATCCCTAGAGCAACAAAAGCGGGAGCAACAGAAGCGAGAGTCAGCGACTGGAGAGCCTGCCAAAGAAAAGACTAGTCTCGACTTTGAGCACCAGGTAGTTCTTGGCCATATGTCGGTCTTGACGGATCTGATCTCCGTGTCTCTGTCTGGACGAAATTACGTTCTGACGGCTGACCGCGATGAGCATATTCGTGTCTCTCGAGGCATTCCTCAAGTACACATCATTGAACAGTACTGCCTGGGCCATACTTCCCTCATTAGCAAGCTTTGTATCCCTTCGTGGGCACCCAATGTTCTGATTTCTGGTGACGCTGATGGTCAGCTGTTTCTCTGGAATTGGACTGAGGGGCAGGTCCTTCAGCAGATCTCGCTGCAGGACATTCTGCAGACACCAGACATTATGGTGCGTGGGATCCAGGACGTAGTCCTCGGCACGACTGATCCTGTGAGGATTATTGTGGTCAGCTTGGAAGGGTAAGCATCATCGCCTTTCTCCAATTTCCAACTTAAATTAACATACAAAACAGGTCTTCACAAATCGTTTGCTTCACAATAGAGGGAAATGCTTTGAAATTCCAGGACACTGTCCAGCTTTCTGGGAACAGTCTTGATGTGGTTGGAGCTGATGCAAGTGGTTCTGTCATCGTTTCGGTGGATGCTGTACGGGAAGCAGGCTCAACGAACACATGGAGGTCGAGCCCCAATACAACCCAAGCTCTTCTCCAGACTTTTGAGGCTCGCCCTGGTCAGAATGGTCTCCAATTCATTCTGCTAGAGAGCCCAGTGGCATCCAGTATCAACTCATCTGGCACCTCTGATCTCTCTGCCAGTCTCGAGGCGAAGAAACGGAAGGAGATTGATGATTCTATGTACACTCTGGGTAATCTCAAGAAGAAAAAGTGGGATGAATAATTAAGTACAGGTGATTCTGACCAGTTTCTTGAGAACTCTGAAAAAGCTTCAAAGGCATATATGTATGTAATCAATATTCGATTCTTTTTCATTGTAAAATCGCAAGTTCACACCTAAGCCTCTCCAAAAAAAAAAACCTAATAATTGCAGCACAACTTGATTCAAGACTCAAATGTTGAAATTAAATACAATTAATCAAATTGGGCTGAGCTCTCCACGTTGTGTACCTGCACTTTGCCGTCTCCAACGTTCTCCCGGCCCGATAGAATCCAATCGTGGGATAAGACCCTCGGGAACCATCATCCCACTTCCTCTCCTTCCACTCATTACCATCCACCATGCAAGAACAATTCGAACCCCTGAAGAACGACTTGTTGTTGAGGGCCGCCCGGGGTAATTCATTGTTGTATCTATACATCTGAGAGGAGTACTGACAATTGCAGGCGAAAAGGTGGAGCGTCCTCCGATCTGGGTTATGCGACAAGGTGAGCTCCACACCGTTTTTTTCTCCCCTCAATTTTTGCCCATGGGCCCATCTGACTGATTTTTTCTTATCCGTAACAGCTGGTCGCTATCTTCCCGAATACCATGAAGCCAAGGGTGGCCGCGATTTCTTCGAATGCTGCCGTTCACCAGAGATCGCATCGACCTTGACCCTGCAGCCCATTGAGCGCTATGAGGGCCTCATCGATGCTGCCATTATCTTCTCCGATATTCTGGTTATCCCACAGGCCATGGGTATGACGGTTGAAATGTTGGATAAGAAGGGTCCGCACTTTCCGGAACCGCTCCAGTCGCCAACAGACGGACAGTACGAAAAGGTGATGGCAAAGGAAGTGGATGTGAAGGCAGAGCTAGACTATGTCTATAAGGCAATCACGCTTACTCGGTTCAAACTCAAGGGTCGGGTTCCACTCCTCGGCTTCTGCGGTGCTCCATGGACTTTGCTGTGCTACATGGTCGAGGGTGGCGGTTCCAAGCTTTTCGTCCAGTCCAAGAAGTGGGTTTACAAGTATCCTAAGGAGGCTCAGGCGCTGTTGCAGAAGATTGCAGAGATATGTGTTGAGTACTTGGCTCTTCAGGTCGCTGCTGGTGCGCAGATGGTGCAGGTCTTTGACTCGTGGGCTGGTGAGCTTTCACCTACCTCGTTCGCCTCGCATTCGTTGCCCTACCTGCGTCACATCTCCACTAATCTACCCAAGCAGCTGAAGGAAATGGGCCTGGAGCCCGTTCCCATGACTGTATTTGCTAAGGGTGCATGGTACGCTCTGGATGACCTTTGCGAGTCAGGCTATAACGTTGTTGGCCTTGATTGGACACATGATTCTGCCGAGGCCATGCGTATTGCCAATGGCCGTGTGGTCCTTCAGGGTAATGCCGATCCCGGTATGCTCTATGGTGGTCCAGAGGCAATTACTGCTACCGTCGAGCCGATGGTGGAGGGATTCAAGAAAGGCAAACAGGGTTGGATTTGCAACCTTGGACATGGTAAGTTGCAGATATTGTATTTGGAATTGACAATATGCTGATTCTTCATATAGGTGTTACTCCTTTTGTCAAGCCAGAAGATCTGGGCTTCTTTTTTAAGGAAATTCACCGTCTCACAAAATAAGATGTTGAAATAACAGTGAAATGATGGGTTCTTGACAAGAATTGTCTGCTGTTACAAAAGCAAAAAATGTCAAATATACAATCTTGAACATTTATGGTCTATTTCCGGGGCCTTATGGACTTATGAATGCCATTGACGAAGAGAAGTCCGACTTCTGAAGAAAGCAGAAAAGCCTGTTATAATTTTTCAAGATATCGAACGCTATATACCTCCAGTACATGGAAGAATACCATTTTAAGTTTGGCTTTATGTAACCATGTAATAATTTAGAAGCCTATTTAGGAGTTTAAGTTGGTAAATAACTATCTTCACTAGTTAGGAAACAACACCGTTCTTGTTCCATATCATGCTCACTCTCCAGAATCCCTCCTCACCCTCGAGATCGAGTTCATATTCTCTCTCACAAGAATCTAGGACTCCTCGTCCTATAAGTGACTACATTCCCACCTGGCTTCAAGACTTTGAACTACCATCTTCGTTTCCTCCCCATATTGAACTCCCTGTAAGATCATTTGAAATGGCGTCCATTGCCGCTTCAGTCACCTCGCAATACTCCAATCAATCCTCCAACGATATTAAGCTCCGAATAATTATTTCAGCACATGGTATTGTGATTGATGATGCCGGCTTAAGTATTCCTCAAGATGTAGAGGCTATCATCAACACTCACATTCCACCTGCAGCAACTCCTCTCACAGCAGATGAATATACCTTGATCCAGCGAACGATACTCAATTTATGGGATAACAAAGACGCCTTTGTGCTTAGATCCCTAGTTCAACCTCCACTCTTCCCGAGCTTGGACCAAATTCTCAAATCTGGCCATGATACTGCTTGGAGCAAGGAACCAACCCCTCAGCAGGAGAACCAGGCCGAAATGCCTGCCTCAAAGGCTGCTATCCATGTTGGATTTATGACTGGGCTTCACTGCCGTCGACTAGACGCAATAACCCAGCTCTGGTCTCTCGTAATAAAATCTTGATCGCTGAGAGGGAAAGCTTCCTACCGTATACCAGTCTAACTCAGGTGAATTTTTTTTCCATTGCTTCTATTCGAAGGAAAGTCAGAAGTCTGCAATGAGTCGCTATATAAGGCAAAGAACCAGCTATTAACCGCCGGCACACATCGGGTGAGCTCGATGCTACACCTACTACGCCAAGTCACCCCTGGCCGTGTCCCATCTGCAACTGACTCGATGACCTTCTCGATGCCTCTAAGTCAAAGACAAGCAATCTCATACGTGTACTTATTTAATCCAAAAGACAGTCGATTTTATATGTCCTTTATCGATAATTACTACTTTTAAAACAAAATGATCCACAAAAGTGCCATGATTTTGTTCAAAATACTATCAAATGGATGAAAGATCACCAGCTGCCACGCATCACGGATATCCTTAACCAAATATTTGATTTACCACCTCCATCCGCCATTGGTGAGAGCAAAAAGAAAGTCATGTTTAAGCCAAGGAAGAGTTCCAGTGCTTCAAAACCACATAGTGTTGCCTTGGATGCCACTAAAGGCGGCACGCATACAGATGACTCTCATACCACATTCTCGGATGATGATTATGAAGATCCAGACTTTGATGCGGATGACACAGTAGCGGCCAGTGCCACTAATAAGAGGTCGGAAGATCCCCTGCGCGATGGACCTGACTCCAAAAGATCTGGCTCCAGTGGACCTGACCCATTGAATACCATCTCTTCAGCTTCAGCTCCGGCTAGCTTCAAGAGGTCACCGAAGTTACCGGCCAAAAAGCGACAAGGTTGGAGATCCCACAACTATGTACATGATATTGTACATTTCTTATCCATAATATGTTATCCAGACCTCATTCTAGGCATAATGCCTATTTTATCGATTGAACAAGAGCGAAAATCGGCGAGCAAATCAATAAGTTTCCACACCGGCTCGGGCGAGTTTTCTTCGTTAATTGCAACCATCTCACGAAACCAGGCATAGTAGAGGACGTCACGATTAGTCCAGTGCTTATGCACATCCATTTCAAGGTAGCCCTCTGTTAAATCGAGTGCATTATCACGATCTTTACGGGTAGTATTGTCATCTATATCGCCGAAAACGGCGTCATGGTTCCTGTCCTCACCCAGATATCACTTATTTCACCACCCAATCACGCTCCCTCAAACGAAGGTAGGTTCTATCGCTGCTTTAGGTAAGGTGGGTGCTAAGGACTCATCGAAGTATCGCTTGCGTTACATACTTGGCTTAAGTACGGCTGAACTGACAGCCCTGTTCTCTAACCCGGTGGTCGTATGTCGGTCAAGGGCTCTAGGATCAAGTGTCAGGGTTCAAGCATATGTATTGATTTAATCTAAGCACCCACGATCCGTCACAAGTCAACTTCTCTTTCCAAGTTTCTGGTTTCTGGTGATTCTGAGTTCCTGTTTACTCCTAGGACTCTGATCGGTATTCCTAGATCGGGATCATCTATTAATTTAAAATTCATGCTTAGGATCATATTTGAAACGCAAGTCATGCTATCAGTTAAAAATTATTCGGTGTCCTCTGATCCACTGGCACCGTTGTCAAACGCTATGGCTCAAAGAACCCACCTCATGTTCCCCGGAGCCATATCATACTCCTGAGAGTTGTAGGCCCATTTGGTAGCTATGCTGATTCCAAATTAAATCTTCGCGGGGGCATGACTGTATCCAAACCACCCATGTAACCAACAATATAGTCATGACCTCGCATGGATCCGTCTTCCAATCCTGGAAGGTTGCATCCCTTTCAATCATTCCGGTATTATTTAACGATTACATTCGACAAATCGGCACATCTCTCAGCCGTACTGGTCTCTTAATTATTAAACAAAGCAGTGTATTGGTTTCCCTCCAAGTATGACTGATTAATCTTGACCCCACGAGTGGTGGTGACGCTCAACGTTTTCCCATGGCGTCTGTAAGCTTTCTTCGATTGGTCCTTTTACTCTCAGCTGGCTATACGAAAAACTTAGAAGGTTCTATTTCGATTCTAAAGTGAGAAATGAGCCCCGATTTCCACTGAGGTCTAGATCCCCGGAATTAGAAACTGCGCTACCTAGGTATCAAACAGCAATCATCATCTGCCTGGCAGGGTCGATAGGGCCAGATCCATCCATAAATGACTATAGACCATGACCCCTGTCAAGTGTCAGCGCACATACCCCTCCAGGACTCCCGAGGACGACTTTATCCGGATATTAACTAGTTAGGTATTTATCTACTGGGATAGGAGCTTCGATGATCCCTTTGCCGTGTTCTACAATCATACTGAAACCTGATGTAGACAGGGCAATGAATCTGATACACATCACAAGTACTTGAGCGTGAGACCAATAGAAAAATTAGCGAATAGAGATAATCACTACATTGATACCTAGGTACTAGATATAGATAGAAGTGGCGACGATTAGATAAAGTGACGCCCGAGTTTCGTGCTCTCCTGCAGGCGTGTTTCAGCCCCGTCAACTCTATCAACCTGTCACGGCCCCTCGATCTCAGCATGTTATTTACATATGATGGCCCCAAGGCTGAAATACGTATTGTCATTACTTACTTTGGTATTCGCCATTGGTGCTTCGTTTGGACCTTTTGTCCCGCCACTGACAACTGTGAGGGCTGCGTCATATGGCAAAATGATAATCCCGTGGAGGCTGGAGTGGCGGCTGATGCAGCCCAACGGTAAAAAGCCGGGATATCTTCGAAGAATATTACACTTATCAGTGGGGTATAAGTTGAACTGTTATTGGTGAAGTTGAATTACAGATTACCCGCGAAGTGTGTCCCGGTGACTGATTGTTGACCAACCACGTGCTCTTATGTTTGAACCCCATACAAACAATATATGTGAGAATTTTAAGTGATACAAATAAAGTGAGATTATTGGAAATTTCGAAGTTTTATTGTAATCATCCAGCCAATAAGCAATAAAATAGCAAAACCAGGTCCCAAATATCTATATTCCCTGCAAACTGGTACTTAGGGCTTCCCAGGCCCAAGAAGTCGGGTGGTCTTAGTGTGAGACTGAATATGCATTATTAGTAGATCATCAGCTTGGAACTTGTAGACCTAAACAAGTAAGCTTGGAAGTAGTTATCGATCATGTAGTATTCGTAAGTCAATTCTTCCCCAAGCTCTTGGCGTATGTCCTATTTATATGAGTGCTCTTGGCATAGGCATAGGCATAGGCATCACAATACCCACAAGTACAACCTTGGAAAGGAGATGATGCAGTGATCTGCTCGATCGGACCGGACCGAATCAAGGCCACCTGGGCATCTGCATGTAACACGTCGATCCCGCGCCTGAATAGAACATACCTCGATACAGGACCCAGTTCATAGTCGCACCGTCGCACTGGCCCCCCTATGTACACAGTGAATTCAACCCTATCCAGTAATCGTGCATATATCGGACAGAGAGACGGCTTGGCGCCAACCTTGGAAAAACGATAGAGTCTTAAATAGTGTCATTTCCTAACCTTGGACGCTGCCAAGTCATCCCTTCCTTGCAGATCTGGAGGTTAAGATCACCAGGATCGCCCTTGGCATCGTTCAATAGATGATGGACGATAAATATTGAAATTGCACTGCCGAGCCCTCTGTAACATGCTTCCTTTTTTAGGTCTGACGACGATGGACTTGGCGCCGAGAATTGATAGTTTGCTTTCCAAGTATGCTCTATTCTCCATATAAGGAGTAATATCCATACGAAGTGTACATTGAGGAGAATCACTTCGGTCAGAGCCTTTGTACATAGTAGTAAAAAGCAATTAAAGGGGTTCCAAACAAGATCCACTCCAACCCATAGATAGTTCCGCTTTTCACCCCCTTGTTTCTTCAATTGTTTAGGGATGACAGCTCGTAGACATTGAATATCGAGAACGCGCGCATTCTGACGACCGTTGCAGGTCTTGGCAGTTTTATATATCAGCCAAGCATTCCAGCACCAAGGCCCAGCCGGGAATCGACGTTCACAGGTCCTGCCTTGTCCGGGCGATCAGGGGTGTGCGTTGTGGCACTGTAGTATTGTGCAGAGGAATCTCTTGGCTGGAAGGGATGGAGGGAAGGAGTGGAATCCGCTGTATTCGTCAATTCATCCAATTGACCTGTTTGGTCTGTTTGGTCTGTTTGGTCTGCAGCCGTGAGACAATTGGAAACATTGATTTCATACTTGTTTATACCGAACAGAGTATCAATGTAGAAACGTACTTTGGATCTAAACTCCACCGTTCCTCCGAACATCCGTAAGTACTCAGTTCTATGCTTAGTTACACGGATTACTCCCGAGATCATGATGACATGCCTTCTTCCGGTGAATGATAGCGTGATGCGAAGCCATAGACACAATTGCCATCATTCCTCGGCCATTCTAAAGATTGCATGACAAGTGGCATTTAGACTGAAGGAAGTGCCATACCTGATCAGTGATGGTGGCAACGTGGAACGTTGTCCGCCAGCAACCTACCTGGGAATAGTCCGCTCTAAGAGGATAAGGGATAGGGAGACGTGGACTTAAGATAGGACCGACAGAAAGGGAAAAGACACCAATTGATCGACAGCGATAGTCATTTCGTATTCTCCTGGCGTGTCAAATCCAAGCGGGGAATAGTGTATTGTAAGAATATGCAATGTGGAAAGAGCCAAGCGAAACAGCCGCTGTCAATTAGATGAGGAGTTTCGGTTTAAACTGTTTCTGGAGACAGTCGCATAGTGGAGAAAGTGGAAGCGCATACAAAATAAAATGCCTCATAGTTAGACAAGAGTACTCCGCACACTAATTAACAGCCCATGCTAACCATGCTAACCAAATAAACGAGCCTAAAGTCAAAAGAGCCGGATTTGATGCCCTAATTGGGCTACATAGGTAGATGGCTTAACCTCTCCACTTCCACAGTTGTTATTCCCAGTTGTCTCGTCGGTCAGTGTATATCCAATGGCATCTTCAAAAAGGTTCTGAATGTGCCGCTCGTGCCAGCACTTGACTCTAGTAGTACTAGAGTGATGCAACAATGCACAGTTCACACCTTAATGCATCAGGTTACGCCCTGCTGAAAGTTAGTGGCGCTACTCCGTACTTAGTCCATCGTGTTTTCATTGAATGCCCGGGAAGAGGAGTACTTTTATGCATTGTAATGAGGCTTGCCGCCCCCGTTACCGTCACGGGCATATTATGCGGGTTTCATAGAGAGATTTATCAGTCCGTCTTGGAGAGTCAGGATACTCGATTTGGTAAGGCTTAATGTATGACTATCTTGAGTCATTCCATAACAAGTTAGGTAATCAGATTGTACAGTCCTAAAATGTTGGGGACTTTGTGGAGATCGAATGCTTACGGTGTACGGAGTACAACTATGTATAACGGAGTACTTGACTATTCTCCCCGAGTCCGTATCTCAAAAGAACAGGAGATCTCGTGTCACGCTGCAGCACTTTTTTCTTTTCTTTTTCTTTCTTTTTCTTTTTTTTGGAAAATCTCCTTTTTCCCAATCTCACATTTTATGTACTATAGGTACGGAGTATATAGTTATTGACACTAAGCTTCATAATTTAGAACTGAGCTGAATCCAAAGTTTTGCCCCGCGGTCGGTTTTTCAATAAGCCACTGAGAATGCAATATGACAAGGGAGATGCCTGTTCATACAGAGTGTGGGGTGCGGATCTGATGAAATAGGAAGCTTGTTAAGATCTGTGAGTTTCGAAAAGATCCGATCCATCATCCTTTTCATAGTATTCAGGAAAAGATGAGAAAGATGAATAAGAAAGAAAGATTTATACCCAAAATCCCCCACGTCATATGGGTCCGATCCAAGGGTTGGTGTTTCTGATTTCGATCCCAGCTGACCGCTCCTCCTGTTCCAAGGAAGTACCATTCGTCAGCATTGATGGAAATGATTGGTTTCCACCTTTTATCCCGACATGAAGAGCAACTGTCTGACTGTTTGGTAGAGGGCAGCGTGGAGTGGATGCAGTCAGGCTTCAAGGTCTCACCGCAGATCCTGAGTAAAGAGTATGGAAATACATCTACATTGTATCTGAGTAAGGGATGACCCCGATAGATTCTAAAAATGGGGAGAAGTCTTCCTTTCACCTTGGCATGTTTGAAGTGCATGCATGGGGGATCATATGTGGACGAGACAGTAGATCGGTAGGGGGGCAGTTAGCCAAGAAATTGAATCTCGGGGGTGAACATAGTAAACAATACTGTAACAATACAAGATATAAAATACAACCCTATACCAAATTAAGTCTGCATAATACTTAGTACTAAGTTGTTTTCGGTCAGGAGATTTCCATACTGGTTAGCTCCGGTTAGGGCCAAACCCTTCATCACTAGGTTTATGGCGGGTCATTGATATTCAATCCTGTTATGCTAACTTGATTTCCAAGGCTTTTCATTTACTAATTTCCCTTCCAAAGACTACCAAGGGACACCCCTAAGATTAGAAGTGTGTGATACTGGATCATACATGAAATACTCGATTTTTACAGGATGGAAGCACCTTTCTGACGTGAGATGACAATACCAATACCAATACAATTCGTTTTCATCCATTGCTCTCCTTCTTCTTCAGTATATCCGATGATTTGAAAGCTCAGCCATCTGTATAACGAAGATTAAACAGAAGTTCAATCATGTACACAGTAGTTTAGCCGGAGAACAAAATCCCTCATAACAAAAGTAAGTAAGACTCCACTAAATGAAACCCTTAGTACGGATAAAAAAGATTGAGCTCGCTACGACACTAGACTGGACTTGATCTAGTTGCTATGGTAAATAATGAATAATGGATAATGAAAATAATAGTGGGAAAATAGTATTGTTACTATTGGCGCAGGAACAGATCCCAGTGGGGTCATTGGAAAATCCATGGAAGAAGTGAACTTGTGGCGAGTGGGAGTGACTTAGTCAGAAATAGAGATTTTTATTAAATTTCAATTTTCGAAAATTCAGTATTTTCAAAAATACATAAATTTCAAGGCTAAGCCTAAGCCGACAATGCCGTCCTCCCGTGTATCGTCCCCTCTACTTCTATACTTCCATATTCCATATTCCATATTTCAATATCTTCCTCCCCCACCATTTCTCCCCTCCTACAAATATTCACATTCACATTCTTCGCTTCTAATCTCCTCAATCTTAACTCTTGGCAAGAAGCCAAGAAGCCAAGAAACTATCGATACTACCTCTCCGGCCCTCGACTGCCATTCCTCTGGGATTCAATTATTCTTCTTACCCTTTTACGTTCAAGAATATCCCCACGTCAATCCCAAGTCATGTTTTGTATATCATGACCGGCGTCCTTCGCGGGGCTTGATTACTTCACTGTTGTATCCATTTGATATTGACAGTCCTATTCGAGCATATACTTCGTGACCAGTCCGCCACCTACTACTATTGCTACATCGATATTTTTTTTGTCTTCTTTTCTTTTTGCTCGAAAAAGTCAAACCTATCTCTGTCTTAAAATATGGCTCAAAGGCGCGGTAGTGACCGTCCTTTCTCATTTAACAATCTATTAAAGATGCTTCTCTCACCCAACTCGTCGTCAACCCCATCTCACGACGAGGCCGACGTGCCAGAGGACTTGGATGAACCCCCCGATCACCACCTCATACACTCATCACATATTCACCACGAAGACGCCGTCGTCTTCGCCCCAATGGTTAACAAGAAGGAATCACTTCTCACTCGCGCTTTGAAGAGTAGTCCGGAAATGTCCCCAACCGAACCACACCCATCCCTCCACGACTCCATCTACACAAACCGCTCCTACCCTTTTAGTAACATCAGTGGTGTTTCTACGGCTGAGCTTACCAGCGATGGTGGCATGACCAGTCCCTCCCTGTCGAACACTCCCAGCCCTCCCCTTCCCCCTCAGATGATGGCCAAACACATCTCTTTTAGAAGAGAAGTCACCGTTTCTCCCAAAATCCAGGTCGGCACAACCGGTGAGACGACTGTCGAGGCCAACTTGGGACGTAAGCGTTGCATCAGCTTCGCTTGTGGTCGCAAGACCAACGATGCCGTAGCACGAAAACCCTCCGTCGCGTCTATTACCACACCTAATTCCGCCAAAGAAAGCCCCCAATCCGTTACGCGCAAATCTACTCTCACCTTCGTATGCCCCGGTCGTCAGCCCGCAATTCAAAGAGAGCGTTCTCCCACACGGAAGAACGTGTTCCGTTCGCGGTGCCGCGGCTCCCCTGCCCCTGTTGCGCGCAAAACCTCTCTTACCGCAGAAGTCTCGGAGAAGAGCAAGCAGAAGGTTCTGGGCATCACTACGAGTGGACTGGGTAAATTTGAAGTCTCCGAGGCCACTCGCTTCCACGAGTTCGCTAGCTCTTTGGACGAGGACGATGAGTGGGTCAAGACGTCAAGAACGGATTTCGCCGAGAAAATCACTCTTAATGACTGTATGAAGAAAGAGAACGCAATCCGACGTCTTGGCGAAGAGGCGGAGGAAGAGGCGCAAGAGGAAGAAGATGAGATTGAAGACATTGCGGACGATGATTCCACCGTTCACGATTTTTCTTCCGACGACGGCAACGAGTCCGACAATGAGGAGGGATTTGCAGAATCGGATAATGACGACGATGGCTCCGATTACGAGTGGTGGGCTCCATCAGCCAATGTATCCGATTCCAACATCCCAGCCATTGACATCGCGGCTCCAGCCATAGGACGTCGTGCTTCCAATACCTCCGTCGACTCGATGACTGATGACCATACCCATTGGCTACCGGCACCGGTTCGAAGGATACCTGGCTTTGGTTTCGGCCGTCGCATTTCCAACTCTAAGCCGATCAAGATGCGCCCGCGGACCCCAAAGTTGCCCGACAGCACGGACTTTGTATGTGGAACTCTGGACGAGGATCGTCCTCTCGAGGCTGCCTATAAGTCGTGTCTGGAGCAACGGCGTCTGTCGAGGCACGTCTTGATCCCACAGGACATCGACCCCAGCTTCCCAACCAGTGATCCTGAGAACGAGGAAGATATCGAGGATCTCTCTGAAGAAGATACCTCTGATTCAGAGCCCGCTCGTGGTCGCGCGGAGGTACCAGTACACAAAGCATCCCCCCTTAACTCGCCCAAGCGCCTGGTCTCTCCCCCTCCGCCAGGTCGTAGGAATGGCCGTACGTCGCCGAAGCGACTCAAGTCTCCTCCCCCTCGTCCTCGGGCCAAGTCCCCGTCTCCCAAGAAGTGGAACTTTTCGGAGGATATGCCCGTGGTTGAGTCGACTCAAGGGGTGAACATTAGTCATCTAGTTCAACGACACCCCTTGATCCGCACCAAGTCGCTACCTCGGACTCCGAACCCATTCTTCACAAGCTTGGACAAGTCGCACCGGTGGGTTGGAATCCCACCATTGACTGAGTCACCGGAGCGGGAACATTCCCGCACACGCGAGCTACACACTCGAGGACCCATCGACATAGTTGAGGGTCTCGAAAAGAAGCGCCAGAAACGCAAAGAAAAGTTCTGGCGCCAACACTGCCGCAAAGCTGCCAAAGAGCAGCTGGAGCGGCGGCCGATTCCCGGCAAGGGAGCCGAACGGATGAAGGAGCTTGGCCTCGAAGTTGCAGAGAGGTGCAGAGCTTATGGTGTCGGTGAAGATACCCAGCTCGTCCTATCCGTTTAAGGCTCCCATAACCAATGGACTCAAAATCCCCCAACCCCCTTTCTCTAAAGTACATATTATATCTTCCTCTTCATCATCATCTCTCTTTAGCCGGTTTGGAAACCAGCTACCCCTTCGTTCAAATATATATATATTTATACATATATATATTTATATATATGTCAAACCAACTTGACATCCATTGATTGGTTTCACTTTCACTTTTTTTTTCCTTTTTCCTTTCTCCTTTTCATCCTTTTTTTATAATTATATATCCTTGGGGGATATGTCCTTTGTTTTCATTTTGCGCTCTCGTTTTCACCCGTCATTTATTCAGGAGGTTTCATCGTTTTCCTTTCCTGCATTGGTGGCCGTGGTTTGCATATACCCCTTATCTGAATTTGCTGCATTGTGGATAAAGCGGGCTGATCGAGTCAGCACAGAAGGCTCCAACGCCGTTCTAAATACTAGAATACCAAATAATTTCTCAAGCATGATATCCCTATGTAATCCCATTGTAAACGATAGATCAGTTTTATAAGGTTCTCTTTCTATAAGCCGTCGCAATACCGTCCTGCAAAAGCGCCACAGCCGATTGATTGCCTCAGGCATCAAACGTCGTCCAATGGATTCCCGAAAACAACATCAACCTGTCCACTCTTCATTTACCCATTTCCCATCCCACCATCTCCTCCCTCAGCGCTATCGTGCTAACGACATAATAATCTTTGCGCTTCCATAAACTCATCCGAACCTTTCCTCTTTCACCATGTGGATCATCAACTGGTGTAAGTAGTTTTCCCCCCATCAACATCGGCCAGGCCAACCACCTCCAAACCAGAAACACAGTGAGAGAAGAACTGCTTCAGACTTAACGAGTCCATTCCTTAAATCACAGAACCACTTCTCCTGGGAAGTTCACAGTGTCTTCTGGTACCGGGGTATAGGCTGACATTCGCCATGACCGGGCTCGTGATCACGAATTCACGTCCGAATCCATTTCAGCATTTGCTAAGACAAGTTTCACATTTTAGTCTACGATGTCCTAGCCTCTCTTGGCCTCCTTAACAAGCACGCCAAGCTCCTCTTCCTCGGTCTCGATAATGCCGGCAAGACCACCCTGTTGCACATGCTGAAGGTGAGCTTGAAGACCTAGCATAGTGCCAAAGACGAACAAGAAAAGGAACACAAACTGACCGGCATCTATAGAACGACCGTGTCGCCGTCCTCCAGCCAACCGCCCACCCAACCTCCGAGGAACTGGCCATCGGCAACAACCGCTTCACAACTTTCGACCTGGGTGGTCACCAGCAGGGTGAGTCCCACTCACAATCAAATCCATCCCAAAAAAAAAAGCAGCACGCTAATGTTATAACCATCTAGCCCGTCGTCTGTGGAAGGATTACTTCCCTGAAGTCAGCGGCATTGTCTTCCTAGTCGACGCCAAGGACTACGAGCGATTCCCAGAGTCCAAAGCTGAGCTTGACGCCCTCCTCGCCATGGAAGACCTGGCCAAGGTTCCCTTCCTCGTTCTCGGCAACAAGATCGATCACCCCGATGCTGTTAGTGAGGATGATCTGCGCCACCAGCTCGGTCTGTACCAGACTACTGGTAAGGGCAAGGTTCCTCTTGAGGACATTCGGCCTATCGAGCTGTTCATGTGCAGTGTTGTCATGCGTCAGGGTGAGTCTTACATCTAGTATTTTGGGTTGTGCCCTGTTCCTGTGCTGACTGTCTTGTTAAGGTTACGGCGAGGGCATCAGATGGTTGTCCCAGTATGTCTAAATAGACAAGTCGATACGAACGCACCCGAACCCGAACCCGAACCCGAACCCGAATTCGAACCCGAAACCCCTTCATCAAATCCACCACGTGTCATTCATCATATTCTATTCATCCGAGAATAAACTAGATGTTCTTCAAATTGTTTGAACGTGGTATCATGCCTTCCATTCCAACACCTCTACCATCCCTCATCCCCATTCCCTGCAATTACAAATTGCGTAGCTCTCGTGAGCTCTTGTGAGCTCCAACTTTTTCTCCCCCGTTTTTCTTGCTCAGGTCATGTTTGATGTGTCACTCTGTATGTACCCAATGCATTTTTTATCGTGTCTATTAGCCGACATTATTCATGCTATAATATTCATCAAAAAGTAACAGCTTCCGAGTATCTTTTTTTCTGATTGTAGACGCTGTAGACATGGACTGGGATTGGCTCTACTAATGTGAACTCGAGGCGCTCCTTCGCTGAGATAGAGTATGGAAAAAAAAATCTACTTTGTACTATGTTACATATTACAGCGGTGTAATTCTACATCTACATCTACATCTCGTACTCTGAAGATCAATAGAGAGACATAGGATCAATTCAATTCAAGACACACCGGTAAGACAGAAACCAGATAAAGATAATATGACCAAGTTCCAGTTTTCTTCAAGGTATGCCGAGACTAAAACATTTCCTTCCAGATGATAAGAAAAGAACTAAAGCACACAGGGGAAGAAGCAGCACAAAGAGATGGAGGGGAAGGAAGAAAAGAAATAAAAAAAGGACACAGGGGAAGAAAAAGACTCAAGGAATAGATAAAAAAGAGAGCCTTCCGCTCCGGAAACACAGGTTCGCACGAGTCGGCCAGCGGCCAGAAATGGATAGACGGGTTTTCGCATTGTCGCACCAGGTTAAGACCTGGCTGTTGTTTAAGAGACGAGGGGGAGGGGAGGCTTGATCGGGGAGGTTAAGAAAATTATCGTGAATTGAGAAGAGTTGGGGATTGTTTACTCGGCTGCCCTGCTGTTGCATGAGGGTTCTTCGGTCGTTTCATCGATTCGTCGGGGTCGGTAGGATTGGATTGGAACTCGCGGATATTGTAGGAAGAAAGGGGATGGGGATCATTCGTGGTAGTTGTTTATCGATGAGATTTTGATGGCTTATCTCCGCCCGAACCTGCTGCACATAGGAAAGCTCGTATCGTATCCTTTACTTCTTCTTTTGCATTTGCATTTGCTTGCGTGGAGGAGTGACCGGCGCGCCACCGTAAACGCTAACGTACTTTTGTTTCTTCTCGGCAGGTTTGAGAATCTAATTGGGCAATTAGTCATGGGAATTTGGGTAACGTGGATTTGAAATCTCAAAACTTACCTGGAAGGAGCAGAGCAAGCTCTCGTCGACGCTCATCATAGCACCAGCATTGTCAAATTCACCACAGTAGTTTGGTGCACTGAAAAGCGTGACGAGCTGGCGCTTGGAGAAGAACTCATATCCATCTTCCACAACCTGGTGCGCACGGCATATCAAGTCCATATCGTGTTTCTGGAGGAAGCGAGAAACCACATCGGGTCCGAATGTGAACGAGACACCTCGGTCGTTCTCGCTCCAGCCGGTAATATCCTTATCGGGATCGGACCACAGAAGATCGCAGAGAAGACCGCAGTCAGGAATCTAGACAAGTCAGTAATCTTGGATCTGAGCCGGATGAGCTCAATGGCACCAGCGCTTGGCCACTTTTATCCAGTCCCAAGACAAACCCGTGCCAGAGGGAAGTCAGTATTAGAAAATGGAAAACTTACATCAGTGGGACGCATAACTCGGCGGATTTGTTCCATGGAGTTCAGATCGGGGCTCAGTCCACCGTGCATGGTGAAAATCTTCTCATCAATGATTGCCGCAATGGGCAGGCAGTTGAAGCAGTCAGTGAAAGTCTTCCAGAGCTTGATGTTGTAGCGGCGCTTGCACTCGTCGTAGAAACCGTAAATACGGTTGATGGAGGCGCACTCGTGGTTACCACGCAGGATAAAAAAGTTTTCAGGGTATTTAATCTTGTAGGCCAAGAGCAGGCAGATGGTCTCAAGCGACTGCTTACCGCGGTCGACATAATCACCGAGGAAGAGGTAGTTGGCCTCTGGAGGGAAGCCACCGTATTCGAACAAACGCAAAAGGTCGTAGTATTGCCCGTGGATATCACCGCAGATCTGCGGATGAAATTGGTTAATTGATGGATTTAATGTGTAATGATCCACGCGATTCACGCACCTTGATGGGAGCCTCAAGTTCCAGAAGGATAGGCTGAGAGATAAAGATCTCACGAGCCTTTGTGCAGAGAAAGCGGATCTCTGATTCCAACAGCTGAACCTGCTTGCCGGGTCGGCTGCCCCTCACCTCCAGCAGACGGTCAATGATGGAGTCGAGGTCAACTTCTTGGTCGGCCATTTTGAAGAGTCAACGAGGACAAGAAGAAAACAAGAAAAGCACGAAGTGAAGCGGAAAAAAGAAAAAAAAGGAAAAAAAAGCACGCGCGGGGAAGAGATGGCTTCTGGGGCGGATGAGTCTCGATGACGCGGCTATGTTCTTCAATGAGAGTGAGTTGTTAGCGATGTGAACAAATTTGACGAGGGGCGCCAGTCCAGTTCGCAAATTCTGATTTAGAATCCACGGGGGTAAAAGGCGCGTTTCCAATGACGAATTTTTCCAAATTGAAAATTTTGGCATGTAAACACAGTGGATTAAATCAGAGGTGAGAGAATAAAAGAACTTACCAATTAATAATAAATGAGAGCAGAGACTCAAGGATCTGAAGGCCTTGCGGCCGCGTAGTATTTGGAATCTGGCAAAGAAGCCAGAGAAAGAGAACGGGGCGCCTCTCAACAGAGATTTTTTCGATTATTGAAATCGGGCAGAAGAGATGACTCGTAAGCACGGTCGCAAGAGTTTTGATCGTGTGTTCTTCGTTGAAGAACCTGAAATCGAGCAGGATGGAAGGGAGGGGGCGAACCGAGTTTGGGGTTGGCGAGATTTTCAGGAAAAGGGAATCAATCCAGGGAGAAAAAAACAAAACCTCTCTTTGCTTTGTATCAAGCGATGACAAAGCGAAAAGTTGGACGTTGAGAAAAAAAAATGTGTTTGGAGAGTCTCGACGAGATGAAGAGAGGAGAATCTTGCACAGGGAGAGAAAGCGGGAAGTTCCAGGGCTTGTGTTTGCGGTGTTTGGTTTCTCGTTATAGATCGACTACACTAAGGTAATTCAATCAAAATAAAAGATAATAGATAAGCGCTTCTTGATATCTAAGATGTACGGATAATCATATTCATAGTCTTACCAATATTCATGTTCATCTACACTGCTTTGCCACTTACCTAGGTAGCTTGATGGAGGGGCTCGCATCCATAAACACTCCTTGATCACAACTTTTTATAGCTTTCTTCAAGCCCCGCAACTTCCATCTTCTTCCGGTCTTGATTTGAATTGACGAGTTGAGTGTTAATATCATTGTTTGATCTCCACTCTGCACTGACCCGGAGTGTTCAGAGCTGCCGAACATAGCCGTGCTTCCCATTGGATTATTAAGAAACCTTGGAATGGTTTTAGTATCTGATACGTACTACCGTAAAACACAGACTCTACAGAATCGTTGATCAACTGGTATTATTTTGAGATTCATAGCGTCATGCCACACATGGCTCGGGAAACAACGCAGAGGAACGCTGGCCAGAAACGAAAGAACAGAGGGGAATAAGAGGGAAAACCGCCAACGCCAACATACAATACACGCGCGCTCTAGAGAAATTTGTCTTCAAGGTACCCTCCAAAAAATGAGAAAAATGGAAATCAAAATGCCAGAAAGCTGCGCGAAAAGGGAAAAGGCAAAAAGCAGAAGCCGTAAATGGTCATACATGCCACCCAACGTAAGTCATTCAGTCAATTAGACGCCAGAAAAGGAAAAGAAAGAAATGCAACGAGTAGTTCTGAAAGAACACTCCGGAGGGGAGATATGAAGAGAAAGTCCTCTGCCGTAAGACATACGGTATAGGGGGATATGGGTTAGAATATGAGATGAAGTGGAATGATGCGAAGGATAGCATGTAAAAGTGTTTATCCGGTCAAGGTCCGTCCTCCACTCAGAATAGCGTGGCTAGAAGCACGAGCCAAGGGCGGAGTTGGGATGGCTGGGTGATCTAAGCCCGGACCTGTCAGGCGAGTCGGATGTTGTTTGGGGGAACCGTCCCATGATCGGTCTCCCAGGGCAGAAATCCAATTCTGACCCACATCCTGTCGAAGAGCCTCCAATTGTTGACGACATAGCTCTTCATCCAATGACCAGTCCCGTCCGGATGTCAATGGCACCACAGGCTGTAGAGGGGAGGGATTAGAGAAGTGAACGGGCTTAGTAGGTGGACTCTGGACGCTCGATGAGGCAGACTGCACAATGCTGTCAGATTTACTTGCGTGTTCAAATGGTGGTGCCAAAGTCGGTTGGTTCGGGTTCAGTACTTGTTGAGTCGGTACAACGGACGTCACACTGCCGAGACCGTCGGTGGCGAATGGGTTGGTCGTCGATGTGTCCACGATGCGGCGCCGCGGAGTCCTCTTGCGACGGTTGGTGCCTTCGTTTTCATTTCGAGCGGTAGCCTTTGCAGTCTCCTGGTCATTTTCTGTAGGTTTGAGAAGCGGAATACCCTGGATAATACCTGGACTGGCAGCTTTGTGGACGACGGCCGATTGATCGACCAAAGTTGGGCGCACCACCGGGGCGCTCTCGGGCTCTGCAATTCGATCAACCAGCTGCTTTCGCTCGGTGAAGCCTGGGCCGCGGCAATCAATGATCAGATCCTCGGAATAGCCAGGGGTGCGGCGGAAGAGATTCATGATGACGACGCGGTAGTTTGGGTGGGTCTTCACAAATGGATTTCCCGTCACCCAGATCTCTCGGATTTCAGGAAGACTAGTCAGTCGGGCCATCTCTGTTGGGTCCATGAGATTATTGTCTCGAAGATCCAGTCTCTCCAGAGAGAGAAGTCGTTCAATGCCGGCCAGCGAGCGAAGTCGGTTGCCTCGGAGATTAAGTGCAGTAATAGCAGGCAGAGGGCTTCGAGTCAGGGAGTGCAGGGACTCAATCATGCAGTGCGACAGGTTCAAGGCACGCAGCGCCATGAGGGATGACAAGCTATCCGGAATCTCGGTGAGGAGGTTCGCTGACAGATCCAATGAATTCAGAGTATTAGCCACGGGTGCAAGGCTTGAAGCAGAGATTGCGGTCAAAGAGTTTTCTGGGAGGCCCAAGTGTCGCAAGAATCTCCATTTGGAGGGTGATAGAAGACCAGACGCAAGGTTCGCCGAGCTTCCCGATCGTTGATAGCCGCCAGAGTTATCACTCGAGTTGGAACTGCCTGAGCCTGTGCGATGGATACGCGACGATTGTCCTCGACTGTGGCGGTGGTGACTATGCTTGGTGGTGGGACGAGTCGGCGAGCTGCTGTCGGCCCGGTTGCGAATTGTGGTACCCTCGGAACCGGCTCGCATCATTGGAACAGATCCAGGGCTTGTGCTGCTTCCCAGGGCGGTCTCCGCAACAGGGGAGCCAGGGGCGGATATAGAGGAATGGGAACTGAGGACTGGTTGACTGGCGCTGTTGGTCCATCCAATGGGAGGTGAATGTTGATGTTGCGACTTGCCCGATCGGCGACGACGCTTGTCGATATCGTCCAACACGATTCTGATCAACAGATCGGCCGGGTCATCTAGATGAGCCCGTTTGATGGTGAGGGTGCGGAGCTGCTCCGACAATCGGTCCCAGCCGAAAAAGGAACGATAGTCAATGTCAATGATCTCTAAGGCGCTCAAATTTTTGAATGAATGCAAAGGCACCGCCGTGTCAAATGGGAATTCTTCATACCCGCTAATCAAGCGGGCACGGTGGTCAGGGGCCAGACGTAGGCAAGGGATTTTGGTGAAGGCTGAGTACAGGTACTTCATATCCGCCTCCAGGGCGACTTTGGCTTTTTCGGACTTAGATGGAGTGTCTTTTGATCCCAAGCCGAAGGAGGACCAGAGCCCGCTCATGCCGGACATGACACTCCGAACGCTGGAAATTGAATGAATGGAGTCCCGGTCGCCCTTGGAGCGCTGAGGTTTGTTGAGGAAGGAAACATATGACTGGGAGACTTCGGTCTGGATATTCTCCAGCCGGACGTTCATAGGCCCCACGGCAATAGACAGTTCCTCGAAGCGAGAAAGTAGGTAGAAGAGGTGATGCGGGGTTAGGGTGAGTTTTGCAGGTTTGATGTTTTCAGATGTGAATTTTAATGACCCAAAGGACAAGGCTGAAGCCAGAGTCAACGAACTAGAGAAGCCCGAACTCGCGGACGAGCCGGTAGGTGATTGCGGAGCGGCGGCATTGGATTGCCGCCGAAGTTGAAGGGCGTTAGCGAGCGCCTTCTCGTGTGTACGGACGAAGCTGGCTAGGTTCTGTGAGGATTCAAGTATTGTCAGTATACCAATGGACAAACTTATCAATTCATGACTCATTGAATCATTGACTTGGCCTTTTTTTTGGAGGGTAAGGCAACTTACCTTGATGAAGAGTTGTCCATCTTCAGCATTCGGCTTCTCCATGATAGAAAAGAGGGTTGGGTGGAAATGAAAGGACCCAACGAAGAAGATGAATCGCTTAACAGATGTTTTCAATGATCGACATTGTGCTGATGCGACCAGAAAAAAAAAAAAGATCTCGTCGTGTCGCCTAGGGGACTGGATGTGGAAGTGGAGTTAGCGGGTTGCCTCGAGATACAGAAAAAAAGGAAAGAAGCAAAGAAAAGACAGAAATAAGTACACACAAGAAGAGACAGAATATGTACCCCAAGGGATCGGAGGTCGAAATCCTAGATCTCGAGATGGGGTAAGAGAAGGTTGAAGGGGGAAGATTTGGTGGCACGGGGTAACCGCTAAATAAGAATGGAGTCTGATCCAAAAGATAACAGAAAAAGTATTATCTGTTTTCTGTTTTCTGTTTTCTGTTTTCTATTTTCTATTTTCTCATTTCTCTTTTCTCGGGGCTAATTCCATCCGTCATATTATTTTTGTTTTTAGTAAATTTAGTATCATTTCTAGTGGCCTCCCTCCCCTTACTCTTTCTAATTATTCTCTTATTCTATTAATCCTCCACTATTCTTCCAAGACTCCAAGTTTTCAAGATTTGCACTCGATCCCATCATAATGTTTCATCCTCAGTAAGATCTATGGAATACCCCTATTCCTACATAAATACGGAAACTCGGAGATGTTACTAAAACTAATTCCTGCAGGGACACTAAACCTGTATAGGTAAGTCGAGAGTACAGAATAACACAACCGTTTTGTCCCCTCTTTTCTAACCATGGATTCTACTTGGTTAATTAGCGATCTCTTACATATTCTGATGTACCGGAAGTATAATTTAATTCCTAGATTCCACATAAGTAGGTAGAGAATAATAATAATAAAATAGTAATATACGAAGTAGGATAATAATAATAATAATAATAATAATAATAATAAAGTAAAAACACCCACTTAGCCGCTTCATATGCACAATCCTTTAGTGGCGTACGGATGTTGATCTCAGGCCGTGCAGGACCGGCTGAGAAAAATTCATATGGCGCAGTTCAACGCTTGGTTGCCCCATACTTGGCCCGCTTTGGTCAACGTTTACATTACTACGAAGTACAATATTTTTGACATACACAGTAATCACACTGAATATCTACTACAACTATTCATCAGATTCATTACATTCTAATATATCAGATAAAATCCACCTCTGCTCGTTTAATACATATATCAAGCACAATCAGAGCGGAGACTATACTAGTGCTATCTAGGATGAACCGGGTCACCTCGCACTGACATCTGATCCATTTCGCATAGTGGAGCATCCTTGGTACTCGGTACACTGTACACTCGTTGATGACTGACATCAATCCTTCATACGGTTGGATACCCACATCCCATACATCCCACCTCCATCATCATCTTGACAAATGTATCCTCATATATTTACTATGTACCCAGTACCAATTATTCCTACACCGCTTACATTTCTCACGATTTAGCGTCATCAAACCCATGGTTTCCTCTATCTTCCCGTCCACTACAATTAGTTTCATCTATGTGACGCGGGACGCATAGATATTGCAGATGCAGTTGACAGATCGTGCCATGACTATGGGCGTATCTGTATGGAGTAATTTGAGTTAATATCGCGAAGTATAGTATACGAATGCGAGTCTACGTCTTGATTCGTCCTACATAGTACCTACTTACTTATCTACTTAATACATGAAATCATATCCCTGGGGCAGATCTTAAAGCGCGGGGTATATTAAGGGGATTAATTTCTATACATTCTTTTTACCCCTCATCCCTATGGACGCCTCTTGACGCTTGAATAAACGTCAAATCCTACGCAGAGAAGCTGAAGTCTGCGAGAAAGGGAGCTCATATGCAGACATCCTTGCAGCCACATGCACTAGGATCACGCTACGACAGAACCCTATCAGTGGCATGGGTTGAATTTGATTAACTTTTTCAATTCCAGTAGGTATTCTAGTATTCCATTCCACCAAGGAATTCAGGAATGTGTACTCCGTATAGTTCGCACATGGAATACTTATGAAAAGGCCCACAACTGATCATCTGGATCGACCCGCCTTCTACGTTTTATAGCGAAGTATGGAGTATGCTAAACGCCTTTACACCTTCATTTACACAGGGCTGCCCACTGTCAATGGCCAGTTTGACCCCACCTTCAATCCACAAGGATATTAAGTACGATGATATGCCAGCGAGGAGTATGATTGGTGAGATACGGCAAGGTCATTTTGCTGCCAAGTCATGGCGGCTTTGCTGAAGTAGTAGTCCTGCTTTTTGTTTTGACAGCCCCTCGGCCGCGCATACGGTGCGCCACTGAAATTCGCTGGATCTTCAAGGCCAAACCTGGATGGTTGGAAGGGAGGAAGGCTTTCCTTTTTTTTTTTTTGTTTTTTTCATTTTCATTTTTATAGTTTTATGATACTCTGTAATTTGTATTGTCAATATCTCTGTGCCTATCGTGTAATCGAACGAGGAACACTGAGTTCAGGGCTGAGACTTGTTCTGAAATTACACGAGGGGGCTGAGATAGAAAATTGAATGCAATAATAGTATTCCTTGTTAGTACTATTTCTCCCTCTTCATAGGTACTGGCTGCTTTTTGGTAAAAGTCCGTATCAATCAAGTATTATATAAGCAGCATAACCTGATTCGCTTATTTAAACCTAGTCTAAGTCTAAAATAGTAAGATTTTGGTAATCGAAGTTTAAACATCCACTACGATCTCATGATTCCGATTGTTTAAGCTCAGATGATTTACTCCATAATACCAAGCTTGACCCCGTGACCCAAAGAACTACTCTCTCTTAATACAATATAATAAACAGGAGATCAATACACCTACTGACCTTAGGATCAGTCATTCCCTCAGTAATCTTACTCCTGCCACGAGGCCGAGAGTCTTGGAAGATGAGAGTGTAACTATTTTATAATGAATATATGATGTCGTTTGTAATAGCAGATTCACAGACCTGATATCTACCAACTCAGATGCTTGATATGGATGCGTTTCTCTTTTATGTTGTCTATCTAGATATCTTCGCTGAAGAGTTCTGCTTAATTTCTTCCATATGACCTCGCTGATTTTCCGGTTATACTATCCCGTTATGATCTATGAGCACAGGGTAGAATATCAAGTGTTCGGGAAACCTCTCGATCTAGTGGCTCGAGCTCGTCTGGCCGCAACGATAATGTCTCATGTGGCAGATTGCCGTTGAAACTTTGTATCTATACGACATGATCGAAGATCAGATGTGATCATTCACATTCAGCTGATCTTCAATAAGAATCCAGCAAATTCTTTAGCCTAGTGAGGCTTGAGAATCATGTCTTCTACGATTAACAGCGGAAAGGCTCAGTGAGTTTTCAACATCGTGGGCTCCATTCTAACTTCAGTGGAGACTGGAGTTTGAGACCCGCTACATGACTTCCGGTGTGGGTTAATTAATGATGTAATGGCTCTGATTCTCATCGATTGTTTATCCATAGCCTTTCTATTTTATAGATCGATTTACTCCTGCTTAATTAGTGGCATCCAAAATAGGAAGCCCCGCTGTATAGTTACCAGCCCTTGTACGGAGTAGACGGAGTACTCGGAGGATCGACACGACCACCATCGAAGGGGGAATGACTATGAAAATGAGGCTAATTAACCTTTTTAATGATCCCCCAAGTACATGAGTGAATAGAGTTGTGAGTATGAGTTATGTAGAAATCAAGTAACACGGCCGAGCATGAATCATGTATGAACTTCCGATATCGCGGTGCTCAGGTGGGCCATGCGGCTAACAGAAGAAGCCCATAGGATGCTTTCCTGCCCCTCCCTTTCAGTCCCACTTCGGCTCACGACCGAGAAAATTTGTGATTTTTTAATAAAATTCTTATGCACAGACTAACCAATCAGACTTCCAACTGTAAATCTATTCTTAAGATTGAAATAAGCTAGCATCTAGCGGTGAAGGGTATGCCGTGCTTGACCGGTTTCAAGCATTACCTCTGCAGTGACGTTGTGCTGGCATACCAACCAGTTACCGATTAGGGACGGACCACTACAACGTTCATTGTTGTACGGAAATCTTTAGAAATCTCTGATTCTCTCCACTGATGCTTGTGCCGTGTGTGGCAAACTTCCCGAATCTCTTCATTGCAGAAATACTCGAATCATACTTGATGGAAAAGTACTAATTATTGTCACACTGTCAAGCAGAAATTTCACGCAAATCTCCTTCAAATCATTCACCGTAGTTATCATATAGACGAGTACGAAGTAGGTCCTTCATTCCTCTTATCTCCTCTCTCTTATCTTATCTTTCGCGGGGCAATTTCAGCCACATGTCAAGCCACATTGGGAACGCTCATGTGGCTCAAACAGTGGGGTAGCACGTGACAATGACATGAACCTAGGGAAAGCTCCCCCAAACCAGGTTCATGAACAATTGCCACTTTGAGCAACACCATGAATTGAAATATGCCAGACGATAGCAAGGTGCCCTTACAATACGACCCCTATAATCCGGCCAGTCTGCCTGATTATGACAATGAGTTCATCAATCCAGACGACCTGATACGTTTCGAGAAGGCGTTGAACGCCCCAGAAGCATCCCCTTTGACCGCTATTAACGACTGGCGTCCAATCAACCAACGAGTTCGAAAGACCAGAGGCCGCCGCAAAGCTCCAAAACGGAGCAAAGACGAAACAAGGGAGGGCGTTCTCTACACATTGCTGAAATGGCCGTTTCTTCTGACCGTGTTCGCATGGATTGCTATGCTTGCCTTTGGCTATGTTCTGGTTCGAATGTACGTCCTCTGCTATGAGCAATGGGTCACATGGCGTGGTAAGAGGGAGCGCCTCCGTCGAGAACTTCGAGTACAAACCAATTATCCGGACTGGCTGAAGGCAGCTCAGGCCCTGGATGCCTATCTCGGGAATGAACAATGGAAGCAAGTGGACGAGTACGCTTACTACGATCACCTCACAGTCACAAAAGTCGTGGGTCAGCTGAGAAAGCTGCGGAAGGATGTGGAACTGGAGGCGCAACACGAGCCGACCACGGAAATCAGCTCGGCCATAGACGACCTTGAATCATTGCTAGAGGCTTGCGTCAAAAACAACTTTGCTGGAGTGGAGAACCCCCGGATCTATAGTGAATCTTATGTCGGGACCAAGGAACTGGTTCAGGAGTATATCGATGAGGTGCATGCATGCATCCAGCTGGTCTTGGACAGTAAGCAGACCGACATGGAGACCAAATACCGGTTTTTCAAACACCTCGATACAAACTTCGGCCGGACCGCTCTTTGTCTGTCTGGCGGTGCAACCTTCGCCTACTACCACTTCGGGGTAGTCAGAGCGCTGCTGGAGAATGATGTGCTGCCGGAGATCATCACGGGCACATCGGGCGGGGCACTGGTTGCCGGCCTGATAGCCACCAGAACCGATGAGGAATTGAAAAGACTATTGGTCCCCGCGCTAGCACATCGAATCCGCGCATGTAATGAAGGGATCACAACGTGGGTGCGTCGTTGGTGGAAGACAGGTGCTCGGTTCGATACATTAGATTGGGCCAAGCAGTGCAGCTGGTTTTGTAGGGGTTCAACTACATTTCGGGAAGCCTACGAACGAACAGGCCGCATCCTGAATGTATCCTGTGTGCCCTCGGACCCTCACTCCCCCACCATTCTGGCCAATTACCTCACCTGTCCGGACTGCGTCATCTGGAGTGCCGTACTTGCCTCCGCTGCCGTCCCCGGCATTTTGAACCCCGTGGTCTTGATGACCAAAAAGCGCGATGGCACTCTTGCCCCTTACTCCTTCGGACACAAGTGGAAAGACGGCAGTCTTCGGACCGATATACCCATCAAGGCTTTGAATTTGCATTTCAACGTGAACTTTACCGTCGTATCGCAAGTCAACCCTCAGTAAGTTTCAACTCTACAAGATGTGCACAGGTCAAGATACTTACTAAACTTCTCAACAGTATCAATCTATTCTTCTTTAGTTCTCGAGGAACTGTGGGCCGGCCAGTGACGCATCGCAAGGGTCGCGGCTGGCGCGGTGGATTTCTTGGTACTGCCATTGAACAGTACATCAAACTTGATCTCAACAAATGGCTGAAGGTTCTCCGACACCTGGAGCTCCTACCCAGACCGTTGGGTCAAGACTGGAGCGAGATTTGGCTTCAGAAATTCAGTGGTACTGTGACCATTTGGCCAAAATGTATTATCTCGGACTTTGTTCATATCCTATCGGATCCCACGCCGGAAAGGCTTGCACGCATGATCCACGTCGGTCAGCAAAGCGCGTTTCCCAAAATTCAATTCATAACAAACCGACTTAAAATCGAAACCGCAATCATGAGTGGACTAAAGCGATGTTCCCCCACCGGCGGCCGTTCTCTCTCGCCGATCCTATCCCGCAGGCTCGATATCTCAGACCATGAGGACGCTATGGTCGAGCGATTGGATGAAAACTTCCCCGAGCGCAGCGATCATATATACAAGGACGAGCCGCACTACTCGGAACTTTCCGACAGTATCACGCTATCAACGGCATCCTCGCGCCCACGGACCCCGACCTCAAGAAGGGGAAGCGTTATCGAGGAAGTACGTCATCAGTCCGCCGTCTTCTTTGACGATAGGGGTATTAACGGTGACGAGGATACCACGGACACATAAGTATATGCAGCGCTTCGACCTATTCTAGTGGAAGCCCATCTATAATTTCGAGAAAGTTCTTTATCTTTTCTGAACACCTGCAGCTTCGTCCCCATATCAACTTCGGTTTCGACGCGATACGCGACATCAAAGGCGGCTACTGTCGATCTGTCGAGTATGTTGTACACCCGGGCTCCTGGGACATGCAACGTAGTCTTTTGATCGTTCACTACCCCTTTCTGGGCGTATTACATGAGCCCGAACCAGGGTACTCCTTTGAATTCTGTTTTGCTTTTCTCATATGACCATTACGAATTTTCTGTTCTTTCTTTGTTGTATAGCGCTAGAAACGCTGTAATACATGTATCTATATATCTGAGCTTTGAAGATCGTGATATACATTGACAAGCGGGGGTGGCGTCACGAGGCAAAATGACATCAGTTGATGTTCGTCTTTTATGATAAGAATTAAACATTGATTTCATATTCCGTTTTCGTTCATTAGTTCCGATGATCGTTTCCAAGGTTAATTATGTTTAATTAGGTAGATATAGATCGGCCCTAGGCTTGACCTTATTCCATATACGCCTAAGTAGGAAGTTCACAAGAAACTCGGGAAATCAATAATGCCCTCCAGGGCTGATTTAGAGATAGTAAATAGTTTGAGATAGTACTCCTTAACTAGGTACCTAGGTACCATGTTCACATATAATCACGAGGAAGTTTCGGAGTTGCGAAGTTGGAGTCGTACTAACAACAACCCTAATAGGCTACAGCATGCTATTCGATGTCGTTCCAGAAATCTTTATCTAGCTACTTAGAAACCAGATATATAGGTAGGATGGAATTGTTTAGAAGGTTTCCTTCGCTTTTGCATCATAATAATAGTTTACCTATCGAAGGCCGGTAAAGTTGGCAAGAACTTAAAGGGGTGGTGAAGTTAAGCTGAATGAAAATAAACCTGCTGGAGTTGTCATAAAGATCGATGAGAGTTGCAAGAAGGGTGTTGAAGTTGGACTGTAAAGAACTACGTCTGGAGTTACTATAAAGTATTCCCTGTGTCCCTGTGACAAGGGTCAATTTGCTGATCCATCGATAGAATGAATCTTGAGCAGATTTAGTATCAAAAACACAAGAATCGCTATGTTTATTCCAGCCGCTGATACACAAAGCACGGGTATTGGTACCGATAACTTATAGAAAATCTCTGAAGCGAAAGATTCTCTCCGAAGAAATAAAAAGGAGATCCCTTGTATTGTAATAGCTGAAGTTAGAGAGAAAGGCTGGGGCTGCATATAGCCTGGAAAAGGTGGTATCCTGCTGGGAAATGGGTCTGAAAAGTTGCCTGTTGAAGCTGATGGGCACCGATATGGACAGATCTCCAGCCATATAATTGGAGGATCCTCTATAATGAACCCAGAAAGCGTAAATCCAACGAGGGTTTCTTTGGCTTTCGTGAGAAATGGTCTCAGTCCCTCAGATTTGTTTGATGGAGATGGAGCTCTTAAAGTCAATGAAAATGATTTTGCTGAAAGTTTCTTCACTTCAATAGTCTTGCGAGATGGCGAGTCTTTTGAGACGGGAAGCGACTTCGATAAGCAGGTTGATCCAGGTTGGTACATCATTAAATGTATATGGCTGGGGGTTGGAGGCCATCTCAATAAGTCCTCTAGCCCATCTAGAGCAGGCCGAGAGAGGCGTGGTTTTCAATAGAGGGGGTTTCTGGTGTAGGATTGTAAGTCCGTAGATTCTTGATTTTCCGTTTCGTCTTATGAAGAGCTTGTAAGAGTCCTAATGAAGAAGAATTAACCTTGTACACAGCCGTTCCGGTAGAAAGAAACATAAAATCCCGATAATTAATCAGGCAGCTCGAATGGAAGTCGAGAAATCGAAGCTGTTCTTCTGCTCAACCAAAAAGGTTAGTGTACAGTATTCAAATCTAACTGGCGCTAAAAGCCTTTGATTCTGCTCTGTAGAAGATTAGCGCGGGACTTTTCGCATAAACATCTGATAGCATAGTGAATTCAGATAAAGCATCCAAAGGTGTGACCATCCATAACTCTTGAACTCGTTCCCGAAAACTAGATTCGTCGAGGGAGAGGACTTGTAGTTCCCTAATGCTATCGCTTGTCGCAGAGAAGCGAATGATTTTGAAATGTCGACGAGAGATTTCTCCGAATAGTACTTCGTGGATTGTAAGACATGATAATCCGAGATTTTGCGATTCGGAGAGTTGTAAATTGCTGCAGATAGTCAAAATCACTTCGACTGGCAGGGATATGAATGTGATGAGCACTGCAAGTCTTTGGCTGAGCAAGAAGTTGAGAAAAGTGAAGCCTTAGACTGATGAGGTCGACCTCAGAGGGCTGATGACTGCAATTATGGGTAAGGATTAATGTGATCATAAGTTGTGTGGGAGAGAGAAGATAGAAATGTTGGCGCCGCTGCGCCCTAACTAAGCTAGCTAAGCTAGAGCGATAGATAACCCCCACTAAGGTGCCCAGGTGCTAAAAGCACCCTCTCAAAAAACTTTAGTGCTCCAACTGTCCATACAAGGTAGTTATTCATGTTCATTTCAAAGCAATCTAGTCAGGTTTCGGAGTTGCGGAGCTGTGGAGATGAAGCCAACAACCCTAATAGGCTGCGGCACGTTATCCGTTGTCGTCCTTCCGGAACTCCTTAATGGAATCTTGAAGAATCCCTGCAGACTTCTCTCGCCTTTACATCATAATAGACTAGTGTACGGAGTATAGTCTGCCCAGGTAAGGAACTCTCCGAGCTCCCCGATCATATTTAAACCTGTGCCTAGCCATATCCCACGGCGCAATTCACTTGGTCATATCATTGAGCAACACGAAACTTACGTTTATAAAAACAGCCTTCCATTGAACATTCGAAATGACTGTTTCCACCTCAGAATATGTCCCTGCTGAAACCAGGCTGTTCAAGCCTTTGAAAGTGGGCAACAACCTGCTCTCCAACCGCATCTTCTTCGCGCCTCTCACTCGTCTCAGGAACGATGATGACCATGTTCCTCTGCCCCTAATGGAGAAATACTACGCAGACCGTGGATCTACGCCTGGTACTCTACTAGTTACCGAAGCAACGGCCATATCCCATGCCGAAGAGGGCGCTATGAACAATCCCGGATTCGTGAGTGAGGCTCAGGTCGAGGGCTGGCGCAAAATTTACGAAGCCGTCCACGCCAATGGGTCATTCATCTTCCAGCAATTGTGGGCTATGGGACGAGCATCCGATCCAGAGGTACTGGCCAAGCGAGGCTTCCAATACCGGTCTTCTAGTGCCGTACCCATGCCCGGTTCAGAAGTCGCACCTAGAGCCATGACCGAAGAAGAAATTCTGGATACCATCAAGGACTTTGCTGAAACGGCCAAGAGGGTCATTGCAGCTGGTGGAGATGGAGTTGAGATCCACGGCGCACACGGATACCTCATTGACCAATTCCTCACAGCGAGTATCAATCAGCGCACCGATAAATGGGGTGGATCGATCGAGAACCGTGCTAGATTTGCCCTCGAGGTCATCAAGGCCGTTGTTGAAGCTATCGGTGCCGAAAGAACCGCTATCCGCTTCTCTCCTTACGCCGGTTTCCAAGGCTCGGAAAAAACAGACTACATTAAGCTGTACACATACCTTATCGGAGAGCTGAAGAAAATGGACCTCAAGCTCGCCTACATCTCCCTCGTCGAGGCCAGAGGCGATCCGGGCGCCATCGTCCGAGGCGATGCCGTGATTAACGAACACAAAACCCTTGACTTCATTCTCGAACAGTGGGATAACCAGTCTCCGGTCCTTGTGGCGGGAAGTTATCTACCCGAGACAGCAGCACATGTCGTGGAAGAGCACTACAAGAAGTGGGACGTCATGATTGGCTTTGGTCGCTACTACATTTCCAACCCGGACTTGGTCTTCCGGGTTAAGAATGGTATTCCTTTCGCCAAGTACAATCGCTCGACTTTCTATCTCCTAAAACAATGGGAGGGTTACAATGATTACCCTTTCAGCTCGGAGTTTGTTGCAGCGCATTCTGACCAGATTCATCCAATGACTGAGTCTCAACATGAAGCTTCGCTGGGAAAGAAATAGATCGTGCGCCCAATCAAGTACCCACTCAGATGACGTTTTCGAGGGTCCGTGGCATAACGAGATTGCCAATTTGTATAGTTCGTCTTGGGAGGGCTTCGCATGGATGAATGAGTTTGTTGTATAGAGATTACTGTACATATGATACATACGTACATATATGACGCCATGGAATATTTAATATAGATCAATTTACTCATTATATCTCGAAACACTGATTTCTCATTTTCCACCATTTTAAAGACTAGTCATTGTACTTGGGAACTGTAGATAGTTATCTTGGTGTGATTAGTAATCCACACAGAAATGCCAAGCTATGAACTACATTTCAACTAACACCTGGAACAAGGTGCCGTCCCCACCTTATTATTTTTTTACATACGTGATGACAAAGGACTCGAACATAGATCAGTCATGCCTAAGGCTTCCAAATCTCAAGAAGTAGCTGCTTCAATGGGGATATCCTCCATCAAACCCATTCGGAGACAAGTGTATCGCGCATGTGACTGGTGCCGTGTACGAAGAATTAAGTGTGAAGATGAACGGCCCTGTGGGGCATGTCGTCAGAGAAATGCGCCTTGCACATCGGGTGCTGATGAAAAAAAGACATTACCCCAAGTGTTGAGGTACGCACCAGTCTCACTCAATTTGATGATATTATCTTTTCCCTGTATTGGTCTGATAGTGTTTGTCACAGAGAGCTAGAACGAGTCAAATCACAACTTCAAGATGCAGAGAATAGACTACTTTACTACATGAATCGAGACTCATCTAGTTCTGCTACATCCTTTTCTACAATTCCTTCGCCCTTGTCGGTGGCCACTAACCCAGGACTTCACACCTACGAGAGCAAGGTATGGGAGGGTATTGAGATCGGAACTGCTCGATCTCCAAACCTGTCATGGTTCGGGGCGTCTTCTCTCTTCTACTTTATCGGACGAATGAATAGATACCTGAGTGCTACTCTGCAGCAAACCCAATCAACTGACCAGATGGCCCTCCATGGCTCTGCCATCACACTACTAGGGGCCGGAGCAAGCGAGACTACTGTGGACATAGATCATCAAGCCGCAATTTCTGCCAACAACTCATTGACAGCAGGGAAATTCCTAAGCCCCACACAAGAGGAATATTTCCTTGATCTATTCTGGAGCTCCTATCATACCTGTCTATTCCCTATAATTAACGAGGCCGAGTTCATGGCCCACTACCGATCTCTTTGGAAAGTTCCCGGAGAAATAAGGAGGCCATCTGCTCTTGTTGACATTGTTATCGCAATATGTATGCAGTTCGGTGTCTCAAAGCTACCCACCGACAGTCAACAGCCCATCGCCGATGGAGACGCATGTGTGTCTGGTCGCTGGTACTATCAGCGGTGCCAAATGCTAGTAGGATACCAGCTCGAGAACCCTACTATATCAACTGTTCAAACTCTCATGTTGTGCTCGATCTACCTGTGCAATGGATCTTTCCAAAATATGTCGGCTTCTGCCAGTGCAACCGCCACTAGAGCAGCATATGCCGCTGGTCTACACATAAAACCATCTATAACTATCCCCGTGACCGAAAGTGAGCTACGGAAACGCATATGGTGGGCGTTATACAGTCTAGACTCCAAAATTGGAATGAAGCTCGGCCGTCCGTTCTTAGTGGAGCGATCGGCTGCTGAACCAGGACTCCCGGAAGACGACCCCGATGCTGCTTTGCGATCCGGATCCCATTTCGCTCCTCTTACCGGCAACAGGACCTGGCTTAGTTTTCACCATCACAATGCCAAACTATTCATAGTTGCTCGCGAAATCCATACCAATTTCTACGCAAAGGAAATCAACCTTTCCCAAGGCCAGTCTATATGGGATGACCCAGAAGCACTTGAGTCACACGCAGAGCTCCTTCAGTTCCTCACAAAGAGCCTAGAAAAATGGGTAGATGAAGTCCCCTCCTCTCTAAAAACAAGCCGACAAAATCACGGCTCGCCGTTTTCGACAGATGGATCCAGATTGAACATTGAGCAATTTACACCAATATGGGTTCAGCGACAGCGCCTAAACCTAGAGCTGATGTATCACAATCTATGTTTAAACCTGCACCGCCCATTCATATCATTCTATCCCGGGTCAGCTACCGGTCTAGCAGAGCAATTAGCGGTACGCTGTGCTCGCCATGCAATAACACTCACTAACATCACCCATCAAGCACTCTCCTCGACATCAATCCTAGCGGGCTGGCATGAAGCATTTCAATTACAGTGGAACGCATCAATGACGATAGTAGGGTTTGTGATCGCCTACCCACAGGGTGCTGCAGCAGGAGAGGCGCGGAAAGCAATAGACGCCGCTATAAGTGTATTTGACATGTTTGGTCAATGTTTCTCTGTCGCAACTACTGCAGCCACTATCTTGCGCAACCTCAGTTGTAAGATTGAATTTCTCCTGCAACATTATCCGGAGGCGCCGAGCAAAATGGATTCAGGTTTGATGGGGCCCGTGGGGAATGATTGGTTGGATAATCTCATGGCTGATGCTCCCTCGTTTCCTAATGGGTCTGATAGTTCAATGCAGGACATGATTCAGATGGCGTTTGGTATTGATGGATGGCGAAATTTGGATGCTCTTATGCCAACTATGGGAGATGATATATGGGGCATCTAGGTCGAGAATGGAAGGTGATTTTCAGCTCTCCTTTGGCCATGGGAAATATTGAATAAAGTTTGATATTCGTACAACTTACTACCTATTCTTACAAATAAATTTATTATTATACAATCGCACTGAAAAAGATAAGGCCGACTGTCTGATAAATTGCGGTAAATCAGATGACAAGCCATTCCTCGGTGACGGATTTCGCAGCCTGCACTTCGCCACCCATGACATGAAGACACTGCAATCCATAGGCAGCCTCCATTGCAAAATTTTCGACGAACTTCGGAGAATCTTTGCCTGCCTCGCCCATCACTACATCCCCATCTGGGGCTAAGGATGTCTGAGTCTGTTCTTTGATCTGTTTGCCAAGCTCCAGCACTTTTTCGTACCCTTCAATGGCGTGATGTGCTAATCCAAGACCATGCCAGACACGTGCACAGTTAAACTCCATTTCCTGTCGTTCTTGCAAGATTGTCCCGGGTTTTGATCGAACAACGCGGTAGCGTTTCATAAATGAGAGGCCCTGCAAGATGAGGTAGTGTCGATTTTCAGACTGGCGTTTGAGAGAGTGGTGGATGTAGCAAAGCCCAATCGAGAGAAGAACGGCCGGATTCTGGTCGTCCAGGGCATATGCTCGAAAGAAATAGTTCAGAGCAGGAAAAAAACTTCCACCAGAGTAAAGGATATGACCGTAGAGCGTCAAAAGGGCGGCATCTAGTCCATACGCAGGTATCGGTTGCCCATTTTCATCTTTAGTTGTGAGGGAAGCGCGCTCCTTCCAGATGGAATGGCGGATCATTTCGGGCTTTTTCGTATCTGTCAAAGTGAAGTCCATCGCCTTGATCTGACGAAGCATGAATTTCATGTTTGGAGAGGAGTGAAAAAGAGATTTATGCGGATCGCCGCACAGGCGGCTCAGCATTGCAAAGAGTCGGTAGGTGTCTGTCACGAACTGGTATTCTTTGATAAACCAGCGAGCTTCATGTGAAAGGGTTTCTTCGTCCTTGATTCGAAGCGCACAAGCTGGAGAAAGAATTAGCTTCCAGATTCCTGACAAGGAATGGAGAAAAATGGCACTTACTAAACCAGCAGATATGGATTAAACGCGATTTAGCCTTGTTGTGGTGCCAAACATTACAGGCTGCAGCGCTATTGAGTACTTCATATGCTTCCATGTGATCTCCTTGATCCGTAGAAAGAAGGGCATATTGAAGAAATATGTCGAGCCATTCATCAAATGGAATACTGCGGTACTCATTCGGAATGGTTTCCATCGGCTCTTCATCTTCATTTTCTAGGCCTTTAGTAGGTAATAAAGTTAGTGATGCATGCGAAGGTCCCGGAAGTGACTGATTAATACTCTTTTGTATACGTTCCATTACCTCTCTGGCTTCAGTAACCATGTTTCGGGTCTTTGTCTTTCCTAACTTTGGGTAGTATCCTTGGAATTCCATCCCCTTCGACATTGGATAAAAGACTCGATTTGATCGGAAGTCACGGAGCAAAGCATCAGCAATATCAAGCCAGTCTTCGATAGCTTCATATACGCCATCTTTGACTCCAAGCTCCAGATGGAGCAGTTTTGCATGCAGGAACTGAATGTCAATGATCCGTTGGGCTTCTTCAATTTGTCCACGGCCTCGTCTAGAAGTTGAGGCAGGCCACTGGTTGACAATAACAGGTTTGGGTGCAAGCGGCCGGAGAGCGTCAGGCTCTTGGGCCTGTCTAAACTCGATAGCAAGCTGTTCAAGTCTTGTATCCTTTCTTCGCTTTTGAGATCTGTTTTCGAGCCGGCCAATGTTGAGGGCCTCATTAGCGTACCTCACAGCATGGTCATTCATCCCCTGCTTCTCGTACAGCTTCGCAAGAAGTACCCTTGAATCCAGATGTTGTGGGTCGTATCCTACAACAGTGAGATAACATGACTCAGCCTCTTCCATCTTTTCCAACTGCACGAGACAGTCAGCCATAGCCATAAAGTAGCCGACATCTGCATGGTCGGATGTAAGTTGTATAGGACTGTAGAAACGCAAGGCATCATGAAGTGACCCTGTGCTCTTTAGTGCATCTGCAACTTCGCGGAAAAGATCGCCGAAATCGAATAGCCGTGCACCTTCCGCATTATCTTCAGGATTCAGCCATTCAAAATGATCCTATCGGGGTTATGATTAGCTTGATGACACTGCAACTCCATGCTTCGATTCACTTACCAATGCATCCGCGTAATAGTGTTCACCCATTCTCAACCGAAAAATGCCCATTTTGATGCGAAGTTCAAGCGGAAGCCCAAGACCGTATGAATCATCAGGCCACTGGCCTGGAATAAAGCCATCAGTCTTGATGCGGCGAGGTGAGTGTTGTAGATCCCATTCTCGATCATCATCAGTGAAATCTTCCCAGAAATAATCTTCTTTACGACCTAGCAGCCATCTCGCCAGTGTTTTAAGAGCAACAAGCCCTTGCTCGTATTGCTCAACGTAACCGAAAAGTTCAACGTAAATATTGATCTCGGACCAGGAGAACTCAGGGGCGTCTATTGGGTCAAGGGAAATGAAATGCTCAACGCTTTCCGACCAGTAATTGATAGCCTTGGAGAACTCTCTCGTCTGAATCAAAGCCTCTGCCAAAAGGCAAAGGGCTTTGGTGTTATGTGGTCGGGCTCGCAGAATCCTTTCATACTCTTGAGCAGCTTTTCCGATGTATCCTTGCTCCATGTAGATTGCAGCTCTTGCATATCGAACATCAATCTCCTTCTTGGGTGCAATATCAAGCACACGGCTGTAGCAATACACTACATCATTGAGCGCCGGTTGACGGTCCTCGCCAGCGCGTTGCAAGATCAAATCTGCGATTTGAAGCCAAACGTTGCGATCCCTAGGTCGTGTATGGGCGCCACTGAAAAGAGCCCCCAAGGCCTTGTCCTTCTGGCCTTGTGCAAGGAAAATCTCCGACAGCAACAGATGTGCTGGGAACATCTCCGGATTGACATGGATAGCATCCATTGTACGTTCCTGGGCGAGCTCATAGTTTCCGTCAATGAACGCCTCAGTAGCTTGTGAGTGAATCAACCTGAATTCTGGGCCAGGATCCTTCGCCTTCCACGGACCTCTTCGGCCAGCGGGACGGGGACGATTGGAATCTTCTTCATCAACCTCATCGTCCTCATCCTCATAATACTCGTTCTCAAAATCCTCCTCGTCGTCATCATCATTATCATCATCGTCGTCTTCGTTGTCATCTGAATCAGACTCGTCATCACTGCATTTGTTATCAATTTCTGTTTGCCATAACACTTGAACACAAACATACCTATCTAAATCCCAACCATAATCACCGATATCCATGTGATCGGGATCTGGCTGTAGCTCCTCATCGAATTGATCGTATGCGGACGCAGCCTGCGGTAAATTTTGTGAGAAAGAGTCACCAAACAGCCGTGGATCAAGTACTGAAGCGGAAGCGTGTATCTCTCCAGAAACAGGTTGCTGAGATTCTTGCCACGGGTAATGCACATTCTCATCGATATCTGGATAAGCGCTCTCCTCAGGATAAGTGTTCTGGCTGATATCTGGATAATCCTGGTCCATGGCGAGGATTTGCCGAGAAAACCGACTATCTCATACAAAAGAAGGTCTTTGCAAGAGATAAACAAAGAAAAGAGCAAAAAAACTTCAAGTTCTTCAAGAAGAAAAAGATTGAAGATAATTTTCTTGAACAAAAGCCCAATCGTAGGTTACTTGCGTTGGAACTAGACTGACCATGACCAGATCACATAGGAGTTAGATTCTGATCTTCAAAAATGGAAGTAGAAGTGGTAGTGAAAGTACTAGTGCTTATTCATCGATAGGCCTTGAGACTCCACTTAGTGTCCAGTGGATCTGAGATCAAAGTGAAAAAGCAAGAGAGGAATGTAGTTGAAGTTTCCCATTCCACATTCGGGAAACCCGTGATTCGCCTTTAGAACTCTTTTTGCCGCTGCCGCACCTTCTTCTTTCTCTTTCACCTCTTCTCACCACCATTCGATTCCTTTACTCCCCCTTTCCTCTCCCCCTTTTTCTTTTCTTCTTTTTTCCGTTCTAGTACATGGCCGTCGGCTTGCTGTGTTTGACACACTATTGCCTTCCGGTCCTGACTGTCTTTCGTTCGGCCACCCTATACCGTACCTAAAAAAAAACTCCCGTGCAGCCCACTGGCCTGGTCTGTGCCCACAATTTGTCGCCCAGAATCGAGACTTGGGTATTATATCGTTTTTCGAAATCCTCAAGTCCTACCTAGTTTATTGATCAGGTTTTTGTGATTCTCCATTACGCAAACTCAGCAGGTCCTGCAGGTGTTTTGCAGTAATCTTTCTCCAACTCACTGTATCTACTTCTCAACCTTTTCAACCCGCCAAAAAATAACTGTTCACCATGACAAGCCATATGATTGGCAACCGCAACAGCACTCCAGAGGCTGTGCCAAACTCCGGCTTGCGTCCTCCGTCATCCGCCCGCAATCTCGGAACGCATCAACTGCGAGCATCGGCAGACATGTCTGGTTTCCCCTCACCACTGTCAGCCCGCACCATCCGTCCAGCATCGGAAGTCTTCTACCCCCAATCATCTCAAGGCCAAAATGCGACAGAAGATGCGCTAGACCGGGCAGCGCAGCAGTGGCTGTCGGATATTGACCAAAACGAGACAACTCTGGAAGATATGGCCGCTGCTACGCTCGACCAAGACTTCAAAGACGAACTTAGTGCTATCGAGCAATGGTTCCGTGTCCTGAGCGAGCCAGAGCGGACGGCGGCTTTGTATGCTTTGTTGCAGCAGACGACCCAGGTGCAGATTCGATTCTTCATCCAGGTATTGCAGCAAATGTCCCAGAGCCACCCAATGTCCGGGCTTCTCTCACCGGCCAACTTTGGTGAAAAAGGTATGGCACGATTCTGATAACCACTTTTGATGAAAACAATTACTCAAACCTGCATAGACGCCATGTCTAGTCGATTAAGCGATGCCATGTCGAAACTCAATATGGATGCCTCACGGAACTCTATCGGCCGACCACCACCGTCCCCCGGCGCTAAGCGTAACTCGGGTCTTGATCCCTCTACTATTAATGCCATGTTCCCGGATGCCGCTGCTGCGATTGCAAAGAAGAAGGCGGAATTCACGCAGCAAACGGGCAATGCCCCACCCCCATCCAATCGTAATAGTGCGGTCTTTGGTGATCGTGCATTTGTTGCTCCCACCATCTCGGCGCCCGACAACAACGACAACCTAGGCCAGCCGCCTGCCTCTCCATGGACCCAGCGCGGTGGCCTTCCAGACACTCAGCCCCCGATCGCCCGACCCAAGTCTTCCTCAGGCCACCAGCCCATGGGCCAGTTCAGCCAGCCCTCTGGAATGCGGTCTCCTCTCCCTCAGAGTGCCTCGATCCCCCAACATGACATTGAGCCTCCCCTGCTCTCCCCATACAATGTTGGAGGTGGAAGCTGGGCATCGATGGCAAACACGCCCATGACTGCGACATTTGCTCAGAACCAAGGAAACTCCCACGCTGACATGGTGGCCAATGCGACTGCCATGAAATTGGCAGCCCTGTCTACTGTTAACAATCGCATTGCTCTTGATGATGCCCGCAAGTACCGTCGTGCCCGCTCCAATGATGGCCAGGGGCGGAATTCTCTGAATGCGGCTGTTTCCTCAGGTTTGGCTAGCCCAGGTCTGCATGGTTCCATGTCAGGGCAGCTTTTGAATGCCCAACAACTGGCCGCTCTGCAGGCTCAGCAGCAGGCAGCGATGGCGGGTCGTCGCTCACGTCCTAATTCGCCCGGTATCGCTATGCAAGGCGGTGGACTTGGCGCCATGGGCTTTACCTCGCCACAGAACAATGGCTTCCTGGCAGCCTACGACCCGACTAACCCACTGATGGGTAATGGACTAAGCTCTTTGGGAATCGGACAGTTCGGGCTGGGCAGTGAAGGTTACTTGTCCGATCACTCGGAAGTCACCCGTGGCCGCTCGCCTCGTGGTCGTCGTGGTAGCTCTAAGCCGCCGGAGGACCCCACCGACCCTACTCTTCTGAAGGATATCCCCAGCTGGCTGCGATCCCTTCGTCTACACAAGTACACCGACCACTTGAAGGATCTGCAATGGACCGAATTAGTTGAACTCGATGACAAGGCCCTGGAGGACCGTGGCGTCAACGCGCTGGGTGCACGCAACAAGATGCTCAAGGTACTTATCCCCTTCTCGCTGTCTTTGCTTTTCACTTGCACTAATATTTGCCATCAGGTATTCGAGCAGGTCAAGGAAGCCCGTACCGATGGGAAACTGGATAACATCTCTTGATTGCGTGCATATTTACATGGGGCATTGCATATGGCCTGACTTTCCTAGCGGAAGATAAAATTTGATGCTCAGCGATCGTATGGAACTTGCATTTATACTGCATCATCTGTGCTATTTTCCCGCTTATTTTCCTCTCTTCCCTTTCATCTTCTTCTTTATATTCTTCTCCCCTTTTTTTTTATCTCGTTCTATCTATGATATTTTGGTCCAATTTTAATACGAGGGTGATTGGAGGCATGTAACTATCAAGCGCAGTGATGTCAAGACACGGACTCATGAGAAAGGAAACTTCGGGTTACTGAACAAAGCGAACTAAGCGTGGATATATATAATCTTCTCATAAGTAAATTCCAAGGTTTTTTTAAATTACTAGCCAAGAGATTATTTATCATTGTATCATTTTTATTGTATTAATTGCAGGCTTTACTCCAGAAGGTGGTCCGTGCACACATAGAAACCGACCTCATCTCTTCCCTTCCCCCGCTGTACTTCCTCAACAGTTGATACTGCTGGGTCTATAGCCATCACCACGAGAGGCAGATGCAATACACAGATCTGTTTTAATTTTTTAATTGAATCGTGACTTCGTGGCCACCTGGTGTACTTGACAAACCAGCGCAAAAGAGCAAGAGAAGCCAAGACAACATGGCACCAACCAAGCAAGAGCTCTCCCTGCTCATCAATCCTCTCGTCCCAGAGGCAGTCCAGCACAACTACCGAGTACGTCACAACTCAATTCTAGCCCCTTTCTCTGTGTACCGAGACACACGTTGATCATCTGGCCCTATACCGGCCATTCTCCATTTCAACAGCTTTACTAACAAACTTCAGGTCCTCTCATCCCTCCACTCCCTAACAGCCTTCCTCCTCGGTCTATCAGCCGGAATCCTAGCCCTGCAATCGATAACCGGATTTGCATTCTACTTCACGGGCACCGTGCTCGTATCCGGTCTATTTCACCTTCTCATAATCCGGCGCTCAGGTGGCGCTGGAGCCGGCGTATTTTTCCCAGGCAGCAATGGAGAAATCGAGGGGAGATTAGAATTGGTCAAGTCTGGTGCGGTCCTTATGGACTTGGGCGAAAAGAAGGCGGGGAAAAGATATGTCTTGCGGGCTGGTGCTTGGAAGGATGTTTGGTTTGGGGGTGGTGTCGTTAGTGAGGCGCTCAGCGGGTTTGTGCTCGGTTGGGCTGGTGTTGGTGGTGTTTTGAGGTGATTCTATATCTCTCTATTTTGAACTTGTCTCGTGATGGGAGATGGTGGGCTACACAGCTAGTCAGGTCAAATACGAGCCTGCGATTCTATCAAGCTAATAATGCAGCCATGTGTATTCTACTCTGTATGGCATACCCTAGGTTTTTCTTCTACTTGAATTATAAATATGGTTTCAATTAGGAGATTTCTAGTTAAGACATGTAGGTGATTACCATCTGACCCTGCAAGTATATCATTTTTATCGTTCGAATCTTATGACTGCTGAAATGGATTAACAGCCGCGTCTTGTGAGGTGACGAGATTCATAGGAACAAAGCTGTTTGTCGGCGTGAATCCTCCATTTATTTCTGGCGATTTAACAGACGCAGCAGCTCTGTTCGCCGGGGTAAATCCTCCATTCTGCTCTGCGGGCTGAGCAGATTCAGAAAAGGAACTGGCGGCAGGAGGTGGAATGTAACTAGAAGTGGATCTTCTCCTTGACTCTTGGCTCTGATCAAGCGCAGTACGGGGTGAGGTGCTGTGATGTGGTAAACTTGATGGTGGGAAAGTAAATCCAGAACTCCTCCTTTCTTCGGAGCGAACGTGAAATTTGCGAATCCAGTCCATACTCCGTTGCAGCCCGAACCTAGCCTCGTATTTGGGGACCATTTCTTGCAAAGTGAGCTGCGCATCGAACAACTCCTTAACAAATTCGGGTCCATGCACTTTTTCCTCCTCGGTTTGGTTTATTCGAATCCGCTTGCGCTTCTTTTCCGGTGTGTGCTCTTTTTTGGTGGCAGAACGCTTCCGGGTAGAGCTTAGCATGTTCGTTGGTGTCATATGTGCCAGGCTCGGGCCCCAGTCGGGGTCCTCGATAATTGGACGTGTAGGACTTGGGACCGAGGATGGTATGGGTGATGGGGAAGGCTGACGGTTTATCGCGGCATCGAGTATTCCAGTAGCAGGTGTGGCAGGCGCTGTATGTTGTGCGCCGCCAGCAGTCGGGTTGTTATTTTCGCCATTCGCAATGACTTGTTCAGAGGATTGCGCAACCTTGTCAGGTGGAATAGTTTGAGTAACAGTGCCTGGTCTACAGTGGACCGCTAGCACATCACAATCATTCTTTAGTCTGCTTTCGAGGCGAAATAAATCATTGAGAACTGTTCGCATGCTGTTAGAGACTGTATTTGTGGAAGGGAATCCAATACTTTAAACTAACCTTTCATGTGGCTCGCTCGGAGATCACGTAAATCCTTGTATGTTTCAAATCTTGCTTTGTATTCCTGTTTGATATCCTTCTCGCTGGGAAACTCCATATTGCGAAGGGGTTCCAACATCCATCTCTCATATTCTGAGATTTCAACTTTTTTGCCTTTTACAGTGTCGCGCGAAGACCCGTCGTTCTCATAGTTCTGGAACTTACCTTCGTTCAACGCAATAATTGTGTCGACCCAGGACACCGGATGATCGACATCCACATTCGCGTCCTGGGTTACGAGGGTTGGACCACCACGGTGGAAACCACGGGAATGATGCTCGTTGAACTTGAAAGCAAAAACATCATCGGGAAATTGTTGGAGCGCAAGGCTTCCATCTTTTTCCAGAAATGTTTCGTATTCGGCTAAACGGGTCCTCAATAGATCGCAGTATGTGTTATTGTATTGCTCGAAGGTAGTGAATTTTGACAAGCTATTTCTTCCGCGCGACACGAAATCGATATTTTGAACTTGAAGTGGTGTGATTGAATGCGCGGTCTCGTCGAAATTCAGAACCATCCCATCAGATGATGTAGCCATTGCTGGTGTCACTGTTGGATTCTCAGGGTGAGGGATTAAAAATACCCACGCAACTTAGGGGCAGGCCAATAGGTCTGTTGGTCACCGGTATAGATAATCGATAGAGAGCAGAGAGAATGCGCATTCGATGCAAGTAGAAACAAAGCGCGCGTCACGTCACGGCGCAAAAACGCTAGACTTCAGATTTAATGTCACATGACACATTAACTAGCAGGGATCAGTTACTTCGACTGTACGGAGTACAGAGTACTTAAGGAGTAATGACAAAAGTCACAAAACCAACTTGTTCCGAAAACATAATAAATTGCAAATTGAAGTAGTATTTGGCTTATGTTACCGGGGGGCCGAAGTCTAGTAGGTTTTCGTTCCTGACGCTAAATTCACCATTGTCAGCCACGATCATTGGCAATGAAGTTTCTGCTTTGCTTTGCTCTCTGAATTTAGTGATTTTTTTTTAGGAAAAAAAAAAATGCTATGGATGAATAACCAGTATGGTGGTCGCGTTTGGTGAGCAAAAAGTGGTAAGAGGGGGGGGGAAAAGTTGAAAAAATGAAGGTCCTACTGGGATTCGATCCCAGGACTCCAGAAGACTTAAGATTACTCTCAAAATCTGGCGTGCTAACCGCTACACTATAGGACCAATAAGTGATGTTCTACAGAAAACCAATCTATATAACTAATTATAATTCTCAACCTCTAATGTACTTATATAATAACCAAGAAAGCAGAGCGAAATAAGAGGCATGGTAGTCGGTACTACCTAAAAATACATGAACTTCATATTTCCGTGGGCCGATATTACATAATGACCTGATTAGGGTAAACTTACTAGTTAGAGGACATCCTAACTGTTTTGATTTGAGATTTACAACATAGATTATTACCATTCATCGTGAAGCTTAGGAGTTCATTCGATTCGTTCTAGACTGAGGCCAATTCTCAAGTATCAGATAAACCTATATTGTCTTAGATACTTCGTTCATTGGTCGTGACTAGCGTATAGGACCCTTGTAAGATTAAACAAAGTCTGCCTCATAGATCCATCGAGTCATCAAATCAAGAGCAACATCAGGGCGGAATTGTGGTAACTAGATTGATTACAAAGTTAGTGTCTGCTTCAGACATTTATTCAAATATCACTCACAAAGTGCCCAGCACCATTCACAGTGACAATAGCAAACCGAGATTCGATTTCCGCGGTCTCGCTAGTCCTAACCCGAACCTCTTTCATCGTTCCAACAACCTCGCTCTGACCAGTAGCAGCAACAACTGATTTCCACGGCTGTAAAAACTTGGAAGAGAACTCAGGCTGCCCCTTCCAGACAAGCGAGTTGGCCCAGCGAATGTTTCCTGCTGTATTGCAGGCGAGATCAAGGTTACCTTGGTAAGCTAGATAATGGACTTGATTCTCAAGTAGATAGGCAACCTGGTCCGATGCTGAGCTTTCTTCATCCGAGGAAGTTTCAAACGCCGCTGAGACTTCTGCCGAAAACCAGTTAAATTTGTTGGCTTGGCTTGGAACAGAAAGAGCACCCCAGACGACGGGCGAGTTCAGGTATTCTGTTAAGCGAATTGCTTCGATGTAGCAAGCACCTTCCACTTCACAAGGGGCCGTGACTTTAGAATGTTAGAATGCGCGTCCGAAGACATGGCATTGTTAACTTACTATCAAATCTATTCCGGCCACCAGAGACTCCTGCTTCGTCATCATACCAGCCAATGACGTCCTTGTAGCAAACCTTGTTGGCTGCATTGCACACTGCTGGATCAGGATTATTAACACAGATATCCATGACGGTCATGCATCGAGGCATGTTAGCAGCCATAATGTCACATCTGGTCTTATTGAACACTGGCTCTTCAACACCTGGGTTGGTGGTACACAAAGTTTCCCAGTATCCAAAGTTGGTGTCCTTTGGCGACATATATCCATTACCTACTAGGCATGATTTAAGTTTTATCTGGGGCTCATTAGGATAGAGCTTGTTTTGTCTCACTATCTGGGAGCCCAGGGCTGGGATATATTTTCCCTGGTAAATGTTAGTACTAGACTTCTAAAGTGAGCCATGGAAAAGAAAAAACTTGAGAAGCTTACAGCAAATGATTCGCCAGAAAGATGGAATGAGCTATTGAGGTGATGTGGAAACACCTCCGAGATAAAGAGCTGCAGGAACCTTTGCATATCTACAGCAGCCCCCGCCGAGTCGACCGGCAAATCATAGCCTTCGTCAAAATAGGAAAACCCAACACCGACAGGTTGGTCGACAAACAGCAAAGATGTGTTTCGGGACCAACCATACGGGTTATAGTTGGTGCCATTCGAGTGCTCATTGACGAGACAAGGGCCAACCTCTTCAAAGAGACCAATCATACTGGATCCTCCGGGACCACCATTCATCCATAGAGTTAGTGGATCATTACCGGGGTCGTTTTGGCTTTCAAAGTACCAAAAGAATAAATGAGTCGGTCCAATATCAAGCCAGCCCGTGTACTGTGCTGAGCCAGCCTCGCAGAGAGTTTCATTCTGCTGCTTAATACGAATGGAGTGATCGGACGATGGACTTTGGAATACGCGGAACTCGTCGGCACTTTTGGGCTGTAAAGGCTGCAGCACCTGCTGGGAGACAGCGTGACTGAGGCCTAGATAACCAGCTAGAGGAAGGAGTCGCATTGTAAGAAGAATTGTCTCAAACGAAGAGGGAAATAGACGATGCCCGCAGCAATGGGAGTACAGCAAATTAAATATGCCATCCCACCGAGCTAGACACCCTTGTTATTCTATCCTAGTGAGTTATACCTAGGAATGACTAACGGAACTTCTCATCGTAATCGTTGGTGGGTCTGACAACATTTGGCCGTATGCGTTGTCGTTCCGGCGGAGCTCCGGTTTGTCAGACTTGGAGACAACCTTAAGGCTGCTTGAACATTTCAAGAAAACTGATCGCGGGCAAATTTTATTAGGGCCCATAAGTTCAACCCATCTAGTGACGCCATGAAGACCCATTTGTGCTATATCCGCCACGGGAGAGCTCTGGAGTTGTCCCTAGGTATCAACCTTGATAGTATGTTCTGGCTCTATGAAATACGCTTTTTTGAGTTAAAAGAAATATGTATGTATTCAAGGGGTATATAAGGAATTATCTGCCCAGAAAATGGCCTGGACGACCAACAGCCCGCATATAGCACCACCCAAACCAAACACAGCATTACGCCAATATATAGAAGAAGATCAGCCCGAGATAAAAGTCCCTTTTGATAGGACATATGGGAAAGATGTGAGACAAAGCAGGAAGAAACAGAGATTAACAAGTCATATAGGGCATGTAAATGGATTCCAAACCAGGGACGATCCATGCTAATGAGACGGGGGCATGAAAAATGACTCATAGGTCCACAGGCTCATTCGAGATATTGGCAACGGCACTTTGAAGGGCGGCAGTCAAGTCGATGTGGAAGAAAGGACGGTTCATGCCCTGCACGATGGCAACTCTGCGTCGGCCGCGGTATGCATGGCTATCTTTCAGGTCACGGTGCAGCTTGTCTTCTTGAATAACATCTGCATTCTCGGAGTGAGACTCAATGGAAGCTTCGCGCTCGGTCGTCGTTTCAAGTTGCTTCTTGTAGCCAGCCTCGAGGTCGTTTGCGCGCTCGTTGTTGACCAATTCGGCGTGGGCTGCAGCTGAGGCTTCACCTTCGATCTCGGCCACACTGAAGATGGGCTTCCAACGGTGGAATCCGTGGTTCGAGTCTGGGGCTGGGTAGCCGAAGCCTGCGGCGGAGAGGGCACGTTTTGTCCAGCGGTTGTTGATATGGGCGAAGTGCCACTGCACTGCTCGGGGAGAGGCGTACATGTCTAGCTGGTTGCGTACATCGATCAAGTTTTGAATAGAGGTTGTATCCACGTTGTTGACGGATGAGAAGTCCAGGATGATGGCCTCCAGTAACGGGCGAGTGTCTTCGACCAATTCAGCCTTCTTGCGAGGGGCTGGGTCATTCCAAGGACGGTCACCAGGTCTAGCAAAGGCGTTGGGGTTTGTCCGGCGAGTGTTTTTGAAGATTGTTTGGACCAAGATGTCAGTGTAGTGGTTGGCGTTGGGGTAGTTGAATCCTTCAGAGAACCGATATATGAAAACACCTGGGACAGGCTGTTCTAGGGAAATATCCGGGTTGGAACCGTCGGCACGGCTGATAGGCAAGAAAATAGATCGCTCCTGGTGGTCTTCTGAGGAGGAGGCCTGGTTGGTTCCAAAGGAGCCATACTTTCCGTCGCCGTCCAACAGATGATCACCCACAACGGAGTGGACAGTCGCGCGGCCAAGAAACTGACCGCGGGCCTTGGCCATGCGGAACAGCAGAACAGCAATAGAGACACAGATTGTGCAGTAGATGCCGTCCTCGATGGAGGTGAAGACGGTGACGAACACACCAATGAAGAAAATAATCACATCCAGGGGAGAAACTCGCCAGAATTGGTACACAGTGTTGGGAGGAGTGATCAGATCACCCACAGCATGGATGATGACACCGGCCAGGGAGGCCTGCGGGATGTAGAAGAAAAGTGCGGGAAGAGCATAAATGGCGAGCAACACCAAGACAGCGGTGATGCAACCGGCAAGGGGTGTGCGGACACCAGCCTTAGACTTGATAGCAGTTCGGGAGAATGAACCCGTGGCAGGATATCCACCCAGGAAAGGACCCAGGAGGTTACTCACACCAATAGCCACAAACTCTTGCGAGGGGTCAATGGTGTAGTTATTCACACGACCAAATGACTTGGAAATGGCAATATGCTCGATCAGGAGGACGATGCAAGCAGCAGGGAGCTGGTCGGCGTATGCAGCAATGATCTTACGATCCATGATAGGCACGTGAGCATTCTTGAAGCCACGAGGGACGTTGCCCAGAACGCTGAACAGTGGGTTATCCTTGCGGTGGAGGTTGCACGCAGCACTGATCATAGTGTAGAATAGAATGACAAAGACAGTACGCAGTGTAGAGATGAAGAACCACAACTTAGCACGCTGGGGCTGTTTCTTCGCGGCAAAGGTGCACCCAAAGCGGATGAGGTACAACATAGCACATGCTGTGACACCCATGGCTGCATTGAGATTGGCACTGGGTAGATGTTTCAGAGTGTTGATTATGACCTTGTATGTGGCACCACGAGTAGAAAAACTAGCAGTCTCACCCAACAAGGTCTTTACCTGACCGGAGATGATACTGATAGCTGATCCCGTCATGAAGGCAGAAATGGCAGGGAGGGGGATGAAATCCACAATAAAACCCAGACGAAAGAGTCCGAGGAAGCACACAATACCACCAAGAATGATAGCCAGGGATGAAGCAATAACATGACCAGGAGTGTCAGGATACTTCTCCTGAACCTGTAGAACGATGGTTCCGGTGAGAGTGGACATGACAGCCACAGGGCCGATAGTGATATCCTTCGATGTAGCAAAGAACCAGTAGATCAAGACTCCCATGAAGGAAGAGTACAAACCAAACTGCACGGGCAGCTCGGCCAACTTGGCATAAGCCATACCTTGAGGGACCACCACTGCACCAACAGTGATACCGGCGACCAAGTCACCGTAGAGCCATTGCAAGTTGTAATGGCCAATCCAACTTAGGAAAGGGAAAAGGCTGATAAAGTATCTCCATAATTGTTGTCCAGAAGGTATGATCTCACGAATCCATTCAACACTAGTTGGTTCTGGTTCGAAATAAGAGTATGTGTCGGTGGTACCCTGAGAAAAGGCCGATTCGCCTCGGGTGACAGGGTCGTTAGCACCTAGAGGATCTCTGTAGGCAATCTTGATGCCCAGACCTTTGGCCAAGCCGTGGCCAACCTGGGTGAGTCGATCACCAGCCATGATTGTATCAGGCCGAAGTAAGATACCTAGGTATCGACACTAGGGAGGGAGTTTTTGGAAGAGTTGGATGGAGGAACCTCAGATTGAGAATAGGAATCCAAAGTACATAAATATAAATTTCGAGAAATAATCACGCGCTCTGCATCCTGATAGTCACCATTAAAAAAAAAGAAAAAGAAAAGAATAAAAAAAAGAATTAAGATGAGAAGGTGGAGTAGGACGTGATCCGGGATGATATGGCGTAATATCTAAGCTCCCTTGTAAACTTTTTTTCGACGCCACAAAGCTGGATTATGTCTAGGGCTGAGAATGAAAGAAGGAAAGAGATATATTTTGAGGAGGAGGATTACAGGAGTTAAAAGAAAGACATGGATGTCCCGTTTCTTGATCCAGAGAAGCCAGGTGGAACCTGAGAGCTAGATGACGGAAAGGCAGTCGTAAGCACTTTGAGATGAGATTGACTATGGCAATTATAACGCTACTTTGAACTAAGTATGAAGCTGATGCGATTTATCTTGATATACCACGTTTAATTGATTATAATTTCCTAACACTTTTATCCCACTTTTCTCGTTCATGATATTATTCTACGTTGAAGTAATACGCTGTAGTTACATATGAAGAAGTATTATATAATCGCCAAGTCTCAATGATGGGGTCAAACCAATCAATCACAATCAACTTCGATGGTGCAATTTACCCACTTCTCGTCGTTATTTGCTTAAAACGAACCTGTCTTCTCTTTCCTGCTTTGCCAAATTCTCTTGTTTTCGCTTGTTTTCGCTTGTTTTCGCTTGTTTTCGCTTGTTTTCGCTTAGTTCGTTTTCAGTTCCTTGGGACTTGACTTCAAAGTATACCCCAGGGTTGATCCCTGACTTTATCCAGATCCATTATCCTGATCTAGGGCTACTCCGTACGTCCATGGTATCTAATCTAACTTCACACTAATATACTCCTTCCGTCTTGTAGTGGACTTTAGAACCATACTATATACAGTCCTTACCTAACTAGGTAAACCCTCCGTCCAACAACTACGCAGTATAACCCCTGCAGAGACCCCTCAGTGGAATTTAAATTCATGCACGCTCTGCTCGGGTCCTTAAGGCAACGGGCAACTCTGTAAGACGTACCAAAGTACTCGGCCCCGAACTATTTTTGGGTCTAGAATCGACGTCGCAGGATGTAACTCGAGTTTCAAAGTGATGAGCTGACACATAGATTATGTCAACTCGTAGGCCTCTAGTGTAGGCCTAGTGTCCGTGGCGAAATAATGGAAATTTTAGTCTCGGGTATGGAGTTCGGTCAAGATCTAAATCACCTGGGCACGACATCCACGCCTAACGCGGGCCCACAACTTTAAAATTGCCATGCTCGGTTCAAATGTTTGACACAGACCCTTTGCCACACCACATTCTTCCTACACGAGGTACTGATTCTATCATAGCTGTAAGGTCTAGAGTTCTCCATTTCTGCATCCGTATACTTCTCGTATGGAATCTGGAGTATACGAATGTTAAATCCTGCATCAACCATGCTCGCCTTCGGCTTAATTTGATGTTATTCGTCTCTCATCGATGCGCAATCTCGCCACGGATCAGTTGTAAGGGGAATATAGATCCGATGCCCTGTTTTCGGTACAACATGCCTGCACTGATAAAGTACATAGTATTAGGGCGCAATCGGCTGTTCATAGTCGCGGACCCTTGCTTATATTTCTCCGATTTCTTAACTCATGGTCAAGTGTGTCAGGTCACTTATAATCATCGGAGCTCCAGGTTTGAAAGTCCTCAGCTGTGAATCAATCCACTGAATTGGGAATTCTATATTTTCAATATCAATCGCTTCGTCTGCCAAGATGGAAGTAACTCGAGATTCCAGAAGAAGCTTAGAGCAAGAGGCCAATCGTATTCTAGATGAAATAAGACAACCCACGTCACGTGATGTGTCATATTATCAATAATCTTGGCATTTGTTGATTCGCCCATCTGCATACCAGAATGATAACTTGATATATCAGTCTTCACTTATTCAATTTTTGCGTACAGAAAAATAACTAGCAACCATGACGCCGTGGGGTTTTCCACGCATTCAACATACTAACATTTATCCTTGATACTGACTACATGTACACAGCACGTGGAAGGGGTTTACTCATTGCTACAAGCCTGGGGCATTTTCGATCTACACAGCGCAGGAAAACATTCAGTCAATGAAGGATATGAATGCTCTCAGCATTCCATTCAAAACCACGCAATGTCTATTCAGAGTCCTCATGAGCGCATGCAATAAAAAAAAGAAAACGACATAAGAAGCCATCATGGTCAGCTAAAGCCTCGAGGTCAATAGTGCATAGGGATGACAGAAGGAAAGCAATGATCATGTTTCAAGTTCCACTTTAGCACTGTGATACCTCGTGCCCTAATCAAAGTGACTAGCCCGTGTCGCCGTGGAAGTTGTTAGCAGGCTCGAGAACATGAAGGTTTACAGATGGAAATGAAGAGGAAATCCCCGAGGGGGCGTGATTGAGAGAGACAGGGAGACTCATGGTATAGTTGACTCCAAGTCTTCAGAGCGAACGCCAACGTTAAAGTCAAGTGATTTCCGCATGACTTGATTAAGAAAAGAAAAACCGGCCCGACATCGGTTATCAAAATAACCAGGCCTCCCCCATTCTCATTGGTATCATAAGCAAGGTTTCATCAAAGGCCCAGTGCTTCACCTTCTGATCGTTGATCGATAGGTCACTCATTTACTGCGAGGCACACTGCACACGCTCAGCACCGGCAGGCACATCATCGTCATCCTCATCAACGGCACCGCCGTGAGCGCGGGCTTGGGAGTTTTCGTTAGTGTCGATAGTCTCCAGTTCGAAGTCATCAACCATGGCATCAGCCGGGGGCTGGTTCTGCTGCAAGCGAGGAGGGAGGACCTTCTCGAGGAGCTCGAGGTTCTTCAGCTCCTCTCCCTTAGGGAACTTGACATCGAACTTGATGTAAAGGTTGCCGTGATCGTGGTGGCGGAATGAGGGCATACCCTGGCCGGTAATAGTCTTAATAGAACCTAGCGGGAAAACAGCTATTAGCAAAAGAAAAATAAAACTGAAAGGGGTAACTTCGAAACATACCAGGAGTAATAACCTCGCCGGGGGCGATGTTGACAGTCAACCACCGCTCGTCAAGGTGCTCAATGTGGATGGCACCGCCGGCGAGTGCGGTCAGAAGGTCGATCTCGGCCTGGTAGAAAAGATCATCGTTCTTACGCTGGAAGCGGTCATGGGGCTTCTGTTCGATCTCAAAAACAACGTCACCGGGGAGGGCACCAGGCATCTGGTCACCCTCACCACGGAACTCGATCTTGTGGCCATCGCGCACACCTTTGTCGACGTGGACGTGCAACACCTTGCGCTCAACAACAGTCTTCTTACCGCTGCACTTCTTGCAACGGTCCTTGTCCTTGATATTCTCACCCTCACCATTGCAGTCAGGGCAGACAGTCTGGAAGCGCTGGATCATGGGACCCATCTGGCGCATCATGGTCTTCATACCGGTACCATGGCAGCCGGTACACTCCTTAACAGCACCCTCCTTACCACCGCGGCCATCACAGCCGGAACAGATAACGGACTTTTGGAGCGCCAATTTTGAGACCTTGCCACGGTAAATGTCCTCCAAATTGACCTTGTGCACGTGGTGAATAGTGCGAGCCTTCTTGGGGCCCTGATCACGCATGCCGCCACCGAACATTCCACCGAAACCACCACCGCCGCCGCCGAAGAACTGTGAGAAAAGGTCCTCGGCATTCATACCAGCACCACCACCGCCGCCGCCGCCCTCCAAACCCTCTTCACCATATTGGTCGTAAATTGCACGTTTTTGGGAGTCGGACAAAGTCTCATAAGCGTGGGAGATTTCCTTGAATCTTTCTTCAGCCTCGGGGTTGTTCTTGTTCTTATCTGTAGTCCAGTCGTGTTAATGATACATCCGAAAGTAAGCCAAGTCTTCTGGAAATATGTACCTGGGTGGTGCTTCAAAGCGCCCTTCTTGTATGCAGACTTTAACTGCTGCTCAGTCGCGTCTGGGGAAACCTATATTCAAAAAAGGACAATGTCAGCCAGAGGTTTTTTTTTTTCTGTCTCTTTGATTCATCTGATGACTCACCCCCAAGAAATCATAGTACTTGGTTTCTTTGACCATAATGTCGTTTAGAATGAGGAAGGCGACAGGAGAGTATGGTAAGGAGCAAAGTTTTTGGCGTATCTGTGAAGTGGGTGATGAGAGGGGATAAGAAAAAAGAGCTGAGTAATACAGGCTCCGTACCTAGGTAAATACGGCCGCTTTTGCCTTTAGGGAAAGAAAGACTTACTGTATAATAGAAAATGAATCAGGTAGCTAGGCCTGAGCGTGTTTCGATGATTTTCGATAAGTTTCGATCTGATTCTTTGGTGTTCTACAAACTTTCAAATCACGTGAAAGTAGAAGGCGCATTCAGGCACCCAAGGCCATAATATTGCCACCGCCACGTAATCAATCCAACCTTTTCATCAGACTCTTACTCTATAGGTGAAATTGGGATTATTCCAGTAAAATGAATTTGATTGATAGGTAGTCATTCAAATCTTGTCAAATGAATAAATCGAAGGAATATTTACAAAGTATTCTGTACACAGTATGTACTGGATGGAATCCTCAACTATGTGGTCATGTGATGGGCCAATCCGTACCACTATGGGTTTAGACAGAGATGTCCTCGTTCCTTCATAAGCATTTAATCAGCATCACTTTAAATTTGCCAATATCCCACTTAATTGCAAATTAAATGTATGAAAAATCATTAACTTACCAGAGCTCCGGCTTCTCCTTAATGAACTTAGCCATCAAATCCTTGCACTCTCGTGAATCTAACACAGTGAGGTCTACGCCGCGGTTGCGCAATTGCTCCTCTCCGCCAACGAAGGTCTTATTCTCGCCAATCACGACTCGTTTCACGTTAAAGAGCAAGCATGCACCAGTACACATATCGCAGGGCGACAGAGTAGTGTACATGGTAGCACCCTCCAAGGCCGAGGCTGGGAGACGCCCGGCGTTTTCGAGAGCAGACATTTCGGCCTACCAAATACGATTTGCATCAGTCTAGTATTCAATTCAGCAATAAGAAAATTTACTCACATGAAGTATAGCACTACCCTTCTGGAAACGCATGTTATGACCACGGCCAAGAATAGTACCGTCTTTAGCCACAAGAGCAGCTCCAATTGGCACGCCGCCTTCGGCATAGCCCTTCCTGGCTTCCTCTACAGCAGCAATGAAACCAACGTCTTGCTCCATCGTGAATATTGAAGGGACTGGAAGTAGGAAGAAAGTACGGACGTGTAGAACCTCGTCTTCGGCGATTTCTGCTATGACACACCGCTGTGGATCAAGATGTGGCTTTATATGGCGCAGGTGTGGCGCAGGTATACCTTGTATAAACCCCTGCGGGATTATACTACTTGCTTCAATCCTTGGAAACCTAGCTAGTGATCCTCTATTATGCTCTGATGTCCCGAGATCTTGGATTAGTTACTCAGCTACCATCAAATGTCAAATGCTACTGGTGAAACTAGTGCATGCAGCCCATACTATTTGTAACAAGCTTGACATAGTGTGTACTCCATTACTTTCAAGGTTGGACAATTATTTCAATTAAAGTTGTTCTGATTGAGCCCGACTCTAAAATCCTGTAAGAAAAATATCTGAGAATGTATTCAAAAAGTCCATCAGGTGTGACCTTTCCAAGGTTACTTGGAAGTCTTCTGCTACCTAGTCCCGCCATAAGCAAGGTAAAGCAAGCCTGAGAAACTGTAGTTAGATGATATTACCTGAAGCATTTATTCTTTAAAAAGGAATCGTGGTCGCAAACCCAGATCTTCTGGGATAGGTATCTTGCAGTCCACATCTGCACTCAAATTTGGGATATATTTATCACCCAGTTAGTAATTAGTTAGTTAGTTACGACCTTCTGCTGAGCCATAAGATTCAATCAGCATAAAAGTAGAGTTCAAATATAATTGGCCCTCAAAAGTCCTCCGAGTATGTTGACTTCAATGTTAAAGGACAGGGTAAGTTACATGCTGGAATATAACCTTGGAACTTTATAGAGCTACTATTTACAGGTGAGAGCCGTATATTTAGCCGGCTTACTAGGCTTACTTGACTGGTACCCGAGGGTTAATTTTATAAGATTATGAACACTTTGAATCATATCTAGACATAGCTTCTGACTAACTGTATTCATCCGCCAAGGACGTTCAGGACCTGGACGCGTCACTGACCCAAGTTTAGCCACAGTGGATACAGCATAGCCCTAAACTGCTCCGTAGCCGGTACCGGGTACTACGGCTAGCTATGCCTTCTGTGTACCCTGTACGTACACACTTTGACTCAATTTAGAGGGCTTGATTTGATTTGATATCAGATTAAGATGTGACGCACCTTGGAACCAATCAGATATATATACCTAGGTAGTTTCAATCAAGTAATCCTTTGACAATGGCGCAATGCTAGTTGTATGATAGCCTAGCGGAGCCGCTACTTATTTGACGCCACACCGAGGAACAGATATCATAGGGCTATGACGATCATGCATCAATTGTCAACGGGCCACGACTCCACTCCAAGTTTCGAGATGTAATTCTTGCTCCACATCCCAATATAAAGACCCCAGCCGCCTCGCAGCTGAAAGTTCCTTAGCTATAAATCTCAATCTCAATCTCAATCTCAACCACAATCACAATCCAAATTCCAACTTCCAACTTGGCCGTTTCAGTCTTCGGTCTATTCCTACATATCACATATAACAATGGGTCTTTTCCATCATCATCACGGCCCCCCTCCCGGTCCCGGAGGCCCAGGGGGTCCTAATGGCCCCGGAGGCTTTGGAGGCCCCGGAGGTCCAGGAGGTCCAGGAGGCCCACCTCATCACGGCGGCCCAGGGGGTCCAGGTGGTCCTCCCGGTGGTTTTGGTGGCCTGGGAGGTCCAGGAGGCCCACCTCATCACGGTGGTCCAGGGGGGCCAGGGGGACCTGGTGGTCCTCCCGGCGGCTTTGGTGGACCAAGAGGTCCTGATGGCCCCGGTGGCTTCGGTGGTCCGGGAGGTCCAGGAGGCCCACCTCATCACGGCGGCCCAGGGGGTCCAGGAGGCCCTCCCGGAGGCTATGGTGGTCCTCCTGGTGGCTTTGGTGGCCCGGGAGGTCCAGGAGGCCCACCTCATCACGGTGACTTTGGGGGTCCAGGTGGTCCAGGTGGTCCGCCTCATCATGGCGGCCCAGGGGGTCCAGGAGGCTTTGGGGGTCCAGGCGGCCCACCTCATCATGGTGGAGGCCCTCGCTTCTGAAGATAGTACAGCAGCCCACAGCGGCCTATAGCAGCAAGCATACATACATGATAAGCATAGCGACAAGCAAACCGACAACATGACTTCAATATCAGCGCCAGAACAAAAACATCAATATCAGCAACACCTTGAACTTCAACATTCGCCAGACATCGACACCTTCAGACCTTACTATTGGCCAAGGGCTGGAGCTGCAGGGAGAAATCATGATATCCAAGGAGTTTGGGATGGTTGGGATTACACACCAGAAATAGAAGGTTCCAAGCCCTTGAGCTTTTAATATAATGCATTAAAGAATATGGCCGGCCATGTTAAATTGTTTCAAGACCATAGGCTCGTTTTACTGGTTGATAAAGTAAATCAAAGCACACTTTCCCCCTGGATTGGAACAGTTCAATAGAGTAGCATACTAGTCTTAGAAGCCTACATCTGTTAACGAGGCTTTCCCACCCGAACATTCAGCGATGTGGTTGTCAATGGTCCGAATTTTGGCAATGATACATTGTCAATATCCTTAGGGCGTTTCCCACCAGGAGGAATGTTTTCTTTTCCTGGCCCTTTTCCGGGGATGTCAACATGGACTGTGGGTAGCGGCGTGACAGGAGTGCTGGGCTGCAATGGTGCTTTACCGAATTTGTAAAAAGGCTTTTTGGGGTCCTTGGGGTTTGTGTTGTACCATTCGGGCTTTGAATTGATTTTAACATATGCTTTCATGAGTTTTGGTGTTGGACTTGGTGAGATTTCAGTAGGGTTAAAATGTGCGACTTTTCGGCCAGAAGGCAGCGGAACAAGTTCGTTGGGTCGTCGCCGCTTTTCAGCAAGGCTAGCCAAAAACTCTTGGTAGGCGTTGAACCAGGAAGAAATAGGTTCACTTTCGGCTAAAGTTGGGATCTGTACTTCAGCAGTGAGATCGATCTGCCCAGTTGACTCGGGAAAGCCAGCAATGAAGCTGTCGATAATCTCGGATTTGATCCAAATAGATGGGCATGGGGTATCAGGGGGTTCTGGTTTATTGAAATTTGCAGACATAATGTTCATTGAAGCGTTTGAACGGTAGCGGATGAGGTTGTTAGAAATGGAGGATGGATGGGTTAAAAGGCTGTGGGAAAATCTCTGCAGTGTGATTTAAAAAGTCACTGATGTTTGGCTGATACAAATCACGTCGCTTGAATCCTTGAAATTAGTTAATGATGCCGCGGTCGTAATTCAATGCACAGGCGTTTTAATGATAATAGCTGATAACACCAGGGCTATTGACATATGCCGTTGTCAAGAGCAACATATGATTATCTAATCAGAGAGTGGGACGAAGTCACATGATCTTCTATTTTTATACTTGGTAATCTCGCTTCTTCAACTATGCTTGTTTCTGTAAGGAAGATATAGAGGTATCTTAAATGGAAGGATGTGTAACTTGTAAAATTCTTGCAACTTTTGCCTGGAATTTGTGTCAAGGGAAGAAATCGAAGAGGGATATTTGAATATTGAGGTCGTTGGCTGCGAAAAATGGTAACCTCGTCAATATTTGACATAATATAGCACTTTAGTAGCGGCTAGGAGCCTAGGAGCCTAGGAGCCTATATTACAGCGTATTTAGCCTTGAAACTTGAGAATTAAGAATACTGGAATACGAAATTGAAGTTGTAAATAGGTAGAGCAAAGTCCATGTGCTACATCACGGCCTAGTCCCGTGCCGACTCGGAGTGATCCCTAAAAGGAGGCAAGTGATCCACTCATCCGCAAATTAGACACTCGTGACTCTCCTTTCCCCAGAGCAACTTACCTACACTTTTACCTTTGTTTCAAGCTGTCTTTAATTAAAGCTTGAACACCTATTGACGAACTGGCTTTATCTGCGACATGCCCCTAGGCGCGCGCCTTGCCTCCTAACCCATTTCCACAATTCTATCGCAGTCTTGTAACCCGCCCTCCGCTCCTCGCATCACTGCGGAATGATTGTCGGACATGGAATCAGTCGTGTATGAGAATTCGCCTTTGGCCGACTATCTCGAGGGTTCGTAACCCGTCCTTTCACTGCCCAAACTACCTACTTACCGATCTGCTTCTAGGAGAAGGCAGCAACGAGGAAAGCTGGCCCGTGGAGGAGATACACAACACAGATGAAGATGATATTCTGTCCTCAAATTTCGCCCCCCGGGGAGTTTCTCGCTTCCAGGAACGCGTCCGGAACAAGCTACCAAAGCCTCTTGAGTTAAACACTTCGCGACATGGTGCGGTAGTCGAAAAAATCTACAATGCTTGCTCGGTATGGCTCCTCGCGCTATGATTTGAATCCCTTTCTAAACTTGCTATTCATCAGTCTGCTATGAACGCACGGATCGGACGCGGCGACAATGAACGATTTTTAGAGCAATTTGGCTACGTCATCGTCGCCTCTCAACTACTGAACGAGCACAGCGCACCATCCTATACATCAGCCGCCGACGTCGTGACAGCTTCGCAAACAGCAGACCTCCCATCCCTATCTACAACTTTTGGACTCTACGGTGCTATAGTCACATTCACTACGTCGTTCTCAATTGCTTGGTTATTACACTGGAGCAGGTCAAAGACAGGGTCTGGGCTCAACTTGAAAAAAGTCGGAGTTATTCTGGTGCTCGTCCCCATACTTGGCATATTTTTCTATGCTTTCGCAAAGAGACAATGGTTGAAATACTTACGACACCAGGCAGTAGATGCAGCCTGCACTTTTATTGGGAATGCCCAGAGATTTGATTCTGCTGCATCGGCTTCTGTGGTATTTATACAGGAGGTGGAACTTGTGTCCAGAGGATATCGGATGTGAGATTACTCACTTGCGTCAGATTCAAAGTTATATACTGACAAAATCATATAGAAGTACCCCTCTACCTCCTATCAGTCGACTTGAGGATCAGGTACAAACTCGGCGTTGTCTGAGGCTCCGCCGCGCGGTATCCGATTCTTTTTGGTCAATGCTGGAACGCTACATTCAGTCTCAAAACACCCTTCGCCCGCTCACTAACACTGCAAATTTGGAAAAATACTACGATATTTACGACATTGCTCTCGAAGACCTTGAAGCGATCGAAGTAGCATTATCGCGGCGGAGCATGGAAGATCAGTACTCTCTGCGTTCTTTACGGGATCTCTTCGGGAAATTGTACAGCGTGCGGAAGAGCGTTTTATGCTGCTTACTTGCACTCCGCGCCGATGGAAGTGGCTCAGATGTTACGCGATGGAGCGCCGCGGTCGAAGAAATGCGCCAGCTTGCTGAAGTGACTGGAACCAGCATGAATAGAATGGCAAACATCCTGAATGAGGAAGATCGTAAGTGCTCCCCGGCTTTGTCTCATGCCAATAACCATATCTGATTTCCGTAGGGAATATCATCCCTCCGTCACCACTCCCTTCAGCCTCCCCAAGTAAGGACCACCTTCGCGCGCAATTTCGGAGGCTCAACTCTTTGTCCCAAGGAGTGCGTGCCTTGCATGCCAAAATGCATCTTATCAGCGAGGAGACAAATTCCCACCTTGAACGCGCAGACTCCAGCGACTTTGAAGGATCTCTTCCTACACAATATGAACTTATTGGCAACGATATCAAAGCCCTTCTCCAAGAATGGGAAGAAGGTAAGACTGCTATTCTGAACAGACAGGACCGCCTCAGTACTATCAATTCGCGACCATCGAGTGCGATACAGCCACTGTCACCCACTTCTAGCCTAGGGGGTATCACGGCAGTCGAAGGCAGTCCTACCGATGCCCTTAAAGCCCTGAATGGCGACCTTCGTCCCGACCTGATTCACAGTTTCGACGACGAAGAAGTATTTGAAGCTGTTGTGCTTCCAGCCTCCAGAAATAAGAGAGCGTCTTTAACCCGAGACGAACGACTAGCACGTGTACGAGAAGATCGTATTCGGCAAGCCGCTACTCGGGAAAAAGCGGATGCTAACACGAACATGCTCAAAGAACTTGAGATGGTCATCAAACAACGCCCTCGAAACCCTCATTCAAAACGAGTCACAAGCATCTAATTGGATGTTTGCTTGGCAGTTTTGACGCTGAAGATACCCTTCGTCCTCTCTTTTCGCCTTTTCGCTCAGAGCATAGCTATAGCCAGCTTCGGAAAACCATTCACGATACCCGTCATTTGCATATAGAAGGACCCGGCGTTTTGCTTATTGTTATCTTTGGCCTCTTATCTATATTTTTCCTTCTTGTTCATTCCCTTCTTGTTCATTCCCTGTATTGACTCTCTCTCCTTACAGCCTTCATCTGGCGCATCCACACGTCCATCTTCTGTGATTCCTTTGCTTGTTAATATTTGTGGTTCATTGAACCTTGCTATTTCATTCTAGATTATAAATCTATACAAGAAGAATTCACAAATTAAGCCTAAAATCAGATCTACGCGTGAAAGTGACACCTTGTAGGTAAGGCACTGAACTAACCAGAAAAGGATAGATGGAATCGCCTTCACGCGTCGACCCACTAATCCTCGGAACGCGTAAATTCACCTCAGACCCGCCTCTTTTGATTTTCATACTCTACATATTCCCCCTCATCTCTACCTCCCATTAAGCCAACTTTCAAGTCACTCATCTCCTCTCCAATTCTATTCATTTCCCTTATATCACATTCCTCTCTTTTAAGAAAAACCCCCACCCACAATCACCAGTAAGTTCACTGACCCCCGCCTCCGTGTGTGTGCGAATGTCAATTAACGCAATACAATAGTGCTTGAGGCACGTTTGGAACAGGCTAGTCTCCTGAAGAAGGTAAGAAAATCAGACGGATAATATTACACTTTTAAATGAGGCTCTAACTCGCGATTTCCTCAGGTTGTCGACGCTGTCAAGGACCTTGTCCAAGATTGCAACTTCGACTGCAATGACTCCGGTATCGCCCTCCAGGCCATGGATAACTCCCACGTTGCTCTGGTTTCCATGCTCCTCCGTGCAGAGGGCTTCTCCCCATACCGCTGTGACCGCAACCTTGCTCTCGGCATCAACTTGAACTCTCTGACCAAGGTTCTCCGCGCCGCACAGAACGAAGATATTCTGACTCTGAAGGCGGATGACTCTCCCGACGCTGTGAACCTGGTCTTCGAGAGCCCAGATACCGACCGCCTCAGTGAATATGATATCAAGCTCATGGATATCGACCAGGAGCACCTGGCCATTCCCGAGACTGAGTACCACGCTACTATCGAGATGCCCTCTATGGAATTCCAGCGTATCTGCCGAGACCTCAATGCTCTTTCTGAATCCGGTAAGTCAATTAACCTCTTAATTTGGCTATCAGAGAAAAGTGCTAATCAATCTCCTTCAGTTGTTATTGAGGCCAGCAAGGAGGGTGTCAAGTTCTCCTGCTCCGGTGACATTGGTAACGGCTCCGTTACCGTCCGCCAGCATACCAACGTCGACAAGCCTGATCAGAACGTCACCATTGCTCTGTCTGAACCCGTCGTTCTGACATTCTCTCTCAAATACCTCGTCAACTTCTGCAAGGCCTCCAACCTTTCCAGCAAGGTAACACTGCACCTGTCTGATGAGGTGCCTCTCCTTGTTGAGTACGGTCTGGGAAGCGGCCACTTGCGGTTCTACCTGGCCCCTAAGATCGGTGACGAGGAGTAAATGACATGACCTTGTGAAGGAAATGCAAAACGATGCCCCTATGATTCCTAGGCAGTGGGGGAAGCCTAATGCCTTATTGAGGCGATGAAATTCTTTTTTTAAAAAACTGTTCAGCAATATGTTCCCATAATAGAAGGGGATATAAGTGTTTTATCTCATTATTTTTGTTCTTATTCAAATTCATCCCGAGCGGTCTGCTTGTCTAGACACTCGGGTGTTCATTTTCTTCTGAAAGTAGCATCTCGTATGGTTCTCGTTCGCCACAGGTTTAGAAAGAGCAAAAAAGTCATTATATATAGAATTTGGAGTGCAGATGACCTTCTCTAGAATCGCGTTTAAATCTTGGAAGTTTAAGGGAGACATGGATGCTTTGGTGAATCAGCCTTAGCTCTGATACTTATGAATGTGCCAAGTGCAAAGTATCATATCTGTTAGGGGATAAAAAGCCTTGACTCTATTTATGAGTACAAGCTCATAACGGGACATGGTTGATTGATCTACAAATACCGGCCCGGGGTAGATAGAGTTGACCGAGAGGCACATATGCAATCTAGTAAGTCTACTAGCTCATTTCAAAAAGCACAAAGCCAATATAGAGCGTATGGACAGTCGCAGAGGCATGGATCTTATACCAATCCATTGACTTGCATATTGCTGTGGTTTTCCACTTTTGATACTCTTTTACCACCTGGGCACATCTTCCTCTATCAGTCCAAATATCATGGCGAGATGGCCTGGAGTAACTCTGATCGATGGCATGTTCTGGTTTATGAATTCATAATGGGGGTCGTATTCAGCTGCAACATTTCCATCTGGAGGCTAGCTTCATCGTATCCAAAAATCCGATTCTGATTAGGAAGCTATTGAAGTAGAATCGAACGGCTGTTCGGTCTCGCAAGAACTCAAGGTTGAGCTTCCGTCACAATGGGCAGATTTGGCTGTGCGAACCCTGACAGAAGTGGCCGACTTTAAGTCCTCCGACCAAAGCCTGACAACCATTTTTCTACTGCAAAAGAGAAATTTTCGAGGTTCAAAGGCATCGCAAATAATAGGCATATCCTGGGGATCTAGTCACAGAGCCGATCATCCAAGACAACGCACATGTTGGGGATTGACCTCATGACTTCGCCCGCGTTTGAGATCGAGGTTAAACCCTCGGTGCTGCTTGTGACAAGCCGATGTTGCACCCACTGAATGGTAGAGTTCGATAGTGATCACAACGATTTTCGGATAGGGATGATAACGGATTGACAGATTGACGGATTCAATCCGTCAATCCGTTACCATATCTAGATTTTCCCATGTGGTGAGAAGGTGTGCATCGACAAAGGAGACACAGGCTTTGAAACATTACATCATTGCCCTCGGCTGGGCGGGTGCATACGTGCAGGCTACCATGATCGGTGACTAGAGATCACTGCACAGGTTATAGGTGTCGATCAACTAGACACAATTCTGAGGTCGAGAGCTGATTCATTGGGCTACTGTCGATCAACTACGTTGAAAGGACAGGGTTCACACGTTGCACTATATACACTGGAAAAGGATATGGTTCGTCCTAGGTTCTTAGTATATACGTTGTGCAAAGTGGTGTGAAATGTGTTCGATTCATGTGGCTACTTGAGTTCCTAATATAGTCGTTTCCCCCGTGACTCGGGGGTCTGTTTGTTCCGTTCCGGGTTTATGGTATTGCACGATTGCAATATCCATGTTCCGACAGCTACTGTGAGGACTTTTCGTGTAGTACTGTTTCCATTTCTCACAAGTCGATTTCAGGACTCTTCTTTAATATCTCATCAGTTCGAAGAAGTTGGTTTTCAAACTCGTGGGATAACTCTTCAAGAGCTTCTTGTGCTTTGAAATCTATATATTTCCAAGGTTGTTTTGAGATTAAGTTCAAGAGCAATCTCAAATAGATAGGCATTCAGTCGTTTGATATATATTTCCTGATAGAGGCATTAGCAATATGATGTATTCAAATATTTTTCAGTTTCTCTTGAGTTTATCCATATCACCTGACCTTCAATCATATATAGTTGAACAGCTTCCAAGGTTGTCTTTCTTCTTTCGCCATTAAATAAATCAGGTATCTTACATATCATTCATTTTCTCAGGCCGTGAATACCCCTTGATTTCTCCAATCCAAAATTCACACATATCCAGATATAAACGATAGTCAGAAGATTGAAGAAGAGACCAACCCAGACTATATCGCTAGGTAGGTTTTGAGAAGACAGTTGATCCCCAGGGCCGGTTCAAAACACATCGAACATGACCGGAGAAGAGGGATCCCAAGGTTGAATTTCTCAGCATCGCCACTCTCATTCGAAGATAGTTTATCCACTAAACTTTCTATGGATAGCATCAAGGTCTTAATTAAGTATTTGGTTTTGCAAGATGGTTATTAGGAAGTCTTCAGTAGAGCCTTCCAACCTTGGAAGGTTGTAAGTGAAGATGACGGCCTTGGAGGTCGAGTTGAACCGAAGCTCCTCTATTGTGATTTCGACTGGATTACCTAGGTTATTGGTAATACGAGGAAATTTGGAAAATAATCACTGGGAAAGACTAAACAACATTTCAGCTATGGAATACAAGTAGTAGTGTGAACTTCTATATTTATCTTCGGAGTATACACAACGCGATATGGAGATAAAATGTCTCTTCCGGCTTCCTTTTTGGTCGTCTAGCCCCAGCCCTCCTCGCTCCACATCTCCAACCGATAATGGTTAAGTCCTAAGGTGAACCTGTGACACATGGGCACCTCGGCAGTCTGAAATATTGATAAATAACCTTGGAAATTGAATCTTGACCTTCTATTCTGAATATCTAACGATATCTACACAAAAAATGCTATCACTTTGGGCCGGTACTATCATCCTACTGAGTTACATCCTCGTTAGAGGATTAGTATCACCTTTATCCCAACTTCCAGGCCCGTGGTACACTCGTTTCACGAGTTTATGGATCAAATATCAAGAGTTTAGCTCCAACCGCCGAGAATCGATACATCTGCTTCACCAGTTGTATGGCCCTGTGGTTCGGCTAGGACCAAATGAAGTGTCTTTTACAAGCCTCGGCGCAATGAAGGAGATTTACGCTTCTGGAGGAAGTGGTTATGACAAAACAGAGCTCTATAGCCTCTTTAAACAATTCAAGACCAGGTAAGAGGAACCTAGGCATAGCGATGACTTTATGGCTTACAAGAAAAGAGCTATGTTTTCTACACTCTTCAAAGACGAGGTATACTTCTTAGGGTGCAGATCTAAATTTCTTTATTGCTAATTGTCATCTACGGATGTAGCATACTAAGAGGAAGCGCATCTTTGCGGAGCGATATGCAATGTCTAATATCATGAAAGCCAAATCATTGGCTGTTATCCAAGAGCGGGCTATGGAATTTGTAGCTAGGTGTGATGGACCAAACAAGAAAAGTGTCGATGTCTATGTACGATTGAAAGGACTTCGCATGTCCCTACGGAGTAAGGCTTTTGCTAATTTCAAGAATAGGTGCTCCTTCACTGCTACGCTCTTGATTGTATTACTCACTTCATTTTTAGTCCGGGTGGACTCAATTCTCTCGATAATACGAAGGACTTTGAGCTGATGAAAGAACTTACTTACCACCAGAGCCTACACGGTACTACCCCCTGATTCCCATATTGAAGAACAATCTTCTAAAGACTTGAACAGAAAGTCTCTTAGCGTACTATTTACCGCTATTAGAGCCATACTTTCCCAGCAGTTCCAACGCATGCAGTACTCCTCAAGCAAACCAATATGCGTTGGATATGGTAAATAAATCAAACCTAGATGACTTTACGCTCCTTGAGAAGCTCAATCGAAAAGACACCGGCCTAGACTCTCTTCAAGCCGCTGCCGAGTGTAAGGATCATATGGCTGCAGGAACTGGTACGACCGGCGATGGTCTCTGTTTTATGATGTGGGAGCTGTCACAGCCTCATAACTTGGAGTTTCAGCGCCGGCTTCACCATGAGCTGATAACTTCACCTACCGATGTGTCTCTTGACAGTTTGGTCTATCTTGATGCGGTGATCAAAGAAGCCCTGCGTTGCTCACCACCCATAGCGATGTCTTTACCACGCTACGTTCCATTTGGAGGCCGGATAATTGATAAGATTTTTATTCCAGCTCATACCATCGTTAGCTGCCAGCCTTATACAGTTCATCGATTGCATAAGGATGTATTCCCTGATCCGGATCGATTCTATCCTGATAGATGGCTAGAGGCTGAGGGTTCCAAAGAGCGAAATAGACATTTCTTTGCCTTTTCGATTGGAGGTCGAGGATGTATGGGGAAGAAGTAAGTTTCTACCTGGGCAGATCAGATCCGAGTGGTCTCTAAAAGAAATTTAACAGTCTCGCCTTGATTGAAATGAGGATTCTTCTGCGTGAGGTTTACTCTCGATTTGAGACTACTGTTGCTCCGGATATGCGTGGTTCTATGAAGCTGGATGATCAAATTATTTCTGCTCGTCCGAAGGGCCAAGAGTGTAAGCTGGTGTTTAAGGTAGTCTAGATAAATTAATCATTACCTCTGCCAAGTCGCCGAGATATCGATGCTTTGTATCTAGACTTTAGGAAAGTAACAGCAAAACAATAGAGTACTCTCAGTTGGACGAACCATGGACCAAAATGATTATTCCAGTCGACATGCGGGGCGTGAGGGGAACGATAAGACCCCGCGATCAATATCTCTTCAAAGGTTCACTTACAATTTCCCAATCCCCAGCCGCCGCTATCTGACAGATCGAAGAATTCAAGGTTGATACCTTAGGAGCCAGGTCAACTGGCATTCATACCATCATGTCTAGTGCTGATACTGCAACGTCATGTCGCTTCTCAACACGTATCTCTCTACGATGGCTCCCAGAGCCGGCACATGAAACAACAGATACAATCGTCATGTCCGTCAATGGCTGGTACCTCGATTTACGAATAGACCTGAAGACAAATGACATAGACTGGGCCATTGCCGGCCAAAGGGTTGTTGAGAGCGAAGAGCCACGTTCGTATCTCTGGAACAAGTCTACAAATGAATACTAATACTTGTTTAGTTCGGGTTGCCTTTACACACGAGCTCGACTCGCATAATGCTTTTGAAAGCGTCGACTGTGGCACTTTTGTCACCCTCCCGAACGGCGATGATCTGGAGACGGGTGAAATGCCCCGCCATGATCTTCCCGGTGCACCTGTGGCCGAGTACGAGGAAGTTTGGCGGGAGCTCCCATTCCGAGAGAGTCCAGAGGGTACTAAAAAGGGGATATCATGGGTTCTAGAGTCTGATGATGGTGATCTAAGCGAAATAGAAGGCGAGGTTACGGTGAGAAAGATCTTTTTGGGTCGGATTTGGGGTACTTTTTTGGCGCTGCAACAGGATTTGACTCATGTTCGACAAAGAAGCCCATCTGGGGAGTGGCTTGTAACTAAGACCGGAGGTGTAGTTAGTGCTAGGAGGGAAGAATGGAGCGATGGGTGGATGGAACGATATGCTGTCGGACGATTCGGTGGTTCGTTACCCTCGATGGCGAGAGGAATTCAAGGAATGGATTCTTGGGAGACTGTAGGGGAGAGGATAGATATTGACGGACGTCCATTCATTCTCCGAGCCTTTGAAGAATTTAGTTAGTAATACTAACAATATTGTCATCGATTTCAGAAGCTCTGTATTATTTTAACCGATATTGCTGTTTTCGAAAAAGGCGGTCACCGTTTCAGGAAAGCGGTCAAAACATTATCCACAGCAGCTATTTAATTGACTCACCTCTTCATTTTTTTTCTTTCCTCAAGTGCCAACCCCACCAATGCTGCGTTTCTTTGCTACACACGGCAAGGACTTCGGTCTTTGTCCTCGGGCTTCATTGCCCGAGACCCATCGCAAATGAGAAATTCGGAGGAATCTTCAAAACCCAACCCGCTCCATCTTCCACTTGTGGAAGCTGGGGCCGGTACTGCCCGCGAGGGCCTGGTGTGACCAGTTCGACACACCTGCACTTGGCATCAGAAACATCGGGGCTAACACCCCCTTGGGAGAGTCTGTGCGAAGATTGTGTGTGATGACACTTTAGTGCAATACGCAGCGTACTTGTCTTCTTTTACTTTCTTTCGGGGAAGTGGGAGGAGTCGGTATCATTCGATTCCGATCATTCTGGTGGGGATGGCGCTTCCCTTTTTTCTTCCACAGGTCAGTGATACTCAATGCCCCCCTGTTTTATTTACCAACCCTGTTGCCTTGTGTGCGATGGGTTGGGGGCCTGAAAAGGACTTTTTTGCAACCTTACTAATTGTGGGGTTGTGGACCATGCTCCCTTCGGTTCTCTAGGGTCCCATCGTGCATGCTCCGAGGTTTTTTTTAGGAGGATTGGTATTGGGTTGGTAGTTGTTTGCAAAGAAATGGTCTTCCGTATAGGAAGGAGTTATACTCCAGGGAAAAGTGAGCTTCAAGTATTTCGTTACTGAGGTATTTCATTGGCCTCTATCGCAAGCCTCGTCTAGGCCTCAGAATCAACGTACACCAAGTTAAAAGTTGGCAATCTCAAATTTGTTTCATTAGAATTAGTACCAGAATATGTATTGTTAATAAACCGGCTGGGGTCTGTCATTTATCTCAAAGGATTCCAGTCACAATATCTTATCTCTTTCAAATCTCTGCTCCCTAACTTGTACTAACTAAGAGATATTTCTCCCTTTCGTTGTCTACGTCTTCTTCTCGTGGTGAAGTGAAAGTGAAAGGTGAATTGAGAATGATGATAGTTAATAGCTATTTGTCCCGATTTGGGCGAGCATCCATATCTGTCTACTCCCTTCATCTCTACCGCTCACCTCTTGCCAGCTTTCGAGATGCATGTGGATGCAATGTGGTAGCCTATGCCACCTCAATATGCATCGTTCCCATATGTCCCCTATCACATCTATCCGCGGGGTTTCTACCTAGAAACAAAACCTAGTCACATCTGAACTCCAGATCCGCTTATATTTGCTTTTATCCAGCATCCCTAGCTGTCACATCTTGCGGTCTAGATATTGAATCAAAGTTTGAACCAGATATATCGACTGGTACATTGCTTGTGTCTGGGTCGAGCCTTGGTATTGTCGGACCAACACCCGCTCCATGTTTGATTCTGTGGGCTCTTCTACAACCTCTTGCAGAGTCTTCCAAGTTACACCCCACCAACATCGGATAACGTATGCCCCACCAATGCCACCATATCTCAAAGAACACAGGCACAAGTGCATCTCCGGTCTGCTTCACATGATTCCAATGTGCGCTCACCACCAAAAGGTTTCCCCACTACTCCCACAAAGAGACCGTTTACAAACCCCCAATACGCCTAGCAAGAATCGCCGTGTAAATCAAGTACGAGGAATCTATCAGCATGAAAATTGAGTACGGCTGCATGGAAGAGATGTCAAGCATGGACATCACAATCGACGAGCCAATGAACGTTGTCGGTAATGAGAGAGGACCCATATGTCTGGAGGCTGAACAAGCCACGCTTAAGGCCGAACACTAAATCGAATACGAAGTAACGCATTTAAAAGAGCGCCACATTTATAATCTGTGAGAAAGTTTTTCACGACTGGAGTGGTCTCTCCCTGGCCCACTTCCAGAACCAACGATAGGATCCTAGGCAACATCGGTCCTGTTATCCTGCCAACCAAACCACCAGGCTCACAGAACGTACCCGAGGAGAAGACACTAGCCGAATTCTCCAAGGAGCTAGAAGCCGCAGTGCAGGGGGCTATCAACCCAAATTGGGTTGCTAAACGCACCTCGGTCTTGGCCTCCTCAAATAAATATAGAAATGAGGTTGCCCACGGAGGGGAAATTAATTTAGACCTCAATTCCTTACGCAGTAGGAACTAATGGTGCATGAGAAACTAGCAGTTGATAACCTCGACCTGTTTGAGTTACAATTTTTTGAATACAATGGGGTGACGAGGAATACCACCCAGTGCAGACTAGACCAGGGAAATATGTCGCCAACAGCAATGGATGCCTTGAAGTGGCGTGCCAGCGTTGTTGGCCCCATAGATCGTTACCAGAACCTTTAGAAGCTCTAGACAATCTCAATATTCGACAAGTGGATCAAGCAATAGATGGCGTATAACACCAAGATATCCGCAGGGGTGCGAGCATTATTGCGCTGAAGGGTGGCTTTTTCTTTCTTTTCTTTTTTTTTTTTTTTGTTTTTGCATAGCGTACGTAATAGTTATTCGACAAATGGGAGCCATTTCTCTTGCTCTCAGCCCTTGGAGCTCCGTTTGTACTTCTGTTGTCATAGCCATAGAAGGTCATCAAAAGCGACGGCCCTCTGGCAACCAAATGTCGATCCGAAGGCTACTTGACTCTTCAGATATCCTACATCCGGTTCTTCAGAGCACGATTCGTCGACAAATTTCTCTGAACTTTATCAACACTCGGATACTATCTAATAGACATTGTATAGTCCGGCTTATGATAATGCATATTCATCCCATGGATGTCTTCAGCTTAGTATTGATTGATTCGACTTCTTGCTAAAACGTACAATAGAAGCTATCTTTCTTCCTTTTTCAATTTAATCTTGGAAGTATTCTTTCGCTTTCAAGTAGTATAACTCAGTGATCATCCTCTTCAAAATAAATCATATCACGGTTTCCAGATTTCAAGTTATTGAGATGATTTAGAAGAGTGTAGCTGTCTACATATTAAAGATTATGTCACCCGGGTGAGAAAAGGATGAGCAGGGCGAGTGCATAATAAATAGAGTGAGTGCTGAGGGCTACGTGAGATTTGGGTGATTACGGCACTGTGTCGATTCTGGCTAAACTGAAATACTAGAAATAAAAGTTGAGAATTGTGTGCAAACCCCGATATTATCATAAGCGTGCCATGTCAGCATGTTTATCGCCGCATTTGCTCATGCCTAGAGCAATATTACGACTAGCCCAGTCGACGATGGCCATATTGGTGACCATCGGATTCACGCCGCTGGCACTTGGGAACACAGATGTATCAAGGACGTACAGCCCTTCTCTGTCCCACACTTGACAAGTGGGGTCCACCACACTCGACTCGGGCGACGTTCCCATACGACAGGTGCTCATCTGGTGTGCACTGGCGAAGAGAGTTCGTTCCGGGTTGAGAGGTGATTTACTGCGCAGGTCTGCAATCCAGTCTTGCAGCGAAGCATCATTAATATCAACGTCTGTGCTGTCCGGTCGAATCCATGGTGACAGATCACGATAGGCGGTGTGGAACTCCTTGGCCCCTGTGACGCACGCAACCCTAGCGCAGGCAATCATTGCCTCGAGGATATGTCGACGGTCAAATGGAGAGACGGTGTACTCGACACGGACGCGTCCATCGACTGGGTCTGCATAAACTCGTCCGGCGTCACGGTCCCTTGTCAGGGTGATGAAGCTGGTGCTGTGACCCATGCCAGCGGCCCAGAGCTTATAGTCCAGCCCATTCCGCCAAGGGAAGATGGGGAGGAACCATGAAGGCATCATCGATAGGGCCTCGATCTTCACCCCATGCCCGTGTCCATCCTGGTTTTCGAACTCGCTGATCACGGACGTCAAGGCGCCTCCTTCCCATGGACGAGTTTCTTCGTCAAACACCGCACCACCCACCATACAGGGATGTAGGTGTAGATGCTCACCGATGTGTCTATTTTTTATGCCACTGCGCAATAGAAGTAGAGGGCTTTGCAGTGCTCCACCAGATACGATGACCCGTTGTGCCTTGATTATTACCTTGCGTTGTGTGGATCCAGTGTCTGTAAGTCCTAAGTACGAATCTCGGGACCTCCAGATACCTTCCACGCCAACTGCAATCTGCTTATCACCTCTCCTTTCAAACAAAACCTTATCGACCTGATATCCTTCCATGAAGACCGCCCCAGCCTTCGCGGCATCGACCAGGAATGACTCGGTAGGACCTTTCTTCCCATTCGACGCGCACCCGTTGGTGCAATGTCCGCAAGAGTGCTCACTATGTCCGGTGTTTTGTGGGACTGGACTAGCGGAATAACCAAGTTTACGTGCGCCCTCCAGAATCACGTTGCCGTTTCCATAATTGTGTCGAATCTTATCAGTGTTAACGCCCATACGCTCGCACACTCGATCAAGACTTCCTTGGAATTCAGAGGAGGTAAAGAATGGTAAGCCTTTTTCAGCCCACTCCCGGCGAACATATGCCTGGGTCTGGAGGGACGCCGACCAGTTCACAGTGCCACCGCCTCCGAAGGTGGAGCCCGCAACGACCATAGTTGTACCATCATCACTAGTGAGAGCTCCAGCATTCTCCAACATGTTGACACCAGCCAAAGCTGGCTGCATGGGGAAGTATTTCGACGAGTATGAGTAGGCTTTTTCTACCACCAGCACGCGAAGGCCAGCTTCGGCAAGATTCTTTGCAGCTACTCCACCTCCACAGCCGCTCCCCACCACGACAACGTCGGTCTCGATGATCTCTGGGGCATCTCCAGGTGGAATCTGGATGAATTTGTACGGAAACCCATTGCCAGGCTTTACGTTGACTGGGATTTGTGGGAAACCAATAACGTCGTTGATAGTCGGGCTCGCCATGACCCAGCATTTCTTGAAAAGGCCATTCAACGCTCTGTACACCATACGCAGACCCTCCGTGTCAGAAGTGTCCCAACTGGCAAATGCCTTCTCCCGAAATTCTAGAGGTTGCTGGTGTATTGGAGTTGTGGAGCCGGTTAGGGCGAGTGATTCGGCCGGGGAGCTGTGGGGCAATGTTAGTTCAAGCTGTGAATTCGGAGGGCTGAGGATAGTTCGTACTTGAGGGCACTCATAATCCACCCAAGTGACTTTCTTCCTTCGTTATGCACATAGTGTCCCAAGATTCGTTCCAGATACGCGCGGAAGATGGGATTGGAGGAAACATCTTCTTCAAGATACCTCGTCGCAATCTCAGCAGCATCAGGCCTGGGCATCAAAGATGTCAGTTTTGTAACAGCAGAATCCCAATCAGTGTTTGAGATCACTTTGACATTGCTGGACTTGGCAGAGGTGCGAATGGTTGGTATGACTGCATCAGCTAGAGAAAGTAGAGTTTTCCATTGTGCATCAGAAAAGAATGAGGCATCAGGCGGAGGAGGTACAGGTGCCTCCAATGGAGTATAAATTGACAGGGATTTTTCAGCCATTATCACAAGAAGAGTCAAGAATAATAAAATGAATTCCAGGGAGAGCAGAGCCCCTCCTTTTATATGATTATATCTCTATCACTCGAATACCCGATAAATTTGAGTTACAAACCTTTTATTATTCGATGTCTCTTTTACCCGACGATGGCGCCAGTCATTGTATAAGCCTCAAGTAGAAAGCTAAGAGGATCCATCCATTTGGCTTGGGCTAGCTGAGTCCTACGCTAGCAGTAATTTTGACTAGCCCTAATAAGCCACCGAGTACTTGTACTTTCTCCCAGAAGTACTCTTTCAGAAGATATTATGTGATTACAGCTACTTGATGTCGGATATTTTTGATGTTGGATGTCTTTCGTTTCAGTAGAATCGACCGCGGTCGGAAAGAAAGTACCAAGATAAACTCGCAAGCTAAGAGTAGCGTCATCTGAGAACCAATTAGGGCATCAATTTAGAATGCGGTGTAAAATGAAGCCAATGGTATTAATTCAAAAGTGTATTTTCCCCTCTTACCCCACTAAATTCAAAATCGATTGTACTTAGTACATCCCGAAACTGTTGTAATACAGTATTAAAATTAAAATGCGACTTGGGCATGTTTCTCTATGTCCTTATTTCCTACAGATTCCACGCATTGCTGGCGTGGCGCGAATGAATAGCCCTCCTTGCTGCTATAGAAGGTCTAGGCCCACTCCGCCGATTTGGATGCTCCCTTTTCTTTGTTTTTTTTTTATATTTTTTATTTCTGCCGAAATAGTAAATTCGTACCGTGATTGATTATGTTGCCTATATCCGAACTATAAGCGATTGCACGTGTCAAACTAGTGGAAATAAGGGGTTTGGACTGTTATCATTCTCACTTGAATCATGTATTTAACATAGAGTTATTTACCCCTTATTCTAACCCGTGGTTGATAAGGTTCGCAACGTGGTTGTGGCTTGGGTTTTCGCCAATTGAGTTCTTCTAGAGAAAAGATAACCAAAATGGAAAGTGACCCGAAAGCTTTCACCTTCTGTGTCAAAGGCCCGATTCCATTTACAGTTAGTCTACTTTTAGTCAGCATTGGAATCCCACCATGGGATTCCCACCATAGCTACACATACACACATACGCATACTGCACTCTCATTTGCCCACTAGAATCCACAATTCCTTTGGTAGTCAGACCTCCATTTGACATTCTGCGTTGATCACGTGATTCAATAACTAGCAAAACTAGATGGGGTTCGTTCTGGCCATATGGTAGAAAAAAGGGTTTAGGGAAAAAGGGCTGAGGGAAATAGTGGCTTTTAGAAAAAGTGGACAATAGAGTGAACCTTGGAGGTATGAGTAACAGGAAGTGGATGAATACGGATCGACTATCTAAAAACGTTCCAAGGTTGCTTGACATCAGTCACTGCACTATTAACGCACGGTCTTTACGCACGGTAGATTTACACACGGTAGCTTTACGCACGGTATCCGATAACCTGGGACGCTATCTAAGTAGCGGCTCTTCTTCTACAACGTTTTAGATTTTTCTTTTACATGTATATCACGAGTCATCTAGCTAGGAGGAAGAGCAGATCAAGATTCCCCCGTACTTTTTATATTCAACAAAAACAATTGAGTACCATCTAATACCTAGGTACCTCCATGGGCTTAGGATTGCCCTTCGCCAGATTAACCGCCTCTCTAGTGTTAGCTTGCTTTCTCTGAGGGGGTTTGCCGGCGAAGTCTCCTAAGTTAGTATCACCGGTGAATATCCCTATACAATGTATGTCTTCTTATCAACGTTTAGTGTGGAATTGAGGTTGAAGGTATGTAAGTGGAGCTTGCACATGTTTTCCTGAGAGCGAAATCATAATGGTCTTTTGGTCGAAGCGTTTGAAGATGAGTGCAAGTAGACATGTTCATTGGGTTGGGTAAACCCATACCCAACCCAACCCAACCCACAATGGGCTGGGTATGGGTCAGAAATTTTACCCAAAACCCATATGGGTTGGGTATGGGTTTGAAGTAAAACCCACACCCAGCCCATAAACCCATCTTTTTGCCAAGACTTTTATTTCACGTGATATTTGTCACCTAGTTAGTACTAGATTGAGGCAAAAATTAGGCACTAAGGCACTAATTACCCTAATTTAGTTTAGGTTGAGGCGAAAATCAGGCATTAAGGCATCAAAAATACCCATATGGGACCCATACCCAACCCATGCACATGTCTAAGTGCAAGAATTACCCTTGACAGTTGATCTATATATACCTAGCTAATAATAGCTTGAAAGTGATAAAGAAAAAGATATGTTCAGCTTCGTAATTATTATGAGGCTATAGCAAGATTCATAGCAACCCAGCTACTTAGTGATAGAATAGCCCAATCAAGACATTCAATAGGCAGAGAAAGTGTTGGGGGCATAATAAGAGGGCATGTGGGAGCAATGTCACAATCTCGCGAAGACCATTAAGAAGAATCCTCATGACCCTCAGGCTCTTGGTACCATGTATAGTATTGGCCACCTGCTTCGAAGATAAAAAAATATCGGCCTTTTCATCGAATAGGATTGGTGTACCTGAAGTGGGAAGGCCTTATTGTCGATCAACTACGTTGAAAGGACAGGGTTCACACGTTGCACTATATACACTGGAAAAGGGTATGGTTCGTCCTAGATTCTTAGTATATACGTTGTGCAAAGTGGTGTGAAATGTCTTCGATTCATGTAGCTACTTGAGTTCCTAATATAGTTGTTCCCCCGTGACTCGGGGGTCTGTTTGTTCCGTTCCGGGTTTATGGTATTGCATGATTGCAATATCCATGTTCCGACACTTATCCCTCCAGGAGTCTCTAGCCAGCTGAATCGAGGCCATCCCAGTCCTCAAGCAAGGAAGTGCAGGGGAAATTCTTTGGTGTACTCCAATTTGGGGGAAGCTTAAACTAAAAAGATATATTGGTAAGTAAACGTGATTTAAATAATCAAAGAGTCTGAAAGAGATTCTCACTTCAGACAGAGAAGGATACTTAATAATAGGACGTCGGATATCTTGAGGGCCTCCGAGAAACTGAGGATTATACTTAATAGTTGAGCTTGCCACTGCACGAGTCCCACATGAACTAGTTGTAGTGATAATGGATATAGTCTTGATGTAGGAGTAAGTGAAGCTACCAAAGAGCTGTATTAAGGAAAAAGAAGGCATTACCACCGCCGTATTACTGTTTTCATACCTGAGGCATACTATTAATCAACTTTGACATCTGGGCGGTACTATTTTGGCCCAATTTCTAAGGTACGAGCGGCAAAGTCAGTGCTAAGGGTGAAATGAAGTGTAAGGGCGATGTGAGTGAACAGGCTGTTGAGTGGGTGTGGTATCAAGAAACCGGTTTCCATTTCTTGTCACGGGTGTATTTTGTTGTGTGTAGCACTGACTAAATCCTCCAAAGCCAAGGATTTCTTGCGTCAGATCAGATCAGATCAGATCAGATCGATAAGACTTGATAATTGGCTAGATTAGATTACCGTGTTTGGAAAAGAGTGTTCGCGTCGTGTCTATAATAGGGTTAGTGTACCTCTGTTTCCCCTCTATGTCCCTATTTCTTTTCACAGACATCATCATGTCTTCTAGTAATCAGGATGACTTCGTGCCTGCTTCCCAGCCGTCACCTTGCACAACAGCCCGGCCGAAAATTCAATGCGATGCAAACTCAGTCAATACCAACATTTGCCGATACCCCCGAGTCGCCGCTGATGCTTATCTTCATACTTTTTTTTGATCTCCTCTCCCGTGAAGGAAAAATGAATTTCGCAGACGTTTAACGGCAATCTTCTAGATATCTTCGAAATCAGACATCTTAGGATGAAAATTATGCTAGATATTAGAGTGACAGGATGGCTTACTGAGGATTTATTTATCCTTAAGAGCATAGAGCCAAGATTCTATAACAAGGGTGCTCACCCCGTGCTCACCCATCCTCATCCTGAGTTCATTCAAATTACCCACCCTTGCCGGGCTAACCTAATGAAAGTTCTATTGCTGCTTTAGGGTGAGCTGGGTGCTAAGGGTCTTTGGACTATTGGCCACGTTTCATAGAAGGCTTAAGTACGGCTGAGCGGACGAGAATCCCTGTTCTCCACACCTTGTGACCGTAAGTACTGTTCCAAAAGAGAAAAAGAATTATCGAGATGATTTAGAAGAACCTAACTGTCCACATGTCAAATAGTCGGGTGTCACAGGGTGAGAAATGGGTGAGCGCTGCGCGACTAGGGTTGAGTAAGGTGAGTGCACATTAAACAAGGGGGGCATCAGGTGAGACAGGGTGAAGACAGGGTGAGGTTGGGACGAGACTAAGCTAATGCATATCTAACTACTGCACTAGTTTCCACGAGGCTTCCTTCTCCGACGAGGTCAATGAAAGATAGGTTATTATAAGTTAGTATCCAGCTAGCTAACAAATTAAAGAAAGTCTAATCATCCTTATCATCAATACCCTCTGTCAGGTATTTGGTGGCCTAAATTTCGGCACCGTTGAAGTTGTGGGCAAGCAACTTCGTCACGAGGTTTTGCCGTTGCTACTCAGTGAGAGGGGGTAGGTTTTGGGCCCTGTTGTCCAATAAAGGACCCGCTATATGATTAAAGGCCCGGCTTGATTATGGGCAATTCACCCCCTCGTCGGGGCCTAGAAAGTCTGCAACTCCTCATCTATACAGGATTAGAAAGGATAGGTACTCGGAGCTAGTCGGCTTAAAGTACTTCAACACGACAAAGTTATCTATGCGGATATCGTCGTGATGAATTCTCTTGTTTTGAGCGCGGATCTGGGTCTGGCATGCCAGGTCATCCTTTCCGAGGGTATTCCGGACTCGCAGACAACGTCCGTTGCCGGATCTAATACGTCGTTGTCATCATCGTTGCCATCATCGTTGCCATCGTCGTTGCCATTTCGCTGGTCAACTTCTCGATTTTGACCTGCATGGCCTTAACATCGACAAACAGTTGCAAGCCGCCAACATTGCCGACGGCACTTCCGTCATCGTTCCACTCCAGTTGAATCGACACCTCACCTTCTTTCTTGCGGTAAACTTTGTTTGAGAATCCGCAGGGTGCTTGTTGGCCATGGCCGTCCAGATTATGGGCACCTGTGATTATAAAAAGCACATGTATCGCCGTTCGAGACTTAGATCGCGGTGCACTCATCATGACGGTTGAGATGAACAGGATAAGAATAAAGGCTATGGCTATGATGAAGAAAACGCGACACTATCTTGCCCAGATATGCTGCGTTGGCGGTAGTTGTGGAGTTTAACGACGTGCTTAAGAGTGGCGTCGTAAAACTAGCTGTGCTAGGAGCCTTCTGCGTACTGCTGAAATTCAAACAATCTACATAAACCCAAGACTGTAACGCCTATTGTACTAATGTGAAGGACTTATTATTTGTGGCTATAAAGCTAAAAATGTGGTTACTATCGTAGCTGGACTCGCAGAGCTGCATGACCAAACTGCCACCTGTGTTGGTCGTAGCATACATCGCGTTCTCTATTGCCACAAGTGCCTTGCTTGCCATTGACTGAACCTGAATAACTTTCCTTACATAGAGTCCGGCCGTAGTGCTGATAGTTTGTGCAAACAAGAGGAGCGGTTGATCATCAGATGCTGCGTAGCCATTGTCCAGAACTTGCCATGGTGAGTAAGTCATGCCAACTTAGATCCTGTTGAAGTGAAGTAGATGTGTTCCAGATTTCTAAACACTCGACCTCGTCTTCTTCGGTTAGTTCTTGAACCATTGCCAAGAATATACAGCAAAGGCTTCTTTTTTCATACAGAGGAAAGACTAATATGTACTCGCATGGCAAGCTGAGGAAGAATTCTTTGCACAACAGGTGTTTCTGCACTACAATCAATTTAGAAAGAAAAGAAAGAAGGATTTTAAGATAGTGTGGATTGCTGAGACCACTACAAGGGAGCATGATGCCGACCCATAAAGGAATATTTAGCACTTTCAAACTCAGCAGCTGGCCATTTTTTCCATGCTTACTTTCATACGCTCCAAAATTTTCCAATTCTTTAAAGAGCTTAGGCTTTTTTTACGTCCATGTCCTCAATCATTCCATCCACATACATTTCTTCAAGACCATCGCCCGTAGGCTACAACATCCAAGTACTGCGACCGTTTCTCCTTATTCTCGCCAATATTGACAATAAAAATGCAGAGATTGAACAGTAATGAATTCAAAATTAAACGGCACATTCGGCCATTGCCATCTACAAATGGATGAATGTTCACGAAGACATGGGTGTACTTCGACGCAAGTGCGACAGTATCAATGTGCCCGTTTGCCTGGGCATCATTCATGTCGTCCTTCAGTTCACGGATCAAGGAGCTCATCAGCATTGGGATCATGCATGGGTCGGGGAACGCGTGAAGCCCAGCGGCTACATCAGCCTTTCGATAAGATCCAGAATAATTGGCCAAGGCATTCCGTCTGCATCAATCCTATGACGCAAGATGCTGTGCGTTTCGAGTATGATGCTTTCAGTCAGCTCGTTCTCCTGTAAGCATAGTTGCTTCAAACTAAAGGCAGCAGCCTTCGCGTGCTGAACTATTTCGCGTCGAGATTGTAAGACAGCAGTCGTGTTGGATGGCATATCTTTTCGTAACAAGCTCCTGTTTAAGAGTCAGAACTCTTTGGTGGTCTCCCCGATATCCTCAGGCGCCTCTTCGCCCCGGAATATCGCCATACTCAACTTAAGGGTTACTCCTATCTCTAATCCAGCTAGCTCAAGCATGTTGGAACCGTATACCATTAGAGCTAGAGAGCTCAGGATTTTCTCTTCAAGGGAAGCTTCTTCCTGTGACGAGAGACGGCTTTGAAAATGCCCAGACAAGTAGTTGCCGAGAGTGATGATCTCCGCAAGGGCATTGCCAGGATCGAAATCATCCTGCCCGATTTCATAGGCATACGCATCGTCCATGGCGATTGTGAAGTTTGTCTGGATTCCTTTGGGTTAAACGAGTCCGGACTGTGCCTTTTCCGCGCATTGACGATTTCATTTACTTTCGAAGGGGCTTGACGACATCGATACTCGCATCGATGCACATGACTGCTTTGTTCCATATTTCAACAATAAGAAAAGAATGAGCCGGCAAGAAAATTATTATCAGATCCATGGTTACGGTCTTGATGGGTGTTTTAGCAGAAATGTATTGATCATTCATATCCATCTTCGTATTGACCAAGGTGCACTTTCCGCCGAATTTGGTATTTACGTGGATTCATTTTTCCGAGTAATAAGTTATACGTCAAAATTGAGAGTTTAAAAAGTAGCTAAGCTTACAATGAGTATTTAAATATCGAGCCGAGCCCCACCCTTAATGCTCGCTGAGTCAGTGAGAGTCGCTCTTGGCACTTTCTCAGTCTAGCCACTTTAGAGCTAGTCTCTTAATGTCGATGCTGTCCTGAGTCTGACGCTTGGCTTACTATCCAATAAGTCACAATGGCGACCACAGGCTATCTTAATGCGACCTTATTGAGAGCTATCGATAACGCGAATGAGGTGATTCTACGTGCAGCGTTAAAGTCGATATGCGAGTTATCGGAAGAAAGCAGCAAGCAAGCGGCGCAGCTCCTCATTGTATCCTTGACCGAGTCTTCTCCAAAGTCCAATTCTCTGAAGCGCAAGATAAGAGATAAAAAATTTGAAGAAGCTAAAGAAGGATCATATCTAGACGGTGAAGGATCTGAAGAGGAAGATTCAGAAGAAGAAGATTCAGAAGACAACCTGTCGGAGAAAGAAGCGCCTGCACAAAAGAAGACAAAATCAGCAGAGGTGCCAAGATATGAGAAATGTGTGGATTGTGGAGAGACCTTTGATATCACGATGAACAATGCTGAGGCCTGCCGCACCCACGACGGTAGGTTTCCTAAGGAGCCCCGCCGACTTACCAAATGCACTGCTGATGTATTTATCCCCACACAGGCGAGCTGTATATCGATGAGGAATGCTTTCCTGATGATGATGAAATTGCCTATTCCATTGGGAATATCGATCCGTACACCGACTGGCGTCGAAAAACTTCTCCAGAGGGGTTTCTTTGGGACTGTTGCGAGGAGAACTGCGAAAATAAGGGTTGTTGTGTGGGTTACCACGTAGCGAGACCTACTTGCTTCGACAATAAGCTTTAAGTGAGAGTAGGAAAAAAAGAAAGTACAATGGCTGCTTCAGGCCTGATTTTTCCAATAATTACAAGTGATTTGTTTACTTGCTATCTATTAGCAGGTCAGATGGAGGTCAACATCAGCTCTGCGTATCTGGTAGGATGGTTGAATTCTGTCAGTAGTTTTCGGGAAGAGTCAGGAACCTTGGCATTGAAATTCAGAGTATTGATTATTGCTCAGTGCATAATGGGTAACACATTGGACAGCTCATACGGACGATAAGTGCATAGCTTTATGGAATAAATAGATCAATCAAACTTATCCCCTCAGCTGTCGTATGGATGAATTTTAGCGCGGTTTTTCTGCCAATACAGTCTCCATAATTACACCCGAAAAGGAATAGATTCATACTAATTCTAGCCAATTAAACATTATGATAGCTCTTCCTACATTTGCGTGTTTTATGGTACGGAGTACTTTTACATAAATAAAATAAGAGTTAATCAGAGCTATTTATCATGGGTGGGTAACCATTACAAGTTTATAGAAGCGGTCAGAAATATAAGCCAATAGTATCTATATATCCATCTCCACTTTGATATGCGCTAAAATTCATCCATACGACAGCTGAGATCAATCAATAATTGATTTTACGTCAGTCTGAAATTCTCATGGCATTAATGCTAGACAATAGCAGCTATACAAGTTAACTAGGTGTCATCGGAGTGACTCTATGCAATCTGCGGGGTCGGTCTATCCTTAAGATAAGAGACTTATTAAGAGTGTGGGGAAAGATTATAGATACAAGGTTGAGCGCAGGGACGAAGAGAGGCACAATGAGCCATTTAGAAAATGCAGCCTCTGGAGGTCTTCAATAAGTTCGTTTACCTCTATATAGGTGATATCTATCATAATCTTACCGTCATAATGCGAATAAAGAAGTTCGGAGAAGCTAAGCTAAAGTATGAGGGAGCTCCAAGTGAAGCTCAGAGCACTATCAGAATGTAGTCGTTTCTTCATTTCGAGAATGATTTACAGATGTGCGGGTCGCTACCTCCGTTTTTTCCCTTCATACTCAGTTAAGCCGTCTATAAAATATTTGAGAAAAATTTTTTTTTTTTTTTTTTTTTTTGATTTCGCATCTTCTAAGAATTAACGATCTTATACTACGAGCTTCTCGCAAAAACCTCTATAGAGCTCGCAGATGAACTTAATTCTTTCTTCAGATCGGATATACTAAGCCTCATAGTGTCAAAAAACATCCTTCTGCTCTAGTGTAGCATAAGAATAAATAAACCAACGGACAGGTTTCAAATGAAGCCGTAGGTGCTTTCTGATGTCTGTCCTCATTATGAATAATGTATGATGGATATTTGAAAAGAAGCTTCAGTATTTCATGGATTGATTAAGTTGTGCAAATATTAAAGAGCAGCACCCCTCGCTCGAAACCACTTCTGAGCATCTTCGATTCCAAGAATAGTAACCAAGATCATTCTCCCAAACAAGTCAATATCTTCTGGCATCGCACACTCCAAAGCGGACGACAACTCTAAATTATCGATTATGAAATGTGACTTACCTACCCACGCCACAGAGAAATCAAATGCACAGGGTGCATTCCATAAATGGGCCGACATATACCAAGAGTGATCAAGACCAAGTCTCCCATCACAATAGCCAGGAATATTACCATGCAGAATTTCATCAATTCGAACAAATGCGAATGCGAATAGCGCCGTCCGCCGCGCGGATTCTTGCAAGATCCAGGCATTCCAAAAGTCGGCGATAGATTCCATAGATGGAGGAAGAAGTTTAGTCAAATCTTGTGTCCTTGGAAGATATAAAATCTTTAAATAAGAAAGGACAGAAGACTTGAGTGCTGCAAAAAGACGTTCCGCAGTTACTTGAGAGCGGACGTCCTCATCGAACAAACAAATGATCTGATAAAAGATCAAAGCTTGAGTTCGAGCCACCAATTCGAGGAGTGATGTTGGCTCTGGTGTTGATAGTAGGTCTTTTGCGCGAGAATTAAGTAGAGCCGTTATGACTGGCGCATTGATTTCATTCTTGGACATATATAGTGAACAGCAGGCGTATGCATCTAGGATGCCATGTTAAAAGGGTTTAGTTATATACTTAGGTATGATAGAATTTGCATACCTTGCATATCCTTAGGCATATAATTTTTATAAAGTTGTGGGTGACACCAGGGGGTCTGGTTTTCAAGAACCATCATTCTAGGTGCATCTTCGAGGACATCTACAGCAAATTTCAGATGAGACGCAAAAATCTGTGGGATAGTTCTATTGGATCGTATCCTTGGTATTTGTATCAGCAGATGTGGTGGAGCTTCTATTTCCAGCGATATCGGGTAAAGAATCCGATCAAAGTCATAGCTCGACTGCATTTCTGTTCTGTCGAACAAGGAAAGGTCATTATTGATTGTACAAAGATTGCGGTTGTTATCAAGAGTACCGGGCTCTTGGAGAGGCTGACACAGAGTATCAGCCCAGTCCAAAGATTGAGCTTCTTGGAGATCTGTATATGCTGGTTGTCTTCCAGGATAGATGCAAGGAAGGTTCTTGTGCGCACATCTTGAACACGGGTATACAAGGTCACAGCGCCTCTTCGCAGCCTTGCAGGCTTCACAGGATTTGCGACGCGGTGGAGGTGTCTCATACATGGTGAGATGATGAATTAGGAAGAAAATTGAGATCTACGCAGCTGCTGACCGTTTATGATTTAGCGTGCGGAATTCCGCACGCTAACAGGAATGAGGGCCCATCTAACCAATCATCAATCACCACAGAGCGGAGTTCCACCACCACTATGACTGAACAACTATATAAATGGTAAATATCCCGAGAATTGAGTGGTCTAAAAAAGCATCCAAGTCTATGCTCCAGCTTTTTCTTACTTAAGATGTCTTTACCAATCGTCTTCGTCTGTGGGGCAACAGGAACCCAGGGCGGCGCCCTCGCTCATCATCTACTTGAGCAGGATGTTGAGGTCCATACTATCACCCGGGATTTGAATTCTGTATCGGCCCAAAATCTTCAACAGCGTGGTGTACATATCACAGAAGGAAACTTTGACGACGAGGAGATCATGAAAAAGAGCATGGCCAACTGCACGACTCTATTTCTCAATTTGACACCCAACCACTCAATCCCCACTGGTGAACTTGAGCAGGCTAAAAGGCTCATCTCAATCGCCAAACAAGTTGCTGTCAAGCATATCATCTATACCAGCACCGTGGTTAGCAGAGATCCCGAACGACTTCGCTACTGGAATCCCGACAGTTACTTGGGTATGAGTATTCTGTTGAAGCAGTCCATTGAGAATGAAGTGAGAGATTCAGGTTTTGATGCTTGGACTATTTTGCGGCCGGGAAACTTCATGTCCAACTTTCTGAATCCGCTCGTCAAGTTGTTGTACCATAATTTCGTTGAAACGGGAAACCTCGTAACCGCCTTCACCAATGAGACTATCATCCCTATGATAGACCCCAACGATATCGGGAAGTTTGCAGCAGCAGCAGCTCTGGACCAAGCCAAGTTCAACAATAAGGAAATTGAGATTGTATCGCAAATGATGACACTGGAGGAGGTGATGCGGGACTTATCACTTGCGACAGGAAAGGTGAAGCAGGCTACGTTTTTATCCGAGGAGGAAGTCGAAAAACTGGCGTTGCTGGATCCGATGGTACAAGTACAAAGGGCTATGCGTGACATGTCTTAGTTGGTGGATTTCGAAAGGGTGAAAGAGTGGAATATTGAGCTGGGTAGCTTTTCTCAATTTTTGAATCGAGAAAAAGAGCGGGTGCAGGAATCATATCTCTAGGTGCACTACCAACTTTGGAAGGGTATGGAATTTACATGTTCTGGGGATATAGTTTTTCTTTGTTTCGTGGGATGTTCCTGAGATCCTACGAGGACTATAGGACGCGATATATAAGCACATTCCTGTTGTATTAGCTCATTTGATTTTCCCATTCAATCGCTATAAATTATATCAAAATTTTAGCTACTGATACTTGAATTTCTAGATTCACTGACATTGCTACTAAAATGGCGTTCAAAGCATCAAAACGTACATTAAACGCACCCAAATCTGCATTAAGACGCTAATTCATTCGTTGCCCGCTTTGGGAAAGCACAAGACCCATTTACTAAATGATGGCTTGACCTTGGTCAACAGCGGGGGATTGTTTAAGATGGCGTTGACCGAATTGATTTTTGATTAGGAATAATGAGGTGGGGGTTGAGTTGCTCCGAGAAGGTGATAGACTCACTGAGCACTACCAAAGGTTTAAAGCCAATGGCTCATATATGAAGTGGATTACCAATGGTTTACTTCAAGACTGGTTGATAATCGACTGCAGAGCTTCTCAGCCGAAGCTATACCGTAGTAAGTATTCACACGATATGCCTATATTAGTTGAAGTCGCTCATACAAGTATAGATCAACCAAGCACGAAACTGTGGCGTGCGGTCTTTCTTGGCAGCTTATCGGAAGTTAAGATCCTTGACCAAGATAACCATACTATCGTGAATCGGTTTTGCTTGACTGGCCGAACGGTCTAGAAGGGGTGTTACATGTATTATTAGGCAACTTTGTATTTCCCGTTTGCTCAGTCCTTTTACTTAGTCAAGGTATACATGTTGGCTTACACTCAAAGTGCCTCAATTCTAATAGTAAAAATGTATTATACATCCATGACACAGAGCTTCCGTAGATCAATCCATGTACTTGGCTGCATAATCATTCGCCGGAACCAGATTGTCAGAGGCGTAAGATGGCCTTTTTAGCCATCATCTCCATCTGCCCAAGATCTTCGATCTCCTCATAAGAATCATATGCACTCTCAATAAACCCAAGTGAAAGATTGGTGTACTCCTTGTGCACTGGGATACTCTCCTGATCAAGTCGGGACCACAGCTCGCCCGGTAATTCCAATATTCGTATCCACCTAGGTAGTTCGAGCTGCGGGAAATCTTCCATCTATCATGAAGAAGAGCTTTAGTGGTATATAATAACTCACAGCATTCAATTTTGCATAGTAGTATTTACCCTCTGTAGCATGTGTGAGTGAGTATCCTGTGGCATATAATGTTTTCTTCTTGTTCTTCTCACTAACTTTCATCAAACTAAAAGTTTTCTTCAGCGCTCCCATTATACTCCTATTTTCGGGACGATAGATCATCCTAGTTTAGAACCTGTCTCTCTAGATATACGCTAGATCTCCTTGTTATTACAGTACAAGAGGCATAGTCAAATATTTAGATGGAGGTCCTGGATAAACTTATAGCTTTGATGCTTGCAGCTTGATAATGAACTGAGGGACTTGGATGTTCTCGGTTACTCAAAATTATAATCTAAAGATGAAATTCTTCGGCTAGCACAAGAGTAAGTCACATTTCTATTACATCTCCTTGTTTCGACGCTAATGTGATGACCTGTAATAAGGACATTACCACTTCACCCCTCAATTTCGTAGTAAAGCGTGGGAGTGAAGAACTTGTGAAGCTGCTACTAGAAAATGGCGCCGATTCCAATAGGATTAGCTATAGTTCACCACTTCATTACACAGCAATAAAGGAGCTGATATTATACACAGAAATAAATACTATAGACCTACAGCTCTTTATAACGCAGTAAGAATTGCAATTGAAGAAGCTGAGAAACCTTTAGAGAATGGCGCTGATGTGATGACCGGTAACTAAACAACCTCTTATTTCGTAGGGAGCGAAGAAGCTATGAGACTTCTATTAGATAACGGCGCCTATGATGGCACGATGTTGTGAGGGCTCTATACCCCTTGGTTCTACAATATGTAGTGGAACGAAAGAATTATGACTTTTTTCTGGAGAATGGCGCTGCTGAGTCCAAAAACATCGAGTATGGGCTATTTTACCCATCGTTCTGCACATAACATGGAAATATATAACTCATGAGGCTTCTGTTGAAGTGTGGTGCTAATGTGATGGTTCTATATCGTGGCATGGTAGCAATTCACCACGCAGTAATAACTGGAAAAGAAGAAATGGCGAGGCTTCTGTTATATAGTAGTGCTGATTAAATGTCCAAAGATGAGGATAGTTATACACCCGTAATAAATTGGTAACTTATGAAAGCGGCCGGTTATTCAGCATGCTGACTGTATTTTCTTGAACGTAGAAACAACAAAATATTTTACAGTGTAAGGGTCAATAAAAGTCTATGATTTAGGATCAATAGGTCTTGGGGTGAATGTGAAGTGAACTATTCATACGGAGTATATTCTGGTAGTAAATTTAAACCTCATTTAAGAATTACTCCGTATTTCAGAATCGCCATCGACGCCTAAGTGGGCTAGACGCCAGCCCAATTTGCCCAAAGGTGCCTAGGTGGGTCTGAATTATGCATGTTTGCTATCATTAGATGCATTCTCCAAATTCATCTTATGCATTACAGAGATATCTAGATCTTTGGCTTAATACCGGCATTACTCGTACTGCTACTCCGTACTGAGTAATCGGTTCTATTAAATCTTGTAATTTACAATTTCCTACACATTTCCAGACATTTATAGAACGCAATAGGTCAGTCAGCCTCAGCCACCCTATAGAATGTTTTATAAGAGAGATCGACAATCCCCCAGCCACGGCATGTTTCACGCCACAACCTTGAATTCCTGGAAGAGGAGCAGGAGTACGGAATAACGGATCAATTCTATTTGATGTATGCCAAAACTTCAGGGTCTGACGTGCTCCACGGTTTCATGGTTCCAGTTTCATAATTAGTGGGACAAGGGCTGAGCTACGGCTGAGTTAGAGGAAATAAGGAATAGGGAAATAGGGTGGGACAGCAAGGCTCCACAGAGGAAGTAATGGGAGTCAGGGGGTGAAGCCATGTGTTTTAGTTACAAGTTCGGAATGTTTACAGAGTAAGAGCCTCCGGTACTGAGTACTGTAACTTGGGACCGGTATGTGACGAACCCCGGAATCCCCCTTTACCCTTTACCCTTTTTCAACCTTCACACTCTCTTCCCCAACTTTCACTCGCTTTCGACTCCAACCCCTCCAACCCCCTCTAAATCTGAAGAATTCAAATTTGAGATATCACTCTTCCTTCGGGGTACTCATTTTACAGCCTTGTGGCGCGGATTCGGATTACGCCTCGCCCCGCCTGGACCGAGCGATTATCCCCGAGAAAAAAAATACAACACTCGCTTTTCCCTTCTTTTCATGATCACTTCGAGTCATCCGATGTTCCTGAGGCTCTGTGGATGCTGAATCCCAACAATCACTCTTTCGCTCTTCCCCCCTACCCCCTGCTTCTACCAAATTACCGGTTGCTTATCCGACCAAATCCGCCAAGCCATCCAAACACAACCTCCTGGCACGCTCGGAACGTTCTAGCTTATCGGGGCAACATTTCTTATCAATAACGCCATCCCTTTCCCAAAGGAACTTCATATATTTAGCGAAATTTACCACTAGGTGGTTTATACCGCCATTGTGTATCCCATACATCACTCCGCGGCCGTGAGCTCCGCTACGGAGCCCCTCAGCAAGATTCCGTCTCACGAGTCACGCGCCTCCCTCTTGGGAGGCTCGTTCGATCCTTCGTTTCGTCCAGAACCTACAGGGTTCCGCCCTCGAGAAGGTTATGCCAATCCTTCAGCACGTCCGATTACTACGCGCAGAATCTACCTTCCAAACACGCAATGGACCTGGGCATTCGCCATCGTGACTTTTGTCCAGACCGTCGTCACACTCGGTCTAGAAATGTATGAGCCCGACCCCCAACTTCAATTGTGCTTCTGCCACTAACCATTTGATTCCACAGTTACATTTTTGTAAATTTCCAAACCCAAGAAGTCCCCAACGACAGTCCTTCCTCTAAAACCATCCCAACTTTCTTGGCTCTATACAGTTTCGGATTTTTGTATGAGTTGGTGCTGGTATACGATGCCCTTCGAATGAAAAATACCATTCAGATTATCGGCCTGTGTATGTGCAACGTTGGTCTTTTGATCTATGGAGCAGTACAAGTCAATCAAATCCGGACTGCAGTCACTGTTTTGTTCGATAACAAAGCCATCAAACCTGAGGTTTGGGCAGAGTCGGAACCTTTTCTCATCGTTATTCCCTGCATTGTTGCCATCGGAAGTATTCTGATAACCTTTGTGGCATGGAAGTTGTATGACGAGTTCGCGTGGACAATCTACAAACATATCAGTGCCGATCTGCGCATGAAACGCCGGTATCTGACGTACCAGGTGGGTTTTACAATTAGTGGTAGATGTATTTTGACTTGTGTCTGACTTGTTGACAGATTTACATCGCTCTTTTGAAGTTCGATTTCTTCTTCTTCCTTGGCTTCACCGTGCAGTTCCTAGTCGTGGTTTCGGACACACATAATGCCGAGTTCTATCTCACAATCATTGCTGTCCCAGTGACAATCATTATCCTCGCCCTTGCTGCCTGGTTTGTTCGACGCGAGACCACCGTTGGGATGATCGTCATCATTGTAAGTCAGCCAGTGCGTGCATGAATTCTCCACCTTCTAACTCTCCCTTGTAGCTTCTGCTCTTCGCTGCAATGGCTTATTTCTGCTTCAAGCTATTCCGTATGTATGCGCCAGCGACTTTCCCGCAATACTTACCCGCTCGACCCTCAATGACCTTCTTCGCTATCATCACTCTTGCTTTGATCGTCACCACCATTATCAACGCCTGCATGTGTGCAAACAACTTCAGCCGCGGATTGAAGCCACATATCAATAGCAGGAAGAAGTCGAAAGCAGAGGAGAAAAACACCGAGCTTCAATCCAACCTCGGCTTGTCACCAGTACCATCTCGAATGATGATCGACTAATCCCCCCAAAATAATCATGCTTACAATCTATTTCATATTGGGTGATGTTTCCCTCAGCATTCCTTTCATAAGCGTGCTTTTATGCTTTCCCTTTGCCTTTTCCTTTTTGTTGCTGGGTTTGATATTTAAGCCTGACTACCTTTTCTCAATTTGGGCCCTGGCCCTCGATATGATACCTCCACCTCCATTTACCCCTGCCGCATTGGTGCGCTTGAACGGGTCAAATTTTCTGTGATTTTAATTCCTTGACCTATTGACTCACTTTTCACATAACCTTCACGAGCACTGGTGGCGTTTTTTTGGATATGATTCCCGGAGATGTTTTCTTTCCTCCATGTCACTTATGACAAGTTTCTTACCTTTCGGACAATCTCTGAAAGACCACTCAATAGTCGAAGATCTCAAAATTCAAGATTACATATAAATGATACCATATTTTGAGAAGTTTACAACATCTCTCAACAAGTAAAGTGACGACTATGAAGATCCGACTCCGATTGGTCAATGTTCTGTATTATATAACCAAAGTTACCAAAATAAGGAGTGGACGTAACATTACCCGTACCATCCCTGTCAAATCAGGAAACCGCGATCGTGGCCTCAACTCCGCAAACCTCGCCATCCCCGACTCCACAACTTCTTTCTCTTCTCGCCATTCCTTTCGTTCTATCATTCCCATTTTTACACACACTCAATCAGAATGGTAAGATACCACCCAACCCAATTGGCCATCATCAGCCTAGCTCTTTAGCATCTTATCCCGACTGGGGAGCACAAACCTCCTTTCCACCAATATCCCCGTTCCAATAGACTAACCATCATATTTACAGGCCTCTCCCCGTCCTGCCTCCCCTCTCACTTCGGGTGCCGAGTCCGGTCCTGACTCCAAGTCTGCTGGAGCTGGAGCTGTTGCCGCCTCCGGCTCCTCTATCGGACGTACCTCTTCCCCTACTGCCCCCGGTGGTCCTCGCGCTGCTATGCGCCGCCGTGCTGCAGCCGACCACAAGGAGTCTCTTCGCAATGCCCGCCCCAGCTCAACCCGCTCTGCTGGTGCTGGTGGTTCGTCCGGCACCATGCTGAAGCTGTACACTGACGAGAGCCCCGGTCTGCGGGTGGATCCCGTCGTCGTCCTGGTGCTGAGTCTTGGATTCATCTTCTCCGTTGTCGGTCTACACGGTATGTATAATGCTCTTATATCGAGGTAGAATTGAACTGGAGCTAATTATTATATAAATAGTCATCGCGAAGATCACCCGCAAGTTCTCCGCTTGAACAATTCCATTGATTTAATACGATCTGCGCACCCTCTACAAACATTCTCCATATTATCCGCTCACTTTGTCCTCGAGTCGGATCTTGTGACAACGCAATTTCCACCTTGACACCCTCAACCCCACCACCCATTCTACTATACCCCGTGACATTTGGTTCTTTCCGTTGAAGGCGCCGAGATCCTTAAAACTTGCTTTCGTTGGTATGCTTCAGTCTTCCCTATTCTCTTGTCATGTGCGGTGTTGTCATTTCAATAGAAATACCACGGTCTGCAGCACCTGGGTTTCGGGTATTTCTCCTTCGACTATTACTGTATTTTGAGAAACTAGGTTATCAACTTAATTCAAGCCTTCTAACTTTTATGCTGAATGAAAACTGAATAAGGAGAGCAAAGAATGGTTCTCAGCGAAATAATCATGAAGTACTTGGGCATGGAATTTTGAAATATCTAACGGTAGCGGTTTCCAATTCTCAATTAATCTGCTTATTTTTCTAGCTTTCCTGGACTCTTCTTGCTTCATATTAACATGCAATCTCGAGCTCGATATTTGTTTTATTCCAATCTAGAAAATTGTTGCCACCGGTTATAAAAAAAATAAACTTGGAATACTACCTACGCCCATTTCATCACCACCAAGTGGATTGACACTTGGCTTATACCCACAGCAAAGACAGCCTTGGGTTACCCCGAAGTTCACTAAAGGCATTCAAAATGCTCCAGATCACTTCTACTTCTCTAGAGCTGATTCCATGGATGACGCCGAATCCTTGAGACTAAGTATCCCGAGGTTCATTTCCAACATGGAGGAATTGCTAGTACTTAATAGCCCTTGATTTTATTAGACCGTGGAATGTCGCTGCTGCCTTCGAGGCTTTCTCTGAAGATTGTAGCCAAAGCCGTATACGACATACATGCCGCTCATGAGACCAAAAGTTGTAGGGCTGAAGTGATAATACCAAGTGAACTTCAGGTGTAACTAGCCTTTTATATCAAATTAGATAATCGAAGGCCACCAAACTTGTCAGTAATCCGAGGTTGGTGTGGCACGTGGTGTAGAAACTCGGGATTATTGAGTACATTGGTGTTGAGTATACTGGTAGCCCTGGAGGAGAATGATGTTTACAGGCTATAGGTACTTATACCAGAGGAATGAACGTGGAGGAGTTTGGAAATAGAAAGTTAAGAAAAACACCAAAAATTCATCAACCCGCTAGAGCAAGCCATTGCCCTGCCCTGGCTGTTGTAGGCTATAGCTGCGACATCTCGTGTTCCAGAGCAATGAGGCTCTCCCGCGCAGGTCCCCGAATATCCCTCCTAACCTGAATTACCAAATTCAGTCCGGAAATTGAGGTCTATCATATAAGCTAGATTGAATCTTTCGAATTCTTTCACACTAGATACTCTTAACTATATGGGAATCTCCGTCATTGTATTTCACTAACGAAATACTAATACTCATATACATAAATCGCAGTCACTAGACACTGAAGATAACATTGGCTCCGTAATAAACTTTAGATGACGATAGAGATTGTGTATGTTTATTGGTTATATTAGCTATCGACTATCAAGGGTCCAAAGAACTTGACGTCTATCTTATCTCACACTTTAACAACCAATGACAATTAACCAAATTAAACATTGAGCTTGAATTTAGGCGATTGGAAATCTCACATCAAACGCCGCTTTCCTTAATTTCTTGTTCTTCTTATTCTCGTTGATATTGGGATTTCTTGCCGTGATACAATAGGACTCCACCACCCAACCTCTCCCCACAGACATTGGACCCATTACAAAAGATAAAGTATTAGATGAATTGAAACCTCTTATCTGACCCCTCAATGAACTCCCTATCTAATCTCTGAAATAATCATACGCATTGACTTAGGTTAGATTGATAATTGAAGAGAGCCGAAATCTGCGAGGTCGGAGCTTTCAGTACATAAGTCTGGAATGTTTGTATCACTTTGCTTTGCTTTATCAACCTGGAATGTCCTATAGCTCTGAACCTTTTCTACTCCGAATTCTAGCCCCTCCATGTTCTTCTAGAATGAACATTATCTAACCTTGGAACACTCGACCTGGTTACATCATCGCTATCTACTTCAATTCGGAATATTTATTATAATTCCCCCTCACCCCAATTGATCTATTCCAAACTTCTCACCCTGCAACTATGTCGGGGCCAGAATTTTTTGCAGTTCCCCTGTCCAAGGGCTTTGGATATGGCATTGCCCTAGGACTTGGATTTGCCTTTGCACTATTGATGATTTTTATCACTTGGGCGTTGAAAAGGTACCAGAATGAAGTCCAAACTTCCGAAATGTTCTCGACTGCAGGTCGCTCTGTCAAATCTGGACTTGTCGCTGCTGCTGTGGTGAGTAGCTGGACATGGGCCGCTACACTTTTACAATCTTCCTCTGTGGCATACATGTATGGTGTTTCGGGACCATTCTATTATGCATCTGGTGAGCTTGAACAATATATCTAGTTTGTTCCCTTGTCTTACTTCTACAGGTGCAACTGTTCAAATCCTTCTATTCGCTACGTTGGCAATTGAGCTGAAAAGACGGGCTCCGAATGCTCACACTTTTCTCGAAGTAGTCCGCGCCCGCTATGGAACAACTGTGCACGTTGTTTTCATCGTGTTCTGCCTCATGACCAACGTCCTCGTCACAGCTATGCTGCTCACAGGTGGATCAGCAGTTCTCACAGCCCTCACCGGCATTTCTACTGCGGCAGGATGTTTTCTCCTCCCCATTGGCGTTGTCCTCTATACTGTTTTCGGCGGTATCAAGGCCACCTTCCTAACTGACTACATGCACACCGTTGTCATTCTGGTCATTATCTTCCTCTTTGCTTTCTCTGCTTATGCTACCAATGCCGAGCTTGGTTCTCCTGGAAAAGTTTATGATGCGTTGGTTGCTGCTGCAAACAGACATCCTGTTGATGGAAATGCAGAAGGCAGCTATCTTACCATGCGATCGAAGGAGGGTGCTATCTTCTGGATTATCAATCTGATCGGTATGTCAAATATCGCCTTTTTCCAGCCAATCATTTACTAACTTAGTATAGGTAACTTCGGGTTCGTCTTAAGATACTTCTAATGATATGGATTTCAACTAATATCATCTCTAGAACCGTGTTCCTGGACAATGGCTACTACAACAAGGGTAAGGATCCCAAACCAGCTGTGCTCATCCAATTCTTACTAACTTGACTAGCTATCGCCGCAAGCCCAGTGCATGCATTCCCAGGCTACGTGATTGGCGGCCTCTGCTGGTTTGCAATTCCTTGGCTATGCGCCACAACAATGGGTCTCGCAGCCCTAGCACTCGAAGGCACGGAGCGAATGAGCAATGCCGACGTCTCAGCTGGCCTCGTCCTCCCCTTCGCCGCCGTAAAGCTCCTAGGATACAGCGGCGCAGTAGCAACAACTCTAATGATCTTCATGGCCGTGACATCAGCCTTCTCTGCCCAATTAATCGCTGTATCGTCAGTATTCACATACGACATCTTCCAAGCCTATATCGAACCCACAGCCAAGGGTAAGAAACTCGTTTGGATCTCGCACGCTTCCTGCATCGTCTACTCGATCATCATGGCCGGTTTCGCAACTGGTCTCCACTATGCCGGTGTCGGAATGGGCTACCTTTACCTCCTCATGGGCGTGATCATCTCCTCAGCCGTAATCCCAGGTGCTATGACTCTTCTATGGAAGGGCCAGAACTGGATTGCTGCTGCTGCGTCTCCACCACTTGGTATGGCTGTTTCTCTTACTGCCTGGCTTGTGACCACGAAAACTCAATACGGCACTTTCACCGTCGAAACCACTGGAGCCAAGTAAGTGCCAGCACAATTGCAAAAGATCCATCTCAGTTCAAACTAACAATTCATAGCTACCCAATGCTAGCAGGCAACGTCGCCGCCCTCCTAAGCCCAATAGTCTTTGTCCCAGTCTTCACCTACGCCTTTGGCCCACAGAATTACGACTACGTATCGATGCAACAAATCAGCAGAGTAGACGACACAGACGTTGCGACCGCAGCGCACGTAGATATAGAGCTGATTCCCGGCGAAGTACAAAGCAACCTCACACCAGCGGAAGCAGAGAAAGAAGCCAAGCTACTCAACCGGGCGGCTTTCTACTCACGAAACCTAACAATCTTCATGACACTTGCCATGATGATACTCTGGCCGATCCCCATGTATGGCTCGTCGTATGTGTTTAGCAAGAAGTTCTTCACGGGCTGGGTTGTTGTTGGGTTGATTTGGCTTTTCTGCACTTTCTTTGGAGTCGTTATTTTCCCACTTTGGGAGGGTAGGAAGAGTATTGTGCGGGTTGTGCGCATGATGGCTCGTGACGCTGTTGGAAAGAAGCCGTCACTTTATCATGGTCGTGCTGAAGAGACGCATCCTTCTAGTGCTGCTACACCGACTGAGATTACGGAGAAGGATAAAGCGGCGGTAGCTTATTCTTGATATTTAAGATGGTTTCAATGTTTATTAGATGAATGGCTTATGTCTTGATGGTTATGTTTTATTAGAATCTTTTGAACCTTCCCATTTCCCCCTTACTTGAGTTGATTATTGACACGTTTCAGTCGATTGATTGATTTAATGTCTGAGGTGTGTAAACAGTAAAGAAAATATGATAATTGCGTAACCGTAGTAGAAACCCCTAACTCCAAAAAAAAGTTGCCTTATTACATAGCATGTCCATCCCGCAACATAAATCAGCCGCCAATGTAGTAGCTTCATTTATTTTGAGATGATTTCAGTTGATACCCACTTTGAAACTCATTTGTAGTTCATGTATTCCTGTGGCTGTGGCTGCTGCTCAGCCGGCAGTTTGTGAATACCACCATGAGCCTGTGGGGGAGCCTGCGGGGGTGCCTGCGGGGGTGCCTGCGGACCCGGTCCGGGACCCCATTGGCCGTTAGCAGGTGGAGGCCGGGTATCAGGAGTGATATCAGGTCGAGCCCTAAGATTGTCAGTTTCCAGATCTTATATTAGCTCTGGTCAAAGTCTTGTTGAAGGGGACATACTGCATATCTTGACTAAACCGGCAGATGGGGCATGTGACCTCCTGGATTGAGCATTAGCAATTCACCAATACAGGATGTTGAATGACCACTTATTGAAACGGAGAACATGACTTACCTTGTACTTGTGTGTCGAGAGAGGGATCAGAGGCTGAAATGTTGTCAATGAAACTGCGCAGCAACAACCTTGGAAGCAACTTGAAACAGCATATGGCAGTTACATACAAGAAAACAGATGGTAAAAAATGGCCTGTGTATTATTGTTAGTTCAATTTTCGTGATTTTGAGGTGGAATTATCAGCCACATACCAGCGAGTAACACAGTGGGCGTTCCAGTTCCGGCCTATGACAGTCGTCAGTCAAGAGTCCACGGGACAATCATATTCTCTTGCTCGATTAGAGGAAACAAAGAGTAGCTCACAGTTCTGGCAGTATGCGCGGACTTGCTCATACCCCTCCAACTGGGACGTAAATTCTGTTGCACGGTGTTAGTACACATGATATATAAGGAATCCATTGAGATAAACAACCACGGATCTGCTCCAAAGTTTGTTTCTCAGATTTCAAAATCATTGAGTTTTGACTTACCATACTCTCCAAAGGTGATACACATAATGCTGGACTTCAGGACGTTAGATGTAGAATGGAGGAGTAAAGAAGAGAATCTTGAGAGCATCTGCGTCACATCAAGGCAGCGGCGTAATCGTAAACGGCAAGGGTTGATGTGGCTGTGCTTGGCAGCACGTGCCATATGATTCCCGTGTATTGGAGTTTATTAACTCTACGAGTTAGAAAGTAACTACTGTATATTCTTGATGATTTTAAGATATAAATTATGCGTTCGTGTTTATATCCTTTGAAGATCAGAAAGAATGAAAATGGATAAAAATGAAGCTGCTTTCTTGAGAAAGCGGCCAAGAGAATAATTCGACAAAACTCAAACAAAAAATATCGCTTCGAAGGGTATTTTGCAATCCATCAGCCTCGGAGCTCGTATCTCCCACTGCCACACTACTGGGTCTTGAAGAGAAGGATGGCGGTGTGGTCGAGGTAGAAGTAGATGAAGTGCTTCGTTTCTGCAGGGGTAATCATGAGTATATATATATATGGTATAAACGTCGATAAGGAGAGATCTGACCGTGGGTGACAAAGCTGCCGAAGTTACGTCCAACAACACAGTGCCAGGTAGCACCCTTCCGGACATCAAACTAAACGAGTTGTCAGCGGCGGTATGAGGAGGGGTAGGACGAGAGATCTGCAAACCTCTTTTTTGATGTACTGAGCGATGTCCTGAACAAAATTAGTATGAAATTCGAAGCATTAAGAAAACTGGTTTTATTGGTTCCAATTAAACATACCTTCTCGACGTGGTGCTTTCCTATCGCCTCGATCGCTAGACGGAGGGTTAGTCGCGAGTTGTTTGACGGGGACACTCAAAGACCCATACCAAGGTTGATAGCCTCCTGTTGCATGTCCTCGGTCTATTCATTAAATGTAAGCGGTATGACAGAGCACTGACGTCTGTAGACTCACCATGTCAACAGACTTGATCTGCGCTGTAGAAACTTGTCAGATGGAAAAACAAACTGCCAAACCCGGGTAGTGAGACTTACGCTCAAGTTTCTCCTTGGTTTCAGTCATTATGTCGGTATTTGATACAATCAGGGAATAGGAGTTTTAGGGGTGAAGGACTTTGATCCCGTGGTCGTCGTGTATGGAGCGATGGGGAAACAACTTGCTCAATTGAGAGGAACAGCTTAATCCGACCGCCTTCAGTTTGACAAGTGTTACTGCCGATTTAATTAATTTGACCGCCTTTATTCACCGCCTAGAATGGATACAAGACGGAAAAAAAAACTCTACAACTTTTTTTTACTTCTGTACTTGATTTGAGGCTTTCCAGCCACAACAAACCCCAAGATGGAGAGCACTCGGGTGTTTGTCAGTGGCTTGCCACCTACTTGCTCTAATGATCAGCTTCGCAATCATTTTGCAGGTCGCTTCCAAGTTACAGATGCTCATGTCTTGCCTAAACGACGCATGGGCTTTGTCGGCTTCAAAAGCAATGAGGTAGCTCAAGAAGCTGCAAAGTATTTCAATAGGACATACTTGAAGATGTCCAAGATCACAGTAGACATTGCCCGTCCGGTATGTGGATTCCTCGGTCTTCGTGTTGTGATTTTTGATTTTTGATTTTTGATTTTGATTTTGATTTTGATTTTGATTTTGATTTTGATTTTTTGCTTTCCTCATGTGCACGCTGACCAATTTAGTTGGTCTTGAGACTGACGAGTTTTACCCATGTAGATTGACTCCAAACCTGCTGACAAAACACACCCAACACGAAGAAGTGATGCCAATGATGCAGATAATGCCCTCAAGCGTAAGAGAGACGACAAGGAAAAAGACCCCAAACTCCAGGAGTATCTCTCTTTGATGCAGGGCTCAAAGACCCGAACATGGGCAAATGATGACAACACGGCAGTTGCCGAGAATCCCACGCCGGTCATTAACCAACCTATTCAGGATAATAGCGTGGAGGAAGTGCCTTCCCGGCCGAAGAAAGTGCGGAAACAAGAGCCTCTTCCCATTGTTAACACTGAAGAACCCGAGCCAATGGTTGTGGACCAGAGCGAAGAGAAAGAGTCTGTGCCGGACGAGGCCGCATCTGCGAAGGAAGCCGAGCCTGTATCAGACATGGACTGGCTACGGTCAAAGACAAGTCGTCTTTTGGGTCTCCTTGACGAAGATGAGCAGGCTGAGTTCGACAAGCCCAAAGCTGTTGAACCTACCAAGCCTCAGACTCGTGTAACGGAGGAATCCCGTAGTGCCGCAATTGACAATATTCGGTCTCAACCCGCAGCTAATAATGGCAATGAAGAAGTCGATGAGAGCGAAGATGAGGTCGATGATACTGTGGCTGGCACAACGCCCGAGCAGACGGCAAATATTGAACTTATTCGTGCGTCTGCTCGCTTGTTCCTACGGAACTTGAGCTATGACTTGACAGAGGCAGATCTTCAGCCTCTCTTCGCTCCCTTTGGCAAAACAGAAGAGGTTAGTCATTATTCCCCTCCCATTTCCACACTTCCCAAAGAATGAGCCAGGTTTTGTATTATACACAGCTGGCGGAGTGCTCTTATGATGAGTTTCCTGATAGGGACATCTGATGCCAAGGCATGTGATGTGAACAGGACAAGAGATTTTAGTAGATGCTTCTTGCTATCTGATGAGCAACTCAACCATTCTATCTTTACACGAATATATTTTGTCATTTGCTTTTGAACCAAATGCTAACATATTCTAGATTCATGTGGCCTATGACACTCGCAAGGAGTGCAGTAAAGGCTTTGCTTATGTACAATACCATGATGCGGAGGCAGCAGTCGAGGCCTTTCGAGCTCTTGATGGCAAACACTTCCAGGGCCGGATTCTACATATTCTCCCAGCTTCTGCCAAGAAGACCTACAAGATTGACGAGCATGAGTTAGCCAAGCTTCCATTGAAGAAACAAAATCAAATCAAACGTAAAAAGGAAGCTTCGTCTTCGTCTTTCAGCTGGAACTCTCTATACATGAACGTAAGTTTACTTGTCAAATCCTTATATATTTATGTATGCTAATTATTACGATTTAGACCGACGCTGTCATGGCATCCGTGGCTGATCGACTTGGGGTTTCCAAAGCAGAATTGCTGGACCCTACTTCGTCCGATGCGGCCGTTAAGCAAGCACACGCGGAAACACATGTCATCCAAGAGACTAAGGCATACTTTGCCTCAAACGGGGTGAACATTGATGCATTCAAAACTCGTGAACGTGGAAATACGGCTATCCTGGTGAAGAACTTTTCTTATGGCGTCAAATTTGGAGATTTGAAGACCTTGTTTGAACCTTACGGAAAGATTATTCGTCTGCTGATGCCGCCGAGTGGCACCATTGCCATTGTTGAGTTTGCCAGGCCCGACGAGGCGCAAAAAGCCTTCAAGGGTCTTGCTTTCAAAAAGGTCGGGGACTCAATTCTCTTCCTGGAGAAAGCACCCAAGAACCTGTTTGATCCAAATGCAGTACCGACGGTAGTTGAGCCCGAGCTCAAGGGCAAGTCCCATGGATTCTCTACCTCGGACACTTTTGCAGCAGAGGACACCGACGCTCCAGCGTTTACCTCAACATTATTCGTCAAGAATCTCAACTTCACAACCACCAACGAAAAATTCTTGGAACTTTTCCGGCCGCTGGACGGCTTTATTACCGGGCGCATCAAGACCAAAACCGATCCCAAGCGGCCTGGACAGACTCTCAGCATGGGCTTTGGTTTTGTGGAATTCAAGTCCAAGACTCAAGCCCAGGCAGCTCAAACGGCCATGGATGGCTACAAATTGGATCAGCACGAGCTCGTTATTCGCTCTTCTCACAAGGGAATGGATGCCGCAGAAGAGCGACGACGCGAAGACACCGCCAAGAAGGTCGCAGCAAAAAGAACCAAGATCATCATCAAGAACTTGCCGTTCCAGACCACCAAGAAGGACATTTGGTCACTGTTCGGAGCCTATGGTCAATTGCGTTCCGTTCGTGTTCCTCAGAAATTCGACCGCACAGCTCGTGGTTTCGGTTTCGCAGACTTTGTCAGTGCACGTGAGGCTGAAAATGCCATGGATGCATTGAAAAACACCCATCTACTGGGTCGTCGCTTAGTGCTAGAATTTGTCAACGAGGAGGCCGTCGATGCCGAGGAGGAGATCGCGAGAATAGAGAAGAAGGTCGGAGAGCAGGTGGATAGGGTCAAGATCCAACAACTTACTGGACCGGGCCGAACGAAGTTCAGTGTAGGGGGCCAGGACGAGGACGCATGAAGGCCTATGTGCCTGTTCTCCCTACAAGAAGGGCGTTGAGTGGATTGGCGAGCTTCCACCCCTTGCGTACCTGAATAGAGGGGAAAAGGGAAACGATGTACGATTACTTGCATATGCTTATTGAGAAGAAAAAAGAGATACCCCGAACACGTTCCTGCGGCTGTCAAGTTGACCTGCAGTTAAAAAAAAAAAAAAACTTCTCGTGTGCCTTTGCATGCATTTGCTCCCATTCTAGGCTAGACACCCTATCTAACCCTAACAAACCCTGATGTCCCTTAAACCCCAAAATCTGAACTCTCTCAACTCCCATGTTAGCATTGTACATCAAAAGATTATCATTTTTTTTTTCTGCTTGCTATTTACCTTTTGTTTTATCAGTGAGATCACCTTGACCTACATTCCAACGCTGGTGGTGTTGGGGTGGTCGAGCATTCCTGGCTTGAGCAATCAACAGGCGTCTTTAACTATCCAACATTCCTATGAACCTACGATTGCCACTGATCGCTGGTGACTCTTGTCAACATTTGTCCAAGCGATGGCTCTTCAAGGTAACTTCCTGCAGCGCAAAATCTCCGACTCGCTCTTCACTGGATCGTGCTGCTGAGGTATCCCTTGCATCCGCAACACTTCCTTCATATTGTTGCCCTTTCTTGACTCCTGATTTGTCGCGGCAAGGATGGCTAGTGGTCCGTCCTTGACTTTCTTATCCACACTGTGCCTGGACGCGGGAAGACCCAGGACTGGCACCTGCGTAGGAGTATGGAGTTGGCGTTCGAGGGGAAGTGGTGCAGGCAAAGCAAACCTGGCGGAGAAATGTCGCTACTGGGACTACACGAGCCCCTCTCCAAAAGGAGTTATGGTCCCCTATAAACACCTTCTTGCTCGCTCTCACATTCTCTTTCTCAGGTTCTGACATTCTCTTCAGCAAGCTGCGTTCTTTGCCTGTCAGTAAGCATTTGACGGTGCCTCTCAATCCATCCTTCCTCTTTGGAATCTGTCATTCTTTTCGAGAAGCCCGTCCTTGGTCTCCATGGCTGCTGACTGGCAACCCGAGTGCCTTGTGCCTCAGAACCAGCCGACCCTCGACATTGGAGGTCATTCAGATCGGGCTCTCCAGAATACCTCTGGCAACATCCAGTCTTATTCTGATGTCCTCGCTCCCACTGATGTTAGTCGTGATGACCTCCACCAGCATTTGGCCTACAAGTACCCTCATTCTGCTTCCTCCCATCCTGGCTCGACGCCTGGCTTGCAACACCATCAAGCTGTAGCAGCCCGCCTCCATGCCCGCAAGCTACGTCGGCTTCATTCAGTTGGACCTAATGCTAGTCCTCGAAGGGGCCGAAGTTATCTGAAGTCCCAAAAGTACTTGGAATATCGGGCACGTCCTCGACGTGATACCGGGAAGGATGGGGAGCCGGTCTGGTCTGACGAGTTGGAGGATGCCTTCCAGCAAGGTATGTAGTTGGGATACCAGCAATACAAAACATGACAATTAACATTATCCATGCAGCCCTCGAAGCAAACCCTCCTATGGGTCGACGAAAGTGGTCTGAACGAGGCAAATCATATGGACGCAATGAGCTGATCGCCGAGTACATCTTCAAGTTGACTGGCAAGAGAAGAACTCGGAAACAGGTCTCAAGTCATCTTCAGGTGCTCGACTCGTTTTTGAAGGGTGATCCTGACTGTAAGCAAGGTCATAAACCGTTACTATCATCCTCTTTTAATAACCTTCCATAGGGGAGCGACTTGTCCGAGAATCGTCAACGGAGCGATCAAGCAGCCATACACCATCCCAGTCTCACTCGCAGTCATCAGCACCAAAATGGAGGTCATCGATCGATCATACGGCCTCGAATCCCTACAGTAATCTCGTTCATCCCACATATCACGATCCCATGAGATCAGTTCAGCCTTACGTGGGAGACCTGCCTCCTCCCCACTACACACTTGGCTCAAACATACAAGAGTCTGGTACCAAGAACATCCATGGCTTCAGTTTCGATATGTGGGTGAGTACTCCTCAACAGGCCAACCGTATTGACAAGGCTTTGCACGCCTACACGCGTCTCCAGGGAGATCTACGCCAGCCTGCACCTTCCATGCCACTAGAGAATGTCAGCGGATGGCGATCTTCATTCCCTTATTTGTCATCTCTGATCGATGACATGAATAGTCCTCCTGATTGTGATATAATCATGCTTGAAGTGAACCTAGAGCTCATGGCAGACTTCCCCCCTCCCGGTTCTCGGCTAGGCATACAGTTGGACCTGGACTTTGGACATCCTACCGCTGGAGATGTTCATATGGTGAATCAGATGGATAAGTGGACATGTAGCACTCGTATTTATGAAGAGGGACGCGAGCTAAGGGAGACATACCATGACCTGCCCAACCCACAATCGACCAAAATCAAGCCGCTTTTCGAGTCACAATGGTGGGCTAGACTCTTCACTGAGCTGACTCAGGACAAGCGCATCGCTGAAGATTCAGGACAGACTGATTCTGTTCATGCCACCGATGAGCGAACACGCCACTTCTTCCGTTCTCTTTCTGCCGTGCAAGAGCTTCGTGCTACTCCACCAAGCTCGCGCCGCCTCTCAAACCAATTCCAGCCCCATCACGGTGAAGAGAGCGAGCGCATGGCCATTCTTGTATGGAAATTCCGACAGACCCGTCCGGGTGAAGTTGGCACTACCACCTGGCGCCGATTGATTCCACCTCCTGATCGTACTACAACCAATAGCCCACGTCCCAACTCTGGCGTTGACCTCCCGCCTCTGTCTCTGGACTCTATTCTTCTCAACAACAAACACTCACAGAGTATCTACCAGGCACCTCAGCCCCACGATCTCATCCACCAAAACCAATCCCAATCTCAATGGCCTTTGTATCCTTCTTCCCACGACAATGTGGCTAATATGTTTAATTCATCCGGACATCTGGACTTTCTGTCCTCCATCACGAAGCCAGAAGATGACCTCGGCGACAAGACGGCCGTCACTTCAGTCTTGGACTCATTCTCTGCCAGCCTCGCTCCCGAAGTATCCCACCCAACGAGCCTTGGTGTCTCCAGTGGAGGACCGGTGATGTTGAACGTCCACGACCTCCCAAACTTGGGCTACGCCATGGGACATGACACTAGTCATTACGTTCCACCTCAACAGCATGGTGTGAATGTTCACGACAGCAACAGTGTGCTGAATGGTTTCTTTGGCCCAGGCACTCAATCCCTTGATGATCTTAGTCACAACCAGGGACCATGGGCTACACACTCCAACTCTATCTCAGGTGACCTGAGCGGTTACCACCACATCCCATTCCAGACAGAACATCAAGTTCCAGTCTCGCGGGAGTCGCAGCAGTCACACCATTTTGACGGTCTCCTGCCCACAGAAGACTTGATGGATAAGATTGTTGGGCGCATGTCCAATGGATCTAGCATGCATGGGGCAGGCCCTGAGCATGCAAATGGCGCCTACTCGGACAACGCCACGGCAGTTTAACACTCGCCATAAAACCTTCTATTCAACTTCTATTGCTAATGATAATTTTATACCTTTTGTGATTCCTATTTTTATTTATTTTCCTAATTCTTTTCTTTTCTTCTTCTCTTACTTGCAGTATTATGGTTTGGAGCGATGGGTGTTCAGGAGTTGGTGACGAGCCCGTCTTTTCCAAGCTTATATTCTTTCTTAGATATCAATCTATTTTCATTCCTTGTATATTCCACTCAAGTCCTAAAATCCACATTGAAGTGTAGATTCACATACGCAACGCAGGTGTGACAATAGGACTTTCTTTCCACGCGTTCACCTCCCAACGTCACTACCTTATTTCAAAACATTGATGAGGTGAGATCTTCGAATTTCTCAATCACGAAAAATGTCAGATAATCCAATTGTCACCGCGACTAACCAAAATATGCTTGATGTCCTTCAATCCCAAACTTATGACCCAGTTATTAAGTCCAGTACTGCGCCTATTACAAGCATGCTACAACAAGGTGTTAGACGCCGAGTTAAATGCCGAGGTAGATGTAGTGCATCGTGGTAGCTCAGTAATCAAAAAAGACTCCGCTGACGAAGAGGACGGCCTAGAACCGGACGACGCTGTCGACGACAAGCACAACGATGCCAATTGGAGCTCGAAAGCCGCTCAAAAGAAGCTTGACGTCAAAATCACCGAGTGTATCTATGATAGTATCAGCATGTCTGCCCCGCCGTTCCCATTCGTGCAAGGTTGGGATAAAGATACAATTTCTACCATGAAAACCCCAATCTTCTCACAGCCTCAGGATATGTCTGATAACAAGCGTAAACGCAACAGAAAGAAGCAGAAATGCAACAACAACGACTTCCAAGAGCAAGGTGGCTATGAAGAGGACTACGACGGTTATGAGGGTTACGAGGGCTGCGATGACTACGGCAATTGCCGTGGCTACTATGGCTACTAGGTCTACTCCGAGACGAGCTAATGGGCAAAAGTTTTGCTCTGTTTTATGGGAAAGGTGATAATCACCCAGCCGATCCCGGTGATGTTATCGACGATTGCTATCGAATCTTAACAAAGGCTGGATGGGGTGTTTTGTATGCTCTTCTCGTGAGAATAACAAGAACAGAAGAGAAACTCCAGAAGGTAGCTACAATGAACCTTTCTTCAAAACTCTTATCATCATCTTGCTAGCGAAAACACAAAATAAAAAATAGCATCAGAGAGACCGATCCATCTTACTTCAGAAGCATCTTTTGCACAACGTCTGATTTTGCTAAGTCATAAGTCCGAAAGGCAGACATCTATCTCAGACGGATATGAAGTTGGAAGATCTTTTCCTGTATTAGAGGAGAATGAGATGGAGAACTTCTTGGGCTTTGCGAAGATGATCAAAGTATGATTTCAGAATTATCTAGAATATACGGAGTACAGTGTGCCCGCTTCAGACCGATACCCTCAGCCCAAACTCCTTCTATGTATGAAGTAGCAGCACGGGACCACAGAAGCCAAGATTCGGGAAAGTCTCTGAGAATAGTCTCGGCCTGATAATGCTAGTACTACTGCTTTTGACAGATCCCCCGCTTTTCTCAGCACTTGAGTGGATACATGTGCACATCGACTCCACTTATTCCATAAAAGAGCTATGAAAGTCGCCGCCGACTTGGAGAAAACTGACGATGGGTGCACAGCGTCAAGTGGGATGATGAAGGGGTTGTGGAGAGCCGCTAATATTGGCCCAAAATTGGCTATATTGACCTGCCTACTTCGATACTTACTGCGTACCAAAATTGGATCTAGGTATTGATGAAACCTCATCAAGTCTTGGAGTCCTTTCATATTTAACCATGGTTTGTTTAATAAGTGACCAAGGCTTCCGAGGTTGTGTAGAAGGATCGTGTAATATGGATAAGTTCACATTTAGCCCAGAGTTTAACCGGAAATGAGGCGGGGCCCCGGATGGAATTTAGCCTGTATTGTAGCCTTCAGTTGAATATTTAAAGGTGTTTTGGAAATTCCGCTGTTTAAATAGTTATCCTGTAATAATTGGTAGATTTTGGTCAGTTCAACATATAGAGCTCCGGAGTATAGCATCATAACTAACCTGCTCGTTTATAAACTATTCCAAACATGTCTAGCCCCACCGTTAAGCTGAGCAGTGGCTTCGACATGCCCCTTGTGGGCTTTGGCCTGTGGAAGGTCAACAATGATACCTGTGCTGATCAGGTCTACAACGCCATTAAGGCAGGTTACCGTCTTTTTGATGGCGCATGCGGTATGTCTTTTCTAGTCAAGGGCTTCCTTAAACAGCACTGATATTAGTAACAGACTATGGAAATGAGGTCGAGTGCGGACAAGGCGTAGCTCGTGCTCTGGAAGAAGGCATCGTCAAACGTGAGGATCTGTTCATCGTGTCTAAGCTATGGAACAGCTTCCACGACGGTGACAAAGTCGAGCCGATCTGCCGTAAGCAACTAGCCGATTGGGGTATTGACTATTTCGACTTGTACATTGTCCACTTCCCTATCTCACTCAAGTACGTCGACCCGAGCGTGCGCTACCCACCCAGCTGGCAAAACGCCGAGGGCAAGGTAGAGCAAGGCAAGGCCTCGATCCAAGAGACCTGGACAGCCATGGAGAATCTGGTTGACCTAAAGCTGGCCCGCAGCATTGGTGTCAGCAACTTCAGTGCCCAGCTCCTGATGGATTTATTGAGATATGCCCGTATTCGTCCAGCTACTCTGCAGATTGAGCACCACCCCTACCTAACTCAGACCCGCTTGGTCGACTATGCCCAGAGCGAAGGTATCATAGTGACGGCTTACTCGTCCTTTGGTCCTCTGAGCTTCATCGAGTTGAGCCTCGAAGATGCACAGAGTACTACATTGCTGTTTGAGCACGATGTTGTCAAGGGTATTGCTGAGAAGCATGGTCGTACACCGGCTCAGGTGCTACTGCGCTGGGCTACTCAGCGAAAGATTGCTGTTATTCCGAAGAGTAACAACCCATCCCGTCTGGCACAAAACCTGCAGGTCACCGACTTTGACCTGGAGAACAGCGAGGTCGATGCCATCAATGCCCTTGATAAGGGTCTCCGCTTTAATGACCCTATTGCTGTAAGTCTACGTTTCTTTCTACAGGTAATGATCTCGACACTAATACCCCATATAGTACGGCCTTTATATCCCCATTTTCTAAGTTCCACCATGCATCTTGGGAGAATAATCAGGTGAACCACTCTGAGCAGGCTAATAGGAAGAAAGTCTGCATGCTTTGATAGGATCTGACTGATGACTTGTCTTTAATACTCTACAATAACTTATGCAACATTTCAATTCCTGTAAGATTTGACATATCAGCCCTGGAGGGGGCAGTATCAATCCTTTCATAGTCACAATGTAAAAGACCTCTGAATTTAGCAGTGCGCTACCCATCAATTGGGGCGCTTTAGGTAATTCCCCGAAAAATAATTTTTCGTTCGTGATTACTACCTTGCGCAGGTCAAATGGTTGAAGAAACTCGGAACTTCACGATACACCTTGAGAACCGCATCGAGCAATGACGTAGTTACAGACAATATTTGGAAATTGAACGTATTGAAGCTCTCATAAAAAGTGATGTAGTATTCGCTGGTTTTACTCCGAAAGTTATACTGCCAAGCCTTTGTGAACCTACTCGACACTTTCTGAATTGAGAACATTGAATTTCACTATTTCCACCTTAATCTCCTCTCCAACCTTGAAAATGCCACCATCAACTGTCGGATGTGTCGCTTCGGCGAATGTATTTATAAAGGCCATCCCCTCTCCCCGGAACCTCCACGAAAGCAAACACATCCTAGCCGCGCTCCAGAAATTCGGCGAAGTAACCACATTCCGGAATCTCAAGGTGAGCTCTTCAGCCACAAGCACGACAGACAACTACTAACGTATAAAAGTACGATATCTCAAACGGCTCATCAAATATTCACCGCTCAATAATCACCATATTCGCCTCCCCCGAAGCCGCAGAGCGTGCAATCGCATCGTCACCTCTGACGATTCCATTCCCGCAGCCAATATCCTTAACAACACCATCGACAGCGGCGTCAATGTCGCCGATAGTCCCTAAAAAATCAGCTTTCAAATCATCACATTCTGTAGAGAATTCACAATTACTACCTGAAACAATACAACTCACTATCGAACACTCGCGCCACAATCATGCAAGTGCTATTACCCGCAATCCGTGGCACTCAAGGAGTCACAACCCGGACCGAGATGATCCTATATTCAAAGACATGATGAATAAACAAAATGAATTGCCTATCAAGGAACTGGCAGATGTTCTACAGAGCACGAAGATGTATATCCCTTCAAGGACGAGAAGTCGTCGTTTGAATTTTAGTTTGATGGATATATGGAAACGAGGTATGGATCGGGATGTGAAGAAACAGGATATCAAGGGGCCGGAGACTCATACGACTGCCTCGCATGAAGAGACCGATTCAGAGCAGGTGTATATGAGCGACGATGAAGTCCCGAGGGTAAAAGAAGCCGACTCTAAGTCATTCTACATTCCTTTTCGGTGAGACGTCCAAATTATTCGGAGTACTCGTGATGCATCCCCATCCTGTTGATACACTTTACAAATTAAGGTTGTTGCAAGGCATTCTTTTTCATTTGCAATAAGGCTTTCGCCATACTAAAGCGACTAAAGATACAGTTCAGACCCGCACATAGGCTAAATCCTTGGTTAGCAAAGATTAAAACAGATAATAACCGGGGACAGAACATACTGGCATCGATCTGAACAATCTGCGGCAGCGTCAACCGAACCTTGTTGCGATAAACAGCAGGTCCATTAGTTTGCAACGGGTTACCTTCAAAGTAGACGGTCTGCAGTTTTTCTTTATCTTTGAGCTCGCGCTCGACTTCCTCAAAGCTGGCAAGCTGATTGTTCGACCCCCACAGCTCTTCCAGGTTCTTCAGTGTGGAAAGGTGCTCCAGGTGGGAAACCTGGTTGTTGGAAAAGTCGAGAATGCGCAGGGTCGTGTTGGACTCTAGGCCAGACAGCTCCGTTACAGCGTTATGGGAGAGGTAAAGTTCTTCGAGATTGGGAAGTTTTGATACGCCTGTGATGCTTGTGAGGCGATTAGATTGGATGGAAATGATGCGAAGATTGTTGAGAGCATCCAAGTTCTGCTCCAGTTAGAATCTACCGACGTTCTTTTTTCGGTGATCTTATACACACCTTCATCTCGGTAATCTTGTTCTTTCCAAGCCAAAGCTCCTCAAGGGCAATGAGAGTTTCCAGATTTTCGATTTCCTGAGACAACGTCAGTATAATTTTCTGAGATCTCATCGTTGGAGTTTAAGTACTCTAATCCTATTTGCGCCAAGCTCCAAATTGCGCAACACAGTCTGACCCTCTAACCCTTCGATCTTGGAGACCTTATTCTGAACTAAAAATAGATCCGTAAGCTTCTCAAGATGCGAGATGTTCTTGATGTGCTTGATTTTGTTGAAACTAAGGTCCAGTGTGGATATGTCTTTGAAATCCTCCAAGCCCTTGATGTGGGAAATTAAGTTATCGTAGAGATCCAGCTCATTTAGATTGACGGCGACATTTTGTGGGATTTCGATGCGTTGTATTTGATTTTGACGGAGGCATAGTCTCTAGAGGGTTTGAGGATCGCTTGTTAGCTAGCTGAAGTGGACTTGGGCGCAATATGCGGTTTTGATATTTTCTTTTTCAGAATCCTCGAGCCGTTACTTCCTTGAAGAGAGCGAGTGGGTCGTAATATGAAAAGGGAATAAATACCTGAAGCTTGTTGAACCGTTCAAGTCGTAGCGGAGGGATCGACGATATGCGACAATGTACCAGGTCGATTTCCTGCACGTGAAGGAAGCTGTCAGTTGCTTCTTGAAAAGACCGGTATAGGTAAGAGAAAATGGCGGAAAGACAAACCTCTACCTCCAAATCCTCATCTGCTAGTAAGTCTGCATCCCTGTCAGCATCGTTCCTTGCAGTCACAGACCTGCAAGCTTACCTTCATCGGCATCGATCTGATCGACCGGCGGCGCATCCGGGTCGGAGTAGTCTGAATCTTCCAAGGCCTCGGGGTTCGTAATGACAGCTTTAGATTCAACTCTCATTTTGCCGTCCCAACCTTCTGCGTTCTTCATGATGGTGGTGTAAGAAGGTGGTTGCGGGCGGTGACAAATAGGATTGCGGGGAGATTTCAAGGTTGGGGCTGAATAGTGAAGGAAGTAGGAAATTTTCAATTTTCAATCTTCAACCCATGAAATTTGCAGTTTCTATTTTAGAGAGAGATTTAAGATGATTATTTCAAGTTTACATAACATAACCAGAATCCTCGGGCAGCACTTAAAATTACCTACGAAAGTCGAGGGTTCATCACATGCAGTAATAAGAGGCAATACCTTCAGGGCTACCTCCGGACTACATAGTATCTATGAGATTCAGATAACCTCCTTTGAATATCAGATGTACTTATAAAGTGATTTGAATCAGCGCCAAATGTGATATATATTTGCATAGTCCCTTATTGGCGAGTTAAATACAGCCAACAAGGTAGCAAGGATGTAAAAGACAAGAACGAAACAAAATTTGATGAAGAGAGGGCGACAGGAGGATCGACAGACGCCTGCGGAATGCATTGAATAATGCGGAGGACAAGAAAGGAAAAGTCAAGATGTGCGAGAGGGCAGACAATGGTTGGAAAGCAGGCAAGTAGCTCGCTCGGAGCACGTAGAATCACAATGCTGTAGGAAGAACAGGGGGGGAAATAAGATGACAGGGGTAATGTGGGATATATTCCCAAAAGAAAAGATAAATGCAAGCAGATATACCATGACCCCGATGAAGGGAACCAGTTCCAATTTTGGGTTAGTGGTCACAGGTCAAAAAGAAATAGTTAAGGTGGGAAAGGAGAAGAAAAGGAGGCCGTTTACCGGAAAGAAATATTGAAGCTTTTTCTTGCAAAACAAAAGAAAGACGCGCTTAAAGGGGGAATCTCAGGCGTAAGGAAGATCCGGATGGGATAGTCTTTTATCACAAGGTAATGTCCAGAACCATGCTGACATCTTGGACCTGGGCCCCAGCAAGATCCTCAAGAACAGGAATTAGGTCAAGCAGCTCATTGTCGTGTGCGTCAGAGAACCAGCTGCTGATGGGTATCGCGTGTTGGGGATGGAAGATGTAAGACGTGGGGGAATTGTCAATAATAATAGTATCGCGTAGGTCTCGACCAACTTGTGAAAGATCCTGTCTCGATGTTAGTAAAGGCAGATTCCTGGTATTGAATTCACTAACCTTCACATAGTTCCCCTGGTGGTTGTAGCAACTCTCCCGGAAAAGTCGATGATGAATTACATTATGAATATCGAGTTGGTCTAGCAACGGGTCACCGTACTGTAGTCCTAGGTTAGTCACTATGTTACCTAAATCGATGTAAATCACTTACCTTGGATACAGATGCAGTGAATACTACCACCTCATAAAGCTCACCAACTCGCTTCATGAACTGGTCCACCCCAGGCCGCTTGATGACATAAATATTATGATACTGGCCCTCTATTTCGACGGGGATGGTGAAATCAGCCCGCTCAAGAACCTTGAAGCTACTGTGAACGAGCGTCTCATCCAGGTCCAGTACAAGACATTTGCGACCCTGCAGTGAGGGCACTATCGGCGGAAGAAGTCCCTGCAGGTCCTCTCTGGAGGAGGCTGTGGGAAATTCTGGGACTGGGGGAGGTGGCGGCGGTGGTAGGACAGCTGTAGAGTTGTCCACCTCCTCGTCATGCAATGAAGCCTCAGCCTCGTCCGTCGGGGGTTTATCAAAAGTTCCATCGGTGGTGGCGGCAGGTCCTTCCGTCGTTTCATTTTTGGATTCTGACTCGAGTACAACTCCATTTGTTGTCACAGCACTTGTGGAAGACTGGGCATCATCTTCGCCTCCTTTTGGGCTTGTCGGTGGGACTTGGGTTGAAGCAGGCCCTGAGGTGGTTTCTTCGCTTTGTGTAGTTGTGGGAGCACGCTCATCTTCTTGGATCTGGGCCTTATCTGCGCTCATAGTCATGTTGGCTTTTTCGCTCTCGAAGTATGGATGATCTTTAGACTCTGCAGTGCTAGAATCTCCCGTATGAACGTCACTCTTGTCAGGTGTGGGTAGTCGGTTCGGAGAAGATTGCAGCTTGTCACTGGGCTTCGGAGGCAGGGTTGCGTCATCTCCATCGTCGTGAGGCGGGGAGCAGCAACTCAGAAATGAGAAGAAGCTCTTCTTCTGAGGCTTAGGGCCGCTCATCTCCGGAGTACTCGGATTCGGCGTCCCTTGGCCCTTCTCCGCATTGACCACATCTTGTCGCCGGGATCGGCGACTACTTGCTCGGCTACGATCTCTGCGTACCTTCAAGATATCGCTGACCTTTGAGCCTCTCCGACCATGCTCCCGCGAAGCTGCCTGGTCGCCCTTCCCTTTGATCGACTGTTTGTCCGTCTTAGAGGACCTGCGCGAGGGAATCGGGATTAGTAGGTGTTTTTTGGAGGTATTGGCACCTTCCACTACATCTGAAGGACCGGAAGGCGATGCGATTGTCGACGAGAAATCGTGCTGAGACGGGGAGCCGGGTGTGGCTTCTTGAATCTCTGAAGTATCTGCAGCCTGCTTGGCGGGAGGCGAGTCCGGACCTGGAACAAACAAGACGGTCAGCGACCGAGATTTTTTTTATTGTTTTCAGATAAAAGCAGACTGCGGGCAAGACGCGACCAGGCTTACCTGTAGAGTCCGGGTTCTCTGAGGAATTCATGGGCGCTTGTTTCTTTTCGTGGCTAAGAAACGATGTCAACACGGCCTCCTGGATCAAGAGCGCTATGGGGAAGTTGTAGGGTCAAACATACCGTCTTTGGCCCCCAAATTAACCAACCACGATATGGACACCACACACCAAGTCAGACTGAGCCAGCCTACACACAAATAGAGAAATGCGACCTAAGAGAGGTGAACTGGAGTGTTGTGAGAATGTTGGAGTCAAGATGAAAGAGGAGTCGAGGAAGTCATGTGACTGGGGGGGAAATGGCTTACGAAGTAACTACTCCGTTCAAACCGGCTTGTCAAACGTACTTTCTTTTTAGCTGAGAACCTCCCTTTTTCTGAAAGAAACCAATTTTAAACTACGGGGTGAAATGCACATTATTATGCTCCCTGATCACAGCCACTAGGCTAAGGTAGGATTGATTTTCCCATTTCACCCTTTTTTTTCCAAGGGCACTATTGCACGCCCTGGGCGGCTACGGCCAATTCAGCCCATACTAAGTCGGGATTAGCGTTAGTGGCGCCCCAGTTCTAGTCCTGCTTTGAGGAGTTAAGACGAGTGACCACTAGGCATCACGAGAGCTACAATGGATCCCCACGAGAATACTCACTAGCGGGGCCAGAATGATGTGGCAGAATCCACCTGCAACATCATCATTTGTGATCTCGCCCAAGATCTTATTCAGGGCGATCGTAGTGGATTGAACCAATGCGCTGGCTGATTATGTGCAGAATCAGCCACCAGAGAGAGCTTTGGCCCTGATGCCGGCTCTGCCAATATGTTGCTATTATTGGTGCCAAAAGAAGGAACTATTCGGAAATACGTATTATACGAGTCTTAGTAACCAACATCCTGTTAGCCGACAATATCAGCTTAGATGAAACGATATAATAAGGACGTGAGTAGATACTTCAATATACTTCAACCCCTGGAAAATTAAAGGTGAACCTAAGTATCTCGAAGTACCTTGAAATCCGCGGTCTCGCACGTGCCTTTCTCCGCAATTCCGAGGTTCACATGCAATGATGCAACAATCCCTTGCTCTTTTACTCCACACTTTATTTTATCTCCACATCATCTTCTTCCTTCATACACATCTTTCATCATGGCTTACCTTGATTCATCCAAGGTATAACTATGGCCGCCCAGTCAACACTTCGACATCCGGGGGATCCTCTCCTTGCACTCTACTTACATTACTCAGGTCTAATCCGCTCTCGGCTGAAGCGTACTTCATCAACCACTCGACTTATCGCTGTGATTTCACTTCTTTTTTCTATCATCGGCTCGGGGTATGGCGGTTACAAGTGGCTTCGGGGAAGAGCAAAGGAACGCGCACAAGGTCGCCGTCTACTTCGCCGAAACTCAGGCATCCGAGGAAAAGATGGATCGCGTACCATCTATGTACCCTACAAGGGATCCCGGACCTCGAAAGTCTTGATCCATCCAACTAAGCCTACTACTTTCGATGCTCATCGACGTCTGTTCTTGAACCCGCCGGTTTCGGCTCGCACCATAGAGAGCGGGTACTCAAGTCAGATTCCCCCACCCACAGCGAAACCTGGTCTAAACCTGGCGTTTCTCCACCAGTTCCTCAGCTTGGGAAGTATTATGGTTCCAAGATGGGGGAGCAAGGAGACCGGACTGTTGATGAGCCATGGCCTTTTCCTCCTGCTTCGAACCTACCTCTCACTGGTTGTTGCACGACTAGATGGTGAAATCGTTCGAGACTTGGTTGCTGGTAAAGGCAGGGCCTTTATGCTTGGCATCCTGAAGTGGTGTGGAATCGGCACACTTGCCTCTTACACCAATGCAATGATCAAATTCCTCCAATCCAAAGTGTCAATCTCCTTCCGGACTCGCTTGACACGATACATCCATGACCTGTATCTGTCCGACAATGACACTTACTACAAGCTGATGAACCTTGACGGGGGCATTGGCCAAAGTCCTGATCAATTCATCACCCAGGATCTCACCTTGTTTTGCTCAGCTGCAGCCGCCCTCTACTCATCCCTCGGCAAGCCATTAGTGGATCTTTTTGTTTTCAACTACCAGTTATATCGTTCTCTTGGCCCTCTTGCTCTGAGCGGGATTCTCGCTGGCTACTTTAGTACAGCTGTGATGCTTCGGAAAATGTCACCGCCGTTTGGTAAATTGAAGGCTGTCGAGGTCAAGAAGGAAGGAGACTTCCGGGGTTTACACTCAAGGCTGTTAGCCAACTCCGAGGAGATATCGTTCTATGGAGGTGCTGATATTGAGCGAGTATTTTTGAACAAAAGCTTCTTAGATTTGCAACGCTGGTTGGAGGGCATCTACAGCCTCAAAATTCGGTACAACATGCTCGAAGACATGATTTTGAAATACTCATGGTCGGCCTTTGGATACCTGCTGACCTCGCTGCCTGTCTTCTTACCTGCATGGGGTGGCCTTGCGGGTACTTTAGAGTTGGCTGATATGTCAGAGAATATGACCCGAGAGCGAGGTCGCATGAAGGATTTCATCACCAACAAGCGTCTTATGCTTTCTCTGGCTGATGCAGGAGGCCGTATGATGTACAGCATCAAGGATATCTCTGAACTCGCAGGTTACACCTCACGTGTCTACACCCTAATCGCCGCTCTTCACCGTGTCCACGCCAATGCATACTATCCCCCTCAAGGCTCTTACCCGGAGCTCTTCTCTCTTTCAGATGCGCAAGGTACGACTCACAATGGATTTGATGGTGTCCGCCTGGAGCAAGTCCCCATTGTTGCACCGTCCCTCTACCCCTTAGGTGGAGATGAGCTCATCGAGTCATTATCGTTCATCGTTCACTCGGGTGAACATCTTCTGATCTCTGGGCCAAACGGCGTCGGTAAGTCAGCTATCCCTCGTATCGTGGCAGGGCTGTGGCCAGTCTATCGCGGATTGGTCAGTCGGCCCCGAGCATTCGGCCTTGAAGGTATCATGTTCCTCCCACAGCGTCCATATCTGAGCGTAGGTACCTTGCGGGACCAAGTGATCTACCCTCACACCGAGATTGACATGCATGAGGCTGGTGAGTCCGACGCCGGGTTGCAGAAGATCCTCGACGCCGCCCACCTTGGCTATCTGCCTCAACGCGAAGGAGGGTGGGATGCACGCAAGGAGTGGAAAGATGTGCTAAGCGGCGGAGAAAAGCAACGCATGGCAGTGGCCCGACTGTTCTATCACGAGCCCCGCTACGCCTTTATCGACGAAGGAACTTCGGCAGTTTCCTCTGATGTAGAGGGACTGCTCTATGAGCAAGCGAAAGAACGTGATATCACACTTGTAACCATCTCCACTCGGGCGTCTCTCAAGAAGTACCACACTTACAATCTTACTCTCGGCATGGGAGAAGAAGGTGAGCAGTGGGAGTTTGAGAGAATCGGCACCGAGAAAGAGAAACTTGGCGTTGAGAAAGAAATTCAAGAGCTTCGTACGCGTCTTGACAAAGTAGATGAGTGGAAGCTGCGCCGTGAAGAGATTGAGAAGGAGCTTGGTAAGGTCTGGGGCCCTGATGGGGAGATTGCTCCTCCACCTTATCAGATGGAAGACAAACCTATGGCAGATATACAGGAAGGATGTCATTGAGTCTACTCAAAGTGCAGAATGAGATTTTAGATTCCATACCTAGGTAGGGATGATGCCTGCCATGAATGATTATGACGACTTCTCTTTAATTTATTGCCTTCGGACCCATACCTACCTACCTAGGTACCATTTGTGTATTTTATCAGTAGTCCGTCTATATATAACTTCAATCAAAGGCTAGGAACTAAGTTCTAGCCCCTATTCTTTTCTCTAAAAAAAATACCTAGGTAGCTCTAATAGTACCTACAGAGTAGGTAAGTAGGCGCTTGTTTTTTTATAGAAAATCTTATATCTTTTGGATTCATACTACTAGATGGACATCATTAATTGAATAAAAGTCTTGGGTATAAATATTGATCCACGTTGATGTAGATTAAAGAATAGACAGTAATAATTCGCTCTGCATTTAGTTTAATTTCAGCTAGCTAGTCAGCATTCTGATAGGATTGTTTTGTCCCTTTTATCCGATTTATGCACGCAATTCATTCGTTGATTCCTCTCTTCAAGTTAAGAGGTGATAATAGTCACGTGATTACAATGTGAATCGAATGAGGTTTCCTTCTTGCTTTCATACCCCCGTTAGCGCGTCTCTCATCTTGTTAATTTTTGATACCCTAATTCAGCACTTTTGCTTTCAGTTCCTACATCCTCTGATTCAGTACCCTTTATTTTTTTATTATTTACACGTCCGAAACTAAACATTCTCACAATTCTGAAATCCGATCACCTGGAGTGGAGCTCTGCAAAGCTGCATTAACCACCCACAATGTCTGAACAGGATTTTGAAGATAATGCCAATGAGGTGGTAATTCCTATAGATCATGCCCTCAGTGATGGTGACCCAGGCTCATGGCCTTCAAAACATGATAGACATCATTACCGCGAAAAAGATGATGCCAATTGGAAAATTGGGCTAGCTGAGTATTGGGTCGCGAAGACTGGCGCAGGAGAACCAGGTGAGATCTTGCATGAATATTTACTGAGCTTATCTTGTCACTCTGCCTGTTTTATGGAACATATCAACACATTTACTACCTCTTTTGCAACACTTCTATACCTATTATAACTGGCATCATGTATTCCTCTCTTTATATGTTGGCTTTTGGAGCTATCTACTGCTGCAGCTTTACCTAGTCTCATGTCGGTACTTAATTTGCTGACACTGATTATAGGTGTCTCGTACACCATCAATAAGCTCCCTGATGGCTATCGCCTTTTTGATCGTCCTCGAGGGACCAATCCTGGTATTGTAAGTCTCTCTTCCGCAATTTCATCTCAAATTTTCATTCTCTGCACACCCTACTCTTTCTTATTTATCTGACTGTTATAGCGTGATGCATTCCTGTTTGGGCACCCTAGCGGAGTGTACTATCAGTCTCGGAAACAATTTTTCCCTCATTTTTGGTGGCTGATAACTGAAAAGGAATCGCCTTGTATTTGCCATATCTGTACCAAACCGTTGAAAGGGTCTGCAAAACCTCCTGGGAGGCCTCCTGCAAAGATTGAGCAGCCTGGAAAGCCGGTTGAAAAGATTCGGCGACATCGTGAGTATCCGTCTGACCTTTACTTAATATAGAACTATATCTAACAATCTGAAAGGTCGCACCAAACTTGAAATGGCAGCCTTCAGGGCCAGTGAGGAATTAAAAAAGAGTTCCAATTCAGAAGCGTCTCCTGGGCCCCGGAGGCCCGGCCGCCCCCCTAAGTCTGAGACGTTGGCTCGTTCAATGGTGGAAGTGCCCACTCGTCAGAAGTTGCCCTCTAAGCCGAAGAAGTCCAAGTTGTCTCCTGACGATGAAGGCCCTGACTACTGGAAGATCCATATTATGAAGCTGAAGGAGAGGGGAACTCTGGACGAAAAAATCGATCATTCTATGAACATCGACTGGGTTCTCACCCACGAATACCTGGCTGATTATTTCGTCAAGTTGCAGGTTCAACCTGCATTTATTCCACGCCGAGGAGAAGTTGTCCTCTGGGTCCCCTTGTTCTCTGGTACACTGGAAATCAAACCCGGCACCGATTGCTGGCATATGCGCAGTGAAAACGGAGACTGGCTGGGTTTACCTCAATGGCGCGCTGGAGTAATCACCCAGGCTCCAGAAGAGCCAAGCAATTTTTTCGACATCGCCCGTATCACGAAAAAGAATGATTCTTCTATGAGCTCCTGGGGATATCGTGTCGAGACACTCCCAGACCCGGTCGGAGACGACAAGTCATTCTCTCTTCAATACACATACCTCCCGCTGAGCTTCATCAAGCCATTTGGTTCATTTACAAAATTCTTGCAAAAGAGTCCCTCTTCACAGCGCCATCCATCCCTTGAGCATGCCATGAGAACCATGGCATCGTGGAGTCTTCTATCGCATGTTCGTTTCAGCGGCACTTGGCCAAATGCTCAGATCGATAGTAACGGAATTTTCATCGGTCCGGATTTAATTGCTATCAGGGATACAGTGCGTTTGAAGCCCTTTGGGCTGAAGACAGCCTCACTGACCACATACGACCCCGTTGATGTCATGGTCGTTGAAAGAATCTGGCTAGAGATGGAAGGATGTCACGAAGATCCCTATGATCCTCTTTTGGCGGACAAAGTGCGACCCATGCTTGCAGGCAAAGTTTACACGCGTGATAAGGACCGCCTGCTTCGCCCGATGCCATTTGACAAGGACCCACTGGAGAAATTAACCGACAAGGACTTGCTCAACGCATTCTCCCAATCTGATGAGGGAGACTGGTATCGTATCGCGGGTGGTCGCACCTGTGCTGTCTCCCAGGTCATGGTTCTGGGTCGATGCTACGAACCAACCGCCAACCTCCTCCTCTATGGAAATGCTCGGCTCGATTACGACCTGAACGGCGTTTTGAGTGGGCGCCTGTACTCCAACCAGACCGACGAGCGTATCCCGATCGAAGGCGATTGGTTCTGGGGAGACAATCGCGTAGAAACCCTGGGTCTCGCAACTATGAACGGAGTCGAAGTTGGGGAAGCTGCCGAACAGCGGGAGCACCCCAGGAAATGGCAGGCGATCCTGAAAGTCATCAATGGTACCTTTACGAATGATGATCTGAAGACCGCTGGCCTCAAAGACACCAGTAGCAGGGGCCACCCTTTGAAGCAATTTGCCGAGGTCAGCAAAACCAGCACCCTCGTTAGCTCGAGTCTTGGTGAGGTTCCTGCAACCGGCAGTGAAGATTCAGACTTTAACATGTCCGAGTCAGAGCTTTTGGCCTCAATCCCATTCAAAGGTGTCGTCGATGAGGATGGCCAACGAGACTATCAGCCCAAGTAGGGAAACGGGAATATTTGATGGGTGTCGATGAGATGATATGCCGCTGTGAATGGGCCAAGCTCGAGATTCACTTATACGGAGTATCAACGATTCTGATGAGAGCCTGGAGGGGGCTAGCCTGGCATGGCTAACATCTGTTGTGATTCATGACCGTTATGTAACAACACTCCATACAACAATATTTATTACATGTATCAAGTGGATTAAGTACCTGGATCCAGACTCAATAACCTCGTCAAAGCATTACAGGATCATATATTTTCTACCTACACAAGTAAAAAGAACCTTGGAACTAATAAGTCCTCTGCACAGTAGCCCTCGCAAACTCAGCAAAAGACAAGCCAGGCTCAACCTCCTCATGCAAATTAGGCTGGGTGAAAACCGCCAAAGTATTCCTAACAATACGAGACCCCTTAGCACCCTTAGCACCCTTCACGAAATGAGGTACAGCCCTGAACTTGCCACGAGTAATAAGCTGCAAAGCCTCACCAGTCTGGAAAGCGAGACAGTCCTTTGGAATATTGACTTTAACAACATCGCCACTGCGGGAGTGAATGTACAGACCAGCCGAGGGATCAGGCGACTGGGACAGTTCCTGTAGAATGTCTGAAGAGTCACGGGTGGGAAGTGTAGCTGCTTCGTCTAGGAACATAGCCGAAGTAAGACCGGTTAGACAGCCGTGGTCAAGATGCGTAGCGCACCAGTCATCATCAGATTTCTTTCCGGGGTCTTCATCATTGTCAGAAGGGAAGTAATGCAGGAGTCTCGCTTTTGTCGTGAGACTTCCCTCCACAACGCGTTTCAGGTAACCGGGGGTGTAGTCCTCGATATTCGCCTCTGCATAACGATCACACGCGTCAGCAACGAGAGCTGCAGTCTGAATGATCAGAGAGCATAGATTCTCAACGCTAGTTCTGAATGTAGGCAGCTTCTCCTGAGGTGGCCAGATATTTGGTGCTGTATACTGCGGCAGATCGGGAAACCCGTCTGCCGGCGCACTGTCTAGCGATGGATCTTGATAGAAGGCGCAGTTGACGTAGTATGAGCCTTTCAGTGTGTCATACTGGCCTGATTTGAGCGTTTCTTTGCCACAAGACCAACCGACTAGGTATTTGGATTCAGGGCTTTCTAGGGATTCTAATGCTTGTTAGGTCCATGTCGTAAGTTGTGATTGAAGGAGATATATATACCGAGTTCGCTGTCCGACAAAGCTGCAAGGTTGGATGCATTGGAAAGAACCTGTGCACGCAGCTGGACGAAATGCTCAGGTAGGTCTTTTACCACGATTATTCCCAGTGAAGATGGACCGAAAGCTTCAGTCAGAGTCTCGAAGGAGACGGATCCTGTTGTAGGTTAGTTTAATCTTTGTAGAACTTGATAGAGGCTTATTTTTTATTTTACCATTTTCAAGATCTTTTAGACTCACAGTGACTGCTTGAGCCACAGTTGCTTCGTTTGTAATCATAGCTTGATATTTGCGAGTAGAAGCTTTAGAAGGTGAGATGATTTTCCCCACTTCAAATAAAAAAAAGTTCGACGATAAGCCCACTAGTTGAGATAGTGCAAATCGGAGTTCGCCGTCTAGATCTTTGATAAGAAGAGACTGATCTAATTGATTGTTCTGACACTATCTTACACAGACGTACATCCGATTCTACTCAATAGTAGAGGTAGTCACTCTACCAGGCCTTGTAACTGCTCTCAAGTTACCAAAAGCCAATACATCACCAATACGCTTAGCCCCAGTAAACAGCATAACAAGGCGATCAATTCCACATCCCCAACCACCAGTAGAAGGCAAGCCCCACTCCAGCGCTTCAAGGTAACTCTCATCGATCTCGCCCGCTTCACCAGCAGCATGACTAAAGCGCAGCTGATCCTCGAACTTGCGGCGTTGCTCGAAAGGCGAGTTTTCCTCTTCGTATGTATTCACGATTTCCTTGCCCTCGATGAAGAGCTCACCGCGCGCAGCGACAATCTGGCCCGTTATCGGGTGTGTGAAGGATTTTGAAAGCGGGGAGAGGCATTCTGGTGGGTTGATTATGAAGGTTGGGTCTGTGCATGTTGGTTCGAGATAGGTGCTGCATAGTTCGTCAAGGAGACGGGGAAGGGTGGCGTCTTGTGGGAGAGGGAGGGAGAGGGTGTGGAAGAGTTGTTGGACCTTTAAGAGGGCTTCTGGGGAGGCGAGGTCTGGGATTTGGTGGCCGATTTGGTCTTGGATGCCGGTTATGAAGTCGACTCGGCGGAATGGAGCTGTGAAGTTCACTTTGGTGGGTTGGAGGATGCCTTCTTTGTTGAAGGAGTCGATGTGAGAAGCCATGCCGGATAGAAGGTCTTCGGTCGTACGCATGAGGTCTTCGAGGTTAGCGTATGCCTGGTAGAACTCGCAGGTGGTGAACTCAGGATTGTGAGTCTTGTCCAGGCCTATAATCCGTTAGTTATATTACTAAATCGATTTCTGAATGTCACATACCCTCGTTGCGGAACGATGGACCGATCTCAAAGACTCTGTCAAATCCACCCACTACCAATCGCTTCAGCCATAGCTCTGGTGCGATTCGCAGAGACAGCTCACGGTTTGGGAACTCGGTGGCAGATGTATTAAATGGACGAGCAATGGCACCGCCAGCCCCAGACCCAATGATAGGAGTGCTAACCTCCATGAAGGACCGGTCTACAAAAAATTGACGCAGGTACTGGATCAGAGAGGCCCTAGCACGAACAATATTTGCCGCCACTGGATCGGCCAGGAACTGAACATGGCGAGGATACGGTGAGGTCTCGTGTGTGCTATTATGAACAGGGACATCATGGAGACACGGCGCAAGCAGCTTTGGCATCTCAGTCACGTCGACAGTGAGCTCACCGCGGCCTGTCCGATGTGGTTTACCGATTACAGCTGTCAATGCTAGTTAGTCCCTAGACGTCTCGAAAAAGACTCAGCAGACATACAGAATGCATCACCGCGACGAAGTAGACGGGATAACCTCTTAAATTCCGCGGGAGTGACGGCATCGAGCTGGCGCTTGTTGCACATGACTTGGATTTTATGGCCATCTTGCATGATATCGAAGAAAATCAATTTGTTCCCGGCAGTTCTATAGGTACGAACCCTACCTAACTAAATCTAAGTACAAGGAATATGAAGGAAACGACAGGCGCGACCTACCAGAGACGACAACCATGCCTTCTACTGATTCATTGTTGGCCAATCCCGCGAACCGAGAACTAAACTCGGCGCAGCTCAAAGTGCGCTGGTCCACGGCTAAGCGAGGGTAAGGGTTTGCCTGGGCATCCTTGACCTGGAGCACTCGTTCCTGAAATGCCTTTTCAGGAGATGAAGAGGAGCTGCCATTTCTGGTTTGCTTCAGTACTGTTAGTCGGGATCCTAGGGGGGACTTGATATTGGAATAATGGAGGCATGTTCTTGAACTTGAGATTTGGTCAGCTATATTCAGACCAAGTCATCATGATTGAGGTAGATGAGAGGATGTTTTGATCAGTGATTAAATCCAGTGCGTTCATGTTCTCCGAAGAGAATCAACTGCAGCGGTTCTGAAGCAGAAGGGAAAATCATCATAAAAAGGAGGATGGGAAGGGAGAATAACGTGAGAAGGGGAAGAATCCTACCTGTATCGTAAGCCCTCCAGGCTCAAAGCCCACCGAGAGCGAATTGAATGCATGGAGGGAAATCGCAATTCACATTGCGTGGACGAGAAGGAAAAAGAAGAAGAAAGGGCGGAAGAAAAAAATAAGAAGGGAAAACTCGGTGCGGTGCGGGTGGTCCAAGCTTCCGACCGCAAGACTTTCCGCCTTTGCCCTGATACTTGATACTGCAACTCCATCGTAAGTAATATCCACTCCCATCAACAATTCATTCTCATTTATTATTCCAGATTCAATACCATCCCCCAATACGTACAACCTCATCCACAATGTCTTTCCTCTTTGGTGGCCAGCCCAAGTTGTCCTCGGAGCAGAAGATTGCTGCCGCTGAGACCGAAGTCGAGATGATCGCAGACATGTTCACCCGGTAGGCGCTTATTGAAGAGGTGCAATGACTTATTGTCTGCCTCGTTAAAACTATACCAGGGGTTTGAAGCTAACTGTCCTTCTAACTAGCTTGACCGAGTCCTGCAATAAGAAGTGCATTCCGGCTGATTACCGCGAAGGTGACCTCAACAAGGGCGAGTCCGTCTGCCTGGACCGCTGTGTGTCCAAGTTCTTCGATGTCAATATCAAGGTCAGCGAGAAGATGCAAGGCGATGCTGCCGGAAAGCAGGGTGGCGGTATGGGCTTTGGCATGTAAAGTGACAATGACCTCGAAGAGAGCTTGCGCTGTTGAATGGATTACACGAAGGGTCGTTGTATGATCCTCACATCCACTGAGCATGCTGGCATACTACAATCTCACTTTTTTGTTGGGATATTGATTGGTTTTTTAAACGTGATGCACGTTTATATCACATTTGGTTAGTAGGCGATGAACGCCGATCTATCTATGTACAATAGGGGAAAAAAACTGGAACAAAAATGGGAAAAGAAGGACAATCCACAAGGTCAAAATGAATATTGTACAGGAATTTTCTCATATCATTGCGCAAAGCCGAAGCTGCGTCGAACCCATGTCATCCAGGAAACACTGTGCTCTTCCTCTCCCTTCAGTAAAGATTTGAACCTGGTTTCTACGTTGACAATATGTCGTTCGAAGTCAGACAGGCCTTCTTCCATGTCCTCCACTTTAGATGCAAGCACATGTAACTCATAGTCGAGTTTCGCCCCCAGAAGTTCAACGCGTTTGACGCTGTCGTTGAGGCCGGAGTGCTCATCCATCAGAATATCATTAGATGTATCTTGAAGGCACTGATAGTCCTTCATTCGTTCCAGGTAAACAGAACTGAGTTCTTCGTGTCGGTCGTATAGCACCTGGTTGAGATCCTCCACAGCAGTCACTTGCCGCTCAACCCAGGGAACAGTGAGCTCACCCATCTTGAGAATTCGGGAACTAGAAATGCACAATTCTGACGCCATGATTTCCTCCTGCATTATGGCCTCCTCAAAATTTGCGGTTTCTTTTATGATTGGCTTTTCACAGATGGGATTCCAGTGAAGCACCACTTCTTCAACCCAGCTAAAGGACAGGTGCCGAGGGCACATTTCATCTTTCCGTTGGGAGAAGGTTGCACTGTTCTCAATCTGCTCACAGCTCTGTGATCGTCGAAGAGCTAGCATAGCTAGGTCCGCGACTGACTCGGTTTGATCGCGATCCCCCTCACTCGAACCGGTGGTGGACCGGGACATAACTCGCTCTATATCTGACTCGTCATCTGTAGCTGCGTCAAACTGCGGGATATCCAGAAGGTCTTGTTGCGGGACGTGTAGTTTGTCCTCCTCTGGCGGTACGGACTCGATGTGAATCTCGGGAGTCTTTGCGTCCGAACTCGATTCAACTACAGCAGTAGGTTTAGATCTACTCTTTCGGTCATCATCTGGTCGGGGTTCTAATTCCTCGCCCGCTTTCGCATCTGGAAGATTGGACCCTGTTCTCGACTGAACCGCCGACAACTCTGTGTCGCTGTCGATGTGAGGGTTGTATGCAGCATCGTGTGTCAGTTCGATACCCTCTCGCGAGTGCTTGTTGTGATGTGAGCGAAGACCGGGTAGTCCGACTGCATCTTTGAAGCGACCTAGGCCAGCCCGTGCATCTGAGACTCTCTCACTTACGCCCTTCCTCCGATGTTCTTTGTCTTCTGCGGGTAGTGATTCGGGTGCCTTCCATTGCCTATTAAGGCCTGAGGGCACTCGCTCAACCTGTAAGTCCTCTGTTGAGTGCTTCTTCTGACTCGTCCAGACATATCCGCCCTGATCGTCGGTTGTGAACATCATATCTGTGCCAGGCCCCTGGGAGAATTCCTGCTCATTGCCATGCTTGCGCGACTTCCCCAACCATAGCCACTTTGCCCTTGATCCATAAACGTACTGTACAAAGATGTCCAGATCCAGGGTTTCAATATCTCCGACACCACCTTTGTCACGTCCACGAACCATACTCATGACCATCTCTCCTCCCTGTCCACTAAGCTCGGTCATGGTTGACTTGACAGCATCCGTCCATCCTTCGGTATTGGCAGCCCTTGCTGTGGCCCGGTGCAGTCGATCCAAGGTCTGTCGATCAAGATTGCATGACCGATGCATCCTCTGCGCTTTCTGGAAATTAGAAATGCCTCTTTTGAGGTTGTCAATGTCAAAAGCGTCCTTGCCGACCGGGGCACCGCAAGCATGTAGTCGATTTCGAGCACCAAGAAGAGTTCCTAGCAAAGCTGCGACAGTGGTTGGCCCTAAGATACCATCACCTAGTTCGATATTGTACAGATCAGTACCTATATCTGTCCACCAGTCCCTGATGGCCTTCTCTGTTACATCGCAGAGGAGACCGTCTACATACTCCGGCGCGAGCTTGCCAAATATCATTAAGGCAATCTGACACTGCTTGACCAATTCCACGACTGAGTTGTATAGGGGAACGCGTTCGCTCGTTCGGTATAGCTGATAGAACTTCGCTGCGGTGGCCGGCACGGGATCTTGAAGCTTGAGGCCTGCGCGACCAGCGCAACCAAGCCGTTTCAAGTCTTCATTGACAATGAAGTCCTCTCTGTGTTTCTTGATATCGCCTTGGGGCACCGGAATCACGGTCAGCGCTGACGGAAACGAGCCCAAGTCAGTCACCATGACTGTGCCCAGAGGCGTCTCCTTTTTCCGAGCGTGGTACTGCTTCATAGCGTTGAAGTACATCTTCAAGCGAGCCGACCATGTTTCTTCATTTGTAGGAACAACCAACACACCCACTATAACAGTATGTGACGGATCACCGGTATAAGTTGATATGACGAAGGTAGGATGAATGCGCGAGCAGGCCCATTGCTCTACAATGTAGATTTCGTAGCCCTGTAGGGTACAACGGCGGTGAAGGATATCTGTGGAGGGGTCTTCTTCCAGGTATCTCAGGGCAACGGGATCTGTAAAGACGAGTCTTTGATGCGGGCGCTCAGGACCTTTTATGGATGCAGGGCTTCCCCTGATGGGATCAGATGCCTTTTGGGAGTCTCGACGATCCAACAATGCAGCTGGAGTGCTGGCCTGCATAGCTATTGTTCAATAGACAACACCCTCTTTTAAGACAGGCCAAGAGAACAGATAGTAGATAAAAGGGAGAGAAGCATTGAGGGTGGACCACACCTTGGGTGGGACAGTTAGAGGTATACCACGGTAGCAGTATATTGGAACAGCTGTTGAGGCATATTCTAAAGCACAAAAGGATATAAGTATGAACAAAGAGGTAAAGACCTGCGGAGATAACAATGTCTACTGAACAAGCCGAGGCACAGGTAGCGACGTCACTGAAATAGGGCGGTGAGCATGAGCGGACAGTGAGCATCAATATTGCAAGTACTCAGTACTGTCACAACTTAAAAGACTAATCCAGTAGAGAAACTATCTGTTAGGCGCATTATTACACGGCGTTGGTTGCATTTCCGAGTCACTAGTATTTATTTTACTCAGCGACAACCTTTATCTCTCTTCTCCAAAGACAACCACAAGGGCTGAGCAGTAGTGAAAAGAAGACTAAAGAAGTGATCTTTTTTTCATCAAAAATTCCCCGACCGTCCGCTAGGACAGCCGGAAGCAGTCAAGTTGATAGTTTTCAACCAGCAAAAACACAATCTCGGATTACTCGTCACTGATATGCGTAAAACCCGTGCACTAGGATGAAGAAGAAAAGAAAAAGAGGTGGAAAGCTTGGGGGCAAGAAGGAGCATTTATACAGAAGGGAAAGGACGCTAATGACAAGCGAAGTTAAGCGACGTCGATCTATTGGTTAACCTTACATTCAAGGTATTTCCGAATTAGGATTAGTCTCTTGGCTATCACACCGCCCTGTATCATAAGGCACCAAGGCACTAACATCAAATACCTCGTAATATCGGAATGTCATCTAATGTCATTTGAATTTGAACTAATGATGATCATCTTTCCGAAGCCCTCAATACTTCTGATCCTCTAGTTTTGGATTTGCCTCTCTACTTTATGCACTGACCCAGGTACTACATATGGATGTATAGTCACATGACAATGGCGTATGATATGATGATTACCCGGAATTGGCGATGACCTCGGCGACTATTCTTTCACTCTAGATTTACTCAACGCTGCACACCAACATTTTCATTAATCTTATCTACCACCTTCCAGACATCTGTAATATTAAGCCTTTGACAGCGCCACAACCTAGTCTTCTAACCGCCTCTACATGGCCCCGCTGCGTTGATCGGGTGGTAATCTCAACTCCGCACCCGAAGCTCTGAGCACCCCCTCATCCTCCTCTTCTTCCTCCTCTTCTTCATATTTTGCAGCTTCTGACACCATGGATCTTGTGCAAAAAGAGAATGATCGTCTGCATAAACGACTGAAGGCTTCAGCAGGCATCAATAGTGTCCAGGCCACGATCGATCTGTTGCAGTCCGCTCGTGATGCCATTGCCTCTGGTCAGCATGTTCCCAAGTACCTCGGAGATGGACTCAGCTGAATCTCATGATATTGTGCTCTCTAGATCCAAACCAGGCCGCTATTACCCTAGCCAAGCTTCAAAATCCCGTCAAGGCGTCCTTCAACTCGATCAACGATACCCTTAAAGAGACCCATAGCGGTCTCAACAAGTACAACAAGTCACTTGATAAGGTAACTTCACACGCCAAAACTTAACACTAGATTTTCATCAAATCCTTTCAAGCCCAGATAGCTGACTTTTGTCTGATTTCTTAGCTCTTTAAAGATCGTCCTCTACCCAGTACCGAGGATGATGCTCTTTCACAGCAAGAACAACTCATCAACCGTGCTATTTCTATGCATCTTCTTCGTGAGGGCCAGTTCTCCGTCGCTGCTTCCTTCATCTCCGAAATTGCTGAACAAAAGCCTGTTGTGCATGCTACCAATTTCTCCCCACGCTCCCCGGAGCATGCCGCCAGCCTACTCGACCTGGACGAGGTCCCTTCCAACGAGATTCGAAAACAGTTCGCGGCCATGTACTATGTTCTGCATGAGATGAAGGAGAATAATAACCTACGACCCGCCATCCAATGGTCGCAAGAGAATCGGGAGGCGCTCGAGGCGCGGGGAAGCAACCTTGAGTTCGAGTTATGCCGGCTGCAGTTTGTATGGCTCTTCCACGGCGAAACGCATAACAGTGACATTCGGAATTGGCAGTCTGCTTTGAATTATTCCAGACAGTCTTTCCAACATTTGGTGCCCCGTTACCTCCGCGAGATTCAGCAGTTGACAGGTGCCATGGCGTTTTGTGCTAATCTGAAAGGCTCACCCTACAACCATATCTTTAACAACCCCTCGGCTTGGGATGATGTAGCACAGTCATTTACTCGAGAATTCTGCTCACTTTTGGGACTGTCTGCTGATTCACCTCTCTATATTGCTGCAACAGCTGGGGCTATCGCTTTGCCGACTCTTCTGAAGCTGCAGACGATTATGAAGGCCAAGCACACAGAGTGGACCAGCGAAAACGAACTTCCGGTATGGTTTCTCATCTGAATCCTTAATACCACTAGTACTGAAATGTCTTCAGGTCGAAATCTCGCTTCCACCCTCCTACCTATTCCATTCGATCTTTGTTTGTCCCGTCTCCAAAGAACAGGCGACCGATGACAACCCACCGATGATGATGCCATGTGGGCACGTCATTGCCGAAGAATCTCTCCGACGTATCAGTAAGGGAAATCGGTTCAAGTGCCCCTATTGCCCGAGTGAAAGCCACCCTAAAGATGCACGCAAAGTGTTTCTGTGACGGGTAAGCTTGAAGCGTTTCTTTTCTTTTTATCATATATTTTTAAAGCGGGGGAATTCGGACCATTCTCGGCGTTTAGGAAGGGAGTTCCCGGTCATATCATATCTTCTGTCTTCACATCTCTTTTTATTTGTGACGTCTCAGCTGTAGTTCTGCAGAACTAATGCAGGTTTCCACTCGATTCCATAAATTACCGCCACATCTCACCATGATCTAGTGAAGTTAATCACTTTTAATTTCCCAATCTTCTCCACTGATCCATTTATTTCCCTTTTGGCCCCGTTATTCCCGTGACCACGCGCTCATTTGGCGACTGAATTTTCCAAAGTCATGTTCTGTACGCGTTTCAAGCCTTTGTGACGCGTCAAGTCGTCCCTTTCCATTTCAAGTAAGATTGACAGTGGGTCCGTAGTTCATGTCTATACGGAGTACTCCGTACTGGCTTTGAATACCCTAGTCCTAGCTCCAGCATAAATAGCGTCCACATCCCCCCCCTGAGATGTTTCCGAGCTTCTATAATGTTCGAATCCTACTCATACTCCATCCCCAATCATCCCCAATCCTTCTCATGCTCCTCAGATAATTACCAATAAAGAAAAAGAAAAATTAAAATGTTCTCCAAAAGACCTCAAACACCAGGGGATCATTTTACCCGGTATCGCGCTTCGAAGATTTCTTCCGGTAATGCACGCAGAGCTATTCATGACATTACGAATGCGAGCCCCAGCTCCAGACGTCATCCTGTAGAGCGACGACGGAGGCCTCGGCATCCGCCAGATGTATCGTGAGTTCACGGCCATATATCGCTTATGGACATCTAGTATAGAAATGCGCCATGCTAACCATACCCTGTAGATCTCCGACACCTTCAACCTCTACAATCGTTATGATCCGTGTAGGTCCAGAGAAACGTCTCTTTGCGGCCCACGAGAGCATCATCAACGCATCGCCCTACTTCAGAACCCTATCCCAAGCACAGCCCCCATCTATCCCAACAACACACATCCACCACTCAGGCAAATACTTCAACCTTCCAGACGAACTTCCCGAAGTCCTATCCTGCATTCTTGAATTCCTCTACAAAGGCGACTACTCGCCCCGTCTCCGTCACAACGCAAACAGCCAAACATGGGAGCTAGAAGAGAACCAAAGCGAGAAAGAAGGCGATGGCGCAAGCCCCGGCGTGACAGTATACCATCACGGGGCTAAAGCGGTTATATTACGAGATACGGCCATATAGTAAGTCGGAGTCGGATTCCAACACCAACCCTAACCCTTATTCTAACAAATACTAACAATACTAATAATATCTAGCTGCGCCGCTGAAAAATATCAACTACCAGCTCTCCAACGCCTAGCCCTCCGAAAACAAGGCTTACACACAGGAATTCAATGCCATACAATTCTAGCCAGTGCGCGATACGCATACGCAAACACGCCAGACAACGAGTCGAAACTGCGAGCGCATTACCTTGCGCTGATGATGCGGTGTCGAAACACTTTCAAGCGTAGCGGGACTATGCAGGCTGAGATGGAGAAGGGTGGTACTAAGATGTTTTTCGACTTGTTTGTTGCGATGTGTAATTATATGGTATGTTCTTTCTTTCCTTGCCTTGGTTAGGGTTGGGTTGGTGAAGTGGCTAATTCTTTTAGGATGAGGTTTTTCCGGCCGATGCGTCTGTTTGTAGTTCTGCTACTGTTAAACGGCATAAGGTGTAAGTGACTTGGACATTTTATTGGATTTCGTATCATACTGGAAGGTGTTGGGTGGATTAAATGGGATATTCTAGGTTAGTGGCCCATGGTTAGGTAGTTTGCTCCGCGTTGCCGGCTATTCGTGTAGGTATTAATTGAAGCTTCTCAAAAGATGTCAAATATGTTTCCAACACACAAGTCTATGAAGTGTTACAGTAGAGAAGGAAAGCGTGATGTTCATGATGATTATATTCTATACTGGTGATGAATCGGTATCAATAGGTAGAAACTCCAGAACGACGAGATATCCATGGATCTCTTCAGCCGTCGGCCCTTGAAATTTGATTCGCTAATGCAATGTTTTGGTTAATATGATGCCAAGTCTCGTCTTCACACGCCGGTCCCTGGGAATGCGCTGTTATTCTTGCTCAGAACAAGGAAACCTCGCTCGCGAGCGATGTAACCTTTCATTAAGCCCTGTCAGAAATTTCATTAGCATATTGTTTATTTCCGCCGGTACTTTGATGGCTCACCTTGTAAATTAGGTTAGACAATAGACATTCAACCTCGTCAGTATCGATTGGGGTTCGGTTGGCATCAGGGGTTCCAATCCGTAGAGCAGCCGCAAAATGAGCTACCGGCACACGTGTACGCCGAACTGTGGGCGCGTTTTCTTCAAAGCCGCCAGCAATGAAAACCTTTCGGAATAGGTTTCGAAGAGCGATATCACGCCCTCGCTCAAGAGGTAGGTAAATTCGTTGCTTGACAAATTCTGCCTCGCCAGCTGCCATGGCCTCGTCAAATTTGATTAAATCACCCTTGCGGATACAATCCGACAGGGGACGGAATAGTTTTTCAAGTCGGGGAAATGGAGCAAGAAGTGCTTTACTCGGGAGTGTATGCGTGGTGACTAAATGGCAAGGGATGAGGTAAAGAAGAATCATCCTAAAATTCGCAAATTGATCAGTTTAGATCAGATTGTTCCGGGAAACTGGGTGACATACTCTCGGTTCTTAGGGGCATCCCAGGGGCACATCTTCCAGGCAAAACTAAGATGCTCTTCAGCCTGTCAATCTTGAATCAGTATGGCCTCACTTCAAGTCAAAGAGATCTTGTCATTACCTCAACATAATTCTCCTCCAAGAAGTTAATGAGACCAACGTAGAATTCAAAAGTAACGATATGGGATTTTGGGAAGGCTCCTAGAGCTGGAAGATCGTGTGACTGAGCCTTGAGAGCTCGGAGAAGGTTCTTTGTAAGGCCAATTGAGTCGATCTATTAGGAGTCAGCATGTGCTAAAATGTTTCCAATGGGCTGTCTCATACCTTGAAATAAGTCTTCAATAACAGATTGGTAATATTGTAAATACCCCACCTACGGGACTCATCAATTGGTGCCCTGGAAATTTGTCAGTAACATGGCCCTCTTATGAATAACCTAGGAGCTACTAACCGATCACTCAAGCACAATGTGAACATGCGGTTGAGGACACGAGCAGCTTCCTCTAAATTTTCGTGCTTTACAACCTCAGCACTATCTTCCCCGTATCCCATGGATGCTGTTGGTCCCTGAGATGCTGCTTCAACATCGGCCTTAATTGCATAGATACGCAAGTACTTGCCAACGGTGTACAAGCAAGGCAAAGTCCAGGCGGGGATACCACTAGAGTATCCCTTGATCAAAGCGTTGGACACTTTCTTCCAGGCATTGAAGATCCCGACAGCGGTTGCACTGGGGTGGCCGTCTGAATACCTCACTATTTTTACTACAGCTTCCCAGTATGCGGCAAAGATATCGAGCCAGGATTGTTGCTCAACAGTCGGTAGTCTCGGTATTTTGCCATAGAACTGGAAAAGGTGGGCATTCAGGTCGCGGGTCAGCTGTGTTGATGTGGTGAATCCGAGGAACTTGCGCAGTCGGCCGGGGTCACTGGGTGTCGGAATCGGGGTAAGAACCTCAGCAAGGCTGGTACCAGAGCCGGCGATATACGCCTTTCCAAAATCAGTGACAATCGTCATGATAGGCAGGCGACTGAGTTGGAACTTCTTAACAATGGAAATTGTGCAAAAAGCTACAAGGCTGGGGAAGGAAGTGAAGTATCTGCGGAGTACGTACTTTCAGTTGGAGAAGCAAAAGCAAGTGGGGCGCACATGTGGCTGATGGGAAGAGAAGATCTGAGTATGTAATCAAAGCGTGGCTGGTGAAATCAACTTGCTATACTATTCCGTAATAGGTTTAGTTCCAAATCATCCTCTCCACTCGCTTAACCGAAGGGCGGTAGCCCTAAGCACATTGCAACACACTTCCAGATTTCTCTCCCCCGACGGCCACACTAACGACTCAATCACCACAGCGACAATCACAGTCAGTACACCCCATTTCACATTTACGCTCGTTACTAACATTATTCTAGATGGGTGAGTGATTCTTTTTCCCCGATACTCCAATAATTTTCTCGAGACGACAACGGTGTGTGCAAACGGTCGGCGAAATACCCATACGACGCAATACCTATACGGCGCGATGAGGATGGAACAATTGTAACGACATGTACGACAGGGCTAGGACAAGAATGAGTCTCGTGAATTGGAAACACCATTTGGTGAAGAGATACTGCTGCCGATTAAGATCTACGCTTCAATAATATCTAATCTCGAAATTTTTAATATCGAACCGAACTACTCACAACACCTTCCGTTTTCCGTCTACAGGGATTTTCGCTCATCACCGACACACACCGTTTCGATCGAGAAGAGAAAGAGCTGAATTTACCAGCAGAAACAATGACTGACGATTTCATCTCAGGGCGTCTTAACGAGTACCAGGTCATCGGGCGTCACCTGCCCACCGAGGCTAACCCCACCCCCAAGCTGTACCGTATGCGCATTTTTGCGCCCAACACTGTTGTCGCCAAGTCCCGTTTCTGGTACTTCTTGGCTCAGCTCCGCAAGCTGAAGAAGTCCAACGGTGAGATCGTCAGCTTGAACGTGGTATGTGGCAGGAATCAATTTCAACACGACATCGAACAGGTACTAATTCACGCCATCAGATCACTGAGAAGCGCCCTCTCAAGGTCAAGAACTTCGGTATTTGGCTTCGTTACGACTCGCGCTCCGGTACCCACAACATGTACAAGGAGTTCCGTGAGATGTCCCGCACCGAGGCCGTTGAGGCTCTCTACCAGGACATGGCTGCCCGCCACCGCGCTCGCTTCGGCTCTATCCACATCCTGAAGGTTGTCGAGGTTACCGATGTCAACAGCATCCGCCGCCCCTACATCAAGCAGCTCCTCAGCAAGGACCTCAAGTTCCCCTTGCCCCACCGTGCTGCCAACCCTGGCAAGAAGCTCTACGCCTACTCTCGCCCCTCTACCTTTGCTTAAATGTGATGTTTCTGGGTTTTGGATTGGGAGTGTGTGGACGAATACCTACGTTATGGCCATAGCATGCATGAAAGAAATTGGTCGCACGGATATGGCCTTTTTGTACTCAGTTAAATGGGGGATGTCACTAGTCCCGTGTAGTGGCATCTTCAAGGCCAATTCTAAAAAAATTATCGGGTTCCATTTTGTCTTTACATGCCAGTCGTAACAAAATTTATGACATGAACAACCAAGAGAAGAGGCGTGTAAAGGCTCCCCCGCGGCAAGCAGTAGACCCTGATAGCAGTAGCAGTCACCAGTGATGCTGACAACTAAAGCACGATTATTCGGTGTTTTCAGGTTCGGACCCGAGCTTTAATCCGAACCCAAGCTCGAGCCCATCCATATAATGGCAACGCAGTCTCTCCATAAGCATAATTAATTGAACATTTAGCTAAAATAGCCCGGCACTTTTTTGATTGAAGGTCAATTCCTTACATGGGTATACAACGGACATTGACGCAATCAAGAATCATAGTACCGGTTGTTATTGCGTCATTCGTTGATACTAAAGCCGAGTAGTAATCCTGTGCGGTCCGAATTCTTCCTCAAAACAACTCTCCTACTCTCCCCTCAAAACACTTTATCCCCCGCCCTCTTTTGTTTCCACTTCATAACAAAATGTTCGCCCGTCAATCTTTCCGCAGCGCGCAGTCTCTCAAGCACGTGAGTCCCGAAAAACACCATCCCTGCCTATATTCCTCTAATCCTCTTTTTCAACAGGGCTTCCGCAAGTACTCCACCGAAGCTCCCAAGAAGTCCAACTTGACCCCCATCTACGTCGGTGTTGGTCTTGCTGGCCTCGGTGCTGGTCTATGGCGCTACTATGGTGACAATCCTGCTGCCGCTATTGAGCTTAAGGACCGCCCTAAGGTTTTTAACGGCAATGACTGGGTGGACCTCAAGCTCACGAGCGTTGAGGTTCTGAGCCACAACTCTAAGAAGCTGCGCTACGAGTTTGATGACAAGGAGGCTGTCTCTGGTCTTCCCGTTGCCTGTTAGTATTTTGAGGGGTGATGCATTGTTCATCTACTAACTTTTATCTCCAGCTGCTATCTTGGCCAAGTTCAAGCCCGAGGGTGCTCAGAAGCCCGTTATCCGCCCATACACCCCTACCAGTGATGAGGGTAAGCAATTATCAGCATTGAATATCTCTTAACATACCTAATTTTGGTCTTCAGATATTCCCGGTTACCTCGAGCTGGTCGTCAAGTCCTACCCCGGTGGCGCCATGTCCGAGCACATTACCTCCATGCCCATCGACGAGCGCCTGTCCCTCAAGGGCCCAATTGTCAAGTACGCCTGGACTCCCAACAAGCACGACCACATCTGCCTAATTGCCGGTGGTACTGGTATCACCCCCATGTACCAGCTTGCTCGTCAGATCTTCAAGAATCCTGAGGACCGCACCAAGGTGACTCTCGTCTTCGGCAACGTTTCCGAGGAGGACATCTTGCTGAAGAAGGAGCTCAATGAGCTGGAGAACACATACCCCCAGCGATTCCGCGCTTTCTACGTGCTCGACAAGCCTCCCAAGGAGTGGACTGGCGGCAAGGGCTACATCACCAAGGAGCTGCTGAAGACTGTGCTGCCTGAACCCAAGGAGGAGAACATCAAGATCTTTGTTTGTGGCCCTCCTCCTCTGTACAAGGCTATTAGCGGTGGTAAGGTCAGCCCCACAGACCAGGGTGAGCTCGATGGTTCCCTGAAGGAGCTGGGTTACTCTAAGGAGCAGGTTTTCAAGTTCTAGATTACCTACCCATGTAGAATATAGAACGGGTGCAGAAGCGCAGATATCTATGTGTACATTGATGCATCTTTTTTTAAGCGTGTTCGCTCCAAACCATCTTAGATTCGAAGGTTGGAAGGTTGGAAGGTTGGAAGTGGCGTGTCTATATCCGAAACATGAGGGAATATAACTGTATAACATGTTGCATCAATGAACTCTGTAACTATTAACCTTGAAGATCTCGAAAACCTACTGCATTTACCTGTCACCTGCAGTTAAGGTATGGATGGATCTACGACCTAAGGTTCAGATATTGCCAGGGTTCCCAACCTTCAATGTTGGTCTGTCAGTCACATGGGGATTCCAAGGTTGGGGGCAGTGCCCGGTGCTGACCCGCCAAATATATTGTGGTAGGCGCACCTGGGCACCTGCAACTATGAAGATTTAGCTCGTACAAAAAGTGGAAATATTCAAATTTAATAAAATTTAAGTGACGTGGAGTCTGGATTAGATCTTGTTCATTTTAAAATGGACAAACGACAATTTGGACGGCGCTTGAATAATGGATAGACCTCAGCTGCGTGGAGGTTTGCACCCGAGAGTAGGGCCTATTAGTGCCAAAGTGCCCGCAGGCCCGGGTACAACAGCTGAAACACTCCCCTAAAGTATGGCAGGTCAACAAACTCATATGGCCTAAGCCTAAAGTAGCCCAAAGTAGGCACGGGCAGTCTTCAGGCCGAGCATGCCGGGAAATTTTGGGGGTTTAGGGGACGGGGGCATATTTAGGTGGAGACCCCCCCCCCCCCTCTATGTGCGCCCACTCTTCACTTCTACTTCTCCCCGTGAAAAATTAATTTTCCCCCCAGCACCTCCCTAACGTTCGGTACCACCATGACTTCTCCCAATAACCAAGCCGAGGAGGCCACCGTCACCATTAATGTTAATGACTTGCGAGCTTCAAAAGATGCGGTATGCTCTAACCTCCCTTCCTTGCCCTTCTAATCCGGGGTCCCATCTCATCGCGCGTTTTCTTGCTGTTGTTTTCCTCCCACTTTTTCGCGCTTCAAACGCGTACCCGTAACCTCCCACTCCCGAAGCCCACAGAGAGCTTTGGAACCCCCATGCCCCACAGATGCCACCAAAGCTTCTTAATTTTCATGGTTGTCTTGACAACTTTGCATTTTTTCATCTTCAATTTTTATCTTATATGCTCCACAGCCAAAGGCTTTTGTACCGTCGAAAGTCGTCGGAACCTTGGAAGATGCCTCGGTACACTACTTACTGGAAGTATGCGATGCTAATTCTACTTTTTAGGTCCTTGTGCGCCTCATGGCCCTGCAGGCTTACATTGCCGATCTGACCAAGGCAACCCTTGAGCACTCTAACCGTCTCATCAGCGGTGATTCCAGCGTCATTGACCTCCCTCCCGTCCCAGCGGCGTTGAGCGGTCAATTTGATGCCGTGAGCCCCGTAATCCAGGCTGCGGGTAGCAAAAAGCGCAAGCGTGCCCCTGCTGACCCCAATGCTCCCAAGCGCGCTTTGACCCCATACTTCTTGTACATGCAGCACACCCGCAAGCTCATCGCTGATGAGCTCGGTCCCGATGCGAAGCCCAAGGATGTTTCCGATGAGGGAACTCGCCGCTGGAAGGCCATGGACGCCGTCACCCGTGCTGTAAGTTATCAATTTCTTTCACTGAATCGTTCGTATTCTAATTCCGCAACAGATCTGGAAGGATAAGTACGCTGAGAACTACCGCAACTACAAGGAGGTTCTGGATGCGTACAAGACCGACAAGGCTAAGGATGGCCCCAAGGCAGAGGTCGACGCCGACCCGGCTGATCAGCTGATGCTTGATGCCGGTGCTTCTGAGGCCGAATCTTCCATTTCCTCCGAGGCAGAGTCTGAGGAGGAGGAGTCCCCCTCTCCCGTCCAGTCTGTCAAGGAGAAGACTCCTCCTCGTAGCACTAACAAGCGCACCCGCCGCATCAGTGAGAACAAGGCCGCCACAAAGGAGACCCCCGCCAAGCAAACCTCTCCTGTGAAGAAGTCTCGTGGCAAGAAGGCCGACCCAGAGCCCATCGTGCCCGAGTCTGCCGCAAAGCCTGCGACTGAGACCAAGCGCAAGAGCAAGAAGCGCAAGAGCGAGGCTTAAAGTATGGACTCTTTTTATTTTCGGTGGTTCCGTGAAGACCAAGAGGCGCAACAGCGGTTTCAACTGTGTACTCTTTTTATCTTCGGTGATTCTGTGAGATGACCTGTGCTTCCTTTTATGTTTTATGTAAGGCGTTATCCTTGCGCTGGTTTTCGTTTTGATGTCAAAAGCTCTAAGTTGTCTTCGGGTACAATTTCGTTAGGGCAAAATCAATATCTCAAAAGTGCAATACTCTGTAGTAGAGAAGTAACTAACTAGTTAATAAAGAGTGTGACTAAGACTCCGCAAACTGTCAGATCCAATGGTTTGTTATCTCTTTATCTTTCGGGAAAATAAAATCACTCCCCGCATTCCAACCTCCCTTCTCTTGTCAATTCATGACCTATTCTTTCTACTCTCTGGGTAATCTCAGTCAGTTTGAAGCTCGGGCTCTACCGGTATCATGCAGCTTGTTCCGAAAGAGGTATGTAACCAAGTCTTGAGTGTAACGCATAGTTATGCTGAGAAACGTAGCTTGACAAGCTCACTATAACACACCTCGGGTTCCTGGCACAGCGTCGCCTTGCCAGGGGTGTTCGGTTGAATCATGCAGAGGCGGTGGTAAGTATGAAAATGTAGTATAATAGAAGAATGTGCCATTAATGGTCTACAGGCCTTGATCTCTTCAGTTCTACAAGAGGTAACTACATATAGACTTCCTTAATTAATACACCAATTGATCCTGACTCTACAGCTTATCCGTGATGGCCAATTCTCCGTCGCCGATTTGATGTCTATTGGTAAGACTATGCTCGGCCGTCGTCATGTCTTACCCTCTGTCGTTGCAACCCTGGTCGAATTACAGGTGGAAGGTACCTTCCTGAGTGGAACCTACCTGGTGACAGTGCACCATCCCATCAGTAGTGATGAAGGAGATCTTGAGCGTGCGCTATATGGTAGCTTCCTGCCCGTTCCCCAACGCGAAGCCTTTCCCGATCCGGATCCAGAGGACTTTGTGCCTGAGAAGATGCCCGGTGCTGTGATTCCGGCGAAGCATGCTCGAATCTCATTGAATGACGGACGCAAGCGTATTCGTCTGAAGGTTATGAGCAAAGGTGACCGACCAGTACAGGTGGGATCTCACTACCATTTCATTGAAACCAATCCGCAGTTACACTTTGATCGAGTCCAGGCCTATGGCTTCCGGCTAGATATCCCCGCTGGCACATCCATTCGTTTCGAGCCTGGTGATACCAAGACTGTCACATTGGTGGAGATTGCTGGGAATCGCGTTATCCGTGGCGGCAACAATTTGGCTCATGGGCCGATTGACCTCAGCCGTACAGAGGAGATTGTGACTCGTCTGCAGACAGCAGGGTTTGCGCATGTCCCAGAACCAACTGCAGATAGCGCATTGCTTTCCGGCTTTTCGATGGACAGAGAAGCCTACTTACGCATGTTCGGCCCGACTACAGGCGATTTGGTGCGCCTTGGTCTGACCGACCTGTGGGTGAAAGTGGAGAAGGACCTGACTAGCTACGGCGATGAGTGTACTTTCGGTGGTGGCAAGAGTATTCGTGATGGTATGGGTCAGGCTTCAGGACGTTCAGCCGCCGAGTGTGCCGATACTGTCATCATAAACGCATTGATAATCGACTGGACGGGTATCTACAAGGCCGATATTGGTATCAAAGACGGCCTCATTTGCGGAATCGGCAAAGCCGGAAACCCCGATGTCATGAACGGCGTACACCCTGATTTGGTGATTGGCTCATCTACAGACGTGATTGCTGCCGAGAATAAGATTGTCACCGCCGGTGGTTTCGACAGCCACATCCACTTGATCTGCCCGCAACAGGTGGACGAAGCCCTGGCCTCAGGTATTACTACATTCCTTGGTGGTGGTACTGGTCCTAGCACTGGATCTAACGCGACCACTTGCACACCGGGACCTCTTCACTTACGCCAGATGATGCAAGCGTGTGACAGCCTACCGATCAATATTGGAATCACTGGTAAAGGCAATGATTGCGGACGCCAGAGCCTCGTAGAGCAGGCCAAGGCCGGTGCGGTTGGTCTGAAGCTGCACGAAGATTGGGGCTCTACACCCGCCGCAATTGACAACTGCCTGGATATCTGTGACGAGTATGACATCCAGTGCTTGATCCATACCGACACATTGAACGAGTCTGGATTCGTCGAGCAGACCATCGGCGCATTCAAAGGCCGCACCATCCACACGTACCACACCGAAGGCGCAGGTGGTGGTCACGCACCAGACATCATCTCGGTTGTGGAACATCCCAACGTGCTCCCCAGCAGCACGAACCCGACCCGACCATTCACGCTAAACACCCTAGACGAGCATCTCGACATGTTGATGGTATGCCACCACCTGTCAAAGAACATTCCCGAAGATGTCGCCTTTGCCGAGAGCCGTATTCGAGCGGAGACCATCGCTGCTGAAGACGTGCTGCACGATCTTGGTGCTATCAGCATGATGTCCTCAGACTCGCAGGCCATGGGTCGCTGCGGAGAAGTTATCCTGCGCACTTGGCACACCGCGCACAAGAACAAGATGCAGCGTGGTCCCCTGCCCCAGGATGTGGGCACCGATAATGATAATTTCAGAGTCAAGCGCTATATCAGCAAGTACACCATCAACCCGGCGGTAGCTCAGGGCATGGCACACCTGCTCGGTAGTGTGGAGGTTGGCAAGATCGCAGATCTTGTCCTCTGGAAGCCTAGCGCATTCGGCACGAAGCCACTACAAGTCTTAAAGAGCGGCATGATAGCCGTTGCAAACATGGTATGTTTGAAAATGCCACATTATTCACTATCAAATTCTAACGATCTTCAAATAGGGTGATGCCAACGCCTCAATCCCAACAATCGAGCCAATGATCATGCGACCTATGTTCGGCGTATGTAATATCCAGCCCATATTTGCTTCCGCATTCAAACTCACAATAATTAGGTCCGTGTACCGAAAACATCAATCATGTTTGTCTCGCAAGCCTCCATAGATGAAGGCATCGTCCATACATACGGTCTACAAAAACGCATCGAAGCAGTAAAGAACTGCCGCAATATCGGAAAGAAGGATATGAAGTTCAACGACACAATGCCGAAGATGAAAGTTGATCCAGAAAGCTATGTAAGTTCCAGTTCCATTCAAATGACAATTAGATTTAGCCAGCTGATATCAACGCCCTTGTCAGACTGTCGAGGCTGATGGCATGCTGTGTGATGCTGAGCCTGCAACCGAGTTACCTCTCACACAAGCGTATTATATCTTTTAGAGTGTGATGCGAGTTGTGGCACTTGTATCACGGTCTCAATCATTGAAATTATCATTTAACAATGATTTTCTAGAGTTCTTTCTCTGGCCGTTCTATGATTCGATTCTATCATGTTAAGCAATGTCTCGATTCATGTACCACATCCATGGGGTGTCGAGCATTTGACATCATACTGGGAATAGGCCATAGCGAAGACGCTTACTGTTTATACATTGTGTAGCTATTGTTTGCAACGAAAGTGATTACATCTCTTGAAATGACTCTCTACCTCGTAATTAACCCCTTCCAATGGGGTTGTACGACTTCCAAGGTATGGCTGTCAAAGAGGAGACTGTCAGTCAGACCTTCCAAAAATCCTGAATCCAATCTCATTAAATCTCAGTAGAGATGTGAAAACCCCGAAATGGTATCATACAGCCAAACCCGAAACTCCATCAAAGACAAGGTACACAAGAAATAGATTAATCGTCATCATGGCTAAGAGCTCACAGCTCCGGTTCCTCTTGAGTATGACCACCAGCCGAGACGAGCGACACATCCTCCCACGCAGAGTAGGTTCCTCGTTGCGCGGCAATAAAAGCCGCCATACGGGCACGATAGCGAGCCATAACACGGTCCCGACCTCCTCGCGCAGGCTTCTGGGAATCAGACTCAGTAATAGACTCAGTCATAGACAATGATATTGTTAGTGTATCAGATAGCTGACTATCTTGCTGGAACCGAGAGGCAGAGTGCTGGCTGTGCGATTGCGAAGAATCTACGTCTCCTCCTTCGATCTGAAAATCGGCAAGGGTTGGTGAACTAAGCACTGCAGGCTGACGTTGTGTAACGGCTGTTCCTGAATCTTCTTCCGTCCATGAGGGGAGAGGGTCGATTTGCAATATTCCTGGATCGGCGTGTTCTTGCAGATAGCGGTGTGCCCTCCGAATGTCGTCACGGTTTGCGTGTTCTCTTTCTGGGGCAGGAGCGTTGGATTCATGTGTTGCTTCCATTGGTTTGGCTATGTCAATCATCTGCACGCTATGATCTGACTCTTCAGCCACACCGCTAGATGGTGTCGATTTTGGCGAACGATTTCTCGCATAGCGAGCTCTTTTACGCGTATGCTCTGTATTGTAATCCTCGTCCAGAGTCTCGTGCATGTGAATATCATGACTGAAATTATCGCCAGGACATAGATGGCCGAACAGACGTTCCATGGATACATTTTCGCTCCAGGAAGATTGATCCACTGTGCAAGGGTGGATATCATAAGGTTTCAAAGCGGTGACAAGCTCGCATAGCTCCTCATAAGATGAATGTCGTGAGTAAGGGAAGCGCTGATGATAGTTAGGATAGAAGGTCAAAACTGGGGAGGGTCAAACTCACGATCGTGTTCGGAAGATCCGCCTTATCGGCCCTTCTGTGACTGTTCAGATCGCTATCGCTGAGAATTGCCACTAGGCGCTCCAGAGAGATATTTTCTTCCGCTTGTACATCGAATTTATCAAGAGACAATGTTCTTTTCCCTGACTGGAATGCATCAGAGATTTTCTTTTGCGTCTGCAACAGGACATTTTTGTCAGTGATAAGCTGAAGACAAAGCTTCTCTAGCTCAACCAGAGCAGTTTCATTCGGCAGCTCCAGCTCGTGCGTCTGATACAAATCACCGATGCCACCGCCAGCACCAACTTCCGGTATTTCTGCACCATCAATTGAGCGATTCACGATGGGGACGATGTAGACTGTGTTGGGGCTGCGAGCCACTGGACATGATACACCAGGTTCACAGCTGTGTATCCTGCTAGACTCCTGGTCACTCAAGCAGCCGGCAACACCTCGATTACCCATGTTGAAGCCACAGAGTGCAGGTCTACCGCTAGAAGAGCCCGAAAGAGAGCGATAAAGTCCCATCTGATATCGATCCAGATGTACCTAGTCCGAGTCTCAACAAATCAAATATTTCAATCCAGTGATTTGCATTCTCTTACCGTAGTGTTCAGTGCTGCGGCCATTGCCAGCCATACCTCCTCATACCCGAATGTCCAGGCTCGAAAGTAGAAGATCGTGTCATCTGGATAAGCATCCAATTTCTGTAGTAGCTCTGCCAAGCCCTCGGCCTTGGAAGGAAATCGACGAAAGGGATCTGATGAGGCTGCAAAAGTGGTATCCAGATACAGCTTGTCCAACTTCTTCCGACCCAATGTGTACGGGATAAGGATGGGATGTCTCACCAAACCACTAACCCACCATGGTTCCGCTGGCTCTTATTAGTATTGGAATCACATAAAAACAGAAACAAAACCACTGACCTCGAATATCTCCCGTGTAGATGATTGTTTTGCCATCTCCCTCAATAAGGAACATCACAGCCCCGCAGCAGTGGTTCGCATCGAACAGAGTGACCCGGATCTTCCTCCGGGGGGTCAACTCTATTTCTGTCGGTGTATTCAATGGAATCGGACGCTGGGGAGAGTCAGCTGATTGTGCTTGTGAGGAGTGGAATAAGCACACACCAATAATCTCGCCAGATGCTTGTAATGCAATCGACGAGACTCCAAGATGCCTTTCTGAAAGTTCATCCGATGCGGGTACTTTTCGATCCGCAGTAGCAGCTGTTTCAGATCTAGTTAGTGGGTATCACCATTGGCCAACTCCCAAACATACTTCACGCGTGGCTTGTGAGCAGTAGATGAATGGGATTCTGAATGATTCCAGTCCAAACAGATGATCACTGTGGACATGACTGAGGAAGCATGCAAGTGGTGGTCGTCCATCAGGGGGTTTCCGAAAGTTATCAACTGAGTTTTGTTTAGTGATCAAATGGACATGTCACTTAGCGAATCACTTACTTTGAATATCCGGGAATTCTAGGGCAGTCAGTCCTGAAGAATGTAGAGGGAATAGGTTTACCTGTCACGATGCCATCAAAGGTCGACATGGATGTGTTGTCCCAGAAATAAAACCGAAATTAAAGATAAAAATGAATAAATCGAGGCGCAGGACAACACAGCATAACACGTTGGCGTGACACCACAGAGGCTGAAACTAGTGTTAAATTTCCCCCTCTTGATTTTATTTCTATTGCTTATCCCGCTTCCTTCATTACCCTTCATTCTCCCTATTAATCCCCCCATTTCTGGAGCTCCTTCCTCAAAGGTCCTCCTCCCTTTCCTATGCTTTCTCTTTACCTCTGAGTTCTCTTCTCCTCTATCTTGTATCCTCTGCTCTTAGCCATCCGCCATGCGTAAACCTTCAATCTCACAGCTCGTCTACCAGAAACTATACCCTCGTCCCAAATCAAATGATCCAACTTCATTCTCATCTCACATCACTCGTCACCTGGTACCAGAAGTGCGAATTGAAACACACTGCTTCTATGGCCCTCTGGATTGCATTGAAGCGCAGTATCCAGGCCTAGACTACTCCTTTGCTCCACATCGCATGCGACTAGGTCGCTTCCAATACCATCGCCGGCTCTTCCGCGCATTCAATGAGCTAGGTTTAACTGCTGACGAGATTTCAGAGCTCTGCTGTTGGGAGGGGACCAAGTCCGCGCGCATGCGGTATGAACGGGAGAGTGGAATCACCGTACAGGACACAACATGTGATAACGTTGAGCGAGAAATCCCTGAGATCCCTACAATTACAGTACACGATGAGTGGCAAGAAGAAGAGCTTGACTTGAACCAGATCCCCGAAACGGGAAGTGACGATACAGTTCGTGCCAGTAATTCCCGCAGCTCTAGTGTTCTCTCCAACTACAGAGCTCATGAATTTGATGATGACACAAGTGACGAGGAGGTGGAAAGCTGTGGTGTGGAATTGAATCACCGACTCCTAGCTGCGATGGCCGCGCGCGACCAGGGTGTCGATGTGCCTCTAGATGAGGACTGGGAACAGTGGTTCAAGGAATCTGGCGAGCGCGGCGGATATGAAGAGATGGTACAGGCTATTCGAACCAACCAGCCCTTGAATTTGATGGCTGTCGCCGAACCCCCGGCATCAGTGCGACACGATACACGAGCAAACTTGGCGGCCACTACTGCCCTTGCTGAAGACTTCCTTTACTCGACATCTGCCAATGCCTTCACCCCGAACCCGGTACTTCCACCGGCTACCAACCCTTCCACTGGGACAGCACGTTGATTTTGGACAACCTCCAAAAATGACTCGATGATTACGATTTGCATTTTTCGGCGCATTATTTCCCGCTGCATCATAAAATGGCTTTATTTAATTGTTTACCCGAAGATTTTTGATATCAGCGCATAGGTTCTTACTTTTCACAGATTTGGCCATGTTTATTTGCGAATTTCCACAAACACATTTTTCATACAGTTTTCTTGGGGCTGAATTTAAACACCTGGGTATCGGAATCCATTTAAAAGGTTGGAACGTAGAATTGAGCAACAAAGTACTCTAGGTAGGTGGTTACAGAGCAGCTTCATATGAGCAGAGTTAGAGTGACGGGCTAAAAATGCGGAGTTGCGATGGACCCGCCGATAAGCCTCGACTTTCAAGCTTCAACTACGCATCGCGACAACTGAACTTCTCAGCCGGACACGAATCAATAGATATATGACATGATCCTTTGACTTGGATTCAAACCACCTAGTCGCTTACCCCGCGATCTACACCCCTGTCCTCAGCTCGCATGCGCGCAGCACCATGATAAAAGCAATCTTCTACAGCAAATTCGACACCCAAGAGGGTAACGAAGACCACCAATCCTGCATAGATAACTGCAAACTTACCATTGTCTCATTCTCCCAGGCCCAAAGGTCGTCCACCAAGTCCCAGATGGCGCCATCGTCCCCTCAGCAACAGCGCCCGATCAACCGCTCTTCATACCTTTCTCCGACATATCCTTCTTCGTGATCCCCCGCCAGGAGCTATGCGGAAACCTCTTGCAGGTCTGCACTAACGGCTATCGTATCCTAGGATATCCGATCTGCATGAAATCGCCGCGATACGACCGCAATGAGTTCATCTTCAACTTCTGTATCGTGTTGGCTGACGAGGACGATTTCAGCACGTACAAGAGCGTGGTACAGAAGCTGGCAGACTTGATGCATGGCTTGGAGGAACAAAGTGGGTTCCTCTCGAGGGATTTCTCGAAAACTGGCGAGGGGAAGGTCTACAGCCTTTGTGAGATGTTGATGGAGGACTTGAATAATTATTGCGAGTGCATGATTCCCATTGGTAAGTGGTTATACGTTGAGCTTTGCAGCAATATGACTGACCTATTGCAAACCAGATGAACTGAACACCTTGAACATCAAGCTCTTCCCAATCTATCCCTCTCCTCCACCTGTTAAGGCCTGGTATGTCCCTCTTTTCACAGTGCGATACCAAGCCTTCATGGACGAGAACTGGGATCTAACACTGCAGCGGGTATGATCTATATAACTGCTTGAGTATAGAGCTATGTACTAACAAATCTAGATCGTACCACACATAAATGGCATCAATAGCATCCGCATAATATCCATTTTAGCCGATACAGACTTCTCCTTAACCTGTCGCGCAATCCGCCATCTACTATACTACGGCTGTCTATTCCTACTAGACATCTTCTCCTTCTCAGCAATATACGCTCCAACAGCACAATTCAACTCTACAATCGCCTCAGACGAAGCCATGCAACTCGAATGCGCCCGTTACGTCAATACCCGTTTCGCACCACACTCAGCCGTAAGCCCTCAGTCTGCCTTACCAGCACTAACAGCCGCCGCCACCGTCGCAGCAGCAGCAGCAGCAGCTGCTGCTGCCGCAGCCGGAACAAGTAGCAGCAGCGGCGGCGGCGCAGACCCACTACCCAGCTCACTCGCCGAAGTCCCAAGCATATCCCGCGACGAGTCCCGCTTCGACGCAGAAGAGATCTGGCCATTACTAGGCGACGCAGAATCAAAAACGCAGGCCTCAATACCAATAGGCCAGTCCAGCATCGTCGACGGCGTGGGCATAGTTGAGCTCTACGCCAGCCTCAAGCAAGGACAGAGCGTGAAGCAGTGGTACGCGCAACACAGCCGCGAGCTAGCCAACATCGACATCCGGCGCTTCATCACATTCGGCGTCATAAAAGGCTTCCTTTACCGCGTACACAAATACGCCTGCGCAACAGGCCAGCCGGCCCCAGTGCCGGCTCCGCGCAATGCAAATTTGTCGACGGGACCGTCGTCCCGTGTCACGACAGGGACTAATACGCCGTATGCCACGTCGAGTATTGGGGAAGAGGGATCTCATTCTGCCGCTGCGCGACATGAGCGTACATCGTCGTTTAATAGCGGGAGTTATACTGGTACTGGGGTTGGGAATGGAAGTACGCTTTCTGGTGTGTTTGAGGATGACGAGGATGATCCGATTGATGATAAGACTTTGGGGAAATTTTTAGATGGTATGCATAGCTTTGATGAGATTTGTACTGAGTTCGAGATTGGGGAGCGGGAGTTGACGGCCAGGTTGAAGAGATATCCTGGGGAAGTGTTGATTCTACATCGGTGAGAGGCATCGGGTCTATGGCCAGGGTCTCAGTAGCATGGATAGCTGATAAATAGATACCCCTTTTTAATGTGAAATCATTTACAATATCAGAAGATATACTTGTAATGTTATTCAAGTTTCTCGAAATAAACGCCCCGTCCGTCATTGCAGTCATTAGTTGAGCATTAGAGAATATCCATCAAACGAAATCAAGGTAAAACCAGAGAGCCCATGTCTGGAGCAAGAAATAAACAAAAAAAAGGGGGTATCACAATGGTTTCACTCTTCGTCCCAGGCTTCCAGTTCGGCTTTCTCGTACTCAATCATCCCATCAGGGTCAAAGATAGTCTCGCCCGGCTTGGGAATACTAGTTTTAATATCTTCAAAGATAGGGAGGAAAGCATCGTTCCAACGCTTGCGACGATCCATGACGATCTTAGCCGCGTCTCCAACAGCTGGACGAGAGACGCCAGCGCTGGCGACACCGTTGGGGGCACCGGGGCGGTTTTTGGCCTGAGCACCCTTTTTGCTCTTGCCCATGGTGCGCGTGCGCTTGAGATAGGCCTGCTGGACTTGAGAGTCAAGGTCGTCTTGGATGGTTGTGAATTCTTGCATGGCCATGTGTTCCTGCGCGGTGTGGAGGATGCGGGCCTTGCGCGCGTTGTTGGTCACGACTTGCTTCTTCAGTTCACCTTGGAGAAGTCGAAGGCGCTCAGCGACTTCGTCGTCGTAATGCGCATCGTAGTCAGGGTTATCGTCGGCTCCCAGGAATCCGATGTATCGCAGCTCGGCCTTGGCGCGCTCGTCCAATTGCGCATGGTCAAGTTTAGCAACAGAGGTCTTGAATCCGGTGGGGGAGGCATCGCGGAAGGCTGTTGCGGGTGGGAGGGGTTTGCCCTCCGGCTTTGTGTCCGCGTCGCTGGCCGGTGGTGGGTCTATGTCCATTGCATCCAGTGAGCCGTTTGGTGCATCATCGTTTGAAGAGCCCGCATTCTCATCGGGGAGAGTACGGTGCTCGTAGCGGAGAAGAGTACAGAGGCGGCTAAGTAGAGGTCCAATCGAGACTTCGTTGTTTTCGGTCTTGTCGTCGGTCAGCTGTTCAATGCTGCCTCGGCCCTGGTTCAGCGGCAGTTGATCCTTTTCGTCTTGCGTCTGGTCATAATGCATGCCGTCCTCCTCTGCCCATATTTGGCGATAGTGTTTTTTTCCACGGCGTGGGTTAATAAACGGAGTCACGCGATCTCCCTGTACTGAGTTAGTCGAGAACAAACTGTGGAAATGACATTCTAAAAACTTACTCGTTCTTTCAACCAAGCGATATCCTCCTCCATAAGAGGCCGGATGAATGGCTCAATGTAGGCCTGGAAAGTGTTGGCGCTGACCTGGTTGGTCGGCTTAGCATGGACGTAGTCTTGATCAGGAGGCTTGCCAGCCATCATATGGGCGAGATCGCTCTTAGGGAAGACGGTAACACTGTAGATTTCCTTCTTCTCGTCATCGGTCATACCGGGGACAATGTCACGAATGTGGTAGATGGTCGGATCGTCGAATTTGAGGGGGTTATCGCCGAATATTTGGACCTGGGGTACGGCAGGTTGGGGTTCCGGCTGTGGAGAGGATTCACTCGAGTCTGAACCTGGAGATTTAACCTCGGCAGCACCATCAGTGTCCACAGCGGCGCCATTGGGCGACATCATTGAAGGAGGTGAAAGAGAAGAGCTTCCCTCCGATGCCACCTTCTTCAAATTCTTAGAAAGCGGAGAAGCCGCTAGTATAAAGTTAGCAAACAAGAAAAAAAGAAGAAAAGCAACAGAATCAAATGGAAGTGTCGAAAGCGGAGCAGTACTTGAGGGTGGGAAGATCGATCAACGGGAAACGCAACCATGATCCATCACGTACCTCTTTCAACTTTAGCTTCAGCACCGTCTTGACGGCTGCTGTCATGGGTCCCATTATTCGAAGATCTTTCTTCCTTAGAACTCCGTTCCTTGCGCTTCTTGGTTTTCCCTCTGTGAATTGGATCTTCTTCTTCATCTGACTCCCGCTTCAGCTTCGAGCGAACAGAGACCTCACGACTGAGATCCTGATTCTCCAATACCTCCTTCCTCTTCTGTGACATCTCACGCATGCCTGCATTACAAGCGTCCCCACGGTTATCTGCCATGTCACTCAGACTCTTAAGGTGTTCCACTAGGGTTTCGAGAGTCTTGGAATCGGGGATGTTAGGCCCGGCCACCAGGTCCAGCAGTTCCGCATATTGGCCATTAGCCTGTTCGATAAGCTTCGCGACATCTTTCTCGAGATAACTGGGGAGAGAAGCAGGCAATACGGCTGTGGGAGCGCTGCCAGTATTCGACGGAGTGGTATTGCGACTGCGGGACTGGCGCGCGTCACGGCCTTTACCCTTGCTCTTGTACGCTGAAGGCATCCTATGAGCTAGATAGGCTTTTCAGAATGTTGAAATTTTGGACTGGTTCCGGCTGAAGTGGAAAAAAGTTGTATAGAGTGTAGGGAAGTCGGCAGATGGAATGATTTATGACGCGAAAGTCGAAGGAGGGAAGCTCATGCTGGCCTGGTTCCAGCTCACAGTTCAGTTGAATGAGCACCTGCAACTACTCATTGATATCCCTGTCACTTAAAAAAAATTGGGGTCAAGATTAAGCAGAATGATGCTGATGATGGCACGGTGAATCAATTAAGTCAGGTGTAATCATGAAGCTTGACGTGCCCTTGAACGAGGAACACGTGATTCTGGCGTTCTTGGCACGTGATTCTGATCTATGACTTCGACTTCATTGGGACTTAGATAGTATTTGACATAAGGTTACATGTTTCAGCGTCTGGTGAGTCATGACCAGACTCTGTTCAGGACTAGGGGACTCCGGAATAGCCTACAGTTCGGCCTCATCGAGACAATAGTTACTAGTCAGATGTGGTAAATGTGGCTGAGTATGGAATAGTTACATACCAAGGGATCGGCGTCGCCGAGGCTTGATAGCTTCCATATTGAAGGTAAAATGTGCGAGGCTAAGTTTCACAATTAATCAAATGTTCTGAGACTGATTCCTGAGATGTTATGGTCTATCTCTCTCTCTCTCTCTCTCTCTCTCAAGTTCAAATATTGAGCTTATTCACATCGACTACATTCAAACATAACATTGGAAGCTCAATATATGTAGGTGGCCAAGTCCTCGAATGTTCCAAGGGTCGAAGTTTTGAATTCAGCCTTAGAATTGATCTAGCACTCGTGAACTGTTTTTATTGCCTTGACACATGAGTTCTACTCAGTAAGTCTTTCTGCACACCAACCTTGAAAGACATTTACCGGCTGTTAGCCCTTTGGGTACCGCATTCGGCACTCCGCAAACGGCCTTCCTAATCCGGCAGACTTGATCCCCCAACATTAAATTCATTTTTGACTGGGTTCGGGGTAATTATGTATTTTTAGCCGAATAAATAATAGCATAATCTTGAGCTTGATCTAGAATTCAATTGTGCCGCGTGGTCTGCGAATCTACATTCTTGTAGGCGAACTCGATTCGTCTTTGCATTCTTTCACCAACATGCGGAATTGGCCGTGTTAGGCGAGGTCCTACGATTGCAATTCAAAAACATTCAAACAAAATGAGAAAGCTCGCTTGTTGTAATTCCAAAGTACTTTCCTTTTTTCTCTTCTAGTTAACCTATACTTGAGGCAACTCCCTTCAATTGCTTCCCAGTGCTGCACCTAAATTGATCCTTGCATACTCCCAACCTTAGAAGGTTGATACATGTGAAGAGTCCGAAAGATGTCGCCTACAGCCCCTGATTCGGCCGTTACTGTTGCCACGCTTTTTGCGGGCCCAGGCAGTGCTGCAAATATTACTTCATCGGTTAATGTAAATAAACCTCCCCGGAATGTCGGAAGAACCGTGGAACAGCAGCTGATTCTAGTGACCTTCGATGTAGGAAAATGTTGGATTCCGATTCGTGCTCGATCGGACAGTTCAAACACTGTCAAATAAAGGACTTCCTGATTCTGGAACTGTATCTGGTCTTCTATTTGTCCCAGATCTAGAGCCAAAAGATCCATGCAATGACATTTTAAGTGCATACATACCAGCCAACGTGACCCGCTACAAAGACGTTTCGGAATTCGGCTACCCCGTGATTGGAATAGCTCCTTGGGTTTCGATTGAGTGCACTAGGTCTTTTTTGGCTGCCTCGCGGCATGTTAGCTCGGAAGCTCTCGTATTCTTTCGGCCATCAGTCAACGATACGGAGCTGCCGCCGCCACCTGGCGATGCACGATGGTCTTTAAAAGACGGGGGCCGCTGGAGAATTGAGAATTCTTATCCTATCTACGCAATCCCTGGTCCCTCTGGTTCGATTTTGATGAAAGAGCTCTCCTTGATTTCAGACGGGAAAGCAAACAGCAGCACTTATAAAAAGAATTGGGAGTCTGATAAATATCCCCAGAGTGGAAGCTCGCGACTCTTCACAATGATTGATGCCGGTATGTCAATATCTATGCTCATCTACAAGACCATCTTTCTAACCAGAGATAGAATCGCTTCCTAGCTCGTCACCAAGTCTTTGGAGTTTTGTCCTTGCGATATTAGGAACTATCGTTGGCTTGAGCTTGATTCTTCTTGTAATATATCGCCTGATTCAGCGGAAGAGAAGACAAAACCTGCGCAGGCGTATTGACTCAGGTGAAATTGATATTGAATATCGGGCATTGAGCCAAGTCAAGGTACCACGTGAAGTTGTTGAGAAGATGCCGCTCTTTACATATCCAAATATGTCGTCAAATACTTCCCTCAACAAAGAAGAGATCAACACCGGCATGGAAGAGATCGAATCTAGAATCGAACACCCTTTGCCATTACCTGAGGATGAGAAAAATGAGCCTCGGGGCATTACTGGATTAAGGAAGCCCCAAGCGGCGATCATCAACCCAGCCACCGACGATCAGAGGGCGCTATCCTCAAACCCATACCGAATGAGCCATACTCAGACTACCTGCGCCATCTGCCTAGATGACTTCGTTATCGGAAGTTCAACTGTCAGAGAACTACCGTGTGGCCATATATTCGACCCTGGGTGCATCGATCCATTCCTTACAGACAACAGCAGTCTGTGCCCACTATGCAAGAAAAGCGTATTACCGACCGAATATCATAACATTGCTGTGACAAATGCTATGGTTCATCACACTTCACGAGAACGGGGAAATTGAATATTGAAGTGGCCATATTTTACGAGACCACTCTGTGTCGAATATCGACTTGCATATTTGTAGATACATTAGCGGTGTTTTGTTTCTTTTTTTTAGAGTGCATCGCATATGTTCATTGCTTCGGAAGGCAAATTTAAATATCTTTTTATTCTAAATTATTTGAAGACATTTTATTACATCTCAAAAGACCAAATCCTCAAAGACTATGTATTCTAAAATACTAAATAAGTAGTTAAATAACTAAATAAAACGAGTACCAACTGATAAGCCATCCAGAACAATGTGGGCCAATCGGTTCACGTGATCTAAATGATTGACCAATGAAATATGCCAAGACCCACACTCGGTTAATCACTAGCGCACACAATCCATCCTCGACATTTGACCTCTCTTCCTTGAAACTTTTTGTAGTTGCGACACGACAAAACCGACGACCTAAGCCGACAAGGTACTATTCCATTCCAATACACCATCAATCGATGCAATTGTTAACGACTTTTCTTTCTCTCTAGATGGGTGCCCTCAAGTACGTCGAAGAGATCCAGAAGAAGAAGCAGTCCGATGTTATTCGGTTCTTGCTCCGCGTTCGCTGCTGGGAGGTGAGATAGAACCCCTGCGACCCCCTCGATTGCCTAACATCTCCGCCGAGCGCTCGTATGTACATAGCCAAAGGAAATGCCTGTAAATCTGGTATTACCGTGCGGCTTGAACGAACCTTTTCGGCGGAAATGGTTTTTTGTGGCACTTAAAAAAGACTTTCATTCTTGATCGTTCTTGTGTCTTGCTATACACTCGTTGAACTTTGCTGAGAGTGCATCAATATAGCTCCGTCAGCTGAATGTCGTCCACCGTGCTTCCCGCCCCTCGCGCCCCGACAAGGCCCGCCGTCTCGGTTACAAGGCCAAGCAGGGTTACGTCGTCTACCGCATCCGTGTCCGCCGCGGAGGCCGTAAGCGCCCTGCCCCCAAGGGTGCCACCTACGGAAAGCCCACCAACCAGGGTATCAACCAGCTCAAGTACCAGCGTGCTCTCCGTGCCACCGCTGAGGAGCGTGTTGGCCGCCGTTGCGCTAACTTGCGCGTTCTGAACTCCTACTGGATCAACCAGGACTCCACCTACAAGTTCTTCGAGGTTATCCTTGTTGACCCCCAGCACAAGGCTATCCGCCGTGATGCCCGCATCAACTGGATCTGCAACCCCGTCCACAAGGTACGAATATTTATAATTGCAGATTTTTCCCGTGTCACGTGAGTACTGACAATTTTTTCTTCTATAGCACCGCGAGGCTCGTGGTCTTACTGCCACCGGAAAGAAGTCCCGTGGTATCAACAAGGGTCACCGCTACAACAACACCAAGTCTGGTCGCCGCCACACTTGGAAGCGCCAGAACACCCAGAGCTACTGGCGTTACCGTTAAGTGCATTAATGCACCGAGCGGTGGAGTATGGGAAAATATTGGCTGCATGTGGTTATCTTTTCAAACAATTCTCACTCGACTGGGTTTGAGTTTAATGCAGACCAAAAGGCCCTGTTTTTAGCCAAAAAGCCATCTTGTTTTATGTTCGAATTCCCCCTTTTTATTAACGAAGTATGACTGGTTCAACTCCATACTCGGCCAATTGTAGAGACCTTTAGATGATTTTAATCTTGACTGTGCTGATCTCTGACGGTCGATTAGTTGTACAAATGCTCATTTGAATGGAAGATCGAGGGTCTCTCGCTGGCTGCATATGGCTGTTGTCGCTGTCTATACCCTTAAATATGTCAAGTGTTCATCATAATCATCTGGATATGCCTTTTGTTTTTCTTTTCAAGGTTTCCAAGGTGGCTATGGCTGTGGTTAATGAGAAGTACTTGGGTAGAAACCGGTGATTTTTGTATAATTTCGTAAGTATATAAGCCATATTAGTTCTTAATTCTAACGACATATGTCCTTCTCAGCTCGAATTAAACCTAATCCTTGGAATGTTTCACTATTCCGTATTCATTTAGTTAACCACGTACTAGTGACGCCAAAAATAGCCTGAAGTTCACACCTCAGGCAGAAAAATAGGTACCCTGTCGCCGCCTTCCCAATCCGTCTAAGGTCACTATGAAGTGCTACAACACTACTCTCGCTCTTTGTGACCGTTCTTTGACTCGCTTTGGGATTTGAATGAAACCTCGGGTTCCTTGGATTTCTAGTTTCCTCAAAAATAAAGTTTGCCTTTCAGAGAGTGTCTGTGAACGGAGCCAATCTTCTTCCACTCGGCTACTCGTCATCCTCAGCTCTACAATTTTTAGTGTAGCCTGTTCATCTCCAAACTTGTTTTCCAAGATATAAAAGCTACTCCCTCAGCTTTGGGCGGACACGTGAATCTCTATGCCATCCAGGTTCGGACATAATTCACCAATCTCTCCGATCTCGAATCCCGACATCACTGCTTTCCCCGCAACGCAAGAGAGCAACTCACGACACACCTCAAATACTCAGAATGCCCGGACAATGGCGCAAATAATTGGCTCTTCGCCTACGAGTCCATTTCGTCCCGGCCACTCCCGCTCCATCAGCCACCCGTTCACCCCTCCATTCTCCGCACTTGGGAAGAAGTTCGGAAAGAATGCGCGCAAGCAAGCTAAATGGGATTCCGATTCTGATTCTGACGAGGCAACATATACTGGGAATTCTGCCGTGATAAGCCCTGTTAAAGACCAGCCAAAGGGATCAGCCAAAGGAGATCTCGCCGAGGCAAAATGCCAGACCTGCAACTCGACCGTGCGGTGGCCAAGGCATCTCAAGGTCTTTCGATGCAGCACTTGCTTGATGATTACGGACATCATTGAATCCTCCCATCATGGAAAGGAACTACATAATCATCCAGTGGAGCGACAGCATAAACCGGATGCTTCAGAACCCCCGATTCCACCGGTAGACGACCCAAAGCCAGGTAATTCATGATGGATGGACTTGTTGGATAATTTGCTGTATTGACCTAGCAAACAGATATAATACTATCGGCCAGTCAAACCAGGCGTTTGCTTGATGGATGTCTTTCGATGTACATGGACAGCCTTCTTGATGGACCCCGTTCAAGTATTCATCAAGATGACGGTCGGCAAGGAAGATCTCAACCATCAAATGGAGATAAAATAACAGAAAAGGGACGCGGTCTCAGCCCCGCTCATGTGTCACTACGACCACCAGGTCCACGAGACAGTCGCAGCCGAAGTACATCTGCCCACCGAGAACGACTAGACGTGACCAAAGAAAACAATCATCTTTCATCACCTCACAAGGGTCACTGGGACAGTAGAGATACGCCCGTTCGGCCCCGCGCCAGCTCAGATTTGCAATATGGGTCGAAGACAGCACCCGCGAATGGCGAGAAAGAGGCTCATGAAAATCGACCTCTAGTCTTCCAGCGGCTGGAGAACTATATAATAGCCGCTTTCAAAAGCGTTGACACTCTCAATTTATCATTTCCCGCTTACAAACCAACAATTCGATCCTCCAGCAGCGGTAACCCTCCAAGAATGAAACTTGATACTACCACAGTATCAGAATCGTCGCCACTGTCCCCTGTCTTCGAGCCTGATGCTAAAACTCTATTACTGGGGGACCTAGCCGAAAATTCATCTTGGTGGATGCATGAATGGGCGCAGGCTGATGGCAAGATGTCAACTGCTAAAGAAATACCTAGCCATCCGTCTCATTTGGTGTCATCTAAGAGTCCTCGAATCAACTGGATCGAGTTGGCTCAGTGGTATCAGTTAATATTGACTGCAGGTAGCACTTGGGCCGAGAAATGGACAAACAAGATGCCTGATTCAGCACGTTCTGAATTGGATCTAGCTCGGAGAAAAATATGGGAGTCGATAGATCCTTCATTTATTGAGAAGGAAATTGCAGATGCTCGTTTACATCTTCAGCGGACGCTGATGAAGGCCACTGAGAATCTTCTGAAACGTCCACGGAAAGTCCTGAAAAAGCCTGAAGATACAAGATTTCTTTTCATACTCTTGGAGAATCCGATGCTGTCGTCGCCGGGATTCTATTCTCAGCGTCGAATTGCCCAGGGATCTCATCGACACGATCGGCGGCCATCGAAAGGGAACGTGCGACCAGCCGCCCGGGAAAGCAAGTCAACACGCAAAGAACCATCCGTGCCGACGACTCGTAAGAACGGCTCCGATAAACACTATGGTATTCTCAAGCGGATCTTAGGCCTGATGTCCCATCTGCCCCATGATTGCCACCATCATTTTGTGTCATGGACTGCCCGCTTCTCGCCTGGACAACTTGAACGACTGGTCAGCCTGGTGGGTGGGTTTGTCACGTATCGCTTGACACGTCAACATGGCCGCAAACGTCCCGATGCGATTATTGATACAGACGACCTAGTCCCAAGCTTTGCTACTGCTGCAGGAAACACTCCTGCCGAATTACATGCCGCTATAAACCGAAGAAATGTGAACAAGCCGCCGATTAAGAAGAAAGAACCGCCTATCATATATACAGAAGACTGGCAAATCCGGGCAGCCTCAAGGTTTATGGCTTTGCTTTTCTCGGCAAATATATCCTACTCTGGGCAAAAGATTGACAGAAACCTAAAGCGAAGCTACTCCAAGAACAATTCTAATCCCATCCCCATCAACGCTTTCTACAATACCCTGCTGGATTATTCAGACCTCTTGGCCGACTTTGAAATTTGGGAATCCAAAAGCTCAAAGTTCTCGTTCTGCCAGTATCCCTTCTTTCTCAGTATCTGGGCAAAAATTCACATCTTAGAGCACGATGCCCGACGTCAAATGGAGGTGAAGGCTCGCGAGGCATTTTTTAACAGCATTCTCAGCCAACGCCCAGCTAGCCAGTACCTTGTGTTAAAGGTGCGACGGGATTGTATCATTGAGGATAGCCTCCGCAGTGTGAGTGAAGTTGTGGGGTCGGGACAAGAGGAGATCAAGAAGGGTCTTCGTATCGAATTTCTTGGAGAGGAGGGAATTGATGCTGGAGGTCTACGCAAAGAGTGGTTCTTGTTGCTAGTTCGCGAGATCTTCGAGCCAGATCACGGTACGTTGATTTATGAATCAGGCTTGACAACTTCCGTTTCTAATATAAACCAGGGCTCTTCATATATGATGACGACTCAAACTATTGCTACTTTAACCCGTATTGCTTCGAGTCATCAGAGCAATTCTTCTTGGTCGGAATTCTACTTGGGCTCGCCATTTATAACTCCACTATTCTTGACATAGACTTGCCACCATTCGCATTCAAAAAGCTATTGGCAGCTTCCCCTCAAAATGCCACGCTGAACGCGACACAGCGTGTTAGATTCAAGAGTACCCTCGAAGACCTTGCAGAATACCGGCCTGTCCTTGCCAAGGGGCTTCGGATGTTACTGGATTACGAGGGTGATGTTGCCGAAACGTTTTGCTATGACTTTGTTGCCCAAGTGGATAGGTATGGAGAAGTGATTACAATTCCTCTCTGCCCGGGAGGCGAGAAACGACAAGTGACCAACTCGAACCGGCGCGAATTCGTCGATCTATATGTCTACTACATTCTCGAAACTGCCGTTGCTCGGCAGTTTGAGCCATTCAAACGGGGTTTCTTCACTGTCTGTGGAGGTAATGCCTTGTCATTGTTCCGACCTGAGGAAATTGAGTTGCTGGTACGCGGCTCAGATGAGGCACTTGACGTCATGTCGTTGCAAGCTGTGGCAACCTACGATAACTGGTCGAGTTCTCGACCTGAATCCATCCCGGTGGTGCAGTGGTTCTGGGAACTATTTGGATCTGCTGGCCCCCAGGACCAACGGAAAATCTTGTTGTTCATTACTGGCAGTGACCGTATTCCCGCCATGGGTGCTACAAGTCTCTCAATCCGTCTGGCTTGCCTTGGCGACGACTGTCCTCGATATCCAATTGCACGAACCTGTTTCAACACACTAGGCCTTTATCGCTACAGCAATAAGGAGAAGTTCGTGGAAATGCTCTGGGACGCTGTCCTGAATAGCGAAGGATTTGGCCTGAAATGAGTTTTGCTTTTTCTTGCCTGCTCGGGCTCATCACGATTATGATTTTTTTACATGAAAGGAGCTGGTTACCTTTGATTCTTTCGTTATGCATCTGGATGCTGTTTTATTTTCTATTTTTCCAATCCTGAGTACCAGGTGTACACGAGGATACCTTGTTGGCTTCTGCCCTGAATGAAATTATCTGATAGTGCTTTCTATTAGAAGTAAAAATTTCCTTGGCCAGAGAACTGATTCGCCCAGATTGGTTTAGATCAGGTATAAGGCTGTGTGTCTCTTGCTTTACGATTTCAAGTTTCCAGATCTGATTCCATTTGTCGATTTCAGTTTGGAAGAGAGGTCAATATTCTTCTCAGAAAAGAACAAAGTCTGTCTATCAAATTTACCCAATGAATGCTTTAGTGGTAACGAGAAAAACGAGCCACTATTCCAAGATCTTTGGCTTTCGGTCAACGCCGGGTCAAAGTCAGCAAGGAATGAAATTGGTCATTCAGCGCACAATGTTCCCTGAAGACTCCAGTTTTTGACTGGGTGATCGTCATTGTCCCCTTCTTTTGCATGCCTCTCATCGCCATACACATATGAACGCATTCCACAACCATAGCCACTCCTTCAGGGTTGAGGACATCATCGATCGCCTGCGCCACCTCCTGGGTAAGCTGTTCTTGCACTTGGAGCCGCCGGGAAAATATCTCAGCGATACGTGCAAGCTTGGATAAACCAATGATACGGCCCCGAGGAACATATCCTATATGAATCTTGATAGAAGTTTGGTCGGTAGCCCTCGAGAGTATATGAATTGAACCTTAGAAAAAGCAGGGGCTGAGGCGACGTACTTTGCCCATGAACGGCACGAGATGATGTCCACATAGGCTGTATATTTCAATGTCCTTGACGAAGACCAATTCGTCGGCTTTGACCTCAAATATAGCGTCGTTGACGACGCTCTCGAGGTCAAAACCATAGCCTTAGGTGAAAAAGCATCGCTCGAGCGTATCTTTCGGGCGTTTTGAGCAATTCAGGGCGGTTTGGGTTGTCAACGAGGCAATACAGCATTTTCCTCACCGCAGCTGCAACTTGCATCTCTTTATCTTCAGGTGCCTGGCTGGATGGCTTGACTATGATAGTAATTGAGGAGTTAGATTAACCTGGAGTTGATAATGTGTAAATCATACCTTCAGGAGTTGCATTAGGGTCAATTGTGGAATTCATCTTCCCATTCCCTATCTCATCTTGTTCATCTAGCGATTTCACAGCATTTGAGGCCATTTCGTTATGGTCTGCTTCGGGTTTCATATCGTTTGTTGATGGCAGTTAACTGATGTCCCTTTTCTAGACCTTGAAATGAAAATGGGTAAAAAGGTAAATTTAAGAAACAAAAATCTAGAGAATGAAACGAAATGAAGATTTATAAGGAGCTCTTCAATAAGTCAACGGGGTGTAGTCAACAAAGCCCCACATTCAATGTTGAGCGGACTGCTGCAGTACCCCCAGGGCCCTGATGCACAGACACATGATAGAATCAACCAAATAGGCATCAAACAAAGATATAAATACCTATAGCATTGTCTAAACCAAACCATTCCCAACATCTTTCTACTCACACTCCTACAACTGGCATGGCTACCCTCGACACCCTCAAGCGGGCTCTAAGGCAAAAAGCCACAGAGTCCTCATCCAAACAGCCGTTATCAGACACACAGTACAGTGCTGGCTTTGATATTTTGAAAGACTCAGAATGGAGGTTGTACCAAGAATTTGTTGTACCTTAACTATCTCAGCTACTCGGCCCTCTCTTCAACTCATGTACCGATATTTTGATACTAGAAGTTGTACCCGGCCCGCAAAGCGTACTTAGATATCTTCCTGATGATCTGAGAAAGAAGATCAGGAGATACGTTGCATTTGAGCCTAACAGCCAGTTTGCTACGAGGATGGAAGAATGGTTTCGTTCTGCCCCGAAACCACTGCCTTGTTTTGAAAGCTTGCTCGACATCCAACGAATCCCATTCGCTCTGAAAAGTCACAAAGGTAGCGGTATGGTCGAAAGGGTTGACCTTATTCTATTCTGCAATAGCATGAACAGCATGACACTAAAAGCTAGGTTTATCGAACGGGCGATGGAAATGCTTGTTGAGCGCCCCGAAGTTAGAATAATAGTGGTTTCCCATCGCGATTGTAAGCGTGGATTTGGCGCAGTCATTGTCCAAAGCCTTCTAGTCTTCGGTGGTGCTTGAAACAGGCAGTTTTGCGGTGACATGATCCTGGTTCAGACTAAAATTTATAGGAAAATGGAATTATTCAGTCATTTTTGCATCCTCTTAGCTCTAATTAATCTCTTGAATTATTCTCTCCTTCCAGGGTTATATAAGAATCTTCCTTTAAATATTCGTCCTACTTATATTTCCCTACTTATATTTCACAAATTCTGACTTAATGCTTCAATTCTCTCTCAATATCCTGTCACGTTATTATCACCTACATCTCACGCAAATCTTGGAAGTCTGACACCTAGTTGTATTCGAAGATTACTTCAGTCGTAAGTTTCTCACTCAATATACCGTCACCTCATTCTTACCTAGGCATCCATATCTCACTGCTCCCACCTAACAATTAACTTTCAAAGTATTTAAGCTCTAAACCAGCTGTCTATCTAAATCTGAGCCAGTGATATTCTCTATTAATCTCCTTATGCTTATTTTTGGAATATACCACTTTTCTTTCGGCTCAAGACTAGTGAGAAAGCCCAATCAAAATCTTCAAACTAGCAGAAATCCAGATAATATGAACAGCCTAGACATATGAACAGCAAACCTTGAATGTCAACTAACCAGGTTCTTTTCCGCCCAGGATAAAGAAGCTTTAGAAGGAGAAATGTGAAGAACTACTGTTCCTGTCTGATATTAGCTAATAGATGGTCATGATGAAAATGGCTACTCTGAACGCGAGAGACTTAGTTGATGTGCGCAAATTGAGTCGTCCTCAAATATCTTGTTGAGCAGAATGTTGCTCTGTGAGCCGCACATCACTCAGTATGAAAACTACTGATATTCAAATCGCTGGGAAGAGTACGAATGGGCAACAGATCGCCCAAATAGTGGCGCATCGGGTGTTACGGTGGTGAATCTCAGCAAGTACCGACTCGGAAAACTGAATATCATGTGGTCTGACAACTTGGGCCGTGCCACGATTGTGGGATTTACTCCCAAACACGCCCGAGAATGAAGCCTGTTGGGAGTTTACGCCCCAACAGGGAGGCTCTCTAGATATCTATTATTTGAAGATCTGACACCAAAGTCAAGGAGCACAATTCGGACTTCACCTTGGGCGACTTGAACGTGACAGAGGCCTTCATGGATCGGAATCCAGAGGATGCTCTCAGAACACGGCAAGTCTTCTAGAATTTTCTCACAATGCAGGGTCATGGAATGATCGACAGTTGTAGGATCAAGTGGCCTGAGGAGAAGGATTCCTTCCCCACACAATCTTCGCGTATTGATCGGATCGATACCACCAATTCTGTTTTCGGCAGTGTATTCATTCAATGGGAAATTCAGCACACGCCAAATCTGTTTGATCATTCGATGAACTGGGTCAGATTTTGTCCCAGGGGCAATTGGTGCTGGGACAACATTCTAGTATAGACTAGATGTTGTTCACGCGATAGGTAGGGACCAGACTAACGGTATTTTCCCGGAATTCATGAGATCCACATCGGCTCTTCATCTTCATGCCGAGACAATGGGCAGAGGTGAGAGACTACTTTGCCAACTAGGCTTTTTGCCCACGGAGTAAGCCCCGAGAATCCTTGTGAAAAGACAGGATTTAACAGTCTGACAGGTCAAGTGCAAAATGAGCTACCCATCAGCCGATACAGAGTGAGAAAACCGGGATGAATCCCGAGCCGAGGGTTATGAAACTAAGAAACTTACGGTGTCAAGACTGCCACCTGGAAGTACTTATGTCATGAATTGAATATTAGGGCCCAAGTACACGGGCCGAGTACTTCTGTTCCGCCTCTTTCCCCTAATCAATTTCCCCGGTTTCTTCGGCATTTACTAGCCTTAATAAAAAGTGAAAAGGAAAAAAAGGAAGTCACTCTTGATCAAATAAAGAATCCGGACCGATGAACGAAACATTACTATTTGAGTAGAAATCTCGATTATAAATACGAATGAAGTGCCGATGATTACCCAGGCTAATTTTTTTTGAGGTAAGTGGCATGCTCCTTGACTTCAATTTTATGCGCTATTTATCCAGCCAAAATAAACCAACAAGTGCCGAAACCCCGGATTTCGTAACCCCGCATCTCCCCACAACCCTATCCTAAAACAGTGTGGGTTGAAATTGCTGGGACTTGGACCTCTTGTGTAGAACCAGCAAGTATTGCCGATGATGGACTCCCGCGCCATGTTGTCATCCCGGATGCTTACTTGTGCCATGACCGTTCAAGCTTCTCTTCAGACTCTAAGTTGACCACTATCTACCATAGGAATGATATTTAGCCCAAAAAAAAAAAAAAAAGAAATGAAAATTTATGAATCCTTGCGCTGATCATCTTTGTTTTCGCCGCTAGTTCCGTCTTGGGGTCAGACAACTTTCCAGAAATCTTTCAGCCCATCCCCCCGACGATGGCTGAAGCAAGTAATACCGAGGTTTACCCTGACATTTAGTCACCAAAAACTTAGAAGGGCACTAGTAAACGAACAAACCTTCTGATTGAAGGAATCAGCCATAAGCTAGTATACAAAGAGCGAGAAAGCCGGGATGATATAGTGACTTTCCCAAATTGGAAGGTTCTTCCCCACAGGGGAACTACAAAGCTAGTATGAATCAGCATCTGGACCATCCGTGCTCGGCTAACGAAGAATCAGATGCCGACGACGCCTTTTTCCGAGCGTGGTCAACGTGGTGTGACCGTGCGCCTCTTTGGATGACTGAAAGGAAAGGTATTTAAGAGGGACGCAGGACCTCACTCTGTAGATCATCATTCCAAGTTTCATTGAATAGTCCCTGGCATAGAAAGCGAGCAATATGTTTACGCAACTCGCAGCAGTGGCCATTCTGGCCGTCTGTGGACTTGGTAACGCCGAAAGTAACATCACGTCCGAGACTGCCTTCTATGGCCTTTCTCCACCTGTCTATCCCTCCCGTATGCTCTCTGTTTCCTGTTTCGAGGTCAGCTTGAAGAATTGATAAATGGATGAGACTAATATCATGCAGCCGATACGAAGGGAACTGGTGATTGGGCTGCGGCCTACAAGAAGGCCCAGGTGATGGTGGCAAAGATGACCTTGGAAGAAAAGGTTTGCTTGACTGGCAATTCCATCTTTGTACTTGAGCTAATTCTTGCAGAATAACCTCACATACGGTATTGATCAAACCCTGAATGGATGCTCTGGATGGATCCCAGAAATCTCTCGTGTGGGATTCACCGGCATGTGTCTTCAGGATGCAGGAAACGGTGTTCGGGGCGTCGACTTTGTGAACAGTTATCCAAGTGGTCTTCATGTTGGTGCTAGGTAAGAGGAGTCGAAACCTTCCTATTTGACCAAGATCTGATTCTCCCACAGCTGGAACAAGACTCTTGCCTATGATCGTGGTTGGCACATGGCTGGTGAATTCAAGAAAAAGGGTGTTCAGGTGGCTCTGGGACCTGTTGCTGGACCTCTGGGAAGAATTCCAACCGGTGGTAGAAATTGGGAAGGTTTGTATAAGATCATGCTGAACTTTCAAGGTTGCAAGGCTAACTTCTGTCAGGTGCTTCTAATGACCCATACCTCACTGGTGAGATTGCTGCGGAAACAGTCAAAGGTACTCAAGCGCAGGGTGTTATTACCAGCTTGAAGGTTAGTCACTGTGTGATCCGACTACAGCAAATGAGACTGACCTGAATGCCATAGCACTTCATTGGAAATGAACAAGAACTATACAGAATGCCCAGCACCGATGCCAATGGCGAGACTATCAACTCTGTTTCTAGCAACATTGATGATAAGACTATGCACGAGCTGTATCTCTGGCCCTTCCAAGATGCACTCAAAGCAGGTAGCGGAAATATCATGTCAGTCTTAATCAAGAGGCAGCCACAGAAACCATGACTAACATCTGAATTTTAGGTGCTCATACAATCGTGTCAACGGATCCCACTCTTGCCAAAACAGCAAGATGATGAACGGACTACTCAAAACGGAGCTTGGCTTCAATGGATTCGTTGTCACAGATTGGGATGGCCAACACTCCGGCGTTGCTACTGCAGAGGCAGGCTGTGATATGGCGATGCCGGATGGGCAGAGCTTCTGGGGAGCAAACTTCACTGAAGCCTACACCAACGGAAGTGTCGCAGTATCCAGACTCAATGATATGGCTACCAGGTAGGACCAATTAGGCTCAGGAGTATGCTTCAGGAACATTTACTGACTCACAAGCAGAATTATTGCCGCTTGGTATCAGATGGGCCAGGACGCATCGACATACCCCTCACCTGGAGTTGGCATTCCTTACAACGTCAGTGAGCCGCATACTATTGTGAATTCTCTCACAGTCGATGCAAAGCCAACAATCTTCGAAGGAGCTGTTGAAGGCCATGTGCTTGTCAAGAACAAGAACGCGCTGCCCCTGAAGTCACCCAAGCTTCTCTCTGTCTTTGGTTACGACGCTATTGTACCCGCACAGTACATGCCGAACGGACAGTCAAGTGGAAACCTATGGGCAATGGGCGAGGAGACAGTCCCATTCCAGGCCGCTGCAATCTTTTCAACCAATAATATCACTTACCCGAGCGATTACCAGGTGGCCTACAATGGCACCCTCACCGTGGGCGGTGGCTCCGGCGGTAATTCGGGTCCTTACATCAGTTCGCCTTTGGATGCTCTCCAGCAACGTGCCTATGAAGACACTTCTGTGGTCTATTGGGATACACTAGTCAGCCCTGCCCACAGAGGCGTTATGGAGTCATCAGACGCCTGTCTCGTGTTCATCAATGCTTTCTCAACTGAGAGCGAGGATCGCGCGGGTACATTCGATACCTATTCAGATGACCTGGTCAACACAGTCGCAAAGACGTGTGCCAACACCATCGTCGTCATCCACAACGCCGGTATCCGTATGGTGGAGAGCTTTGCCGATAATGAAAACGTGACCGCCATTGTCTATGCTCATCTCCCCGGTCAAGACTCAGGTCGTGCGCTAGTCTCTCTACTTTACGGCGAGAATAACTTTAGCGGAAAGCTGCCCTACACTGTTGGCAAGCTGGAATCCGACTACCCTGCTTTCTGGAATGACATCAACGAGACTCCATATGGATTTTTCCCTCAGTCCAACTTCACCGAGGGGGTGTATATCGATTATCGTCACTTTGACCTCAAGGGAATCACACCTCGATACGAATTCGGTTTTGGTCTCTCTTACACCACCTTTGGATTCTCCAATCTAGCTGTTTCGTCTCACTCAGTCAATGCTGCCGAGTTCCACAATGGAGAAATTGAGCAAGGTGGTGCCGTTGATCTGTGGGATAGACTCGTGACAGTCACCGCAACTGTTAAGAACACTGGCAGCAAGGTTGGTGCCGAGGTTGCTCAGCTTTATGTTGGGATTCCCGGCGGCCCCGTTAAGCAGCTCCGTGGTTTCGAGAAGGTCAAGATCGCAGCTGGCAAGTCAGCCAAGGTTTCTTTTGACTTGACTCGCCGTGACCTTAGCAGCTGGGATGTTGTTGCTCAGAAGTGGGCTTTGCAGAGTGGAACCTATAAGCTGTATGTGGGTTCATCCAGTCGTTCTCTGCCCCTCGAGACCAGCTTGACGGTTACATTGAAGTAAGACATTTTTATGATCATGATTATGCCCTGTACATAATTGTTTAATTTTGTGTTTTCTTTTGATTTCCCTGGTCTTCAGGAATCTATTTTGATAGTTCAGTCAGTGTACATCAGTTGGAAAATGATTGTTTTTTATTCCGACTTTATCCCAACGTAGTAGTATAACGTGATGAATGGGAACTGCACTGTTTTCTGCCCACTATGGAAAGTCCAATCGGAGAGGTCAAGGCCTGGCTGATCCAGTAATGTGCGAACTTCATTCGCGGTACGGGTTCGGAGACAGGAGATGAGCCCGTCGAACCATATCGTAAATGGTGCCACAGGTAAGATAAATGTGAAGAAGAGATGAACAGGCGAGTTCCAGTACCAGACTAGCGATACGAAGAAAGCCCAGAAAAAAACCAGAAGCGAGCATAGGCATGTCCAAAGCTCGCGCGCCGTGATTTCGAAAATGCTAAAGACAGTTAGAGACAGATCCGAGAAAATATGGCATCAAGAGGGATTTAAATTACATGAAGGAATCAGCGGACTCGATTGCATTTTTCAGGATCCCCGCTGCGTCTTTGTCTCCGAAGTGGTGAAAACAGATATTGAAGATCCGGCACTCTTTCTTAGTCTTTGCAAATCTCGGGATAGCCCGTGCATCAACCGGAGTCTCAATAAACGTCACATTCTGCTGTTTTTTCGAGATGCATTCCCATTCTTCAACGTGCGGGTAGAGATCGCTCAAAACGAATTGAACAGAGTCTTTGCCCTCAGACTCAAGTTCTTTATTGAGTTCTGATTCCAGGACTGGCGTAGGTCCACCTGCACCAGCGCAGATATCCAAGACTGTATATGAAGAAAGGTCTTTTAGATGCTCTCTGAATACTGCGCATGCCTGTGTGGCCAGACTTCCGTGGCTCCAGCCGGGAATTCTGAGGTTCCAGAGTTGAGTTAGAGAGAATTGTTCATGTTGGTGAAGCCAAGATGGACACCATGTTTGATCACCAATTTCAAGAAGCTGTGCTCGAGTCCAAGGCATGTTTAAGCAGTCGATCAAAGGCAAAACAGGTATAATGAAGTTGTTGGGTTAATTCCCGCCAGTTATTACGTAGTATTGTAAAAGCTTTACAATACAGGCTTTTCGGAAAGTGAAAAATACGTACTTTTATTACGTCGGACTGGTCTATACAAATGAAAAATGGAAATTTGAAATTTGTTTCTGCTTGAAAGAGCAAATATCAATCATTTCAATACATCTAGTCCTATGCCGAATACCAGCTCTAATGACAGCTCTCGAGCTTCACTCTTTTTGGCATACCAATAGCTAGGTGTCTGGATAATCAAAGATATCAACATAAGCTCTCCCAAGATCTTGGAGCGGTATCGATCACTATAAGTTTCGTAATTTCGTTATAAGGCGATCGAGAGCACGTAGATGTGCGGTATGTGCAAGGGTGTAATTTTGCTGAAAATGGCAGCTCCAACATCAACATCAGGTCATACTGGAGGGTTGTGGACATGGAGGCGAAGCCGACGGAGTAGAAATTGGAGTCATCCTCTTCTTGCTTAGCTTCTTATTTTGCAACATTTTATAAAGACCATTGCGTGAAAGCTTATTGTCAATCAAGGAAAGTTGGTCTTTCACTGTGATTGAAGGATTCTCTTCAATAGCAGCATATAGCCTCTGTCTCTCTTCTTTGGTGAGCTTAAACTGTCCACCAGATCCAGTGATACGAGCATGATCAGTACGCTTGGATTCCATTTTCAGCGTGTAGCCAATTGTCGACTTTGGGATATGAGGGAACGCTTTATGGATGCGCTTAGCACCCCAGCCATTTACCCGCTTCAGCACACATATTTCTGCGCGCTGAATAGGAGTGAGTTGTTTTTTGCGAGCTGGAGTCTCCTGGGCTGGAGTGGGATCTGACATAATGTCATATTATGCGGAGTAGATCCGAGACGATAAATACCACGCTGTTTGACCAGGGGCAAAGTGGGGAATACTAAAGAGTTGGGAGCTTTTCTGACCGCTTCTCAGATTTCTTGCTTGTAAGACGTATCCTAGAATAAAGATATTCACACTGTTGAGTGAACTTGGAAAAGCTTAATTACGGGCATTTTGCAGATCTGGGCATGAGAATGCCCAATAAAATGAAATCTGTAATTCAACCTAATAGCTGGCATAAAGTACCAGAGTCTAGATGAGCTGATTTGGTTCCAAGGTCTAGGAATTTGCCGGCAGTATAAATCCAATTCTTCAGTATTCCATGGGTACGCGAAAGGCGGTCAAAGTATGGTTTCATTATTCTCCACTTCAGATCATCCCATGTTGCTGATGCACAACAGCAAAAAGCAATCATGAAGGTTATCATTGTCGGCGCAGGTCTAGGTGGGCTATCATGTGCAATTGCTTGCTGCCGCGAAGGTCTTGAAGTAGAGATCCTTGAAAGATCCCTAGAAGTCGGCGAAGTGGGAGCAGGAATCCAGATCCCACCGAATGGGACCAGAATCATGCGCGACTTCGGGCTCCTACCCCAACTGCTCGAGAGAGGGAGTCAAGTTCAGCAGGTTGATTTTCGAAGGTACAAAGATGGCAATCTGTTGCGAACAATGCCATTTGGAGAGAACATTACAGATGAATTCGGGGCACCATGGATGTTAGTAGTTGAATCCTGATCTACCTTGGTCCTTATAGATCTTAAAACTTAATTAGTATTATTCATCGAGTTGACTACCACCGTATTCTCCTTGATGAAGCACTTCGATTATGCGCTTCTCTTCAACTGGGAGCTGAAGCGACTCATGTTTCTATTGAAGAACCGTCGGTGACTCTTGCTGATGGGAGGATGGTATCAGGGGATGTTATAATCGGTGCTGATGGTATGCTGAGGATAGTCCTCGGGTCATACTTTTAAGACCACAAGCTGACATAAGTAGGCCAAATGTCTACAATTAGAAACACAGTTCTTGACGCTGAACATACTCCAGTGCCTACGGGTGACATGGCTTATCGAGCGACCTTCTCCAGGAACCAGCTCGAGGCTCTGTGTGATGACAAAGTCAACGCTCTCTGCCAGAAAATTGCCGTCACAAGCTGGCTAGGACCAGATAAGCACGCTATTTTTTACCCTGTTCGTGGCGGGCAGGAATTCAACCTTGTACTCCTTCGACCGGACAACTTGTCTACAGATACCCGCAGAGAAGATGGTGATGTTGAGGAGATGCATGAAAGTTATGCTGACTGGGATGAAACGTGAATACTTATGCAAATCCAAAATAACTGAGGTTGACCGGCTAATCGTTTCTAAGCCTACAAAAACTAATATCTTGTGTACCATCGGCCGTGAAGTGGAAGTTGACGTATCTTTCTGAACTAAAGTCTTGGACAAAGGTCGGTATAGTCCATTTTCCTCAATCTTCGCATTATTGATGAAAAACCAGGGATCCGTTACTCTACTGGGAGATGCATGCCATCCGACCCTGCCATACCAAGCACAAGGAGCTGCTATGGCAGTAGAAGACGGAGCAGTGGTTGGTAAACTTCTCGGCCTACTACAGACCCATTATCTGAACTCAACTAAATTTGGAAACGACCAATCTCTATCACGATTATCAACACAATACCTAATAGCCGGTGTACTAGCGCTCTACGAAAAGAACCGCAAATCACGTACCACACGAAATGTTCGCGGGGCAGTGATGAACCGAAAGCTTTTTCACATGCAGGACGGCATCTTACAAAAGATTCGAGACTTTGTGTTAGGCTACACGGGGGTGACACGAAAGAGCGACTGGACATGGTTTTCCTCTTTTCGACAGAGACAGACTCTTGGGCTTGATGTGTTGCAAGACTGTGAAAAGGCTTTTGAAGAGTGGAAATTGTCGATCCAAGTATGATAGCACCAGCTATTATATCTGTTTCCTTCAAAGGAATCAGATATTGGAATACTGTGGTACTTAGGTATGTATCCTTAGGAACCTTGGAGGTTTCAACAATACAGAACATCTTAGATCATCTGGGCGATGGAATATTAGTAAATTAAAAGCAGACCACTATCTCCAGGGTACATCATCGAAATCCTCTCAGACTCTAGGGCTCTCATATCTTGTAGCATGAGGTTCAAGGTTACTCGAGATTGGTCAAGTCTGTACATAGTACTGCAGTATTCATGTCCAAATACTAATCGAGTATCAATGATATAAATTCATTATTAGAATTTTAATTTTTATAAATCTGAATAGAAATGGTAACGGATACAAATCCGTCAATCCGTCAATCCGTTAAATCAGTTATATTTCCTATTTAGTTTCAGCGGATTAGAGTACAATTTTTCTGATTCCCTTTATTTAACTAAAAATGGAGCCGACCAGACGTGTAACTCGACGCCATCAAAAAGATTTCAGACCATTATTATACTTCCTATGATGGTTATGATCCTAATGATCTTCCAAATGAAATCGAATCTCAATAGAATCATGATAACTCCACTTAGCTAGTAGAAACATCGCCAAACAGGGTTAGTACGAAGTCACCTGACATAGACCCGATAAGACACGATAAGACCGACTCCACCAGAAACTCCTACAGAAGCTCCAGAACTCCAACAAATTCCCCAACCCATCCAGCAAGTCACAAAAAGCAGCAAGAATGGTGAAACCCCTCACATTCAAAGGCGACAAGCCCAAAAAGCGCAAAAGTCGCACTGACCCCGAAAACCCCTCCAAAAGTCGCAAAACAGACACAACCGCAGACACAGACGCAGTCGTACTGCACAAGCAAGCCACAGATGAGCAAGACGACAACACCGAAGATCAGACCTGGGTATCAGCCGATGCACCAAGCGACATTTCCGGGCCAATTGTTCTTGTTCTTGCGTCTGAGAAGCCAACGTGCGTGGCTAGCGACGCGACAGGCGTCGTGTTTGCGAGTCTGTTAGAGAATATTATTGAGGGGGATGCGGGGACTGCTGAACCGCATGATGTGCGGCAGGTCTGGGTTGCGACTAGGGTTGCAGGGACTGAGTCGTTTAGTTTCAAGGGTCACCATGGGAAGTAGGTTTGGATTCACAAAGCATCCAACTCGAATTCCATACTAATCCCACTGGCAGATACCTAAGCTGCGATTCACACGGTCTACTAAGTGCAAGCGCCTCAGCAGTATCCCACTACGAAACATACCTAGCAATCCCAAGCGAAATACCGGGCACGTTCGCGCTCCAAACGCGCGGCGGTGACGCGGAGTCCTTCATCAGCGTTAAAGAAAGCAGCAAAGCAAAGAGCGGGTTCGAGATCCGCGGTGACGCAAGCACAGTGTCGTTCGACACGACAGTACGGATCCGGATGCAAGCGCGATTTAAACCGAAGCTGCGCGCGTCAAAGGAGTCGAAGGCTTATGAGAAGATTAGTCGGAAGGAATTGGAGGAAATTGTTGGGAGGAGTTTGAGCGAGGAGGATGTTAAGAAGTTGAGACGGGCTAGGAGGGAGGGGGATTTTCATGAGGTTATGCTTGATGTTAAGGTTAAGGGGAAGCATGATAAATATGCTTCTTTTTAGAAGCTGTGTTATGATGAGGGATCTGGTTTTTGCGATTGAGTTTCAATGTTCTATGGGTTGATTGGGATTGCATCCTGTTTAAAAGCTGCAAATCAGGAAGGATGCGTGAACGGAGTTCAAAATCAACTCAGTGGACTTCTTACAAAGCGAAAATACTGCTATAGATAGAAAGAAAAAGCCATAATCTTCTTTGCTTATACTAGAATATCCGAGTCTTCAATGTTGTATCAAGTAGCTTAATCATGAAATTGACAATATACAGTTCAGGACCAGGACCAGGACCAACAAATGAAGCGCGAGCGAACAAGAACCTTAGCAATGAGACACGGAGTAATCAGCTCTGATGATTTTAAGAAACAAAATCTTTTGATTTAAATACTAGCACAGAGAGAAACGGAAGCTCCGCGAACCACATCGGGATCAATTCTGCTCGTCATAAATATCTTGAGAGATGAGTCTATGGTAACAAAGAAAGAACACGGAAACGCAGCAATAGCGACTGTGTGGGTGATCCGTTTCCCCGGGTATGAGTTCTAACTTAGGAAAAGTAGTAGTGAAAGTAGAAACACGAAACCAAGTCACGAGTGAGAGAAAAGATCCCTTGATTGAACAAGGGCATCCGGTAAAAGAAAAGCAAGAAGGGAAAAAATAGGTAAGAGGGGCAATAGAAGAAATAGCAAAAAGGTCTAGCGGAGAATATCTTTCGGTGTAAGCATGTGAAAAACTGATGTCGCGGGAGAGGTTTGGAGGTATCCGAATTGTACAGAGTCATAGATAAGAGGGAATAGATATGGGAATAGGGAATCAGGAACCAGGAATGGAGATCGGAAGTGGGAAGAGGAAGATTCAAGAATTGAGTGAAAGACCTTGGAAGCGGCCGACCCACTCGGCCTGGGATGAGTGCATGCGCGCACCGTTGCCAGTGCCTGCAGGATAGTCGGAGAGTGTCTCCAGAGTAGCATCATAACCGGTGGGGGAGTAAGGGCCAAAGGGATCAGCTTGGCTCTGTCGTGGGGATTGAGTGAACGGTTGGTATGATTCTGGGAAGGCAGTGCGCAGCATAGGGTTCAACATCTGCTCCCGTGCTGCATCAACAGTGTCCCGTCCATAGCTACGTCCATCTTGATGATGACGTTCAATATGTGATGCATCCTGGCCATAAAGAGGGTTGGCCATTCCAGGTCCTGGCAGACCGGCTGTGGGTGTGACAAACGAAGCAGGGTTGATGGCGGACATCCAAATTCGAGTCTTGTAGATCTTGAACAGATCAGTAACCAGCGAGTTAAAGTTGATGTAGGAGTCAGCGAAGTAGTAGAAGGTTAGTTTCTTCCAGTCCCTGTAAAAATGGTTAGATCAGATTTAGATAGTATACAGGGGGTTTCATGCTTACATTTGGAATTCAGCGTCCAGAATCTCCATATTCAACCTATGCTCAGCAACCTTTGCCTGACAGACTCGCTTGGCCTTGGCCTCGTTTCCTTCTTTATCACGTAAATTCATAATCTCATGGTTCTGTGCCAGGCGTTTGATCAGTTTCGGCTTGATTTCTGCGCTGTTTTCCTGTGCACCGTGTGCATGAGGACCCATTCCTCCGGTTGCACTTCGGTTCGCAAAACTTGCGTTGGGCACACTGGAACTTTCAACCTGGCCTTGGCGCGAGAACATCATGAGCCACTTGTAGTGCTCCTCTGCATACTGTTGTTTGAGCTCACGAGCCCGTTGGAGAGACACATTTGCTTGTTGAACAGTGCCCAGGTCCGTACCACGATCCGCCTCAACGATGACAAGATCACCAGCCTTCACTTGCAGACCGGTATCTTCCTGGATGTAAAAGACGTCCGCGCGGTGGCACTTGAAGGTGACCAGATACAGCAGATGGTTCTGGTGGGCATGTGACACGGCAGGAGCCTGACGTCCATAAGCCCCAGACATGGCATATTGATTGAGAGAAGCAGGAAGGCCAGAGGAGCCATCAGCGCGCAACTGCTCATGTGGGTAGAATGCCTGGGCAGAGTATTCGGCAGCATTTCCATATCCATCATCGCGATCTCCCGATGCACGAGGGGTTGCAGTGTTGTGTGAATCAACCGAGCTCATAGATCCGTGTCTGACAGGGATATCGGCAAAGGAATGACGGCGACTCTGCGGTTGATCAGAAATACTTCCAAATCCGAGGGTCGTCTGCCAGTGAGCCTTGCGAACATTTTCCAGTGCACGATTCTCCAAGGGGGTTGAAAAGGACGAGAATTGCGGGTCTAGATTGTTTGAGTGTTCTGAAAATCGGCGTCTGGCAGCTCCAAGCAGGTTACCATAGCCTTGGATGTCACGCAATTCCCCAATATCCTCATCAGCAAGATCACGGTCTGGAACACCACCTCGCATGCGATGAAGGGAATGAAGACCACCCGCGACAGAAGCAGACGAAGAAGCCCGCTCGCGGAACCGACTATCCAATTGACTAGCCGCTGCCTGGCGTAGGAGTGCATTCTCACGTGCCAGCTGCTCGATCGTGCGAGCCTGACTGGCAGAATAGCTCATATCCCCATCAGAGCTGCTCAGACTATCGATTCCGTCGTCATCCTCTCGGACGCGATCGAGCATGGCTGGGTCGTGACCCAGCTCGCCCAGCATACTTGGTCGTGAGACGCGTTGCTGAGCCGAGCCCCGAGAACGGCTTGGGTATTGCATCGGGCCTTTATTCGCCATCATACCCAGATACTCTGGATCCATCTGACCGACTGAATATGATTGAGAGCGATAGGTCTTGGGGGTGGGCTGTAGTGGAATAGAAAATGGAATGGCCGATTCACCAGAGATAGTGCGTGTGATGGGACTAAACATTTCATCTCCAAGATAACTACTCGAGAGTTGAGTGGAGGTCATGGTGGGAGAAGGCACGATTTCGGACAAGCGTGAAGGCGGTTCTTTGCGGGAATCTCCATTCCAAATCCCAGTTCCCCAGGAAAAAGAGCTACCGGCTTGATTCCAATTGTATGAAGCACTCAGACCCGGGCTACTGTTTGTCCATGGCGCCTGGTCACTTGCAGGGCTCGCAGGGTTGGATGGCGCCGAGGAGAGAGGGCCTGCAGGCAAGGAATGTTTTCGCTGAATGGAAAGAGGGACCTCATTCAACCAGGATGTCCGTCGTACTGGTTTAGTTGCGGGCGCAGTAATCGAGTGACTCAACAGCAGATGGTCCCCATCGTCATCAGATGACGCAAGCGCTTCTGAATCAGGTGTGGAGCGGCGCAATCCTGGATGGCCTCTCTCCAGTCTAGTGGAAGCATTTGTCGCCGGTGCAGATACAGGTGAAGTACCTGATCGGGTTACCGATGTTGATTGTTTATTGGATGGCGCAGCCATGATTTCTGAAACGGAAATACTGTAATGCTGTCAGTTTAATGTCCACGCGCAAGTAGCGTTCAGCTAGACAACGCTGCCGTAAGAATGTGTTGGGCAATATAGGCTGAAAACGACTCGGGCTGGGTTGAAATCTGCTGACCTGTATTACTTTACGGTGTAGAAAAGGGTAAAAGGGGTATAGAATCTGTGAGTCGGATCGAATACACGCGAGAAAATACTAGTCTTCTTCCACGCGCTCGATGTTTGGAAGTGGCAATCTTGATTCGGTAGATGGAGGTATACGCTGTGTACAACACTAAATGCAAATTAAGTCAGTGGCGACACTCATTTTGAGATGAGGGCATATGAAGAAAATTGAAATCGCAACGGTAAGAGTGCGGAGACCATGATGCGCCGGGGCACGTGTTGGGTGGCATGACTGGCATGGAGCCTCATCGCGGGAAACCGGGGATCTTCAGCCCGGGGCCCCAGGGCGCGCATTAGGAAAAAGAGGGCGGGAATGATTATTGAAACCGCCAGATTGCAAAAGTGTGGGTGAAGTTATAGGGTAAATGCAGAGACCGCGCGACAAGAACAAAGCGACAAATGAAACAGTGTCAGCGACACGAACCTGGCAGAGTATTATCCAACGACCTAAGTAAATCCAAGCGTAAGGTATCCGAAGCTTGAAACGGTAGAACAATTAAAAGACGAGGAAGGGTGTAAGTTAAAAAAAGAAAAAAAGTAGGGGTAATCGAGTCTGGAGAAAATCCGGGGAAGTGAGAAAGGGTGACAGGTGACAGGTGACAAATTGAGGGGCGGACTCACCTAAAGTCAGGATACTCTATTCAACGACGACGCGATGGATCGTGTATCGTGGATCTCGTCAAATGAATCCTGGTGAGGAGTGAGGGAGTAGTGGGGGAGTAGTGAAGAAGTGGAAGGGTGAAGGGCGAAAAGTGAAGAGAGTGAAGAGTGAAGCGGCCTAATGACCAAGGGCAATCCAAATTTCTATGGAGAGATCTGAGAAGATCTGACAGAAGCTCGAAGATTGAAATAGAGAAGAGCAACCGAATCCCTTCAAGGACGGCGCATGGTGAAATGGAAGTAGGAAGGTTTGACAAGAGCGGGGGAAGAAGAAGAAGTTGTGGAGGATGAAAGTGAGAGAGAAACTGGGGTAACTTTTACTCCGGATCTGGTAATGACCTCGGACCGCTGCTATAATTTCTCGTATTTTATTTTATTTATCTTTTTTTTCCTTCTCTTTTACTTGAATCTCTAATCTATCATCTCTTCTTAAATACCGAGATGTACTTTAGATATTACCCCTCAGCTCACTCGGGAACCAACATTAGTTCATTTAGCGGGTCTATAGAGAACTGCTCTATCAGCCCATTCAGCACTGGTGCGTGGTTAAAGTCATCTCGCACGGCCTCCGTCACACACTTCAATTTGCGGGGTTTCCTCACTTAAACCCCGGATTTATTTCAAGGTACTGTATATGGTGGGGAATGTTGATATCCCATAGGTTGTCGAAAAAAGAGGCTGATCCCGCCTCGTTCTTTATTCTTTCTTCTCTCCTTTCTCATCTTCCCCAGTTTGCGTGGAAAGAGACCTCGAGAGTTTTGATAGAGGATACATTCCGTGCCACTAAAAACTTATGATGGTGAAACAAACATGTAGTTTATCCACACGAATCAAATCCGAACGTCCGTTCTACTTGAAGTGGGCCAATGTTGAGTGCTTGAAGTGGGGTTGAAGCCAACCCCACTTGATGTCATTTAGATTTACACACCTAGGTAAATATGTAGTAACTAACTACTACGTATTTATATAGTAGCGGAACCTTTCAAGGTTGGAGAGAAAGCACTAATTACTTTCCTGGGTAGTATGTAGTATCAGTTCAAGTGGCGTGATACGAAATACAAAATACAAACTCAATTAACTCATAGGTATTTAGTATTTAGTCTAGGAAGATCACCTCCCGAGGTCGTTTCAAGGTTCTTTCCTTGTTCTCATATGAAGTGGTCTCTATACTCCATTACGTGATCAACACGAGACATTGCCACGCTCACTGCTCACGTGCCCGTATGTATGTATTGACCACCAATTTTAAACTGCAGTTTCAACTTGACTACCTATTATATTATTAATAGGAAAAAGTTGATGGTAATATTATCAAAGACCTTGAATATTGCATTTCAAAATTGATGTGCTATGACCTCGAGTGAATGCAGGTCAAGGACTGTGCAGTGCATACACTGTACATACTGGGGTAATCAGACGCCAAGACAAGCCCAACTAGTTTTGTTAGTTAATATCTCTCTTCCCACTTTTCCCCCTCTTTTGCAGAGGCCAGACTTGAAAGGACCAGTGTGGATAAGGATAAGCGAAAACGCAGATTGACTAGTCATTTCTTTTCTACTGTGTAATTTTTGTAATTTTATAAATTGCCAGGTGTTCTTTTCATTGTTTTAGGGCAAAGCTCTAGCTCCAGATCTGAGACTTGGAAGTTTCTACTCTCTACGTGATTTCCATGTCGCTTAACTAAGAGCAATCTGATCTAGTCTGACTAATCTGTCTCCTTAATTCCATTAACCTCCTATCTCGTATTTATTCTGCCGGTATTCTGCCGGCATTCCGCCCCCTGCTCAGAACCCTGGAAATAACATCTCCCTAGTTGAACGCTAACCCCTATTATACCAAGTCAAGTATAGAATTATGCTCAAAAGATCCTATCAACTGAGTTTTGTTATAAAATTCAGACAATCTACAACATGGCGGTGAATATAGAACATACTACAGCACAACCTCGTGGGCGGTGTAAAAAGGCGGTGTATTTGATGGGAAAATTGGGAGAAATCTTCTGGGTAAGGTATTATGGTAAGTGGTACGGAGTATATGATATATCGAACAGGTTTGATTAATCTCGCATACTCATCTGCATAGATCTAGCAGTTCGGACTTTACTATTGCTTGGTTCCCATGTATAAACTTAAAAAAGACCCGAAAGTCTGGTAAACAACCCGCTTCGGTTCGCTTCCTATTCTTTCAAGTTCTCTTGACGTTTTGGTTTTGTTCCTGTCTGCTTTACCCTAATTCACTGTATATCGCTGTATAAAGGTGTGTATGTGTCCAATCTTACTGTGGATCAGACTAACCTGTCTCGCTTCCAAGGTTAAGGCGCAGTGACCATCGTATGGAGCAGAGTCGCATCCCTTTTCTTCCACCAGACTCTCTCATATCCCAACAGACTCTGATCTCTATCTCCAACGGCAATCATGGATATTGTGCAGCGCCGGAATCTCGGACAGAAACAATAAGCCAAAACCCTAGAATCGCATCTTCATCCTCATCCTTATTCTCTGGCTCTGGCTCTGGCTCGGGATTTGGCTCTCCAATCGCAATTGCACATTGTCTGCCATGAATCCTCCACGACTCGAGCTGGCAGCCAGCGACGAAAGACAACAATTTCTAGCCCAACCGGTACCGGCACCAGTAGCTCCGCAGCGCCCTGGTCTGGGCGCGCGTACTTCTTCTGCTCCATCGGGCGAACTATATAAACTGGATTCAGGCCGCAAACCGCCACCATCGCCAGGACTGAATTTACCATCAATGACTGAGATGATAGAAAAACAAGGACCCAGCTCTGCTGCCTGGCCTCGCTCCCATGGCGATGAGGTGCGTTTTGCCCTGCAGATCATGCAGAGGAGCATCACGTCCGTGTTCATACTAACTTACCTTGCAGGAACCACCCCACACCGGTCTCCCCGAAGTGACCATTGCGGTAGTGGGTGAAGATAATGCCGGCAAAAGCAGCTTCATAAAGTGTGCGCTGGATATGAAACAGCCATCGTCTTCAATTTTAACTAAAAAGAAGATGTCATTGGATGGATCGATCTATGCAGTGGGCTTGTTGGAGATCGATTTGAAACAGGTCATATTCGAAGGTCATAATGTCATGTGGCCGAGAGTTGGAAACGACAAGTCTGTTCCCATCATCGATGGAGTACTTCTGCTCCATGATTCCACTCAACCGGATAAGGTCGATGTGACGACTGAACTTGCAGGTAAGCTCTCCTTAGAAGTGGCCATTGACCATATTATTTTACCGCTGCCTACTAACCTTTGGATCGATCTAGACGCGCTTGGTACATCGATACCATTCCTGCTAGTCGCCTGTAAATGTGATCTGCGCCCGGAAGACAGCGATTTAGGCGTATCGAACGACCGACACCATATTTATCGAACTTCACCAGATTCACCAAGATCTCAACAAATGTGCATTGCCCTTGTTCTGAGATCGGTTATACTATCTCGAAAAGGTATTTATTTCCTGTTCAATTCCCTTTTTCTTACGTCCCCTATGTCCCCTGTCGGTCTGGAGCCATGACCCCCTCTTGGGCAAACTAAGTGGGTCGAGGCCGACATGGGAATTTAGGGATTCGCTCTTTTTTTCTTTCGTCCAAGTCGGAATAAGCTAGAAAAGGAGAGTCGGAGTTCATAAAGTGGCGTCTCGCTCTGTTTGACCAAAAAAAAAAAAAAAACTGATTTAGAGATTCTGTTCAGGCCTGGTTACGTCCGACCATATTTATAACCCTCCCAACCCTTCCCCGCGCTCCCCGTCTTTCCTTCCCCATCCTACTCAAGGCATTCACTCTCGTGCCAATCCACAGTCTCCTTTTATAAATCCTGGAGCTGCTGGCGGCTCATTGACAGGTCTGGCTCTGTCCGAAGCCGATGACCGGGACAAGCCTAAGCCCCCGTCTCTCAATCTGGCGCAACAACAGCATGTTCCATCTGCTCGAAATGCTAGGAGAGACTCACGACCGCAAACTCCACCTTCTGGGGCGCGGCTAAATCAGCGCCGACCATCTGCACAGGGCTCTGCTCAGGGAGACAGCCCACCACTCAAGGATTACAACCTCCGACCGCAAAATAATTGGCGACATAGTGGCGACGCCTTCGATACCTTTTTGAATATGGATGATGAGATGGATGATGGGCAGCCCGTGAGCCCAACCAGCGCCGTGCGCACAAAACCAAGCAGCGAAAGCAGTTCCAGCGCTGATGTTGGAATTTCCTTCGATGAACTGGTCGACCGCCTCGTCGCCGTGCCCTTATCGAAACAAGACTCCAAATTCGTCGCTATCTTCCTCTGCCTCTACCGAAAATTCGCCGCCCCATCCACCCTCCTCAATGCCCTAATAATTCGGTTCGAAAAGAACGAAATCAGCAATGAGGACCAGCTTGCTCGAATGGCAAACCAGCTACGACTATTGAACGTGATAGCCATATGGGCTGCCGACTACCCGGGTGATTTCGCTTTCCCCAGAACTCGAAAGCGCATCAATGACTTTGTGTGTACGCTTGAAAAGAGCCATTTCTACATGTTTGCCGCCAAGGAAATTGGATCTTTTTTGGAGCCAAACGCCGAAGACGATGATATGGGCTGGGCATTTCGAGATGGCGAAGACGATGATTCAGCCCCTACCGAGACCTTTTTCGACAATTCCGGCCGAAGCTCACCAGCACCCTTCTTGACAGGCTCTTATAACGACGAAGACGAAGCAGAGGAAGACCCTCTATATAGCATGAACGCGTTGGATCTCAGCGACGGGCCCCATGATCGACTCTCACGAACATTTTCCGTCACATCTACTACCGACAAACCCTCCTCAACCCTCAACCAATCATTCACCGTTTTAACACTAGAGGCTTCCCAGAAAGAGGCCAATCGATTAGAACTGACTTGTCGTACTCCACTCACCAAAGTCCAATGGCGGACCTTCATGGACATTCCCGAGGAGGACTTCGCCCGGGAACTTACCCGCATCGACTGGATCGAATATAATTCATTCCGACCACGCGATCTCGTACGCCACGTCAGCATCTCAGGAGTTGACAAGGAAAAGATCAAGAGCCTCGAGAATGTCAACCGGATGATCAAGCAGTTCAATCACCTGGCATTTTTTGTGGCGAGCATGATCCTACTCCGGGATAAGCCCAAGCACCGAGCAAGGTGCCTGGAGAAATTCATGGGCATTGCAGTGGTGAGTCTCGCTCGCATATTTTCTTTCATATACCACAAGCTAATTTTTAATTTTTTTTTTCTTCAGAAACTGCGACGACAAAATAACTACAACTCATTAGGTGCTGTCATTGCCGCCATCAATGGCACACCCGTACATCGTTTAACACAGACCAAAGACTTGATCCCGATTCCAACCCAGAAAGAATTCATGCGGCTAGTCATTCTCATGAGTACTCAAAGAAGTCACTTTGCCTACCGTCTGGCCTGGGAGAACTCGTTCTCTGAACGAATCCCATTCATTCCGCTGCACCGCCGCGATCTCGTTTCCGCAGAAGAAGGAAACAAAACCTTCTATGGCGAGAACAAATCCCGCATCAACTGGAAGAAGTTTGAGGTTATGGGTGAGGTGGTCCTTGGTATTCAACGGAGTCAAAAAACCCCCCATCCTCAGGCCCAGAAATTTGAAGAGATCGAAAGATTAGTCCTGGATGCCAAGCTATCGGGTGATGAAGAGGTGAGATTTCAATCTGCATACTTTATGCGACGCACCATACTGACTCTAAACAGGATTTGTACGCCCGTAGCTTGCTCGTTGAACCCTCCACCAGCGGCGAACCTGTACGAAGGAAGTTTGGCTGGCTCCGCGCCTAGGCAAATTGAAAATAAAAGCAAAAAAAAAAAAAAAAAAACAATGAACAAAAGGAAAGGAACAGGAAAGGCCTATGGACAGCATCATTTGTCGTATTTATTTTTCCTTCTACATACCCCATTTTCACGTTGATACGCTCCGATGATTGATATATATTGATTTTTCTTGGTTGGAATTGGCCGGCATGAATGTACGACTGGAGTGATGAAGGCTCCGATACGAAACTCTTTTGTATATAGGTAGCGATATGAACAACGATATTCAACACCACCGTGCGGATATTATCTACTGCGACACATGAAACATATTTTACGAAGCTCAGTTCATAATCGAAATAATGCCATGATGAAATCGAGGCTGAAACCACATCACGTGACTCGGTCACTCCAAATTCCAAATCTAGAACCCCATTTCCATCCAACTAAACCAAGGACCAAAAATCAAATTTAAACACAAAATGTCCCAAAATCTCGCCCCAAAAACCCGCTCAGTCTACCGCGCCCTCCTCCGCGAGCTCCCAGGCCACAAATGCTCCACACCAAGCCCACTACACAGACGTCTCCGCGAACTCTTCCGCGCCGAGCAAACAAGCACTTCAACACTCCTCTCAGAAATCACATCCACATCTACATCTTCATCTTCGTCAGAATCTGCAGTCCCAAAGCCATTCTCTGTTCCATCCACAGCAGAAGAATATACCATCCGCATCCAGGAAGCCGAGCAGCTGGCTCAATACGCCAAGGCGCAGCGAACGTATTCGCTGCTTTTGGAGCGGTATAATAATGGAATGAATATGGATGAAGAGGAGAGGATTCGGCTGACTGCGAGACGGGTTGGGTTTGATTTGCCAGAGTTGCATGATCCCAATGCTAAGGAGGACTGAGTGGACGTTCATCCTTTGACTGGAATGGATGGCCATTCGGAGTTATTAGAGTGACCTGGATGAGGTTCTTGGCTCGGTTTTGCTTCTTGGGGCTGGCTCATTTTGGAATGCTTGGTTTTGCGGTTTAATCTAGAAAACCATGGAAGAAATTGAGGGTTAAGGGATGCGTTACCAAACTGGGGTGGCTCTGCAGGGCTTGTATACTATTTACTTCATGACCGACTGTACAAAATATTACATAGAGGCGTTGATACATTTAGGAGTTCTACGGGTATTTCGTATATTCTATAATCTATTCTGGACGGGTTCTTGTTGGCGTGGTAGGTATGGTAGGCGTTTTTCATGTCTCATAAGTCGTCCTGTCAGGCTCCGTAGGAATGGAGAGGCCTGGTGAATCACAATTAGCCGACTCTTGTCGTGGTATTGCGGCAAAGTCATCGCAGGCGGTATAAGAGACGAGGACGACCGGGGTATATACTTGGAAGAAGGCCTGACTTAGGCCTGAGAAGTAGGTGAGGCAGCAGCCTTCAGCTATTTGTCAACTGAGTTCGCTCCATCTGCCTCATCAGTGTAGAACTTCCCTCCTCGTCCTCAATCCCGACCTCAATAGCAGTCTTGGGCCGATTCCGATTCAAGCCATCCAACAGAGTACACGCCTTGCATATGCGCTGACTAGACATGTAGCCACAGCGTTCACAGTGTCCCATAGTCTGCACCTTGATCTTGCGCTGTGTCCTCGACGGACCAGGTAATTTGATCTCCGTCTCGCGCACTTCAGCAGTCTCATTCTCAGCCAGTTCTTTCTCCATAGCGGCCATTTCACCACCGCTCGTCCGGCCATTCTGACTCCCACACCCACCAGCATCATCTGCCTCAGCAGCATCAGAGCGGCATTTCTTCCCGCTGTCCCTAACAGCACCAGGGACAAGAACAGCCATATCCTCGCCGCTCTTCACAATATCCAAAATTGAACTAGGGCGGATCTTCTCAAGATCCTTAATCAACGTGCGCGCGCTACCCCGGAATGCCTCGGGGGAGTAGATACATTCCGTACTGAAATAATCGAGCTGGCGATGATGGGCGTAGAGGACAATTTCCTTCTCATACGCATACTTCAGCGGCTTGCTGCGCTTGATATCCGACGCAGAAGAGTCAGTCACAATGCTTGTTCCACGAGACAGACGCGGTAAGTCACCACGCAGCAGATTCATCATCACAGTCTCAGCAACGTCATCCGCATTGTGGCCTGTAACAACATGCTGGATGTTCAATCGTGCTGCGCCTCGATCAAGCGCCTGTCGCCGAAACACGCCGCAGTATGTGCAGTTCCCTTTCTTGCCAATCTGTTCAACAACCTGGTCCATCGTCCACCCGTATAACTCGCCGTACCCCACAATCTCAAGTGGCATTTCATACTGCACCGCATTGCGCTTGACAGTCTCGAGACTGTCGTCGCGATAGCCGCGGATTCCCTCATCGATAGACAACAGACATAAATCTAGACCGTAGTCGTAGCGCTCGTTGAGGGTTTTTAGTACGGCAGCTAGTACTGTGCTGTCTTTACCGCCGCTGGCTCCGATCGCTACTCGTTCGCCGCGGAAGAAAAGCTTGGAACTGGTGATTGTTTCGTGGACTTCGGTTTCGAATATTTGGAGGAAGCAGGCGCGGCAGAGTTTGTTTCTGTTTTTAGGTCGGATTATTACCGCTCGGGCTTCTTTACAGTTGTAACATGTTGGTGCCATGATGTGGTTGTTGACTCTTGAGTTGCAACAAGTTCGCGAACAAAAATAATTTATTTTCCCCGCAGTGGCCCGTGACTTGTAAGCCAACACCACCCATTGGATCAACTGTGAAATAGCTGGTGAACTGCATATATGCCAGCTGGTATGAATTCAATGGCTACTGATTCAAATTGAACTAAGCAGATTTAAAGCAAGGCATTATAATCAATATTCACGAATCACTAGGCTAGCATATCCTTCTTAGCACAACTCAGAGCAGGGCAGACCTCATCATCTTGGCTCTGACCACAAGATATCTTCTACTTCGCCGGCCAGGTTTCTCCCTCAGCTTTTTCGCACTCAAAATGATCTGAAATGACACTACGCACTGTGTTCATGACATACAATGGCGCTTTCTCAGACTTATGGTGGAGTTGGCCGCTGTTAAAAGCATCGCGGTCAAGATTCTTCTGCGCATTAGTGCAGAGTACCTTGTCTTCTTCCATGGCTCGTACGTACATTTAACCAATGATATTGAAGTCCTCATCAGAAGAAACTTTGTTTCGGTACACTTCAAAGGCCATTTTAGAGCTGTTTGTTTGGGCTGTTTGGAAGGAGTTTCTGGATCATGAGGAAGTGTTATCAAAAGATAATCAATATACAACTTACAACAAGACCATGACAGATACTGGGAAGTAATAAGTACTGGTAGTGTAAAACCTCTTGGTGAACTGCTCCAGCGTAGAAGAGCAGTGATGTTGGATATGTCCGTCTTCGAGTTCTCTATCAAAAGAATCACGGTTGAGAAAAGCAGGAATCTCGGCATACGTCGTTGGAAAGTGGTATCATTCGTTGAAGTCATCAGGAATAATCTTTCAGTTGAAGTGCCCATCTAGCTCATAAGAGTGTTGAAGCTGATAGTCATCGAAATTGTACAGATTATACCTCTCTTGCTTGTCCACGTCCCGAAAGTGTTCTTATGAAACCTTCAGGCTTCACATCAAAATTAATACTAGCAAATCTGTTGGCATCAATCTTGATATGAATATGATAGAGACCATTCTGCGTAGGATCAAATTCATGTAACTGTTGATAACCCGGTGTTTTTACCAGTTTCCCATTGAGTCCATAGGATCAGCCGTAAAATTGAAAGACAGGCTTTTGACATCTCCAGAGCCCTCCGTCTCAATGACTTGAAAGGTATTGATGTTGTTTTTTCGGTCACGAGTGATGATGAAGTCGAATCTGGTAAGTTCGTAGCGGAGCCAGTCTCAGACAGCTGTGCGTGGTTATAGCCATAGTTTGGAAAATATAGCTTAGCGCTCGAGATCATACATCTCTAGTGATGTATACCATTACGCAGGAAGAGCACGTCCTCGCGTATCTTTGATTTGTTTTTTTGGAGGTGCATTGTTGAAGCTGAAATAGTGCAGCATGTAATTGGCCATAACCGATAGATAAATTTTAATGAAGCTCGAGAAGTGCTGAGAGAGAGAATCATCATTCCACAAGAAGGAATGCATCATGGTCATCTTATTATAACATTTAGTCTCATTCGATATGAAGGCCTATCTTATGAAGGCGTATCTACTTGTTGATCCAATATAGCGGGTTCTTTCACCATGTCCAAACAGCATAGCCGTTAGGTTGATTGAACAGGCCAAATGATCATAAACCAGCTGTTTTATTCGGACAGACATCTGCCGAGGCTGCCACCACTTTGAATCCAAGTTGATTGACTCTCTTGCCAGCACATACGATATTGACGAATCAATCATATCTGTTTTTAGCACCTTTCGCATTTCTTGTCTTTTTATCCATTCTAAGGTTACTGGATGACCAAACGTGAACTAAGGTCAAAAGATCAGAAATAATTATCTCTTAACTATGCGCTTCTTAATGCCGTATAACAGGTACATTGTTAAAGGTATCTAAGCTGATTAGGCTCTTCGGCCATTGACCCGATGACCGCCTGACACGTAGTAACTCATTGAAGATATAGAAGGCGGCGATCTTCAATTATCCATACATTTTGTGTGACAGACGGGATACTTCTTTAGTAATGACTAAACTATAAGGGAAGTCCCTCAAGCTACAAATCAATTTCTCTCCTATTGCAGAGAACATTACCGATGATTTGGTGCGAGAGGGACTTTTGACTTTCAAATTGACGCCCATGTTTCAATACTAGCGAGTAATGATATTTCCTAAGTAGGAAAAATTGGCTGGATTTCAAATCGTCACTTCGCTAGTGCTCGTGGGTAATATCAATAGAAATCCTGAGTAATATTGTCCTGAATATAGGCTCTGGAAATAGATAGCCAGGTTGACCTTTAAGGGACGAAAAGCCAAGGGTGAGCGCATCCTGGAAGCTACCTAAGAGCTACCTACCTAGGATACTAGAATTTGATACCTTGGTCACCTGGGCAGTCAATTACCAAACATAGAACATCGAAGCCACTATTACTTGTATCTAATTGGAATTTGGAGTGCCTATACATAGTTACATGCCAGGTGATCTCAGTATACTTCCAATATTGGCTTACACCTATCTAGTCACCCAAGTGGATCCCCAGGAGATCTTGGTGAGTACATAGTTCACGGGCCTTTGGTCGTCCTATCAGCCTGGGAAGTTCCACAATTTTCACTTTCCATCAGATCCATGATGTGCCCAGATGCGATGTATCTAGTATTCACTTGAATTTCGATGGTAGGGATCGATGGACAAAAAGAGCATACCTCGACGTCACCTATGAATGTGATGATAACCTTGGAATAAGCAAAGCAATACTTATTTTTCAGGGCGTGACTACCAGTCTCCCTCTAATACTACGCTAGCAAATAATTGAATCAGTTGTAACTTGTAAACTGCTATGAGTTTCAGGTATCTCGGGTCTTCCAGGTTCGATGCTGAAGTTGGAATAGACTCATCGCCCTTTTGGCTTTTGGAAGTGGGTCGTATGTGCCTGTAAATTTGGAATAGATTGGATCCTGGGCTGAAGAAATTGTGATCACAGGAATAGGCTGCTTGAACTCGAAGATGACTGGCTTGTATATTCCTGGGCCTTGTAGCCCTAGGAAAGCCTATTCTCCTGCAATGTCGCTCGCGTTATGACCTGGACAGAACTAGAATTTCAGCATGAATGAAACAGCGCTCGACCTTGAAAGCTATAGACTAGAGCCGAGTATTCCTCTATCTGGGTACTTACTCAGCAACTACACCCAAATTACTTGGATAAGCACCACAGTTGATTTCCCATGTAATCTGATATTAGAGATATGGGTGTAAGTGTGGGTAGTCTCTGTAATATTAGCCACTGATGAGAGTGTAACATAGATAAAACCGGTTTAGTCGATGGCACTATAGGAGATGTTGATGCCAACGACATCAAATAAGAAAGTAAACAATAAAGCTGATTAGACAACGCATTTCCAGAATGAAAGATTGCTAGTCATACCCGTTGGCTACTTATACGTGAATAGGCCTTATGTAAAGAAACTAGGAAAATAGACTTCCAAGGCTACCTAGTCAGCACTAAGTATCATTTTGGAAGACCAGTCAACCCTTAGAAGGCAAGCTTGGATCTTGGGAAATAAGGATACGATAATTGATATGACGCCTATATTGATATACTCAGACTACCCCTCCAAGGCTGGATGTAATTATTTTGATATTTGGCATATCAATGTGATCTGGATACTACCCTCTGAGATATGGATGTATCGAGCGTGACCAGGTAACCTGAGCATGATAAGCTCTATAATCCCAATATTTACGTTTATATATTGTTGTTTCTTGTTACCATTGAGTATGGAATATCAGTTCGGAAATTGTGCACAGGCATAGGAAGAAAACCAAATATCCCGAAAATGAGATTCACAACAATCCTCATTCAAAGCGAACTCCAAATTTATCGCTTGACTTTCTCATTCAGATAAATCGGGGGTTTTCCATTCCGACACAGCAACCTCACTAGACATGCTGGCAATTTCTTTTTCTTTGCGATCTGTCGCGCCACGAGGGTGATATGGTGCCTTCGATGAACCAAGGTGTGAGAGTATGGCTTTGAGCGATCAGCAAACAGTTTCAGATGTTCTGTCTCTTCTTCACTCAGCTTATCTGCCAATTCCTCAGTTCTTTTCTCTGAAAAGGCAAATGAAGTCCCAATAATCTTGAACATCTGAGCAGTGATGTGGAGTTTCGGAGAGTGCCAACTATCAGATGACCAGACTGGCTTGACACTCCAAGGCAGGAGGCGCTCACTTTTGAATGCATGCCACCAGTCTTGCATGCGAAGTCGACCTTTCTCTCCACTTACTGCATGAACACAACCACTTGTGCCCATGGCCACATGCACGAGCAGCCGATCGGCAACCACATCGACAGGAACTTCATCGATAGTGGCTTCCTCGCTAGGATTTGCAACACGGGTTGAAAGGTGAATCTTCCGGCCGGGATGCAGCGCATAAGCAGCTGCACAGACTGTAGACGGGGTTGAGTGGGAAGTTGCAAATCCCGGGTACGGAAATTCATCAGCTGGGCCGACAACGGAAGGGCGAAGGATCAAAATTTTATCCAGAGCACTTTTCTGGGCAGCCTTCAACAGAATGAGTCTTTCAGCCAGGTGCTTGGAATAAGCGTATGGCCAAGGAAAATCATGAGCATCATACTCATCCGATGAGCCTGTCTTCAGCACCTCGCTCCACACATCCATGGCATTCTTATATGGGCTTGTCGCACCGTCGAGCGGGTATACTTTCTCCTCCACTGCAACATCAATGCATTTACTCGTGTTCCATAAATGAGCATTGGCATAGGCGGTGGAGAGGAAGACAAAGCGCTCAAGATTGACGAACTTGAGAGCGTACTGTATCAAGCACAAAGTTGGCGCGAGGACTGTGTAAGACAGTTCTCGGAGCGAGTTCTTCAGCTCAATTGAGGCTGCAGCATGAATGATAACATGAACTTTTCGTTTCAGCATCTGGAGCTCGTCATTAGAGAGATTCATTGTTGCCGTATCTCCTAATTCGCCATCGAGAATAGTCATGCAGTCGCTTTTGAGAAGAACGTCGGCAAATGCAGTTGGTAGCATGGCCAGCCATTTTGCCCTTGCCTTTCTAAATGAAAATGTTAGAATAAGGGATGATTCTCCACGATGGCTGATAATGAATATCCTCTGCTTGAGTATTATGGAGAGCACTCACACATAGCCGCCTCGAGAAAGTACATAGATATGCTTTGGAGTAGACTTGGTCAAAAGTCGGTATATGAGGGTGGTCCCTACAAATCCTGTCCCGCCAGTGATGAATAAAATCTTGCCATTATAGTAGTCCCAGACCATGATGACAGGTAAACCAGCTAGGCTCCGATCTCAGATTTCTAATGAAGCGAGGGGGAAATATGCATAACCTGACTGACTGGTACTTTGATAGGAGCTTGTGGACTGGTGGGTCTTCCAATGAGATATACAACGCACTAATTTACGCGACAACTTGTTTTCAGCCACCCAACAACTGGACATCTTAGAATGGACACATGCATCCTGCAGTCTATTCCAAGACTGAATCGTGAGGGGCATGCATTTGTGTAACCTGCGCAGTGACCCTCGAAACCTGAGCCGTTCACGTCCCACCTTAATCAGTTTCCAAAGCAAAAAACAACTATTGATTGTTTCTACCCTTCGATTCCAGCAACTGGTTCATATATTCTTTGTATGAGCTGTGAGTATGTTGGGTCAGTTCAATTGATAATTAGAGAATTGCCGGTATTGCGCGTGCTGCTCAACGACATAGATCCTAATGCTCAGAGTACAGTCCGCTAATGGCTATAGAAGGACTGATAGTGTGTGCTCACCGCTTCATGCAGGATCGGCCCCTCTAGAAGCAAACGTGGCGCCCAAGGATTGAGAACTAGGCCGTAAACAACCGAGTCTATGAACAGTTTAGATGAGGTACTGGTACAGTTCACGTGAATGGATTGAGATTTTTTTGAACAGATCAATTCCAAGTTGGTAACAAAAGTATAGCTGATATATGAGCGGTTAGGCTGGAAGGGATGTTATGCATCTGATATGTCAATTTCTGATGTCCAACCCTCTCGATCCAGGGATCAATCCCTATTGGCTATCTAAGATTAAAAGGAGTACTTGGAGCCAGATATTCACAAACATTCACATGTAACTGCCTTGATCTGGGCGAAATGAAATTCGCACTTCAAGTGCAGAGAAATTCAATTTCCAGCTGAGTTCCGAGGCTTCCATGGCTTGGGATTAAAATTCATTCATGTATAAAAACCGCCAAGATTCCAGTTCTAGAAGTATATTTCATATAAGTAGAAGCTCACTGGACTAAAGAGTGCTCAGATAATGATCGTCAAGATGAGGGCTTATACTATGTAATATTGGGTATGCATAGAGCTTGCATAGGTACGTGCGGTGGAGCGGGGCGTGAAGCGAGAGATCTACTGAGTAAACCTTGCAATATTCGGGATATTGAAATAAGGATTAGCCGTGGAAGTCTAATTTACTTTGAAGAGCTTGAATATTCTTAAAGCTTCCTTCCAGAACGGTCTTTTTAAACGACCTATCTTATGCAAGACTTGAAGACCCAGCCACGTCTGGCCTCAGTTGTATCAGTATTTTCTCCCCTTCCACCCTAGAATTGAACCATTCTTTGATTTGAATCTTTTCTTGATCAATCACTCTGGATCCACGAAGCAAATCTGCCTCAGCCACTTTAAGGATTGCGGTAGTCACCTCCAGAAAACCAAGGTTCTGCGCAATACATGCTCGAGTACCCTTCCCGAATGCAAAAAAATGATTCAGCATATCATCTGTAGGATTTAACCAGCGCCCAGGGTCAAAACGCAAGGGATTCGGAAAGACTGCTTCATCTTGGTGTAGTTGGAACGATGCGACACCGACATTCGTTCCGGCCGGGAAGTAGTATTGGTGATAGTTCCACCCCACTGCTGGAACAACCCGCGGGAGCCGAATAGGATTGGCCCAGGATAAGCGAAGCCCTTCTCGAATTACCCCACGGAGGTAGTTGCATTGGGCGGGATCTTCCCCTTTGGAGACTGAAGTCTGGATCTCTTGTCGAAGTCGATCATATCTAGAATTATGTTATAGATCCAATTTCATGTAAAGGTAAGCTGTGAGACATACGTTTCGGGATACTTGGCTAAGTACCACATCGTGGTAGCAGTATTCATACTGGTAGAGTCTGTTCCTGCAAAGCAGATGTCCTTCAATTCAATCTGAGACTGTATGGCTGACTGTTTTTCCAAGAGGCGGCTCTGATAGCTACCAGATTTCGGCGTTGCTACTTTGATAAGCTGACTTGTGTAGCTGTCAATGAGTGAAAACGCTATTTCCGTGAGTTCTGTTGCTCTGAATCGTTCAATAGCCATCATCAGAATGTCACCCATTCTTCCTGGCATCAAATTGAAGAATGCGCCGACGCCAACATAGGCATCGACAAATGGTGAGGCGGACATCACATCAGAGTCCTCGTTAAGGGCTCCGTACTGATGCTGAAATAAGTATGCACTTATAGCATCAATTGCCATGCAGCGAGACACATTCAGAACATTGACAGGCTTGCCATTTTTAGCTTCCCGTCGAAGACGTCTCACGAAATCATCAAAGACCGGCGATAAGACTTTTTCAGACTGCCGAAGGGAAGTAGTTGAAAATAGAGGAGCAACAGATTTGGCTCTCGCTGCCCGCTCTGGGAGTGTCAGTGTGGAGAAAATTGTACTGTGACCTTCAATGTTGAACTTTTTGTATGCGAGTGACTTGGGAAAGCCACCACGAGCGAGGTAAATTGGCTCTATGGCATCTCCCGCGGCAATATCAATGTCGTTTGGAGCAACGCGAAGAACCGGGCCATATTTTCGGTGGAGATCAAATATCACGGTGCATTCATCGCCAATGTAGGTGTGGTATGCCAACCATAGTGAAGTGAAAGCTGCGATATTTGGTCCTGGAATACGAGAAAGTGGATGTAGATAAAGTCTGTAGAAGCCCTTCAAAACTAAAGCGCCCAGAGCGGCTAGAGGCAGCAAGATGAAGCCAAGTAGGAGTGACATGTTATGTGCTTTTTACTTAAGTCACAGTTTCTTGAATCGGGATATTTGCAATATATAGGACCTAGACAGCTGGAGTGGAGATGAGTAGGTGAACTTGGTATTTTCTAAACACTCGACCCACATTCAACACGTCAAATTTCCGGCTCGGTGGACTGACGCTGGTTTGAGAGATAATACGGCCAAACGACGACGTAAGCCAAATCGCTTAGCTCAGCGAAAATTTCTCGGTGATTGGCGCCTTCCAATAGCCCGATCCCCTTGCTGATAGGGAAAAAGCGGAGGCAGAAAGTGCCGTTCTAGAGACATCTAGAGGTAGGATGAATCTTTGAAGGCAACCTATGGGTAAAAAGCCTACTTGGAGAAAAAATACCTTAAACGGGAAGGTATTGTGAAGCACTCGAGTTGGAATTGATTAGTACCACTACTAAAAGACTATTCTTTTACCAAAACTTCCGCCGTTCGCTCAAGAATGACCTAAATTAATATAGAAGGCTTTTACTGCGTAGTATATAGCATGGAATGAGATATTTCAAGAGCAAGTCTAGCATTTGATTGAACGTATTCCTAGGTATATTGAGGAGATCATAGCATTAGAAAGTATGAGTATAAGGAAGGTCGGTTTACTACATATTTTAACCTATGAAGAACTACTACTGGTTTTTAGCTACTAACTAAACTCGGGATAATAGTGTGAATTGACGGAATTTGATTTCCGCACTTAATTCCGATAGCTTAGAATTGGGATGCTTATGTTACTTATTTCGAGACCTGTAGTAAGTTGCTATGGTATCAATACAAACACTCATAATTATTTGGAGTTTCCTTTGAAGCCGTAATTGCCGACCTCTCATGAAGCCACTTCAAGTCTCAAGGCATGGAAGAATTAATGAAAAAATAACAGCGCAGCGATATTCACAAGTCCCAACTTTTGGTTGATCTTATAGAGTCGGGTGAATATCAACCCGTTGCCCGACTCTCGTGGCAATCAAAGAATGATATTTCCCTGTTAGCAATTTGTCATGATGACCAATGAGCTCAGCGAGTTGTCTTCCTGATTATCCAAGGGAAATATATAGCCCTGGAACCTTGGAAGTATTATTCGTGGTTTATGCGTCCTAATATTCCGAGTCTTGCTGCCGCTCTATCTCACCCACGAGTATAGTGTCTTGGCTTTACATTACTGTGACACTTGTATAAACTTATTTTCTGTCAATAATAGCTTTTAGATGGCTTCTACCTTTGTCATTGTCACCGGTGCCAATCGCGGCATCGGAAAAGGTATCCTGGAATTATATCTGAAGAAGCCCAACTATACCGTGATAGCTGCAACCCGTGACCCAAACCACCCAACCTCAAAAGCTTTGACTGATCTGCCAAAAGCTAAGGGCACTTATTTAGAGATCATCAAAATCGACTATCTTTCTCCGAATGACCCCGCTGCGGCAGTCAAAGAGCTAGCCTCCAAGGGTATTACCCACATCGACATCCTGGTCGCCAACGCTGGTATTGCTCTTTCTTTTCCTAAGGTGTCTGAAGTTGAGGTGGATCATATCCAAAAGCACATCGACGTCAATGTGTTTGGCTTTCTCCGTCTCTACCAGGCTTTCCAACCCATCCTCAAGGAGGCACAGGCCCCTAAGTGGATAACAATCGGATCTAGCTCAGCTTTCATGACGGTCAGTCTAGTCATTCTGTTTATTTGAAAAAGGTTATATGCTAACATTTTTGATAGTATGTATTTTGACCTTGACAGTATCTAGACCTGGGCCTGAACGTACATACTAACCCTTCTTAGGAACTTCATCCCATTTCATAACGCTGCGTACGCTCCCACTAAAGGTGTTCAGCATTGGTACACTAAAGCAATCTCCACTGAAGATTCTTGGTTGAATGCTTTCATAATTGAACCAGGGTATGTTCAATAGATTAGATCCCTCGAGATTTTCTACACGGTAGACTGATCGCAGAAATAGCTGGGTTGAGACTGAAATCGGCAACCGAGGTGCCGAAGCCTTTGGGTTCGAGAAAGCCTTTGTTACTGTAGAAGACAGTGCTGATGGAATATTGAAGGTCATTGACGCGTCCGCGCTGCAAACTCATAGTGGAAAGCTGTTCAAGTTTGACGGCAACGAGGAGCCTTGGTAGATACATAGAGACTGGCACTATGGGGCTTCGATCCATAAACTTTTAGAAAATCATGGCCACCCATTTAAGTGAGACTTTGTTTGAGATGTAGATACTGATCGCTGCCCGTTTTCTCTATCTTTACCTACTCAAACATATCAGACCCTATGTTTTTCAGGCTCTAGATAGAAAACTGCTCCATCTTGGTACCTGGGTATAACTCGACTAACTAGAACTGGTGTTGTCTGACTAAGTGCACCACTGCAAGTAATAGAAGAGGAGTGGGCGCCTCCGGCATTAATTGACGCTTGATCTAGGCCTGCTTCCAAGTAGGATCGGAATTTATTGACAAGTATAAGTATAGCCACTCACAGTCTTGAACTTTTTGAAAGATAAAACTTCAGCTATAATCACATTGCACCAGTTATCAAAGTGGATGATCCCACCAACTTACTTATTGACAGCGGCTTATTGGCATTTCTTTACCAGAACCGAGTCGTTCAAAAGATACTTACATTGATGATTTGTGGATCAACCGTAATCAAATTAGATCGCGGTTGTCGCTACGAATTCATGGAACTCATATGCTGTTTCGCAATCAAATATGGACTTATCCGTAGAGACAGTAACTGAACATACGCTTTTCACATACCACTAGGAGAGGTGCTCCTCGTTATAATCCACATTTACTGTACTATTCCAATATATATGGACCAAGCGTCTCTTGTTTCCGATTTATCTTTTACCGCAATACCGATCAAGCCAAACTTCACCAAAATTCGGCTTTTAGATGTTGATATGCGGAATTGGCCTTGGAGCCTCGTGAGTTTGGATTGGGACTACTTCTACCTAGGTTTCATCCTAGTATGGTCTTTCTCACTCTGTGATTGCCTTTCAGTGGGTAGTAAAATGAGAGTTGATATTGCTTGGATAGTTATCACGGCTAATATAGCCACTCGTCAAGCTATTTTATGGTGATTTCCTCAAATTTCCCAAAAACAGTCCAAACTTTATACCTATGGATTGAAAATTACATGGCGATTGCAGAAATAGTTCGCGAGAGACGGCGAGGTCTAGTTCGAGGACAAGGGAAATTAGAAGTACTTCTACAGCGGAGACTGGCTATATCATGGTGGCATATGTATGTAAACAGAATCATGATAGAGGGCTTGTACTTTGTTGAAGTGAGCACAAATCCTGGAGCTGGAGTTCCTCGAGTCTATCAAGCGCGAAGATCGTGATTTGATCGACTATTGCAAGATTTGTCAAATATACCACCCAGGCACCGGGCTGGCAGTCGCAAAGCCAGCCCTGGTAGATGAGATTCTGATTGATTATGCCAGTTTTGATTGTATTCTTTGACTTGATATAGGCTAAGGCAAAGATACCGGTCAGATAATGAATTGTTGGAACTAGTACTTGGTCTCCAAGTTTGAAACTTGAGAGAGGAAGATGGAACTGGGGAGTAGATATTAGAGCCGAGGTTCAACGCACGGACATTGATTCCGCTCATCAAAACTTGGAAATCGTACCTTCCTACCTTCGTTGACTATTCCTCTCGAGTCTCAATACTTAATTCTCCTTCTTCCTTGATTGCAATCTTACATTTATACTCATGGAAATGACCTGAACGCCTGAGTCAAGGCAGATCAGCCCACCCCCTAGCGTCGTGCAGTTGCGTCATCTACTTTCTTATCATTCCTACTGCTTCCTCTTATCTCAATTTCCGAGGCCAACGGATGGACAATACTCAGCTTAAAGGATACGGCGTCAATCAGCCGAACCATCCATCATGAGCGTTCACTCAATTGACTATGCGCAGCGTGCAGTACACATAGATTCGACTGATGTGGACATTGAGGCCGCCCGCCACTCTATAAGCTCCCAAGTCTCTCCGACTGCCATGGAAGGCCCTATTACAGACGCGTTCACTAGCACAACAAGGGTCGACTCCGCTGACACTATGAGGCCGCGAAACCGGCGAAATACTGCTATCTCCTATCGTCCTGACGGCTTCCTCGCCGACATCAACTGGCAACCAGGAACCGAACCTGGTATCGATCCGACCAAGCCACTACCCGCCTATACCTCGGAATGGTCTTCGAATGTTCCTGGCGATCTCCAGAGAGATTGCAGTATCACAGTGGTGGACTTTTCTCAGAATGAAATGCGACAATATGTATTGGATAATGACACACTCGAGCCGTTTCTTGCACGGAAGCGGGAATCCTGGGTACAATGTCGCTGGATAAATGTCAATGGGCTGAGCTGGGATGTGATCAAAATTCTTGGAAACCACAAGAAGCTCCATCGACTGGCCGTTGAGGATGTGGTACACTCGACAAATCGCACAAAGGCCGATTGGTACTCAGACCATGCTTTTATTGCCCTGACTCTACAGAAGTTGGTGAAACTGCGAGAAGATTTGAGTGATTCTGAGGATGAAGATGATAATTCAAATCAGCGAGATGACAAAGACAGAAAAAGCTCGAGCGCGAGTAGTATCAGCTCAATATCTCTGAAACGTGCCACCAAGCGCAATGTTATCCTAGAGGCACTGAAGGACATGCTTCCATCAAAAAGACAAGCACCTTCAAACCGCAAAGAAAAAGCGCCCGTTGGATCCAGCGTTCGTCCCGGAGGACGTGGAGTTATTTCGAACGATTCAAACCAGTTTGGAGACATAGTCAATGCTTCGGGGGCTACAGCCCCGACACTTCAGCGCTATCGTGGGGGTCGGAACGAGGATCGCATTGAATTCATGGAACGCCATGCTGTGCTTGCTCCAAAAGGATTATGCGTGACGTTGGAGCAGGTTTCCATCTTCCTCCATGCCGATAATACTGTGACGTCTTTTTTTGAGACCAGTGCCGATGATATCGAGGCTCCCATTGTTCGGCGACTCAGTTCGCCTGAAACAATCCTTAGACAGTCATGCGATGCAAGTATGCTCCTGCAGGCCATACTTGATGCAATTGTTGACCTTGCGATCCCTGTCACAATGGCTTATCAAGATGCAATTGGTGACCTAGAACTGGATGTTTTAACAGATCCAGATATTGACCAATCGAAGAGCTTGTATATTCTCACTTCTGAGATTGCTGTTCTTCGTAACTCCATGCAGCCCTTGGTAGCTGTGATCAATGCTCTCCGTGACCATCGGTCCGAACCGATTGGCACGCCAGGTCTTGCAGCTTTGCGTGGTGGTCCACTCAGTCCTTCCTCTACGCCTGGAGATCCTCATATTGGAGTTATTACACCAAATCTAAAAAGCCTTGGAGGGTCGAGTGTTACTATCAGCTATATGTGTCATACCTATTTAGGAGATGCTTTGGATCATTGTATCACCATTGTAGAAGGATACGATCAGATGAGACGCAATGCCGATAACATGATTGATCTCATTTTCAATACCATCGGTGAGTTCCATAGCAATATTTCACAGGCACGAGGCTAATTTCCTTCTTTTTAAAAATATTCAGGCGCCTACCAGAACGAAAGCATGAAGCAGTTGACTATTGTTACCTGTCTTTATCTCCCGATGACTTTTTTGACGGTATGTAATGTTTTTTTCTATTGACATACAGCCTGCTAATACATGCTCAAGGGGTATTTCGGAATGAATTTCACGGATTTTGCTGGTATAAATCACAGTGACTCGTGGGTCCTCCTGAAAGTGAATTAAACCATAATGAAATCAGCTGATTTTCTCGTTAGATATTTTTGGAAGATTGCAGTTCCCTTCGTTGTCGTTACCACCTTGTACCTGATGTGAGTTTCTTTTCAATTCCACCCTTTTGGCCAGAGTCAATGCTAACTTCTCATTCAAAGGCGTGACAAAATTCAGCGATACGCTGTTATGCTTGCCCAGAAACGGCTTATAGTTAGCTCGAGAAAGCAACGACGAGTGAGGAAGCACGTGTGATGTGTTGCTCACGGCATTTGTCGGCCAATAAAACATGAGTGTAGTCCACTTGTGTGAGTTGATATGCTTAGTTTGTCTTGAAAGGCACCAGGGCAGCCAGAGGCATAACTTCGAGTTTTTGACGTTATAGCGCAGCTTGGATAGATACTCATGACAGATCATTGTCAATGGAAGGGTTACCAGGTTCAACAGTACTGTAATCCGTACATTGCTCTTGCATCCATATATTACATGTTTATTATACACGACTCCGTCTGTATTACTCAAATATTCTTCCGTTGAAACGCCGTAAAGGATTTCCAAGGTAACTTCCAATCTGACCGCAACAATTCCGGTTGGAAAACATCGAAATCACACTTTTGCAACTTGTCAAGCCACAAACGCGTGCCAACCGCAGGCATGAAGACTCCAAAAGCTCTGTTAATCTCCTCCAGAGGCGACTCATTTTGGCTACCAACAAGAGCCGAGGTATCGTATTTATGACCCTCTTCACCCTCGTGCTCGAACTCATGCCCGACATCTTCACCGGCTTTGATATTGTTCAGCATTTGCTCAGCGGTAATCAAATGGTCACTTGATCGAGTAGCAACGGTGAAAACAGCATCGCGAAGACCCTCGGCGTCAGCTCCGCGCCGAAGTACCTCCTCCTCTTTAACTCCAGCCTGCGCCATGATGTCCAGCGGCAGCATCACCGCACCTTGCTTCGCCCCGCCACTAAGCCCGAGGCTCGCGGCGCCACCGCCATGAGGCGTCTGGGGCTGCGACATTGGAAAAGCAACCAACGGCAAGCCACGCAGTACAGCGGCAATTCCCACAGCCTTCCCAATATGTGACGCGACATGATCGGCAGTGACAGATGTCATTGGAAGTGCGGCCAGGGTAAGATACATCAGAGTCGAATAGGTGTTTTCGGCATAAGACTCCAGCGCCGCAAGGTCGGGGTAAGGGTCATTTGTGAGTGTTTGTTCTCGCGCACTAATCAGTCTCATAAGCCAGTGCTTGCTGATTCTTGCGCGGCCTTGTGTGCGCTCATTGAGATCAGATATAGACGAGGCAAGCAGGATCGCGACAGGTTCTTTGGGCGGCGCGCCAGCCAAGATTTTCGTCACAGAATCTCGCCAGAATTGTAGGCGCATCAATCCAATTGTAGGAGAGGATGTTGTTTCGGGAATCATGGAGAGGGAAACGTTCAATGCGCGCAGGGCGATATAGAAAGTGCGGGCGTGCGCTGGAATGAAGCTACTCAGCGTATAAGAAGGACGGTCATATTTTCTATTTTGGTGGGGTAATTAGTTTTTGAAGTCGGAAGGTTGGTCTATAGTTGACTGAGAAAGCCGAGAAGGCGACAGAGTTGCATACGTGAGTAGAGAAACGCAGTATTTATGGGCGCCTTGAATCTCTTCCGCGGTGGGCAGCGTAAAGACTGCCTGGGATCGAGAGAATGCTCTTTTCGGTTGCCGGAAGGTCGAGGGAAAACATGTTTTCTTCAATCGGCAAAACCGAGCAGCTTCCATATATAATGACATTCGTGAAAGGTGGAAATTGATTGCCAACACCCAAGACCAATGGAAATGTTGATGATGAAAATGTAGCTCCACACATCTTGGCGGTCAAGAACCTGTCTTGAGCTTAATTGACCCATCACTTCGCGTATTGCCTCGCGTTTGCACGCGTCCCCACTTCGGGATTCGAACTTGTGGAGTTTTTTCCTTTTCTCATCAGCTTCATATTCTAACTGTCATTATGAATAAATATGAGGGAGAACCGCCTCCAAAAAGGCAACGTCAAAATCCCGATGTTAATGTTTGTGATGACAACTTCTCTGGGGACCTCGAGGAACCTTATGGTAAGTTGTATCGACGATCCATTGCTTGACGCTACTCTGACTGACATGATATGTTAGATCTTGCTACTGGAGATACCTCTGAAAAACAATTTATGGGCAGACTGTCAATGTCAGGTCCTTGCCGAAAAGAAACCACCTGCCGAGAGATGTCATCGACCACTGACGATACCCCGGTCGCTGAGTCCTCCGGTACATTCGATGTCAACCAATTCATTAGTATCATAGGTGAAGAACTGCCTGCCGATTCGATCAAAACCATCCAGGCCGCTGCCTCCAACAACCTCGAACGAGCAGTCAACATATACTTTGATGGGTCTTGGAACAAACCTGCCTTCAGAAGTGCACTTGTGACTAAGCCATGCCATATTCACTCGTCCCAAGACTCTTTTAGCGCCAGTAGTCTCACGAATCCCAAAAGAAAGATCAAACCGAGACTGAGATATATTGGATCCTTCGGCGTGGATGGTTGGGCAACCCGGAGTGGATCAGGCTTGCTTAAGCACGGAGACGCCGTCGTAATCGAGCGTACGAAGCTCACTACCAAGCGCGGTCGTGGAAGTCAGAAGGCAGACGTCCTGACACGATTCACCAACATGAAAGGCCAGGAAATCGGACGAATACCTCACGAGGTTGCTGAGTGGATATCTACTCTGATTGACCAAAACATTTGCTCTTTTTTGGGCGTTTGTGTGTTCGTCGATGATAAAATCCGTATCAACGATACAATTTGTTTGCAAATCACATGTTTCATGAAAAGTGATGCTTTCCGACAGGGGTTGTTTACAGGGTCAAGTATGGACGACAACAGGGACACCGGAATTTTTGATGCAAAAGAAAGTAGTGAAGAGAGGAATTTACGACTCCGCCAAGTAGGCCTTATCAAGCTTTTCGATGCAATTGATCTCAGGCCGACGACGACCAATCCCACTACGGAGAAGCACAAGAGAGATGGAATTCTCCGAGCTGCTGAGATGGCTGAACAGTATGATGGCGTGAAGAAAGAAAAGATCAAGCCATCTCAAGGAGACAACGACCCTGAAGATGATACGCCGGAACTGGAAGCGGACCAGCTCGATACTCTCTACCACAAAGCTCAGTCATTTGATTTCAACATGCCCCAAGCCGATCCCGCTCCCAGCTTCAAGATGGACCTGCGCAAGTACCAAAGGCAAGCGCTTTATTGGATGATGGCGAAGGAGAAGGATAATAAGCAAGCTCGAGAACGGTCAATGAACCCTTTGTGGGAAGAGTACACTTTTCCAGCCTTGGGCCCCGACAACGAAGATGTTACAGTTGAGGGTATGGAAAATTTCTATGTCAATCCATACTCTGGGGATCTGAGCATTGAATTCCCCGTTCAAGAACAACATTGTCTCGGAGGGATTCTAGCTGATGAGATGGGACTGGGCAAAACTATTGAGATGCTTAGTCTCGTACATTCACATAGGATCGAGCCTGGTCTTGACTCATTGAATGGTGCAAGTCCCATCAATAGTCTTTTCCAACTACCTAATTCGTTTGGTACAATATATGCACCCTACACTACTCTGGTTGTTGCTCCAACATCACTTCTTTCTCAATGGGAAAGCGAAGCTCTCAAGGCTTCAGAGCCGGGGTCCATGAGAGTGCGCATGTACTATGGGAATGACAAATTTGTGGATCTTCGACATCTTTGCTCAGCAGCAAACCATGCAACGGCTCCACATGTGATTGTCACCAGCTATGGCGTTGTGCTGTCAGAGTTTCGTTCACTCCAATCTCAGTCCTCCAGAACGCATGACGGCTTGTTTTCAATAGACTTTTTCCGTATCATTCTAGATGAGGCCCATTTGATCAAAAATCGGCGGTCAAAATCGGCGAGAGCCTGCTACGAACTCAAGGCCACCCATCGCTGGGTTCTCACCGGCACACCCATTGTTAATCGACTAGAGGACCTGTTCAGCTTGGTGCGATTCCTGAAGGTTGAACCTTGGAGCAATTTTTCGTTTTGGAAAACCTTTATCACCGTGCCCTTCGAGTCGAAAGAATATGCCCGCGCTTTGAATGTGGTACAGAGTGTTCTTGAACCACTTGTTCTGAGGAGAACGAAGACTATGAAAACCCCCGATGGAGAGCCCTTGGTGCCGTTACCTCCACGAACAATCACTATTGAGGAAATTGAACTCCCAGAAAAAGAACGAGAAATTTACGACCTAATTTACACCCGTGCTAGGCGAACTTATGATGACAACGTCACGGCTGGAACGCTTCTCAAGTCCTACACCACCATCTTTGCTCAGATTCTACGTCTTCGCCAGACATGTTGCCATCCCATTCTTACTCGAAATAAAGTCATTGTGTCCGATGAAGAAAATGCAGCTCTTATTGCAGATGCAGCAAACGAAATGAAAGATAACATGGATCTTCAGGAGCTCATTAACCAATTCACAACCATGACGGAAAAGAGTGAGTCACAAAATCAGTCTGCGGTATTCACAACGCATGCACTTCGCCAAATCCAGACGGAATCTAGTGGCGAGTGTCCCATCTGCTGTGAAGAACCAATGATAAATCCAGCGGTCACAGCTTGCTGGCATAGTGCCTGCAAGAAATGTCTTGAGGATGTCATTCGCCATGAAACGGCCAAGGGCGCTCCCGCACGTTGTTTCTCATGTCGAGCGCCGATTGAATCAAAAAATATCTTCGAAGTTATCCGACACCCCGCGTCAACCCCTTTACCCAAAGACAACACCATTGTCTCTGTGGAAATCCCCAATAGCTCGCAGCCGGCCCCACGCATTTCTCTACGTCGCATCAATCCCCTCTCCCCATCCGCGCATACCTCTGCCAAAATCCATGCACTCATAAACCACTTGTCTCGCCTCCCAACAAATTCAAAGTCTGTTGTTTTCTCCCAATTCACCTCGTTTCTGGATCTCATTGGTGATCAACTCTCCAAATTGGGAATCTCCTTTCTACGCCTTGACGGAAGCATGCCTCAAAAGGCCCGTGCGGCTGTCTTGACAGAATTCACCAAAGAGACATATGAGGAGGAGGATATCAACGACGAGGACGGAAGCCCTCGCAAGCCATCAGCTTCAAAGACGTCTACTACCTCGCCAGTCGTTCTCATCATCTCCCTCCGTGCTGGCGGGGTAGGGCTCAATCTCACAACTGCAAACAATGTCTTCATAATGGATCCCTGGTGGAGCTTCGCCATCGAGGCACAGGCAATTGACCGTGTTCATCGAATGGGTCAAACACGTGAGGTTTCCGTAACACGGTTCATAATCAAGGACTCTATTGAAGGCCGTATGCTTCGTGTGCAAGACCGCAAGATGAATATCGCTGGTTCACTTGGTTTACGTGTCGGTGGTGAAGACCCGGAGGAAGATAGAAAAAAACAGCGTACTGAAGAGCTGAAAATGCTCTTTGAGTAAAGACAGAAATCATACGGTTTGGCGTTGTTTTACTATTCACTCTAAATACCCCTTTCTAGCGCCTATAAATACAGCATGGATCGAAATCATTTTCACCACTCCGAATACCACAAATACGATCGTACTCTTCTTTATTTGATTAGCGCAGTGCGTAGTTTATTCGACGATATGCCATTGAATCTTCCTTGTCTTACCAGCGAAATTCTCTTCGCCAGATGCTGGATGATAGTTTCTATCTTGAATTGGACATTCTTCCCTGTCTGGTTAAGTCACCCGTATGTTCAGCCAGTGATAAGTATACTTCGACAAATTCGTCCATGGTGGTATCAAGCCAATCAATTAAGATTCTACTTCATCACCCACCTTAAATAATTAAACCAGCAAGTGCAATATGCAACCACCTCATAGATAGAAATTTTTTGATCGTCGAATTATTAATTTCATCGCCGGAAGTGAACAAAACAATATCAAATTTTGATTACTAGAAACAACGCATTCGGGATCAAAAAAAGAACGCTTTAAACTACTCCATTCGTGAGATCGAACGGGCTACCTTGTGGTCTTCGAGCCACGTGTTGCATATCGGTGCCACGGCGAGTAAATGGCGCAGATGATGATCCTGAGCTGGTCTGGAATGCGGCTTCAATTCTACGAACCGTCAGATGTGTTGAGTATGCTGGGCAAATCTTCTAAGTAAAAGATTTAATAAAATAAGATTAACTTTGCTCAAATCAGTTTCGTAAGTGTAGACTTAAAACTTGTCGAACCCGGGTTGTTAAAGTATTGAGAAAATAATGAATCGGGAATGAATCGTACAGGAATCGTGCACAGAGTACAAATGTATCAATCTTGAGGAACTCTCAAGGCTGGATCTATGCTACTTATCAGTTTTCACCCTCAAAACAAGTACAGTAGAAGGGCAACTTATTTGCCCTATTTCATATGATTGATCTAGAATGTATTCACTGTCCAATAATGCCGTCTAACGCAACCGTTTCCCCGAGCACTTAGCCCTAACTAGATTGAACTTAGAACGACCTAGAACGACCTCCACAATTTACTCCGTCGGCTCGGGCCGAGATCCATCTCCAAGTGGAGAAATCTTAAAAGCGGGGGTGGTTTCTGATAGAAGATATTGAAAATCAATAAGTTGACATAAGTAAATCCATACGGACGAACTCCATCTCTTTCTTGCACCCACAGGTATAGTGTATGTAATAAGAAGTGCACATTGGGACACCTGGAAAACGTTAGACATAAGGGCCATATCAATTATGGCCATTACACGTAAGTTTCCAGCGATAGATAAATTAGGAACACACTTACCAAGAAATGGAAATAAACCAGATGTGCTTTATTCTTGGAAAATGTCGGGGGTGAAAGGGTCAGCCTGAGAGGCAGTAATGGAAAATCAGCAGGATAATCTCTGCTGTGCTCTACTTGCGAACTTGCAGAACTTTGTTTATGTACAACTGGTGCGGTCCATTAAATTGCTATTTTGCCGCCAACGCGAGTTGATATCGGACGCTTAAGCCGCCTACCACAATTCAATAATATCATTAATTGGCTGGTAGTGTGCAAAGCAAATCGCATCAAATATATCACATCACAGGTATCGCACTTTGCTAATATTCAAATGAGATTGCCACTTACATGTATCATCGAGATTAGAGGATCCACAAGTGCTTATATTGGAAAAAAATCGGCAATCTTCCTTTGACACATTTCCTTCTGCCAGGCTAGGCTTTTCCAGCTCGCAAAATTTCGTACGCAATTACATTTACATGACTTGAGGGCTACTTTGACCTTCTCGATCAGGTCTATTCACTCTTTCGTGACCATTGAAGATATATTCTTCCCAATCTTCCTGTATTGGCTGCCGCTTCCAGATTCACACTCTTTTTTGCCTTTGCCCAGATGAGTCACATGTCTTCTCCTCCCAAGATACTTTCGATGGAGGTATCGAGTAGGGATGACAGCGAATATGGATTTTAGTCCAAAATCGGGCCGGATGTATAATCATCAGCGCGGGTACATTCGAACGGTCAATGCTTTCCATGCCCCTCAACTCGTTGCCCGAATTTCCTGAAGACACACCTGGAATATGGCGTACGTCAATCGAGATCAGTCGAGCGGTGAAGTCGCAATGGTATTACAGCAGAGAAACCTTATTGTTATAACACACCTTTGGCATCCTGTGTTGGTTGATTGTCTCGAGTTAGAAAGAATAAAGCAGTTCACCGCTACTACGTACGAAGCAACTTACTCCGGTAACGAGCCCCTCGTTACTATGAGCTCGCCGGTTGTTATTGTCAAAGTTGCACGGTTCGAGTGGGAACTACCTCGTCTATCACAGGAGACCCTCGTTTATAAAAGCCTGGAATATAGAGGTATTGCCCCACGATTCATTGGCCATGTCCACGAGCATGGCCGTGTAATCGGCTTCATGTTAGAGAAGCTTGAGGGGCTTGAAGCAAATATCAAGGATCTTTCGTCTTATCAATCTGCCCTTCAGCGCCTACATAACATTGGCATCCTCCATGGCGACGCCAACAGATATAATTTCATTATTCAAGACGATAAGGCGTAACTGATTGATTTCGAGAAAAGCCAACTATGTCATGGCTCTACTGCATACATGCAAACTGAGATGGATAGTTTATGTGATCAATTGGTGGAAAACACAGGTCGCAGTGCAGGGTTCACTCGATGAAATCAGTCTGATTGAGAAAAAGTGAGCTCTAATCGAACGAATTTCAAGACCATGCTAATAAGCCAAGTATTCTTTCAAGAGCTCCTTCCTTACGCCGGAATGCAGTCATCATAGAAAAGGTCACTTTCCATTAAGGTTACGTTTCTCTTAATCAAAACCCTAGAAATGAGTGTCATTTTCCAAGTAATGGTATGCTGTCTTCTTCCACATCGACAAATTATTTAGTGTAGGGGACACATCTCTAAAGGCTTAGGCCATTTTCGGCTTTAGTTCCAAAATTGGAGCAGTTTTCACGGAGATTGATCTAAAAACAGCCGCGAGAAATTATAGAGCTGTTGGATTTTGATACTTCTAGTAGTTTTGATACCTACCAATAGTTTTGAGACTGTAGTCATAGAGCCTGCCAGTAGTTTTCTTACCGTTGTGGCTTAAAAAACTATGTGTCAGTAGTTCAGAAACCGTGGTATCTTTTCGCAATTAAGTGCGTACATAAGGTATGTATAGCCACCTTGATATACTGCGTCAAGACTCATGATATCCGTAAAACACAGCATACAGATCTGAATGTAGACCAAGCAAAGCTACGAATATAGTGTGATGTATATCTCGCAACGATTGCCATAACAATGATCTTCCCCTCATACCTCAGAGGGATCACGGTATTTGGGTCTAGTGGTACTCTCAGCGAGAATAAGAGATACGCTTACCGTATTTGGATACACAGTTCCCCAGCTGATCCTGGGGTTGGGATGCTCTAATGGGGAACTCCGGCTCCGCATAGGAGCCAAGAGTATAGTCTCTGAAGGAGACTAGGCATTCTATCGGGCTTAACCCGTTACAACTGATATAGTAGTTATGTGGCGGTGAAGCGTTTTCTCCATGAATGTATGATTTAGGAAGAAGACTTCAAGAAGTTGTATTTATTACAGTATATAGTAGTATCTACGAAATGATAGTAGCAATGACTGGAAATGCACGCTCAATACCCCGCACCTGTTGTGGATTCAGCCTCACTGGAAGGCATCCATCAACAAACGACGCACTCTCCACTCTCATCTAATACACCATTCATTGAGGATAAATCACGATGGCAAGCCAGAAAAAGTCGCACGTCTTCCGGGTGACAGGTCTGTCGAGGGAACTGCCCGATGGGGACCTTAAGACCGCATTACAAGAGGCACTCAACGACAGCTTCACAGACGACGAGAGATCGCATATCAAGGCCGAGATCACAATAGTACCTTCATTCTATGAAAATGATAAGCAAAGGGTGGCACCGTTGTAGTGTCGCGGTGGCGTGCCTCAGTTCCTCCATGAGCTGAAAGACAACCCTCTTGGAGGCTGGCAGGTCGAGATGGGAGACGATGACATTAACATTGACGGCCACTTCTTTGGATTTACAGAGCTCTACACGCCTGGCGAAAATGAGCCAGTAGTTGCAGAGTAAGAAGTGTGCCGTTATCTATATCCAAAGATCAATACTGACTGATAATGCAATATAGCATTATTGCCATTGCCGGACTAGATGGACATGCGTATGGATCGTGGCAAGGTAGAGGAAATCTCGCTCGGATGTGGCTCCGCGACTTCCTGTCAAAGGATCTTCCATAGTGCCGCACCATGATCTACGGGTATAACTCCAAGCTATCGAGCCACGGAGTCGACAAGATCCTCAACTACGGACGAGAGCTGATGGAAGAGATTAAGAAGATTTGGAACACGAAAGATGTAGGAGAAACTACCTAGCTTGTCTATTAATCGCAAGTTTAGGCTAATTCATCGAGTAGCTCCAGCAAAGACCTCTAATATTTATCGCACATAGCTTTGGAGGCATCATCTTGGCTCATGTAGGATCACTGCCAGAGTTACTAATGTATATTACTAACAACTTATAGTGCCTAGTAAAAGCCATTCAGACGATGAAAGGAGACCATCCGGCGATCGCGTCGCTATATCAGGCCACTTACTGCATGATCCTCTTCGCCATCCCACATAAAGGATTAGTGATAGACGATATCCAGCAGATGCTAATAGAGAATAAAAACCATCCGCGAGGTCATCTACTACAACAAATTTCTATTAAATCGGACCTACTGATCCACCAGCTAGCTGATTTCAAGAATCTGATCCGAGACCGTAAGGTGGTCAGCTTCTATGAGACGGAGCAGACTAGGCGGCTAGAATTAGTACGAGTTATTTTTTTATATCTAAAACAGGCTATAATATATACTAACAATACCGCTATAGGACTCAGAAAGCGGACGATGGAAACGGACCGGGGATTTTATAACGACAGTTAGCACAGACTCAGCGCTTCTCCAGCTGCCCGGTGCCGCTACATGCAGATCACTCAATGTTGGTCAAATTTGACACGCGCAACGCGGCTGGGTATCAAACGGCGCTCAACAAGCTACAGCAGTTCTTAAAGGACGCGCCATTAGTGGTTGCAGCGCGATTTAGTAAGTGATTAACTCTAGGGTCTTTTGCAGGCTAATAAGAGAACTATGTTTAGTGCAGACGTGTACGAAGCCCCAGCCGTGCTCCACGGTGCCTTTTAAGAAGGACCCGATGTTTATAGGCCGCGAAGCTGTTATCAGTGCGATTAAGAACAGACATAAAGCTATTGGCCAGAGTCATGAGCGGGTAGCATTAGTAGGGTTAGCCGGTGTTAGGTGAGTTATCCCTATGATAAAGCCTTTATTTATTAAATACTAACTAACCATAATTACCCTTTAGAAAAACCCAGACAGCTATTGAGTATTCTTATCGCGTGCGAGAATCAACTCCGGACATATGGGTTTTTTGGATCCACGCTAGTAATGCGGCGCGATTAGAACAGGGCTACCAGCAGATTGCCGTAGTCGCGGAGATTCCGGGACGGGACGATCTAAAGACGAACATCTTCCAGCTCGTATATCAGTGGTTATGTGACACACGTAATGGGCGCTGGATAATGGTGCTAGATAATGCGGATGATAATAGTATCTTTTTTAGTAGTAACACATGCGACGAACGAGGGCGGCTAGTGAGATTTCTACCCCGGGTTACCCATGGATCTCTGCTGATCACATCGCGAAATACTCTTACAGCACGGAATTTGGTAGGGAGCGATGGTGATGTGATTGAGGTTCAGCCAATGAACGAGGAAGAGTCCCTTGCCCTATTACGGGCAAGGATTCCGACCCCCCAACCTGGAGGGTCTATAGAGGATGAGAAGGCACTAGTAGAGGCACTAGAATATATTCCGCTAGCAATAACTCAAGCGGGGTCCTATATTGCTAACCAGTTACCCCTTCTTACCATCTCCTCTTACCTCCAACTTTTCCATGAAAGCGAGTCGAAGCAGACTCGCCTTCTACAGAATGAGGATTCCGCGGATCTCCGCCGCGATTCTAGCATTCGATATATGGTAATTACAACTTGGCAGCTATCGTTTGAACAAATCCTTATAGATCACCCAGAAGCGACAGATCTCCTATCATTATTGAGTATGTTTGATCGGCAGGGAATCCCCGAAGATCTAGTGCGCGACTCTTATGAAGATATCCTGGACTTTCACGATGCACTAGCACCGCTGCTTAGCTATTTTTTGATCAGACTGCAAGTGAATGAACGGTCATTTGATATGCACCGCCTAGTGCAATTATCGGTCAGGGCGTGGCTAGACATGCACCAGCAGCTCCAAGCCTGGCAAGCCTGTTCACGACGTATTATGGCACGCATGTTTCCAAGTGGCGAATACGAAAGCTGGACACAATTTCGATTACTCCTCGTGCATGCTTAAAGGTGTGCTGAACTCTATATACGAGGAAGATTTTGAAGATAAAATAAATGTCGCCAAGCTCTCTTTCAATTGTGGTGTGCTTCTATATCATGAAAGAGCTTATGACGAGGCAGAAGCGATGCATCGACAGGCGTTAGAAGCAAAAGGAAAAGTGATTGGATATAACTATCCCTCCACGCTCGGCAGTGCCAGTACCCTTGGCTATGTGCTTTCCAAGCAAGGGAAATATGAAGAAGCAGAAGCGATGAATCGGCGGGCTTTGGAAGCAAACGAGAAGGCACTTGGACACAATCATCCCTCTACGCTCATCAGTGTCAATAGCCTTGGCCTAGTGCTTTATCACCAAGGAAAAAACGAAGAAGCAGAAGCAATGCATCGACGGGCGTTAGAAGCAGCCGAGAAGGTCCTTGGACGCGAGCATCTTGACACGCTCACCCATGTTTATAACCTTGCATTAGTGCTTAATAGTCAAGGCAAATATGAAGAGGCGGAAACGATGTATCGACGGGCGCTGGAAGCAAGTGAAAAGGCACTTGGACACAACCATCCTACTACGCTCAGTAGTATTAGTGACCTTGGTTCAGTGCTCTTTAAGCATGGTAAATATCAAGAGGCGGAAGCGATGCATCGACAGACGTTAAAAGCACGAGAAAAGGTGCTTGGACGTGACCATCCAAACACACTCACTAGTGTTAATGAGCTTGGCAAAGTTCTTGAAAGCCAAGGGAAATATGAAGAGGCGGAAACGATGTATCGGCGGGCGTTGAAAGCAAGAGAGAAGGTGGTTGAACGCGAGATTTTCTGTTGGGCAAAAGCTGATGTTAACTAAGCCCTAACATATGGGGGTTGCTGGGGGCGGACAACACTGTAATGACCCTATCCAATAGTCTTTGGATATTTGAGGATAATTACAGTGGTCAGGAACTTATATCAGTTTTTGTAGTCGTAGAAGTAAATTGTGCAGTGGTTTTAGCAGGTCCCTAATTGAATACCTCTGAACACGTAAATAATCTCACCTGATAACTCACTAGATATTTCGGTCCCATACACGAATAACCCTTTCGTAAATGACTTGAAAAATAAATACTGAGTTTCAGGGACGAAAGGCGAGCAACTAATGCCTTTAGGAAGTGGATCTTCCAAAGATTTTACCTAATGTTATCAAACTTCAAACAAGAGAAGATTTTGAGTATCCTTATGCGAGATGCTCTGAGAAATAAGTATGATTCAATGTCCTATAAGTATAGCGTAGACACGGGCAACTCATCCTAAGATTCCTAAGAGTATACAGGCGGCGGGGTAGCAGGGTCTACCCTACTAGTGGTAAATAGCCAGATTATGTGGTAATATGCAAGATTTGACTTACGGTGCTTCAACCTTACTACCCTGCCACCTAGCTTCAATTTTCGATAATTTACCAGGAATTTGTAAAATGTTTCTTGTTGCGACAGCCGAGAAACAAGGCTGTCAACATACGGAAAGTATTTTGGCCGAAAAGCTTCTGCCAGGGAAGTGACTCTGGAACTAGCTTAGTATATCACGGCATCCTTGAACGATATGCATTTATCGTAAACGACACCCTTCAGCGATGTGCATTCGCGATAGTGATGTTCCGTCTTCACCGTCTCTTCTGTCTCGGACGAATGGTTACACTTGTCCAGGACAGAGGAGCGCCCATATACTATCAGTAGCTAGTTCTCTCCATCAATGAAAAGACAGACTTCACAACAACCACAATATTTAGTACTGTCAAAGCCACTACACTTGGTGGTTTGTCTACGGTGTTGAGTAGTGGTTCGTTGAAGCTCACCAACTCTTTGTTTTACCGCAGTAAAACTCCGAACACCGTTCTCAGCTACAGGCGAATAGCTAGCTGCCTCGCCAGCGAGCGACAAACTTGTCGAAACTTAAAGCTAGGTGGCGGGGTAGTAGGGTTGAAGCACCGTAAGTCAAATCTTGCATATTACCACATAATCTGGCTATTTACCACTACCCGACGACTTTTTTTTTTTAGCTCCCCGACAAACTTACATAGTACAGCGGACTGCGGGGCTGAATCATTTTGACTATCAAGCATGCTTAATTGACATCTTATTTTTGCAGCGAAAAATATCAAGTAGAACTTGTAGGGGTCTTAGGAGAGCTTAAAAAGACTAGATATATAATGTTTTTCCGGTGAGGACGGAGATCCCCATAAAATCGCCCTAAAATGATGCCATCCTTGGAGATGAAGATGGGTAACTATAGCGATTCAGCCGCAGCATCCCTGTAATTGTACTTTTTGTCAGCTGAGGAAGATAACGTGAATAATGTACAAAACAGCTGAGCGAATTAACGGATACTGGAGAAATAAAGAGCGAAAAAGATGCTTGTATAATAAAAAAGGTGAGAAGTAACTCCTACGGAGTATAATACTTTGATTAATATTATGGGTGTATGATAAACCACACTGATCTGTGATAGAAAGTGGGCCATGGTTCATCCAAGAGATTAGTCGCGAGAAGTTCTTTTCCCCCTATATTAATATTTAATTTTGGAGTTTACGAAAGGAGGGACGAAACCCCAAAAATATCAGAAGGCCCTGTTGTGTATATTCAAATAAAATTCCCCAAATAAATCTTTCTGTCATAACTGCCTGTATAATTTTTCCATAGCTTTAGATTTTATTGGTTTAGTGAGCAGTTCACATCAGCTCCATTCGTGAAACAGCACGCTGGTTTGATATGTGTATATCAACACTCTCTTAATGTCTCCACGAGTTCGTAGTGCTCAGCCATATGAGACTTCTCAGGCCAATTTGCGAAATTTAAAAAAGATGAAATGGAAATCTCACCAGAGATGGATCTTTCCCCAGGTGTATAGATGTAGTCAGAGCCCTGTCACTGACATCTTCAAAGGTTATGATCGTTAGTTAGCCTAACATTCGAGTGACTCAAGTTTGATAGCACTCCACCACTCCTGATCTACGGACTTCCAAGCCTTAATAGAAGCCACTCGGGGGAATTCCAGCTTGCTGGCGTGGTCTTTTGTGAGGAAAAGAGTTCCGATTACATTAGGTGTATGGACAAGACTGTAGAAATCACAGTCGCCTGAAGATTCGTCACAAGTGGGAACACCGTTCTTCCAAGTTATTTTCGTCGGGGAATAATCTGCTGGGTTTATCTTCCGAGCCTTCAGTGTTTCATCCAAGACAAGTTCAGAGACTGGATTCTGTATGTTTTCGCGGACAATATATCGTAAATGTGTCTTATGAGCAGAGCACTTGATGGTCCATAGTTCCCAAGCTACATCAGACCATCGGTAATCAGATGCGACTGGATTATCGCCTTCCGTTTTGAAATAAGCAGATGATGACACCATGATTCCATTTTTGCAGTCGAAATACATGATCGCGTAAAAATTGTTGGGATTACGATATTCTCTGGCTTCATAGCCGACGAGATTGATATCCAAGTTCGAGCTGACGAGCGTGGAAATTGCGATGTGTTCTTCCCATTTGGCTGTGTAGTCGCGATACCACCATCCATCTTTATCAACTGTTTTTGTCGTACTCATGGAGGCGCCAGCAGATTCCATCGAAAAAGTGGATTTCATTTCGTCTTTGCCTTCCTCTAGCGCAGCGATATATGATTTCCAAGCCTTTGCGCCTTTGGTGAACTGTGCCATAAATTTGGAAGTACGAGTACTACCGCGACGATGTAGAGTTCTAGTAGGCTCTGTTGCATATTCGGGATATGGTTGCGCAACTGAGAGAATACTATAAAGTATAAGGGAAAAGAAGACAGCTCTCATCGCGAAGACCTTTTTTTGGTGAGGATTTGTGAAGTTCTTACCAGCAAAAATAAATGAGAAATATTCCCCTTTATAAATTGGCGGCCCCTGGGCCGATGCCGATGAGCTGGCCCCCATCGAGAGAATAAATTTTTTGATCCACAATTCTCCGTGAGAAACAAATTTCAAGACAGAATTTATTCATGATTCTATTCGGGTTTACTATAACGAAGGTGCCACTTTTCGATTCTGCTATTTGTGAATCCTAGAGATATGTCAGATAGACTGTGACTGGCTGGCCAATCATTCAAATGCCACAAATGAATGAAACTGAATTTTCTAACGAGGGCGTAATATGGCTTAAATACACCTAAAAGTAGGTCCCAACCCACTTCCTTTGACAAGATATAACAAACATTAAACCATTTGAGAGTTGAGTATGAATTTTTGACCAATCATAAGATCTGAGAGGGAAGATATCATAAGCTAGTCCCAATTCGAATTAGCATAAGGCAGAAATTTGGCCTTATTGGACCTGTCATTTTCCGGATCTCGTTCCGCTCCCGTCATTTCTTGAATCAACATGTGAGAACTTCTTAGGGAGCTTGTTTGGATGGCCAGTCATTAGCATTAAAGCTTCAAAGTTTCTAATGGCCTGGTCCCCTTGCTCAGAAGAGTATGGGATGTCGTTGCGTTGACAAATTCTAACCCAGCCTGGCAGAGTAAATCTATATCCTTTAGTTCCTGTAGCGAACCACTGATTTCTAGAAAATTGCTGTCAAAACTCACGTCCGCTCCTTTCTGGTGGATAAAGAACTCCCCACCGAGAAAAAGAGGGATAGATATAAAGGGATGAATCTATTGCGGGTTCAAGAACAGTGAGCAAACAGGCTAAGGTACATAGAAGTGGTTCACATACCTTGAGGAAATTGAGTTGGGACAAGTATTGGGAGAGTCGCGCGATCTCTCGTGCCGCATTTTCTGCCTTTTGCTCACAGTGCCCCAGCATATCTCCGTAATCATGGGCTTGCCATGCAATAAGCTGTGTGGCTTTTCTCAGTGAGAGCACAGCGGCCTGGGCAATCATCCTCGTAAAAAGTAGCATGGGGTCCATCCAGTCGAGGTTGGGCATAATTTGATGCAGCTGGATTCGCTGCGTGAGTAGGTTATCGAGCCATAGATGGCGACCCCAAAACTCGGTTATCGGGCTCCCACATGCCTGCTTGACACAGTATTGTTTCTGATGGCTCAATACTCGCCCCCACAGCGTGCTGAAAATGATGCACTCGCTAAATGGGTTCTGAATGCTCACATCCGTCGCACATAATATGACATCAGACAAGAAAGGGGCTAAGACGGGGTTGCCGCTTTGGAAATCCACTTCCGAGGAGGGAAGTCGTGTGGTAATCTGCAACTCTCATTCAATCAGTAAATACACCTATGTAACTCAGAATTCAATATACGGACAGCATGTTCATCCACAGTTAGTGGCGAGTTATTCAGGATGCACAATAAGCGATCCAGACAGTACATCATCCAGAATGTTCGTCGCTTCTCTTCCGTCTCGGCATCGGTCGCGTATAAACTGCTAGATACGTCGTTGAAATTCTCGAGCGGATCAATGCTATTCAATTTGAGTAATTGGGCTAGACGAAGCGCTCGGCCGGTACTTGCCCAGGTGCGTCGGAATGTCTTCTGTATGAATTCGTAAACGGCGAGTAGAATCCAAGTCTGGGCCTGTTGGAGGTAAAAGGCATCTTCTTGGTGTTGATCCTCATTCTCTAATGATTCGAGCATCTGACGTGTGTCGTGGTATAGACCATCCCGCATATGCTGAAACTGAGAAGATAAGGAGGCTGCCATAGTCCACACTGCATACTTCAGACATAAGTGCGATCTGGACGGCGAGCGCTGCTTTGCCCAGGAAAAGTAGCGGCCTTGCTGCAGAATGGGAATAAAAGGATATACTCGATCAAAGTAAAGTTGATTCCTGATCTATAAATTAGTTATGAGGACGTGCAAAGGGAGCTTATAAGGGAAATGGAGAGGCATACAGCTCCGCTTGTGTCAATTTGGGAACTGCGCCACTGGTTGTGCCAGCTAGAAGTGCTTCAGGGGAGCTGGTATTATTTGGTGACATCATTGAAAGGAAGGAAAATGTATCTTCTGAGAGGTCGAGCTGGATTTCGGCCACTTCCGGTTGCTCTCCATCTGATCTATTCAGATCCAGTCCTATATCGGCCAGGGGACTGTCTTGCGTACGCAGTCTTGTTTCCAACACCGCTGTATAAGTCACCATTAGATGAGTATGGCTTTCAAGAAACAAGGGTAAACATGGACTAGATACCAATTCTGGATCGTAATTCTTTCATATGTCCTCTTTTGGGTCCACGAGAGGGACGATCTGTATTGATGTGACAGCGTACACCGGAGTCCACGCAAGCACCACAGGGTCTTTTTCTGTCGCATCTGAGTTTCTTTCGTTGGCATTCCTGGCAAGCCAGACCTGGCTCTTGTCGAGGGCGTAATGTATTCATTTCTATCATCATTAACCCAAATAAGACTTCAATAGGGGCTGCTTTCCTGATAAGCGGTAATCCTTTTATAAATGATCCACAGATAATGCTTTCTGAGGCATCTGGTTTCTGTCCCCGCAAGGAAATCACCCATATGGCAAAATCGGGGAATTGATCCCTCAGCTACTTAGGCCCTAGTCACAGTGCAGCTTTTGGTCAGCCATGCAGAGCTTACAGCATAAACAAAAGCACTTTGCATGAAGGACTGAAGAGGCGCACCAAAAAGTGAGTGCTTACATACTGCGACTGATACGGAATTGCTTTAAATGGAGTATTTATTTCTTCAAACGCATCTTGGTAGCCTTCCATAGCTTCGCATTCTCATAGGTAGGAAGCTCAAGCGTTAGGTAATCCACGGGATTCAGATCTCGGTCTACGTGATTTATTAGGTCGTGTTAGACACGCCAAACTGGGTCTACACCAATTCTATTAACCTAACCACCCCACCATGACAGACATAAAAAGTAGTATAGTACCTGCATATGCAGGCATAATTAGTTTGAGAGCCAATGAGAGGAAATAGACCTGTATCAATGCAACGTGGTCTCATTGCTTATGCATGATTCGGTAATATTGGCTTTCTGGCGCAAAAACCCCTCTCTATATCGGATCCAATGCCAAAGTTTCCTTTTTTAAAGAACTTACAAAAGCAACCTGCATATCAGCAGCTCGAGGATAAGTATTGCTAGGTCGTGCATACTGGGATATATTTAGACAAGGCTGCTGAAGATATAATCCAGAGGTCAAATATGCAAACCCCTTAATTAACCCTAAATATTGAAATGCAGACTCTACAGCTGGAAGATCTACACATACGCATTGGTTTTCAATACCTCTCTGTGCTGCCAATGTTTTCGATATGATAAAACTGCATCCGCAAAGCAATTATCAAAGGATTTTTGACAACTGAAGGTTTTATTTGCTGAGAATAAGCTGCAGGTAAGCAACGCTGAAAAATGATGAGATCTCGGCGCTTAGAAGCAAACAGCCAAGGCGTTTTCAATCCATACTAGTTAGGATATCAGTTTTGGATAAACTTACTGACGTTACAATCAGCAGCGAAATCAGCGCCACTTTGCCTCCACTCAAGAGATGTAAAAGGAAAAAAGCCGAATCATCATGTAGAGGTCGGCACGGTTTTACGAATAAATGCTCTCTATCCGTACGGATATCCGTAATATCCGTAGCTTATCATGTATCTAGAACTACCTGCAGTTCTAATATATATTTCCATATTTATAGAGGTGTAAATTTCATGTAATTTTCAAGTAAAAGAAATTTCAATTAGGAATAAAAATTATGTACATCTCTTGACAAAACTAACTCTCTCATAGTCTTACTATTCAGAGATTGTCGACGAATACCTAGGATATCCCTTACAAAACTGAAAAGTCTTTCAACTGAAATCTCAGCTACTGGAATACCAAGGTAGTCCCTTGTAACTGTTGCCATCCTGGGGTATTGATACTTATGAGCGTTTCACCATGAAAGCAGCCACTTATAGTCATCTTGGTCTTCTATTAATCCTTCTACTTAAATAGGAGGTTCATCAAAATAGCGATCAATATCAGAAGATCGAGATACTTCTTGAGAATATACTTCTTGTAGAAGACGAGCTCTCATACCTGGTCGAGCAGGAGGATCCATAGTTCTAGAAGTAGAACTAGAGATGGAGGTAGCCAAAGGGGGATATTTCTTATGAAGAAAGACCTTAATATCCTGAATGATTCCTTGGATAACCCCATCTTCAAGCTCTTGTTCTAAAAGAGCAAATTTAACACGTAGATTAAGAGCAAGAGCTATATAATAGATATTTCGCATATCCATAAGATCATAGTATTTCCTATACTTTTGCATTCCAACCAAGACAGCAGAAGAGATATCAGGACTAAGCCCTGCAAAGTCGCCTTCAAAAGAAGCTGCTTCTATAAGGAGGCCATGCAATTCATAGTAAATAGGAATTACTAGACTTATATGAGGTTGCCGCTGAGAGATAATTTGGGTAAACTCATAGAATATTGAAAGAACCATAGCAAGCTCACGAAGATCAGACCAATCATTATTTGAAAACGGTATCAGCTGATTCTGAACATTATTCTAATGTTTAATCTGCTCTTGAGCAAGGATAGCATCTTAAATCATAAGATATGTCGAGTTCCAACGTGTCTCGATATCATACCTGGAACTATAAGTATATATAAGAAAAAGAGAAAGGAATATTGTAACGGCGTGGGTTGCAAGAAGGCTGAGAGAGGCAATGGACTCTCTACATAAGCTGGCTGAACCAGCTGCCAGGGAAGCAGGGGTTCCCCGGATAAGCTAGTTAGAGATTCGCCACTTCCTGATGTATTTAACTCTCTGAGGTCTTTGGACTCTTGAAGGAGTTCAAGAGTTGTTCTTGTCCCCAATTTACCCTAGTGGAATCGAGCCCTATGGGATACCACACCCACACCTCCGTCCTCTGGTAGCCTTCTCATATTAGTTCTTCTCTTGTTTACGGTAGCCCAACCGCATTGGACTCAAACCCTTACAAATATTGCTTACCGAATGAGATAATCCATGTGCTACTATCTTTGAGGACTCCTAGATATCCAAAGGGCTAAGATTCGTATACGAGCTAGCACAGAATGCCCAGATGGTAGGCTCTTATGGTCCTTTAGAATACCACAGACATCTAAAGAAGATTGATAGTCGCCAGACCCGGCGTGGTAGGAGACTCATTCTATGAATGAATAACTATTTAGATGTCAAATTAGGGACTTGGGATGATAAGTTTCTATCGCAGTATCGTATGTTTACTTAGGCGGTGGTATAATATCACGAATATCCGTAATCCGTATCCGTAACCGTAGAAATTCTACGGTTACGGATACGGATTTAAGCTCTCGACTACGGTTACGGATACGAATAATCCAACAGATATGTATCGGTGCCGACCTCTAGATCGTGCTTATATCACGAGGGTGACGTGGCACTGAAAAAGAAAAACTGTTCATTCTGTATGAGAATGAAGGACTATCTGTGACATCTTCTCGCGGAAAGATCAGATGAAATGCCGAAAGATAGCGAAAGCAGTTGATCTGCAGTAAGTAAATATAGCCCTATAATTGATTAAGGTATCATTGGCTATAAAGAAATCAGATCGGCGCTCGGTATTCAAATTCCGATCTGCCATCAGACATTTCTTTGATCCCCTCATGACAAGGCTCGGACACGGTGCCGAAGACCGGAAGAGCTTTCACTTGCATGCTGCCACGAACTTCAACTCTCCACAAAATTCAATTCCACTGTCTTAACGAGCTTTGATATTCATTGTTTTCTCCAAGGTCAAGACTTCACAAAACTATGCCCTCCAATCGAGCAGCCTGGCTGTCATCCAAGTCTGCGCGACCACTTGAGGTCAAAAAAGCTCCTTACACCCCTCCTGCGGCCAACGAGATCGTCATCAAGAATGGTGCCATTGCAATCAACCCGGTAGAATGGTCCAAACAGCTTGTTGGAGACTTGATGTTCTCATGGATCAAATACCCATTCATTCTTGGCAATGACCTTGCAGGCGAGGTTGTTGACGTTGGCCCGGGAGTCACACGCTTTAAACCCGGTGACCGCGTTCTGGGCCACGCGCTCTCGATGGATCCCACCGTCAACAAGAACTCCGAGGGCGCGTTCCAGGAGTACACGGTTGTACGCGCGAACATGGCCTCACCGATCCCAGGTACCCTCTCCTACGAGGAAGCCTGCGTCCTACCGCTAGGTCTGTCGACGGCCGCTTGCGCATTGTTTCAAAAGGATACCCTGGCACTCAACTACCCCGATGCATCAGCTCCTACGACGGGTGAATCCAGGAAAACTGGAAACGAAGTGCTCGTAATTTGGGGTGGATCTAGCAGTGTCGGATGCAATGCTATTCAGCTTGCCAGCGCTGCAGGATACGACGTTTTCACCACTGCTTCTCCAAAGAATTTCGAATTTGTCACCAGTCTCGGAGCTACTCAGGTATTCGACTACCGCAGCAAGACTGTGATTGCAGACATTATCAAAGCCCTTAACGGGAAGAGGCCTGTTGGTGCGGTTGCAATCGGAAACGGGTCAACGGAAGCCTGTATGGAGATTCTTTCCAAGACCAATGGATCGAAACACGTTGCGCAGATCAGTTTCCCGTGGCCGGAGAAGACCCCGACTAGTACCTTGGCCCTTATCGGTGCCATGATGGGCCTCATGTGGTGGAGCTTGAGCATCTTTATCAAGTCGAAGTTCAAAGGTGTGACGGCCAAATTCGTCTTTGGGAGCAGCTTGTACAATAATGAAGTGGGCGGGATTATCTATGATGATTTTTTGCCGGAGGCCTTGATGAAAGGAAGCTTTGTGACGGCTCCTAAGCCGTTGGTGGCTGGTAAGGGATTGGAGAAGATCCAAGAGGCCATGGATTTGCATATGAAGGGTGTTTCTGCTAAAAAGGTTGTTGTTTCTCTATAATGCAGTTATAATGTTTCTTAGGTTTATTGCTATGCGATAGTTGATTCTGAGCGTGTACTTACAAAGATAAGAATGGGCATACATAGTGAAATCATAACCCCGTATACATTTTACATAATGGTAGTCCTGATCCAGGTCGAAACATCCCGGAGAGTGATGTAGACAAATTTGTACTGAGGATCCAGATCCATGATCAATCTATTGAAAGATCCGGATGTTATCTACAAGGACAAACTACCAATGGAGCTACTAGAGGTAAATTCCACACGAACAAGTTGAGCTTTTTTCCGTCAAGGTTTTGGTAATATTCAGTGAAATTGTGCCTTTCCAGAGTTGAATTACTGATTGGCCATACTCAATAACTCCATAACTCCGAATGATCGGGATAGACGGTGTCCGAATCCCGACCTAAGAATTCCCATGTCTGTGCAAATGCATGTATACAATGGCATAAGTTGATATACTGACAATGAAAGAGGATTGACCATTGCTTCTAATTCCCCTTTCTATCTCACCTATCTTTCCAACGAAGTGATCCACCATGACACCAACACCAACACCAACCAACAAAGCAGCATGGCTAGTCGCCCCCAGGACACCCCTCGTCGTAGGACCTGCAGAATACACCCACCCAGATGCTAAGCAGATTGTCGTCAAAAACGCCGCTGTAGCAGTCAACCCTCTCGACTGGGCAAAGCAGCACGTTGGCGACAAAAAATGGGAGTGGATTACCCACCCGTTCGTCATTGGCCAAGACATCGCCGGTGAAGTTGTCGAGATCGGATCTCAAGTAACCCGCTTTAAAGTTGGTGACAGAGTCATTGCACACGCTGTGGGATTCTACCTATATGGGAACCGGGTTGCCGAGGGCGGGTTCCAGTACTACACTATTGCCCGCGAGCACATGGCGAGCCCCATTCCCGATGATCTATCCTTTGAGAAAGCATGTGTCATCCCCATGTGTTGCTCGGCTGCTTCTTGCGCGCTCTACCAGAAGGGCCATCTGGCGCTCGATTACCCGACTGTACCTGCGCAGCTGATGAACGGGGAATATATCCTTATCACTGGTGGTTCGACGGCTGTGGGGAGCAATGCGATTCAACTTGCCAAGAACAGTGGATACACAGTTGTGACGACGTGCTCGGAGAAGAACTTTGCTTATGCGAAGAGCCTTGGTGCGGATTTTGTCTTCGATTATAATAGCCCGACGCACGAGGATGATATTGCGGCTGTGTTGCAGGGCAAGAAAGTTGCTGGTGCATTTGCCGTTGGACCAGGCTCGGTGGAACTGTCCATTCATGTACTTGGTCATTTGGGTGATGAATGCCGCAAGTTTGTTGTGAAAGCCAGCTTCCCATGGCCCAAGGACGATCCGAAGGATGATGATGAGTATTGGGCGTATATGAAGTGGGTGGATGAGTGGAATCAGGGTATTGCGGCCATGGCAGATGAAGTGGGCATTGAAACAAAGTATGTCGAAGGGGCGGAACTGGGCAGAAATGAGGTTAGCCAAGCAGTTTATGTGGATTTCCTTCCTGAAGCTCTGGCAAAGGGCTTGTATGTGGCTGCTCCAGAGCCGCAGATCATTGGGAATGGACTAGAAAGCATCCAGGAGGCTCTTGAGATCCAGAAGAAGGGAGTTAGTGCGAAGAAGATTGTTGTGACCTTGGAGGGTTAAGCTGATAGATTATGCTACATTCAATATACAAGTGCATCCACTTCAGTCCTGTTAAGCAGAGTTTTGTGTGAAACTGGAATCGCAGGTAAACTGGAGGTGTTGAGTATCCAAATGGTGTACAATATAGTCAACTGGACCATAAAGGAAGAGATACAGCGAAGATTCCAGACAAAAATGACGAGAATAACTGAATTTAGATAACTAGTTAAAAGTCAAGATATTAGTCATCCATCTGTGTCACTTAACCTGCACCTTCCTTAGCTCTCACCGTTCGATATGATTAAAACCATCATGTCCGATCTTGGATCTCCAGTGTCTCCCCTTGTCTCTCCCCCGAACACGATTTTCAAGTCCACCGACAAATAGTTATCGTCCTTTCTTGGCCCATATTATCTCATCAAGGACAAGGACCAATCGAAGTGCCGCCAATACCTCGACAAAGTAATGAACTGGATGACAAACAAACAGCAGGAACGAAGAAAATCTTAATAGACATCATGGAATTCCGGGGGCAGGAGAGTGCAAAAGGATTCGTCTTATTGAGCCGAGGACGTACCATAGATGGACAGCCTTTTTCCAAGGTTGTTCACTTCCATACTATTCTTGATAGCCGATGAAAGGAATAAAATATTAGCAAAAATTGTCATTATATATACATATGTTGGTGAGCCCTAGTAGGCGATGTCTCACTAATGAAAAGGAGATCCAGAGCAAAGCAGAGTTAGAAGGATGATACTAAATGTAAGCTATGCAGAAACGGTTAAGAATCCAAAGAAAGAACATCAATCTATCATCCATCTATACCCAACACGTCTGTTCAATGCTTAGACCCCGCCTTCTGTTTCAGTACCGCCTGTCCACGATGAACCAGGTCGTTATTCTTAACCGTTTCTTGGTCAAATCCCTTAATAGCTAAGTCTAAAACCGCTGCCGAAAGCTCCTGTCGGTGAATATTCGGGATTGCGCGTGTGAAAGTGTTGACGAGACGGAATATAGAGGCCAGCACAGATCTCCCAAAGGATGTGGAATTAACTATCACTCCGGGTTGAGCAATACAGATCTCAACCCCGAGGTACTCCTGCGGGAATTTGATGACCATAAGCTCTGTTTCGCACTAAGAAGCCGGTTGGCCGTTAGCTCAATAGAACACAGAAATGTGGAAATAAGTTATCTGGAAGTATCTCACTCGCATGACCTGGTAATCACCCATGATGACTGGCCTTTTAGTGGGGTCTCTAGGTGTGCCATCGGCGCTGAAGTAGAGGAAGCGGAAGGGTTTCGCAGGACCGGACTCGTACATGGCCTTGAAGCCCGCGAGAGTGCAGTCTTGACACACGCGCTTGACCTCGGCGAAGTCGAAGCTGCTGGTTCTGAATGGTGTCACAGCCACAGTCCTAAAAAATTGCACCAGTCAATAAATTCCACTATAGCCTTTCCCTTTGCCATAATTAACAAAACTGTGATTAATACGTACCATATGCAGGCGTCCGCCCCAGCGAACTCAGCCCTCACGTCGGCGGGATACTCCCCATAGTCACGAATCACGACACTCTTGAGCTTGGAGGTTGAGTCGGTTCCATCTTCGATGTGAACAGGCTTACGAGCCAGTGCAATTATCTGAGTGATCTCGCTGATCTGTAGGCATTGCCTGATGATCTCCGTACCCACCAGGCCGGTTGCGCCAGCTACAATAAGCTTCATACTTGGCAGAGTAGTTCGATTTCGGGAATGTTATCGGTTATCGTATCAGTAGGTGAATGAATACTTAGTCCTTGATAGAGGAAGAAATGACAGCTTCTAAGGGGCACGTTGCATACATCCCAGCTTTCGGGGTTCGGGGGCCGATCCCGCTCGGCCTGTCAATCGGACTCCAGAGCATGATGTCCTCTGGAACAACATCCACATTTCCCGAAATATATTAGTGCTGTCTCTATTGTACTAAGATCGACTCCATGAGATGATCGGTAAACTGGTATCCGAACACCGATCCGCTCTTATCTGAGGCTGATAATTCACAGCAGTGGAGTTCAGGTGATACAAAATCCCGGGCTGAAGGAATTTAAGTGAGAAATAGGTCACAGGTGACTAAGAGCTAACACAATCTAGCCCCTTGATGACATTGTGAATACGAGAAGAGGGCTTTTATTGTTGACGATGGCAGGGCTGATAAAAATCCACCACCAGTTCTCAACATCGTTCTATAGCAATATTTGGAGGATAAATTCAAATACAATAGTCCATTTTCGGAAAATAAGGAACTAAATAGAGGAAGTAAATTGGTAAAAATACTCATCTTGTCCGTCCCAATCCGGCAATTTCTAGCGTGGCATCATATATGGCGAACCGACTCCACACCATACCCTTTGATTTTCTTTTTTAATTGATCTTATGGTAAGATGAAGGAAAAAGTAAACCTCGACAAATAGACGGAGCAAGTCTGATTCGTGACAATAGATACTCCGGGAGAAATGTCTGAGTCCTTTGGCCTCATGTGCCTTCAATGGTGCCTAGATTCTTATGCGAGGTACGAGGTACGAGGTACGACGTGCGACGGTCCGCACATGCAGGCGCATGAGGCTGATCTTGAAGAACTATATCAATGTAAAAGCTCGGCTTATACCACATTTCATCGGAAGAATACAACAGCTTGAATCTTATTCATTCGATCATGCTACCCAAGTCAATCTATCTCTCCGCCAGTGTTGGTCTTTTGATCAACACTGTTGTTGGCGACGTGTTCGATACCAAGAAATATGCCAAGAAGGATATCATTACCCGTGATGTCGCTGTGATTGGTGGTGGCGCGTCAGGAACATACGCAGCAATCAACCTCCGCATGAAGGGGACAAGCGTTGTTGTGGTTGAGAAGGAGGATGTCTTCGGCGGTCATACAAACACCTACACCGATCCCGCAACGGGGACTACTGTTGATTATGGCGTGCAAGCCTACTTGAACAGTACCATAACTCTAGACTTTTTCGCCCACTTCAACGTTTCTGTTGTAGATTATTCCCCCTCCTCCGTGACCATTGAACCTGCCGATTTCAAGACGGGGGAAACCGTCATATTCAACCCCGGTGAGGACCTCACGCCATGGGCCCAGCAGTTGGCCAAGTACCCCTGGATAGACTATACCTGGGACGTCCCACAGCCGGTCCCCGCAGACCTTCTGTTGCCTTTCGGAGAGTTCATCATCAAATACAACCTCACAGACCTTGCTTACTACATCTATTTCAGCGCTTCGGGCTTGTCAAATCCTCTTGAACAGTTGACAATCAACGTGATGAAGATGGTAGACCAGGCGTATATCGATGAATCAAAGGGTGCGGGATTAGGCACGGCAAACCAAGACAACAGTGAAATATATGTCAAAGCCGTGGCTGAGCTTGGTTCCAGTGCCCTCCTTTCCTCAACCGTGACCGCTGCGTCAAGATCAACAAGCGGCGTGTCCCTGGTCGTGAAAACCCCATCAGGCTCCAAGCTCATCAAGGCAAAGAAACTTCTCATTACCATCCCTCCAACCATGGAAAACATGGGGCCCTTCGCCCTGAACACCCAAGAGAGAAATCTCTTCTCGCAGTTTACCTACATGGGCTACTACACCATTTTACTCAATAACACTGGCTTACCCTCCGGGTATGAATGGATCAATGCGAATGATTCATTGAGTACCTACAACATCCCGGAGCTGCCTGGTGCCTGCCAGATCATGCCGACCCGCATCTCTGGACTGTTTTATGCCTGGTATCGCAGTCCAGTAGACGTGACACAACAGGAGGTAGAGGCATCCACCATAGCCGCTATACAGAAACTGCAGAAGGCGGGCAACTACACTGCCACCAATCCCACGGTTGTTGAGTACCGATCTCATACCCCATTCAAGCTCAAGGTTACCGCCGAGGCTATAAGCAATGGGTTCTATGATGAGCTATATGGTCTGCAAGGAAAGCGTAACACATGGTATACTGGCGCAGCAATGGTTTCTCATAACACGGGAGTGATTTGGGACTTTACTAATACTCTGTTGCTGGATCTTGTGGATAATCTGGGCTGAAATGAGCCATTCGAGGAGGCAGGGATCATATCTTCCAGTGTTGATTTGATCTTGCACATATGTCACAGTATGTGCTGTGTTCGGATATTAGAATTGTGGTATTGGTGATATAACGTGCACATGTATATGGTGTGGATGAATCAGTGGTCTTTGGTCAGCTACTTCAATGTTGTACATCAGTTCCATCACTCATCAATTGATTATCTTTTTGTATTTACCTTCCTCATCTCCTTCCTTATTTTCTTAGCTATAATTAAGAAACTACTTTATTCCAGTCTTTGTTTATATTCATTACAATTTGACCATGACATTAGAATTAGACTTGGCAGAATTTCAAGATTAGTGACTATTGGGATGATAGATTGATACAGGTATTTGAAACTCTGCCGGGTGTAAAATACGTATTTTGTCTCCGTTTCTTTAGTGTTTTAGCGCCTCTTTTCTGCCAATACAGTCTCCTTAATTACAGCCAAGGAATAGATCAATTCCTATTCTAGTTTATTAAAATTTATTACATGTTAAAGGCGGTGAGAGCTATCAACCAATGATAATTCTATATTATATACACTCCGGTATACGCTAAAAACACTTTCATAATCTTTTCCATGAATTGATTAACAAGTCCGCCATCTGTACTAGTAATGGTAATTTTTATGAATATCATTCTGTTCCAATGTCCATTGATTATATATTTCGTCCTTAAGCTGCTAAGAACATGCAAAAACTCCGCGTGTTGGAGATTGGCGTCAGGTGACGCGTCGCGACTCTATTTGCTCCATGCCTGCTCGAGGTAATTTATCTCCATCTTTGTTTTGAGGCTGTCTTCTGCCTCTTTGCTGCTCTGCAACAACATGAAATCGTGCGGCGATATGCTACAATCAAGATACAGCAACATAACAGCTGGTCAACGCGACCTTGTCGCAAAGGACTGCGAGAGACGGACTTTGCATGATGTCAAAAATGGAAACCTCTGATCCCGCCTTCAAGGCCAACATGTTCCGAAGCTCGACAGCAACAAGTGAATCGACGCCAAAGGCTGCCATCGATTTGGTGGGTACGACCTCTTCAGCAGGAATCATGAAAATATCCACCAATTTCTTGACCAGCGCTTCCATAACTAACTCGGCGGCCTCGTCTGGCGACTCCGCAGAGGATAGCTTGCTAGCGAGATTGACAGCACCACCAGTAGCCTTGGATGCACCGTTGCTGCTGTTGGCTGATTTCATATAGCGCAGGGCACTAAAGCGAGATTCTCTGGCCAGAATCGAGTCGGAAGAACCACCACCGGTGTTGATTCCGACCATGACTTGTGGACAGGGGTAGAGGATGGCTGATTCGATGGAGGACATAATTTCCTCCTCCGCAAGCAGCCGGTAGCCCATTTTCTCCAGACGCTCATAAACGCCCTTGTTTGAAGCCACATAGCCGATATCCTTGACGGCACCAATATCGAGAGCTACTCCCGGGAGACCCTTCGCCACTCGATGCCTGGCCAGTGCATCTTGGAAAGCTCCACCAGCTGTGTAGTTGCTCTGACTGGCATTTCCGATTACACCGGCGAGGGAGGAGAGCATGATGAAAAAGTCAAGATCGGAACCGAGCTGGTGGTGGAGGCTCCACGTTCCCTGTACCTTGGGTCGAATGGCTGCGTTGTAGTTGTCAATTGTCATGTTTTCGAGAATGGAATCCTCGAGAACCATTGCGGCTTGGATCACGCCCCGGATTGGCGGAAGTTCTTTCGCACAGTTTTTCAGTGCAAGGGCAAAGCTAGCCTCGTCCGAGATGTCACATCCGATTGATCTGACTCTAGACCCTGGGTATGATTCCTGAAGCTCGTCAACAAATAAGGCCGTACGACCCCCGGCAGCTGCACTCCTCGACACTAGGATCAAGTTCTTTGCGCCGTGTGTGAGGAGCCAGCGAGCGACCGATCGTCCAATTCCACCTACACCACCAGCGACAAGGTAGGATGCGTCGGAACGGAATCTAACTGACGGCTTGCGTGAAATGACCTGTTAACTTTGTATTAGCTCGCAATCTTCAAAGAAGTCCATATGCAAATTGGAATATTGCGTCACTCACCGGAACGATCTCCTGCGGGCTAATCGACAGGACAATCTTTCCCATATGCTTGCCAGCTTGCATTTGACGGAATGCATTCTCGATATCACAAAGGGGAAAGACAGTGACAGGGTCTACTGGGCTGATGACTTTCTGCTCAATAAGGCGAGCGACGCTTGCCAGCACCCGGTAGATCTGGGGACTGGCCAGCCTGACGAGCGCCAGCAGATCTATGGAAGAAAAGGACGCCACACGGGTAAAAGGTACCATCTCGAGATGGTTGTTCCGCTCCATATCAAACTTTCCAATCTCCACGAAATGACCAAAAGGAGCGAGACAGTTGAAGGTCTCTTGGAGAAGTTGGCCTGACAAGGAGTTCAGGACAACGTCTACGCCACGTCCGCTTGTAATCGCCATCAGTTTGGGGACAAATGATGCGTCACGGCTGGAGAAGACATGATCCGCGGGAATTCCGTATTTGCTGGTGATGAAAGCGCGCTTTTCGGGTGTACCAGCCGTGGCGAATACCTCGGCTCCCACCAGTTGCGACAGAATTATTGCTGCCTGGCCAACACCACCTGTCGCGGCATGGATAAGGACAGACTGACCCTTACATAATCGAGCCTTGTCATATAACGACATGTAAGCGGTTGCGTATATCATGGGGATCGACGCGGCTGTCTCGAAATCTAAATGCTCGGGCATATGACAGGCAATAGCCCAGGGGACTTGAATACTATTGGTGTATTGGCCATTCAACAGAGCAAAAACGCGGTCTCCGACACCAAAGCCCTTTGATGCGGCGATAGCGCCGATACGCGTGATGATTCCCGCGCATTCTAAGCCCATAACCCGCTCGTTGAGCTGACCCATGGCAGCCATTACGTCCCGGAAATTGAGGCCAAACGCTTTGGGCTCGATCTCGATGAAATCTGGGGCTAAATCGTCATTCTGATCCGGTGCGTCGCTGAATGCCAAAGTTTCCAGGAGGCCTGTTGTGCCAACATCCAGCTTTAAAGTCCGACCAGGCTGCTGGAAGAGCTCTGACTCAGACTTGATGTCCTGGTTAGTATCGGCAGAGACAAAGCAATTTCTCGCAAAATCCTTGGTGAGTCTGGGAATAAGGATTGCACCATCTCGCTCTGCGAATTCAAAGTCCTGTGCAGAATCATCGGCGACAGATTGATCAAGAGCCGAGACTAAAACTCTGGCAACAATAGACGCATCGTGCTGGCCCAGAATAGATCTCTGTGGGTCCAGATCCACTGTGATATACTTTTTACCAACATTTTCCTGCCGAAGAGTACGGAAAAAGCCAACACTCAAAGCAAGTTCGGGGCTCTCACAGTCCACAGCACCACCTCGAGTGACCCAAATAAGACTCTTGCATTTCAAAGAAAGAGACTTGATCGCCTCAAATTCTTTCAGTGAAGGTGTTTGGAGCAGTGACTGGTGCATCTCTCCCAAGAAAATACAATTCTTTCCGGTCGCATCAATCGAGTCGATTGCTTCGATGCTGGGAAGGGCACCGCCGGTTATGGTGGCAATGGAGTCCTGTAGCGCCCTCAGCCAGACCTCATCCTGATAGGAAGAACTACCACCAGTGACAATCACAGCGGGATTGAACCGAGAACTGTCTGCCTCCTCGGATTGTGCCGTGGACATGAGAACGCTGAATGAATAGGTTTCCTCACTTTCGCAGTCATGAACATCCAAGTCGAGTCCACTGAATCCGGCTGCTTTGAGCACTCTGTCCCAGGAAGGAGCTGATAAGATAGGACTGAGTTTCCGTTCCTCTTCCTCACCTGTCAAAAGGCCATTAGTTCCGTATGTTTATTTTTATGAGAAAACGAGGTTCACTTACTTAGCCACCACCCAGGGAGCGGCCCAAAGGTGAGTTGCATATCTACTTGATTTTTTGTGCTCTCCATCATGAGCAACTTACCTTCTGGCTTCAACAAATTGCGGACGTTCTTCATGGTGGTTTCCATCCTCTTGGTAGCATGCAAGACCTGGCATGCGATAATAACATCGTAGCTGCCGAGCTCGAAGCCTTGCTTGGCCGGATCAGCTTCGATGTCCAGCTTCCGATATGTTATAATGTCGCTCCAGTCACCAAACTGCTCCTGCGCATCGATGAAAAAGCCAGACGATACGTCCGTGAAGTGATATTCGGACGCGAAGGGTCCAAACCCGGATTTTTTTCCGTTTCCGATAACGTTGAGCAGTGATCGAGTCGTGCCACCGGTACCCGCACCAATCTCAAGGATTTTAACTCGAGGGTTCTTGTGCACAATGTGCCGAATGATCTTGCTTAGCTGGACGTTCGCCCGGTCGAACTTCAGGGCGTCGCGGTAGTATTTGTATAAGAGCTTGTCTTCCATCAACAGCTCCAGAGGCGTCACCTCGCGCCTCAGCATGGCTACGATCTGCGGTCCTAGGCGATAAACCACCTCGCCGTTTACACTGGAAGCTTGGACTGAACTGAAGAGCTTCTTCTTATCCTCCATACTGTCTTCGACCCACTTTGAACTTCCCGGTCCAAGCTCGCCTTGAAGAGCCTGTGTGACCTGCAGCTTCATCCATGTGTAGAATTTCTTGTGATGCCACTCCAGCTGCTGCACATCAGCTAGAGTTAAGCATCCCAGGGCGTAGTACACGTAGTGAAAACAGGCACGTCTGAGGTCGAGAATGATACCTTCCTCTTTTTGATCAACAGGGAAAATGAGCTCTTGTTTCAAACGTGCGAGGTCCATGAATGAGAGATCAGGAGCCCATTTCAGTGTGCTGCAGATGTCATCCTGATGAGGATCTGGCTGACGAGGAATACCTGCTCCGATAGACTGGCAGACAAAACCATTTATCGCCAGGACGGGCTCTTGAGATCCATCGCCATCTTCCGCATTGACCAGACAAATGGTAGACTGGAAGCTTTTCGAGTCGGCGTGGTGCACCTTGACGTAACTTTTATATTTGTGCCCACTTTCAGAAGCAATCTTCGAAGACACCCAAATGTCTTTGATTGTCTTAGGCACTTGTGGGCTGTCTAGGTGAGCATTTGACCCCAGAAGGGCGCCGTATGCCGACACGAAGATTGAGTCAAGCGTGGTGGGATGCAGAACATGCTCATGCTGATAGTTTGCAGGCATGATTGATGTGACATCAGCAACAGACAAGATACTTACTGATTGCTTGTCGGCCACTTGGACAGCTTCTAAGTTTTGGAAGACTGGGCCGTGATAAATGCCAAGGGACCTCATGTCGGCATAGATTTGGCCGGCGTCGATAGTCTTGGAGTATCCTCGGAGAGGCTTGGGTTCTGAATCTGGACCTAGCCAGCTCCATCTTCCACCATCGACATTGGTCTTGTCGGACACAACGTGAATAAGACCTGCACAATGCTCTGCCCATTTGTTGTCCATGCCTGCCGAAAAGATCTGGAACTTCTTCCAACCCTTAACACCGATATCCTTCATGCTGACAGGCATAAGTGTGATCTGGACTTCAACTCCTTCAGACCCTTCGGGAATCACAAGTGCCTGCTGGATATCCACATCTCGGAGTCGGTAACCCGATGGTGTTTCGTTGGTCATCTGACTGAGCTGACACGCGGCCTCAATGGCCATGCAAATGTATCCAGCTCCAGGGTAGATGATATTGGATTGAACAGTATGGTCCCTGACCCACGGAAGCTCTGCTGGTCTGATCACATATCTCCACGTGGGAGCATAAGTGTTGGCACCCTTCACCAGAGATCCAAGCAGATCATGGTGTTTGAATTGCTTATCCCGATGAGATCGGTTGACCCGGGGCTCAGACCAGTGGCGCACTTGGTGATTCCAGGGGTAGGGAGGCAGGTCACACAGGACACTAACATTAGTTCTGCCGAGGGGAAAGTTGACAGCGTTATTGTCGACAGGGAAGCCCTTGGATATCAATTGACCCGCCAACGTCTGCATTGTTTGCACAGCACTATTCTTTCGGATCAAGCAAGAGAGGTATGAAATGTTGCTGTCCTTGAATTCTGGAAGGAGGAGAATATCCGCAACAGGACCCGAAAGTGCGGCATGTGGACCAACTTCGATGGCGAAGTCGATCTCAGTCTGTCCGGTAGATAAGTCGAGGGCCATTTCGCGGAAAGCGTCAATGAACTGAACGGGACTTAACATACTCTTGACCCAATGCTCTGGATTGCCGATTTCGGCGGCACTGCTTATGCGGGTTCCGGTGGTGGGTGATGCGTATATTATGGGTCCCAATGTACGCTTCTCCTTGCCCACTCCGATCTCGCGCATTCCTTTGAGATACGGGTCATAAAGGGGCTGCATGTGATGGGAGTGGAAGGCAGTTCGCACTCGAAGTCGGCGAGCGAAAATATTTGCTTCATTTAGCAATACTTCGAGCTCCTCGACAGCAGTGGCATCTCCAGACACAGTGACGCTGGTGGGACTGTTATGGCATGCTACTTTGGCCTCGCCATTCTTCACCTTCTTGAGATATTTCTCAACAGCCTCGGCGCCTAAGCCGACTGCTATCATGCCACCTTCTCGAGTTGTAAGGCCCGAAGTGACCTCAGAACGACTGTAGCAGGCAGCCATAGCCGACCGGAAGCTCATAGCTCCCACGGTGTACGCAGCTGCAATCTCTCCGCTCGAGTGACTGCTAACGGCAGAAGGTGTAATGCCCCATGACTCGAGGAGGCGCACAAGAGATATTTGCAAAGCAGCGCACATTGGCATGCCCAAAGAGGTCTCGGTCACTCTGCTAGTCTCAGCGTCTCGACACAATTCCTCAACAAGCGACCAATTCGCACCGAATTCTTTGAGATAGCCTTCCGCTTCAAGCATCGAGGCCTTGAAGACGGGGTATGCGTCTAGAAGCTCCCTTCCCATGGCATACCACTGAGCACCTTGACCGGTGAAGACAAATCCAAGTCTTGGTCGATCGCTATTGCTTCTAGCTGGCTTGATCTTCTCATTATCCAGTGCTGCGATCAGGGCTGACACTGATTCTGCGGCATAGGTGAGAACCCAAGGAAACCGGCTACGGCGCTGGCACAGTGTATGCGAGAGATCGTTTAGAAATTTGCCTTCTTCTCCGCTCGCCAGGTTCAAACGGCCCAGGTAGTCCTTCAGATTGGACGCCATCGCACGACAGGTAAGCTCGTCTTTCGCACTCAGGATAAATATTCTTGACCGTTGTTGAGTAATCTCGTATCCATTGCCGTTACTAGTCCCGTTTTCATGGGCATGGCCAATTCCATTGCTATATCCATTACCGTTGGTGTGGCTGTGACCGTCTTGTAGAGCTTGAGATGGCCACTCCTCCATGATGACATGAGCATTCGCTCCTCCATAACCAAAGTTATTCACAGATGCCCGCCGGACGCCGTCGGTTCCAGGAAGCCAGTCCTCGCACTTCCTAGGAATCTTGAGGTTCCATTCATCCAGTAGAAGTCGCGGGTTTGGCTTCTCGAAGTTGATGCTAGGCGGAATGACGCCTCGCTCTAAGGCCATCGCGACTTTGATCACACTCGCCAGACCACTCGTTGGCTCTGTATGACCCAGATTTGTCTTTGCAGAGCCGATAAACAAGGGCTCTTTCGCCGATCTGCCCTTTCCAAATACAGAACCAATGGCGCCAGCCTCAATCGGATCACCGGTCGGTGTACCAGTGCCATGAGCCTCGAAATATTGGATGGAACGGGTGTCAATGCCAGCTTTCTGGTAACATGACCGGATGAGTCGTTCTTGAGCTTGCGGGCTGGGCGAAGTGATTGTCTCCGTTTTTCCATCCTGATTAAGGTGCGTTTCTCGAATAACTGCTCGGATTGGATCTCCATCCCTGATTGCGTCGTCCAGCCTTTTGAGCACAATGGAAGCAACGCCCTCCCCACGGCCATAGCCATTTGCGCGACTATCAAAAGAGTATCTGCACCCGAACCGTGGTTAGCTATCACTTCTCGAGTCCCAATTTTGAACGGTGCTTACGATTTTCCATCTGGCGAAAGCATTCTAAGAGCACCATATGTTAGCCATACATTCAAAAATGAAAACTCACATGGGAGGTCAACTTACCCCAAGGTTGATATAGTGATAAAAAAGTCAGGATTGATGAGGAGATTTGAACCGCCAACAATGGACATATCTGCATCTCTGGTCTTCAGGCCCTGGCAGGCTTGGTGCAATCCGGTGAGAGTCGTGCTACAGCCAGTATCGACTGTCATACTTGGTCCAAGCAAGTCGAAAAAGTGAGATACGCGGTTTGAGGCCATAGCCGCACCATTACCTGTCATCAGGAAGCGAGGAAGGTTCTCAGCGTCTCGCATATGGCCGTCCTGATAATCATGGAAGAAGGCTCCAGAGAAAACAGACGTGTTTGAGCCGGCCGCTTGCTCCAGTGTAACACCAGCTTCGAACGGTTCTGGTTAGCGATATCTTTTTCGACCCACGTGATGCATTTTGACATACCGTTCTCCAGTGACTCATAGACAGATTCCAAAAGCAAGCGATATTGAGGGTCCATTGTCTTCCAAGAGTTAGCATGCCCTGGTCAGGATCTATTACAATCCAGGAATCTTCTTTACCGAAGCTGTTTCAGCCGACAACCCAAAAAATGTTGCATCAAACAAAGCCAAATCCTCCTTCAGGAAATGACCGCCTCGCACATTTGTCTGTTATCCAGGAATATTAGGACAGAAATTGAGTCTAGACGCATAATACCCGGAATTGCCTACCGTGCTGATGTTTTCCTGGCTCGGATGATACCACCCTTCAAGATTGAACCTAGATGGTGGAATTTCGCTCCAAGCACTCCTACCCTCTTCTAACATCTTCCACAGATTTTCGGGACTGGTCGCGTCCCCTGCAAACCTGCAGCCCATGCCAATGATGGCGATGGGCACACTTCTGGAATCTCCATCGTTCATAGTGGGTGTTTGTTCGTCGTAAATGGTCTATATTGCGCTGTGAAAAGAAGGTCTTGTCGTTCCCTTCTCACGAAAGTCCGGCGTGTGTGTTTAGTTAACGAAGTAGGACTGGAGTCGATCGAAATATGGGATGGTGAAGATCAGATACTGAGTGCTGTTGATCAAGTTGACTAACCGATCCCTAGTGCCGTATAAATGAAGAAAGCCCTATGCATATGCTAGATCCACTGGGGAAAGCTTAAATGCAAGACACTCTCCATTCGATATTTTGAAGTATTAGATACTCCATACATTATAACTCCTGATAAGAGGTGAAGAAACTCCGGTCAGCTGCATCCTAGGAAAGCTCCACCACCATGCACCTAATTAGAAACTCCGCTCATTTAACGACTGCCTATTGGATATTCAGATATGCATACGACTACTAAAATGATCAAATCAATGTCGAATGCTCGTATTCAGCTGTCACTCAAGTGCTTGATAGATACACCAAACTTCGACCCAAGACCCCAGGCCAAGTGTACAAGCCTAGATTATATGAGGTAAGCTTGTATTTCCCTAGAAGAGTTCAGATCTATATGACATGAGATATCTACATTCATTAACACCGTCGTGAATTCAGTCAACTAGACATCGTTTTCATACTATCATCAGACTGAAGCCTTTGCCTCAGACATCATTCAGACTAAAAATGGATCCTCGAGAAACCCCTAGCAAGACAGTTTTGGTCTTCGGGCCACAGGCTCTTGCCTTCAATCAGAACTCGTTCCACGACCTACGAGCCGCTATTACAAATTCTGCAGCTCTGGGATGGGTTCCCAGCGCTCTTTTGGAGCTCCCCGACTGCTTTGAAACAGTCTCTAAGGAATTCCCTCACCTCACGGTTGTGCCCGGGGTACGACTACTTCACGCTTTAAGCGAGTGGTTTGCCACAGGAAGCTTGAAGAATCTGACTATATCGCCACATATACCAAACACCATCTTGACTCCCATCACCGTTCTGTCACAGTTGGCTGCCTACGATCGATATATCGACTTACGTGAATCGGGGGGTTTAAAGGGATCACACGCCTTGGCAAACACCGAAAGTGCCGGATTCTGCACTGGTCTTTTAGCCGCACTGGCAGTATCTTTGAGCGATAACAACGCGGAACTTGCGCACAATGGTGCAACGGTGTTACGCCTGGCCATGTTGATCGGGGCTGTTGTGGATGCCCAAGAATCAACCCACGGGGGGTCGACCTCTGTCTCCGCTGTTTGGAGAACCCCAAATGGGTTGGAAGCCCTCGAGAGAATTCTTCAAGACTCTACTGATGTAAGTTTTCAAATTTGCTATTCCTCCTCATGCACTCACCCGTTTCTTCTTCAGGCATATATATCGGTTCGTTATGATGAGGATAGGGCGACTGTGACAACTTCAAGGGACGGCCTTGCGGGGCTAGTGGCAAAGGCCAGCTTAGCCGGCATCACAACGAAGGAAATTGGACTGTCCGGTTCTTTCCACAGTGAGGATCATCGAGGCTTGTTAGATCTTCTGAGCCGCTTTTGTGACTCAAATCCTCCCTTCCGGCTCCTCGCCGCATCAGAGCTGAGGATTCCCTGTAGGAGAGACATAACAGAGACAGGCGAGAACATTATGACGGGAAACCTTTCGGCTATTGCCTTGGAGGCCTTACTCGTAAAGCAATCTCAATGGTGGAATACATTTTCTTCCTTCTGCTCGGTCGAAAAGGAAGCTGCAACCATCATCACCCTTGGGCCAGAGCGATGCACACCCCCATCGCTTCTCCACAAAGTCCCTCCAGGGTTCCAGTTCATACATCTCGCAAATGTCCCAGCTGAGTCTGATAATGGTCACCTGATGCGGTCACTAGGGGAGCCAGATCATGACATTGCTGTGATTGGAATGAGTTGCAAAGTTTCTGGGGCAGATGATCTAGACGAGTTCTGGGAGATTCTCTGCAAAGGAGAGTCTCAGCATACTGAGGTTCCCAAATCGAGGTTTTCATTCGAGACTGGATTTCGGGACTTTGACCCTGAGAAGAAGTGGTACGGTAACTTCATCAAAGACTACAATGCCTTCGATAACCGGTTCTTCAAGAAATCCCCCCGTGAGGCAGCCTCGATGGATCCCCAACAGAGGTTGCTATTAGAGGTCGCTTACCAGGCTGTAGAGCAGTCTGGATATTTTCAAAAGAAGACCCCCTCGTCGGATGTTGGCTGTTATATCGGCACTTGTGCTGTCGACTATGAAAACAATGTGGGCTGCCATGCCCCCAACGCCTTCTCGTCAACCGGCAATCTACGTGGATTTATCGCAGGCAAAGTGAGTCACTACTTTGGCTGGACGGGTCCAGGCCTCACCCTCGACACCGCATGTTCAGGCGCTGCAGTCGCCATACACCAGGCTTGCAGCGCAATTTTCAATGGTGAATGTGAGACAGCGCTTGCTGGCGGCGTAAACATGATTTCCCAGCCACTTGCATACCAGAATCTCGCTGCCGCATCTTTCCTCAGTCCCACGGGGCAGTGTAAGCCTTTCTGTACCCAGGCAGATGGCTACTGCCGTGGAGAGGAGTTGCTGCTGTGTTCTTGAAGAGGAAGTCAGCCGCAATCGCAGATGGTGATCAGATATTTGGTATCATCTCCAGCACGGCAGTTTCACAAAACCGAAACTGTACACCCATATTTGTACCCAACGCGCCATCTCTGTCAGACCTCTTCAGGAAAGTTCTGTCCAAAGCGCATTTGGAACCCAGGCAGATCTCATATGTTGAGGCACACGGAACCGGAACTTCTGTTGGCGACCCTGCAGAATATGAAAGTATCAGTCAGGTTTTTGCCATAGCTAAGCGGGCCAAGGCTCTGCAACTTGGCTCGGTGAAGGGTCTCGTAGGCCACACGGAGAGTACTTCTGGCCTCGTGTCGCTTATAAAAGTACTTCTTATGATGCATGAGAGCTCCATTCCTCCACAGGCAAGCTTCCGGACCATGAACCCACACATTAAAGCCAGCACCTCTATAGCTATCTCGACATCCTCGAAGCCTTGGAGCGATGAGTTCAAGGCAGCACTGATCAACAATTACGGTGCTTCAGGATCAAATGCATCAATGATTGTGACTAAGCCACTCATACAGTCTGCTTCTGTATCCCAGGTTGCCGGAGAGGTCAAGTACCCGTTCTGGCTTTCGGCCTTGGATGATAAGAGCCTTCATGCCAAGGTCAGCAAGCTGAAAACTTTCTTTCAGTCCAAGTCTCGCAATGTTCCTATTTCGACCGTATCCTTCAATATCTCCCGTCAGTCAAATCGACAGCTCAATCGAGCCATCATGATCAGCTGCTCAACAATCCAGGAATTGAATGACAAATTATCTGGGGATTTATCAATCATTGATCGACCTTCATCTCGTCCAGTGGTCCTTTGCTTTGGGGGCCAAGTCTCCACGTTTGTCGGACTGGACCGCAGCATTGTGGAAAACACAACAGTCTTTCGTTCCCACTTGAATGACTGTGACAAAGCTTGTCAGTCCCTCGGATTCGGTAGCATTTATCCTGCTATATTCCAGAGATCAGCAATAGAGGACACTGTCAAGCTCCAACTCTGTATTTTAGCCGTACAATATGCCTCAGCGAAGAGTTGGATTGACTGCGGTATCCAGCCCTCAGCTCTGGTCGGCCATAGTTTTGGAGAACTCACTGCACTCTGCATCTCAGAGGCCTTAAGCCTCGAAGACACAGTGAAGATGATTGCAGGCCGCGCCGGAATTGTCAGAGATCAATGGGGCCCCGAAAAAGGGGCAATGATGGCAGTTGAAGCCGACCTTCATCAGGTTACCGAGCTCGTCCAAATGAGCGATTCGCTAAGTATTGCTTGTTACAACGGTCCTAGGAGCTTCACTATTGCTGGAACGGCTCAAGCAATCGATGATGCCGCACAGACAATTTCTTCCAATGCAAAGTATTCTTCGATGCGTGCGAAGAAACTCAATGTCACCAACGCCTTCCACTCCACTCTGGTTGAGGGCTTAAAGATCAGTCTTGAACTTATGGCAAGTGGCTTGCAGTTCAAGAAGCCAGTGGTGCCGGTAGAATTTTCCACGGAGCAAGAGTCCCATAGGACACTTAGCCCGAAGTTTGTGGCGGACCATATGCGCAACCCCGTTTATTTCAATCATGCGGTGCAAAGACTCTCAAAGAAGTATCCATCCAGTATCTGGCTCGAGATAGGGTCCAACTCTACTGTCACGAACATGGCTAGTCGAGCCATTGGATCATCCTCCGGCAGTTTAAACTCTCAGTTCTTCCTGTCTATGAATATCACTACCGACAATTCAACGACCCATCTCACATCCACGACCCTTAGTCTATGGAAGGCGGGTCTAGACATCGATTTCTGGCAGCACCATCGATCACAGACTAGTCACTATCCTGTATTACTGCTACCACCGTATCAATTCGAGAAGTCTAGACATTGGCTAGACTTGCAGGTCCACTCCACTCCCCCGGTTATTGGGGTCGTCAAAGATGAAAGTCTTTGGGCGTTTGAGGGCTATCAAGACCCCAAGCAGCAATCTGCCCGCTTCCGGATCAATACTGACTCGGGCCTGTACAAAGACCTTTTGTACGGCCACACTATTGCGAAGACAGCGCCAATCTGCCCAGCAACGGTCGAGGTAGAAATCGTAGTTGAAGCGCTGATGAGTCTACGTAGCGAATTTAAAGATGGAATACTTCAACCACAGATACTCAATGTCAGCAACCACGCCCCAGTCTGCTTCGACTCATCGCGCGTTCTTCGGGTTGACATCACAGCCATCGACACCAACACAAAGACTCCACGTGAATGGATATGGAAGTGTATCAGCGAAATCCCTGGAAAGAGCTCGTCCACGACGATCCATGCAGAAGGCCAAATAAATTTTTGTTCAGTCGATGATGCAAGCTTTAAAATGGAGTTTGGCCGATACGAGCGCTTGGTCAACCACCAACGCTGTCTCGATGTCCTTTACGGAAACGATGATTCCGACGACATTCTGCAAGGCCCAAGTATCTACAGAATGTTTGATGACGTTGTCCAGTATGGAGATCAATACCAAGGACTGCAAAGGCTCGTAGGAAGAACCGCAAGAAACGAATCTGCTGGACGAGTGGTCAAGAAATTCAAAAATGAAACTTGGCTTGACGCACATCTATCTGACTGTTTCAGCCAAGTTGGTGGCATTTGGGTCAATTGTATGACCAACAGAAGCCCGGGAGACATTTATATTGCCAACGGGTTCGAGAAATGGGTTCGGTCTCCGAAATTGCGAAACGGTGACTCGCGGCCTGACTTCTGGGATGTCCTTGCATGCCACGAAAATCGTGGTAGTAATGCCTTTCTCACGGATATTTTTATCTTCGACCCCCGTAGTGGAGCATTGTCTGAAGTCATCCTAGGTATCAATTATGCCAAGGTATCAAAGACATCTATGAGCAAGCTACTCTCTCGACTCACTACCGATATGGCGACGAAAGCTCTGGTAGAAACTACCGTGGACACTTCTACCAGCATTCATGATTCGAAGGCTATCGTTCAAATCGTCGCTAAGGGTGCCCAGGAATCCAACATATCGTCTAGCCCAAACATTGACATCACCCCCCGGGTGAGAGAGATTATTGCCGATCTATCTGGACTGGACGCTGCTGAGATCAAGGATGATGCCCATCTACCTGATCTGGGCATCGACTCTCTAATGTGTATGGAGCTTGCGCGTGAGATTGAAGATGCCTTCAGCTGCACAATACCGACGGAGATTCTGATGGAAGTTGACAGCTTCCATGCTCTTGTCCAAAGTGTTGAGTCAACCCTTAGATTTGAGCCGGGTGTTGCCTCCGCCGATGATATTACAGATTCCTCCGCCGGCTTGGGTGACGAAACGGCACAAACCTCGGTGATTCAAACCCCATCAGAACCTGCAGAAGAAAAGACTCTTCATCGCAATGAAGTTAACGGCATCTCTGGGTTCGCAAAGCCTGCGCTTGAACTTCCCTCTTCAGTTGTTCTCGAAGCTTTTGCCGAGTGCAAGGCCCTCACAGATCAGTTTATTGAGGAGTTTGGCTGCAACAACTACCTTGAGACTGTCATGCCGACACAGACTCAGATGTGCATAGAACTCACACTAGATGCGTTCGCGGAGCTTGGCTGTGACCTGAGGGCTGCAAAGCCAGGTCAAGCACTAGAACCTGTTGATCATGTTCCGTCGCTCAGCGGATTAGCTGAATATCTCTATGATATGCTTGATAAAGAATCAGGCTTGATTGAGCTTGATGGCTCCCAGGTCATTCGCACTACAGTCCCGGCCCCAACAGCTTCCAGCTCTGAGCTTTTACAGATCCTGTTACGCGACGCTCCTGAGCATTCATATCCGCATAAGCTAACGCATTTCGCTGGCTCAAGGCTCGCGGATGTTTTGTCTGGAAGGTCTGATGGAATCAATGTGATATTCGGCTCGGCAGAAGGGAGGGAGTTAGCCTCGGGTCTCTATGCCGATTCTCCCCTCAACAGGCTGTCTTACACACAGATGCAGGACTTTGTGAAACGGCTAGTCTCAAGGTTACCTGCAGATGGTACTCCACTGAAGATTCTGGAGCTCGGAGCTGGGACTGGAGGAACTACGAAGTGGGTTGTTCCACTTTTAGCAGAATTAGGTATCCCTGTGGAATATACATTCAGTGATCTCGCCCCATCATTCGTGGCGGCTGCTAGAAAAAGGTTCGGGAAAGATTACCCGTTCATGAAGTTTCAGACGGTCGATGTGGAAAAGGAGCCGCCCACAGAGCTCATAAACAGCCAGCACATGGTATTAGCCAGCAATGCTGTGCATGCGACCCATAGCTTGACCAGGTCGCTCGGCAACATCCGAAAGACGCTTCGCCCAGACGGTTTCACGATGATTCTAGAAATGACCAGGACCATTTATTGGGTTGATATGATCTTTGGTTTGCTCGAAGGATGGTGGCTGTTTGACGATGGCCGCAATCACGCGATCGCACACCAGTCCCGCTGGGAACAAGATCTGTACTCAGTTGGTTACAGCCATGTCGACTGGACTGACGGCAATCATCCTGAGTCAACAATCCAACGCATTATCGTCGGCATGAATGGTAATGGGGATAGTGGAATTCCTTCTGAAGCCGAGGCCAGGCAGTGCATAGTGGACGCCTTTGTGAAAAAGTACACCCTTGGCTTTTCTGTGCCATCCTCTGCCCAAAAGCCAACTGTTCCGGGAAATAATTTGTGCATACTGGTAACAGGAGCCACAGGGAGCTTGGGATCGCACATTGTTGAATATCTATCGCACTTGCCTCAAGTCAAAACTGTCCTCTGCTTGAACCGGAAAACGGCATCAGATGCGCATATTCGCCAGGTTGAGGCTTTGAAATCGCGAGGCATCAGCTCCACAGAGCTTTCAAAGGTAGAGGTGATCGAGACTGATTCGTCTAAGCCACTTCTAGGTCTTGAACAAGAGACATACGACGAGCTTACCGCCAAAGTTACGCACATTATCCACAATGCGTGGCCGATGAGTGGGACGCGGCCATTGAAGGGGTTCGAGGGTCAGTTTAAAGTTATGCGCAACCTTATCGACCTCGCTAGTGCGGCAGGGTCTGCTCACGGCTCACTTATCGGTTTCCAGTTCATCTCGTCCATTGCAGTCGTGGGCCACCATCCTTCTACCCGGACAAGCCACAACCTCGTCCCAGAAGAAAGGATTCATACTGCTGCGTCGGTCCTCCCGAATGGATACGGTGATGCGAAGTGGGTGTGTGAGCGCATGCTGGACGAGACTCTTCACCGATATCCTCAGCATTTCACTGCCATGGCAGTAAGACTAGGTCAGATCGCGGGATCGAGGACAAGTGGCTACTGGAACCATATGGAGCACTTCACATTCATGGTTCAGTCGTCTCAGACCCTCAGAGCCTTCCCAAATCTCGAAGGCGTGATGTCCTGGACCCCAGTTAACGACGTCGCGGCCACGTTGGGAGAGCTTCTTCTCCAAGACAGCAGCCCATACCCGATTTACCACATTGACAACCCAGTGCGTCAGCCGTGGAGCGAAATGGCTTCAGTGCTAGCCAGCTCGATTGGCGCCGAGCTTGTTTCTTTCCAGGAGTGGGTTGACAGGGTTAAGTCTTACCCGGGTCCTATCGAAAAAGAGAACCCGGCAATGAAGCTCATCGATTTCTTCGACCATGACTACACTCGCATGTCGTGTGGTGGGCTGTTATTGGACACTACCCTCGCTTGCAAACATTCAAGAACCCTCCGCAATGTGGGGCCAGTAGAAGCTCATGTTACGCGGAAATATGTCGATGCGTGGAAAGCGGCTGGCTTTTTGAAGCCATAAATCTTGCCTGTACATCAGATCATGTGGGCGATATTCAGACTGTTAATCATTGGTGCGAAAGAACCGAAAAGAGGTAGAAAGCCCCATCATATTCGTTGAGTGGAAAGGACCTCAGGCAAAATGGAATCACATGACCTGATCCAACAGAAATTGTACATTGAAATGTCCATTCTGTTCTAAGGTTTTTTTGGATCTAGGTAATTTGGCGCCTGTGGGTTTTACGGAGCTGTGGAGTTTCAGTTTCTGTAATACTTTTATTACTCTCATATGTTGCATATATTTTGTGGGCAAGACAGATGACAACCTTCGATGAACATATAGTACATAGTTACATACCATTGATTCCTATACGAGTAATTGAATCACAGGTAAGAGCATACATATTTACTGAGAAATGTGCGTGATACGAAAATTTATGATTATTTGAACTTAGAAATCATGAATTATACTTAATATTGACCGAAAATTGAAGGTTGAGTCTTGAAATTAGTGCGCATCCTCACTAAAATCTCAGTAGGTCTGCTTGGAACCTCGAACATTTGAATATACAATGATCTAATTTAAAATAAGACATTCTCATTCATGTTGATTTAGGCTAGCCAACAAACTTAGTAATCTTGCTCCACTCCTCATGCGTCTTCAACCCCTCCAAGTCATCATCCCTCAAACACACCAGAACAGGCACATATCGACCTTCCGCCGGCATGAAATAGATACAACCGGGAATAGGCGCCAGATTTGGACGGCGTGCAAACTTCGGCATGCCAATCAGAGAGCCAAATGAATGGAAAAAATCCGCATTAGGTACAGCCGACGCGCCGATATCAGTGTCTGGGTTATACATTCCTCCATACATGACCTGCGTCTTGTCGGGTTGGTCAGCAATATAAGTCGCGTAGCTGCGGACGCAAAATTCATTATTGACTTCGTTAAGACTTTTCCGTAATGCGCAGGCAATGGTTGAGATGGGAGCTTCCTGCAGCTTCTCGAAGGTCGCTCGCGTCGCAGAGTGGTATACCATGTGGCCCATATACTCATGCGAGACACCCATTGCTCGTCGGGAATCGACAGCGCGACCGAACTTGGATATGGCATCTGGAGATCGGCCATTACGGACGCGCACGCCCGCGAGAATCTTCCAGTAGAAAGCGCTTAACGCGTCGTTGCTGGTGATGTAAGGGACCAAGGGGTCATACCCCTCAGGATTGGAGGCGAGGGCCTTAATTCCGGGAACAGCCAGGTCATCCAGGAGAAAATAGGCCCATTTTGGTATCATAGCTCCAGAGGGAGGTACGGGTCGAGTGAAGCCCTCTGGGAGCTTGAGATAGCTGTGGTCTCTGATTGGGTCACCAGGGGCAATCAGGGGAATCACCTTTGCTCGATCTCGGTTACCCTCCTCTACGGCCGAGGGAGGGAATTCTTCGCCTCGCATAGCTGTCGCAAACAACTGGATAACCTGCATCATGCCGCTGGCATCAATGATATTGTGTTGGGCGGAGAAGTTGAGTAGCAGTCCGCCCTGAATGAAGTTGGCCTGTATGGCGATGATCGGTGCAGGGTTCTCAGGCGAGTCCTGATAACTGGCTGGGAATCCAGGGTAGGGGGCGATCAGATTGCCATCGATCATAGAGCATGGTGCATTGGCCTCAACAAATTTAGCAAATGGTGGAAGGCTATCGCTGTAGTCTTTGATGCGCACTATGCTGTTCGGGGAGGTTGCTGTTGCAGGCCATGGAAGAGGCTTGAAGAGTCCGGAATTGCCTGGTCCACTATCTTCGTTGATAACTGCGCCAGCTAGCCATGGGAAGCTGGCTGTAAGTTTGTCGGCGGCCCTTTGTAATGATTCAGCGATGCTATTCTGTGGTGTGTCGCCGTCTATCTTGAAGCCAAGAGTGCCATGGTTGTATGTCTTGAGAATGGGAAGTTGACCAATCACGTCTTGGTAAAGCGACATCTTGTTGGTATAATGCTAGAGGGAACAATTTGCCTGATCAGTTTTGAAAGTAAATTTGAAAGCTTTATCAGTGGAAGGTCATGAAATGCATTGGAATATGACTGCAGCAGCGAGTGATGATGTTGGGAATAGAAACTCCGGCCGTGATACTCCGGTTGTTGTAAGCCAGCGTCATTTCTTTTTCGTCCTATTTGATTCGAGATTTTCTTGTGAATTTTGTCTTCCAGTATTCGCGAGAAAAAAAATAAATCCGATGGGCTCATTTACAACTGCCCCCTTCAACGTCGCTATCGTCGGCGGCGGAATTGCCGGCGTGACAGTTGCCCTTGGCCTCCTCTCCCGAGGAATTCCTGTCAAGCTCTATGAACGAGCCGGATGTTTTCACGAGATCGGTGCCGGAATCGGCATGTCTCCAAATGCTGAGCGAGCCATGTTAAGCCTGGACCCGCGCATCCACGCTGTCTTTCGTAAACTCGCCACCCCAAACACGGAGGACTGGTTCCAATATGTCGATGGATTCTACAACTCACAGATCGGCGATGGAGAGGATCTTCTTTTCAAAATTTATTTGGGCAATCGAGGATTTGAGGGTTGTCGACGGTCGGACTTCCTTGCAGAACTCGCCGAAATGATCCCTGAGAACTGTATCGAGTTCCAAAAGGAAGTCATCTCCGTGACGGAAGCTGGCTACTCTGATAATGAGGGCGGGGTAACCGTTCTACATTTTGCTGACGGCACGGTAGCGGAAGCTGATATTGTGCTGGGCTGCGATGGCCTGCGCTCAAAGATTCGCCAACTCATTCTCGGAGTGGACAATCCCGCCTCCCCGCCCTCCTACAGTCACAAGTTTGCCTTTCGTGGGCTCATCCCTATGCAAAAGGCAAGGGAAGCTCTAGGCCAGGACAAATCATCCACTCGATATATGCACCTGGGCCACAATGGCCATGTGCTCACGTTTCCAGTTGCTATGGGCACGATCCTCAATGTTGTGGCCTTTGTTACTGATCCGGGAGATTGGCCTAGCAAGGAGCGACTTACTCTACCAGCCATCAAAGAGGAAGCGATTCGTTACTTTACTGGCTTTGGTCCTGTCGTCACCTCCATCATGGAGATGTTGGATGACAAGCTGGATAAGTGGGGTATCTTCGACCTATTCGATAACCCAGTACCTTCATATGTCTCGGAAGGAGGTTTGATAGGTCTTGTCGGCGATGCGGCACATGCCTCAGCCCCCCATCATGGTGCGGGTGCCGGGTGTGCTATTGAAGATGCCCTCGCCTTGGCAGTCATATTAGAAGATGCCGTAGCAGTACTGCAAAACTCATCTGATGGTGCCCAGAGGAAAAGGGTTTTACAAGCTGTCCTCTCCACCTATAACGATGTACGCCACGAACGTACCCAATGGCTTGTTCAGAGTAGTCGGTTTATTGGTGAGATGTATGAGTGGCAGGTACCAGAGATAAATAATGATGCCATTAAGGGTCTTGCAGAGGCCGAGTCGCGATGTCGCAAAATTTGGGACTATGATATTGATGCAATGGTCAAAGAGGCAAGGGAGTTGTTTGCAGCAAAGATTTGAGGCAGTAAGACCTGATTCCAAAACTTCCATTCTGCAGTGTCAGCTGGTCACTTCAGAATATATTTTGGCCTTATAGTGTCGCTGTTATCATACACTACCGGAAGTCCGGAGTGGAATAAGAGTATATTCCATGAGAACTCTTTTCAATCTTAATAATGAACTTTTCAAAAAAATTAACTCGTTTGTGGTAGGAATTACCACTAGCAGTTTAGACTCAGCAGGTTTATCTGAGGTTCATAGACTTCCAATACAGCAATAAATAACACAGACCTCATACCACTGTAGAGAGAAAAACCCGCTATACTCTTATGCATCCTCTACCTAACAGGTGAAATTTCATCCATTTTACAAAAAAGACTTCAATAGTGTAATTACTACTAGCTAGTGACCCTACGTAGATGAGAACGATGAAGGTGGAAATCGATAAGATTCGAAGATGGAGAAGGGAAGATAGAGAGAGTGAGGCTCTGCTCTATGATCCACCTGATATAGGTGCTAGTCCTGACCCGTTGGCGGTCCGCCAAAGCTGTCTGCCCAATGCCGGCAGAAAGAATGCAGCTTTGTCGAGGTCTCACATCTACGCGTGCCTTACGTTCCTCTGGTCATGGTCTACGGTCTGAGATTGTGACCATAGCCGATAAATTCCATAACCTGAACCTCTAGGTCATATCGACAGTTGATCAACTCTCAAAAACATCAAGCATCAATCAAGCACCTATGGCCGACCGGAGACATAAAAACCCAAGCCCTCTGTCTCATGTCATCATCGTTCATTCCCTCTTTCGTCGAAACCGTGGCTTTGGGGAACTTCCGGAAGAAATGGGTCGCCCCGAGCCGCAGTTCCGTGTGGGCAAGGTTAGTCCCGACGCAGGCTAAAAGCTTATTAGTTCTGCCATGCCGACTCGAATGGAAGGGAAAATAACTCACATCGTGTACCAGCACCAAAGCCCATGTATGCCTCTTCCATCTCCTTGGTTGGGTTTACCCAGCGCTCGGGATCAAAGCTATATAAAAAGTCAGCAAATTGTAGACTTCGATTGACAACAGGAGAACTAAACTGGAGAGCGTTTGGGAAATAATCCTCTCTTCTATGAAGACTGTAACATTGGGTGGAAATCGTCGTCCCTTCAGGAATGAAGTAACCGTTGAGTTCAACACCTCCCTTTGGAACAGCTCGAGGTAAGACAGAGGGGACGGCAGCATAGAGACGGACTGATTCCTGAATGACACAGTTGAGATACGGCAAATTGCGCACATTGTTGTGCTTAAAGCCCTCCGGTAATTGTGAAACCTCAGCTACAAGCTTATCGCGGACTTCGGGATGTTTGCAGATAGCCCAGATTGTAAAGGTCATGACAGTGGCCGTGGTATGGCTACCCGCTGTGATATTCGATCCTGCAAGATGAGTAATCTGTATATCCGTGAAGCCCTTGTCACCTTTGTCGAAAAGAGGAGTGAATAGAGTCGGCTTGGGGTTCTCTTCAGTGAGTAGCTTTTTATATGCCTTTATCGTCTCAGTAGCCCATACCGCTGCACGGGGTCCGGCGTTGAGGAGCTTATTAAATACTGGGAGCTGGAGCCAGTTGGCGAACGTGAGAACAGAGGGCATCGTGGTTCGAACTGCGTGGATAGGACCGAGACCCTCCAGATAGTCCATGATATACCGGTTCTCTTCCTCGTCCTCCAAGATATTGACACTGGCACCGTAACTGAGTTCAGTGATGATGTCGAGGGCCATATAGATCCACCACTTTAAGACATCGATGCAGCCTCGCTGTTCCAGCTCCTCTTCCATCTTGGAGAGGGCCTTGGCCATCTTCTCTGCCACCACAGGCTCGAGCTTCTGAAGATAGTTGTCTTGGAAGGGACCGCCCAACAAACGACGCCAACGGGTGTGGACAGTGGGGTCGGTGAGATTCATGAGTGTTTCTACTCCTGGAGGAGCCAATGAGTGGTACCAGTCCGACTTTAGGTATCCTCTATTGACTTTGTGGATGATTCGTACGGCGTCAATGTCGGAGACATCGACGTGACCAGGAGCGTAGCGAACAATGGGCCCTATCGGAGATTTAGTCAGTTTTATTATGAAATTTTTAATTGCGTGAGAAGGTCAAACCGTATTTTTGATGAAGACTATGGACATAGTCGTGACGATGCCCGCGGACATAGTATGAGGTTTCGACCATGCCGGTCCATCGCGAGAAAATTGGTCCTGGGATCTTGGAGAGAGGATCTTTGTAGGCTCGAAAGAGGGCGAATGTGAGAGTCAGTGCTGTTGCCCACACTGCAATGAACCAGAATGGTACTAATGAGATTATCTCATAAATAGTCAACCCGATGCCTGCCATGTTGTATATGGATGTTGAAGTCAATCCAATTATTTGACCATTCGTCCCTTTAATCGAAAGTATTGTATAATATTATATTGTATATCAAGATCTCCAGTACAATTGTCCTTACATTGCGTTCTGACTGGCTACGGACAAACAAATGCAATTGTCGGCATTCGGATTCCGAATGCCGAAACCAAGTCACGAGGTCTATTCTGTTACAAGACAACTGCGACTCCCCCTTTCCCATCGGCTTCCGCACCCGGATGCCGTCACATACTGTGCAGCAAAGAAACCAATGGATATCAATACGCTAGTGGATATCAAGGTCTAACATACGATGCCGCCCGATCGCACTCAACGGTACGGAAGGGCATGTACCTCCTTGCGCACATCTCGGAAGCTTTCAGATAGATTTTCTGACTGAACAATAGGCTTGTGCAAACTGCTCCCAATCTAAATGTAAATGTGTCACGAGACCTGGTAACCAGGGCTGTGAGAGGTGTTATCGTCTGAAGAAACCTTGCCTACCCGGCGACTCGACTCGTACTCTCAACGCCGAAAAGAACAATCCCAATTTTCGCATAGCTCGTCTGGAAGGGAAACTCGATGGTCTTGTGTCCCTACTGGGTGGAGGGCAAGTGGCGTTGAACGCCCATATTACCCCGCCTGCCTCCACTTCGATCGCGATCTCCCCTCTATCCACTACAAGTGGAGCCTCATCGACCTCAGCCCTAACCTTGAATTTGTCGCCGGAAGCATGTTTGGTCAAATTTCGCACCTACATGCTCAAATATTTCGCCTTTTTGCATATTCCCGACACGGAATTTCTACGCCGAGAACGACCGTTCTTGTTCCTCTGTATCATGGCTGCAGCCGCCCCATCAACGCAAACAAAGATTGAACTAGGAGAACAAATTAAGCAGACCTTAACAGATCGCATCTTTCTAGACAATAATTTGAATGCTATCAATATCGACCTACTCCTCGGGCTATTAACATTTCTCGCTTGGGGCCATGACCATCTGCTTCACGGCACTGCGGCGAGATTGTCACGTTTTACGCAGCTGGCTATGTCGGTGGTATTCGACCTCCGTCTGAACAAACCACTACCAGATGACCCAAATATGCTTCCAGTCAGGGGAACTTGCTTGGTCTCGAATGCTTCGGCTAGATCTCTCGAGGAGAGACGTGCTGTCCTGGGGTGTTTCGTAATGAGTTCAATGTTTGTTTCTCGTCCTTGAATAAACGTGCGTATCTAATCGTTCTTAGTGTTTCATCGTACTTTGCGCAGATCGACGAAATGCGTTGGACGCCGTATATGACAGAATGTCTAGACGTCTTGAGTCGAAGCACAGAGTCCCCCTATGACGAGATGTTTGCACATCAAGTCAGACTGCAGCGTGTTGCAGGAGAGGTAGAGAGCGCAAAACTTACATTGACAAGTCCACCATCATTCTACCTACCAGTTTTTCAAACGAAGGTCAATGATATTAAGACAAAAATCCCACCACATTTGCAGCAAGAAGGTGAGTTTATAATAAACCGTACCTTCAAAAGCAAAGTGCTAAATATCAAACAGTACCACTGCTGGCTTCAGTCTATTACGCAGAATTAAGTATGGTTGGCTTGGCACTGTCCAAGAAGGATAGCTGCGATTTTGGCTTTCAACGAACCGACTGTCTCTACGAATTTCTCAACACAGCCAAGCTCGCCTTTGAAAACTTCTTTAATATCCCTCTCGTCGAATACTTCGGTCTTTCATTTCCATTCTTTACACAACTTGCCCGTTACCTCATTGTCTTGTCTAAGTTGTCAACTCTGAACGATCCCAGTTGGGATACGAGTCTTGCACGATCGACGGTTGACGTCTTGGAAGTAATTGACCAACTGCTCAGCAATATCCAGCGCGCAAAGGCTGCGGAGAGCGAGGAGTCTACTGGGGGTGCGCTCGACAAATCAACGGGGATATTCACATCGTTGAGAGGTTGGTGTGCAGCAAAGCTTGCAGAAGGTAGTGTCGGAAGCGTGCAGGGTGATAATACTAGCTTTCAACCGGATGTGAATAGTGACACGCAGTTTCAAGCGCTGTTTCTTGAAGATTCGTGGTGGAGGGATAGTTTTGATGTATTTTTGCAGGGAAATGATTTTCTTTGACTCAAGTATAGGCGTGAAGTGCTAGAATCTGAATCGGAGTTTAGATTTATAGGATATCACATTTATCCACCTCTTCCTTGGAGTATTAAAGGTGCAAATTCGCTGTGTGAGTGATCTTAATAGACCCCCAGGGTCTATTAAGAAAGGATCTGCGCAATGGTTTTGGCATTATTAAACATAAATGCAGTCTCAATAGTAACTCCGGATCGGGATGTAATGACATACTGCAGTTGGAGTCCGATTCCCTGGAATTCGGTGTTCGGTGAGCTGGATCCCGATCCTTAAGACAAAGGGGCAAACTGGCTGATGTATATGTGCCGTGAACCATTTTAAATTGCATATGCAGCTCCACATATCAGAGCGAAGAAGTGAGCAGTACTTATTATAGCCACAGAGAAGAGCACAATTCCTCTCCCTGATACAATTCCAGCTACAATGGTGGAGACAGAGCCCGAGAAACCTCCTAGCGATGAAGTGCATCAGGATGATGATCTGGAAGATGGCGAATACATCACTGGATTCAGTTTATGGGCCATTTTGATTTCGGGAACTCTCGTGCAATTTGTTATGATGCTTGATCAGTCTATTATTGCGACAGTATGCATTTGATTCCCAATATCAGTTGATGAGATATTAACCCTTTCACAGGCTGTTCCGTATATCACGGATGAGTTCCACTCTCTCCTTGATGTGGGTTGGTATGGAAGTGCATATCAACTAGCGAGGTTAGTGCGACCATATTGAATACTGAAACAACAAGCTAAGATAATGGATAGTGCTGCTTTCCAACCTTTAACCGGCAAGCTATACACCTACTTGCGCATCAAGGTGAGTGGTTTTCTTCCATATAATGAACTATATCTAATCCAAGCCAGTGGACATTCTTTGCCTTCTTCTTTGTATTTGAACTCGGATCGCTGCTTTGTGCTATTGCCAGATCTTCTAAGATGTTGATTGTAGCTCGAGCCATTGCCGGTCTGGGTGGTTCGGGTTTGCTGAACGGTGGTTTAACCATGATCTCTGCCTGTTTACCGAAGCACAAACGTCCAGCAGCGATGGGAATGATTATTTCAAGTAATAAAACTATCACATTATTCTATCAATAGTTTCTGATAATATCCAGTTGGGCAGCTGGGTCAAGCTCTGGGCCCCCTGATTGGAGGAGCGTTTACTGAAAAAGTGACATGGCGATGGTTAGCCCTATCCTCTCCAAAGCTAAATCATTCTAATGGCTAACAGATATCAAACTAGGTGTTTCTACATCAACCTCCCCATCGGCGGCGTTGTTCTTGCCCTCCTCGCTACTCTCGACATCCCAGACCGGATCGTAAAGCCTGATTTCCGAACCCTCCTGCGCACTATTGTGACAACGCTCGATATTCTCGGTTTCCTCATCTTTGCCCCCGCTGCAATAATGTTCTTCCTTGCTCTCCAGTACGGTGGAAATCAATACGCATGGAACAGCGCCACGGTGATTGGCCTTCTTGTTGGTGCGGGAGTAACATTCCTCATTTTCCTTGGATGGGAGTACTACCGCGGCGATAATGCTATGATTCCGCTCTCGATGCTAAGGAAGCGGATTATTTGGTCGAGCTGTCTGACCATGTTTTTCATCACGGGTGTATTAACCTGTGGAGCGTACTATCTGCCGATATATTTTCAGGCTGTTCAGGGATCGTCGCCAATTATGAGTGGTGTTTATTATTTACCCAATATCCTCTTGCAGATCACCATGGCTATGTTATCAGGAATCATGGGTGAGTATATTTTCTCTATCATGGATTGAGGTTGATTGCTGAAACTCCCATTAGTCCAGAGATTCGGCTTTTATCTCCCATGGGTGGTTGGGGGAACTGCATTGGCAAGTATTGGGTATGGACTTCTCACGATGCTCACACCCACATACAAGACTGCAAACCGGGTTGGATTCCAGATCTTGGCTGGTGCGGGTCTGGGAAGTGCTGCTGCAATGGTAACATTCTTCTTTTCTTTGCCCTACAACGAAAATTTTGCTAACAAATGAATAGCCCTTCGTTGCCGTTCAAAATCTAATGCCGCACGCCCAAATCTCTGTCGCCATGGCAGTCCTCGTATTTTCCTTGAACTTTGGAGGAGCAACCTTCCTGACGTTCGCCGAAACAGATTTCAGCCAAAGTCTCCCGGTTGCAATCTCCAAATACGCACCTGGAGTAGATCCAAGCGTTATTATCGCTGCTGGTGCGACGGGCTTCCGGAGTGTGGTTCCCGCAGATAAGTTGGACGGTGTTTTGAAGGCGTATAGCAAGAGTGTCGATCACGTGTTTTATTTGGTTTGTGCATCTGCTGCGGCGGCATTTTGTTGTGCTTGGGGGATGGGGTGGCAGGATATTAGGAAACATAGAATTAAGGCGCAGGATCCGACAGCAGCTTAAAGCGAAGGACGGGGAAATAGCGACGGAAGCGATGGATTCAGGACTTGATATAGATGGTTTGTTACAGCAGGCATCAAACTCATGGTCTGTTTTAATATAATTTTGCATAACACGTCTTCAAGATTCTCCCAATCATTATGTGTATTCAACTTTGCTATGTCCATTTCAAATCTGGTAGTTCTTCCAAGAATCAGTCTTGCAAATACCACACCATACTGTTCAATCTTTCTTCTTGTATCATTTTCAGTAAACCCTAACAAAATTTAGCCGTGAAGCTGACTTTACTGATTCTTGAAGAGGAAGATAAAGCAAACTGTATTCTAGCGAAGAACAAGATCCGTTCGAAGAAAGAGGCGGGATATCAGTAATAGGCTCTTTTCCTGGCTCCTCCCTACACTTTAGACACACTTAGTGATCTCAACTATTTGCCGCAAGCTATACAGTTACGGACATGAAGTCGCAAATTATACAGATGCTCGAAAAAGAGTAGTTGCATTGACACAGTCTTGTGAGAACGATTGGCAAGTCCTTCTGGCAAAAACTATTGTGGCCAGTACATAGGATTTTTTTTCAGACCGGACTGGGTTCCATCACTGCGATTTGTCGGCGTCTTCCAGCAAACGGAACAGCTTGTCTTTCTTCACATGGCCCTTTGGTGCAGAGATTCCTCTGGCTTGGAGCTGGTCGTGGAGTTGCTTCGTAATAAGATCTTGGAAATGTTTATGTACCACAATGGTCATTAACACCAGGTGACAGGTCCAAAACCTTCCTAAATACGCACGTAGGGTCATATTTTTGCTTCAACTCCCTCAAACGTGCGGTGTTCGGGCCAAACACCTTCTCGGCCTTGATTTTGCTGCCTTTACAATAAGTTAGAATCTATCCAAAGTCTTCCAGGAATGATATGTACTTAGCATAGACAGGGGACGCTTACTAAAATAATTCACGTAGCTGCTCGTACCATCACTATACTTATCACCCTTGAAACCAGTCTTAGAAGAAATATACTGGGAAAAGAACCTTGAGAGTGAGCGTGCATCCACATCCCTGGTTTCATCTGTCCAGTTCATCGTAATGCAGATAGATGAGAACTGGCCTCGATTGCCGAATGCAGTGTCTTCAACGGCAACCTGGCTAATCTGTTTAGTAGGGTGATACTCGAATGTCATGGTGCTGCCTTTCAAAGCCTCGTTTTCTGGTAACCTAGTGGTCCTCCAAAAGTGTTCGGCGATTTCCAGTCCGTGGGTGACGTCTAGTGGCAGGGTGAAGTTTGCGCCACCGAAGAGATGTCGGTCCTTCGGAGTTCGAGGGTGTTTGTTGAACATGAGATTGACCTCTGTGTAAGGTAGAGTGGCGGTAGTGTCTCCTAGTGGTTCGAGGTCGTATAGAGGCTTGAAAAACTCTTGCCCTTCTTCTTTGGTCCCGTTGTAAAACACCACGGCGAGGAGACCAGAGCCCCGATCAGGTGGGATGAAGCTGCCGACAATGATTGAGAGCATGGAATTTCCATCGGTGGTTTTCACTATCAAAACTTGGGGTCAGTCGCCGTCTCTCATTTTGAGTCTAAGGTGAAAACTCACTAAATAGATTGCCAAACTCGATCAGTTCAGTTAGTTTCTCGGGTGGATAGGCGAGGAAACCAGCCCAGCAATCGCCCTGAGGGTAAGCTTGAGAAGTAAAGCTTGTAACAATACCAAAGTTGGGCCCTGCACCGCGCAATGCCCAGAATAAATCGGCATTCTCATCCTTGCTGGCGGTGACTACATCTCCATTAGCAAGTACCACCTCGCAAGCCAAGAGACAATCTAGCGCTAGGCCCCGGCGGCCAGTCAGATACCCGTAGCCACCGCCCAAGATGAGCCCACCAACACCTGTATCGCCAACGACTCCACTGACAGTGCCGAGACCATGTTCCCACAAAGCCCCATTGACATCCTCCCAGGTACATCCACCACCAAAAGAGATCGTTTGTTTAGCTATATCAACAGAGTGAGAGCGCATTTGAAATAGATCAATAACCATGCCGCCATCAGAAGCCGAATCTCCGCTTGTGGAATGTCCACCGCCACAAATGGCAAGTGGAAGTACGCTGTGCTTTGTCGCGTAACGAAGAGCCACGCTCACTTCTGCCGCAGTGGTAGGTCTAACGACAATGGCAGCCGGTTTGACGCATGATGCGCTCCATCGCTTCAAACTGTCCTCATAACCAGATTCACCAGGGACGTATATCTCTGTACAGGGCAGAGCTTGACGGAGGTCATCGAATTTGGATGCCATTTTAAGGCGTGGGTTTTCTCTTTGAAGAGATTTAGTGATGAAATATCGAGGACCTGATCCATTTATAATAAACTTGAACATCATCTGGTGTATCAAGATTAGAAGTATACACCTCTCTACTGCACTGCATCGGTGGATCGAGGCCAAGAGCGGGCGGACCGGCATTCAACTTCAGCACCATCTAACGTTGATTCGTGATCGTTCCGGGTTACAGCCACTCTCTCCTAACAATCGGAGAATCATTTACTCCAATGATAGTCCGAATCGTTGAAGCAGACGGCATTCGGGCGCCGGTCCCGGTGCCTTCCCCCACAGATAACGTGAGGGGCAAGAATGAAGTATGATAAAGCTGTAAGGCGCCTAGTGTTATAATGCAAAGAGTCTGTCGCTCGCTCCTCAATAATTATTGCAGTTATTTTCTAAGATCACTGGTACTATTTTATCCATTGTCTAGCATCTGACGGGTTGTAACGACGCGAAAAGTAGCAAAGTCGAATATAGATGAGAGGGGGATCGACATGAAGAACAATTAAGTTATAACTGTGGGTTGACACGGGGGACACTTATGACTTATTCGTCTACTATGCGGTTTACATAGTCAAAAAATGTGGTCAAGATGCGTGTTGGATTGAAGTTGGAACTCATACCATGGTCAATCGTGGGAAATAGAGGATCTTGGGAAACAGGTGGTCGTAGGATCGATAAGATCGTAGGATCATAGCAGTTTCGAAAAACCATGGTCAATCGTGGGAAACAGGGAATCTGAGGATCTACAAAAAATCATAGTTTTTGCCGAAAAGTATGGTCTATTTCAGGAAAGAAGATTTCGAAAGATAGATATGTCGTTGCTTCGAAAAATCATGGTCTAGTCGCTAAAGATAATTGACCAAGTTTCTCGAGGATTTCATGCATGCTACGTGAGAATATAGCAACCTGTGACATCGCCTAGCATATCTTTAGCAGCGGGATTACGAGCTAGAGAACAGTGAGTACAATCTAAGAACCAGTGTCCAGGCAAGCCACTAGTTAGGCAGCGCATATCCAATGTCGAGGAACTGTGTTGGAATGGCTGTGATTTCAGGATGGGGACCCAAGTTGGCGGACTGAAAACCCTTTTAGGTGCAAAGCTATGGGCGTACGTCAGTTTAGACTTAGGTCCGCAGCAGGCCGAGAACCACAGCCTTCTGACTACAATTGGATGGATGGATGGATGATTTCATTTACCCTGACCCCTCGCGAACGATATGCAGGCTACCACTACTATATATGTCTTTATGTACATGTATCGTGTACCACTTCCTAAGCGAACTTAGAGCCTCACCGAGGCCTGCCATGGCCTCTGTATCATAGTTGTATTAATGCTGCCCTCATGGCGCGCGGCTTTGAAACCGTTGTGATGCTTCAGCAAAGTCCAAGACAGTGGAGGCTGTCTTGGTCCGTGAAGCACTGTCAATCTTACCCCTTCCTTCTTCTCCTGGTCCCCCTAACAGAGTTGATATGCTGTTGAGCGCATTACCCACTTTCGTTCGGAGTTCCCTTCTTAATCTTCCCAATCTTGGGCAATCTAACAACACGTGATAAACACTTTCCCGTTCGCCACAGACACATAGATCATCGTCTCGGAATCGAAACGCTTTGGCGTATGTTGACAACCAGCAGTGTCCGGTTCGTAGTTGTGTTAGTAGGTAAGCTCGTTTTCTAGGTAGGGAACCGTAGAGCCGTCGCGTGTACTTGGACGGCAAGGTGTGGTCGATTTTCCGTAGATGGGCACCGGTCCTTGCACTTCTAGTAAGTCTTGGCACCGGCTCAGTGGAGACGGAGTTTAATTGATCCGCGAAGTCAACTTGAAGTAGGTCATCTGACTATTGTACCTTGGCCCATGAAGTAAACATGTGACCATAGAAGTAACCACCTGTAATTGCAGTGTCCTGCCACCGTGTTCTTTTAATTATGGCTGACTTAAAACCCAATATTTACCTAGGCTTTCCGTCCAATCGCACATACACTAACAGTCTAATGGAAGGGCAGGACAGCCCCACTATGGTCTTTTCCCCGTGCTGTGATCCACTTTTATCCGACCACATCCCACATTATCCTATTCTCTAACGGACTACAAACAACTAATATCTTGCTAAACAGCAGATACAAAGCCCTTGAAAAACAGGCAACCGGGAGGACAGGAAAACATTTGAATTGAAATTTTACTTCAATTGCAGTTACTAGACTGCCCGAGCTATCAAATATCATTATGATCTCGGGCAATTGGACCTCGGTTGGCGCAGCCATTGCGGCGGTCTTACTCTTCTGGACATTCTCCTCGACCTCCTCCTCGCCTTTCACGCGTAATTTCCCAAGACTTCAAAACAAGCGCATCTGTTTGTTGATCGCCCATCCAGATGATGAGGCGATGTTCTTTGCGCCGACTGTTCTGGCGCTCACAAAGCCAGAGCTGGGGAACCACCTGAAGATCCTCTGTTTTAGCACCGGTACGTGGCAGTCATACTCTCTAGAGCAAATGCAATACCATCAAAGCCAGTCTCGAATTCTCACTGCGCAATCGACCGTAGTAGTAAGCTAGCTAACTCTCTGAACCAATAGGTGACGCAGAAGGTCTCGGCGAAACCCGCAGAAAAGAGCTTCAGAAAAGCGCAAAACACCTTGGCATACGTGACGAGTCCGACGTTTTCATTCTAAACGATCCAGCTCGCTTCCCAGATAGCATGACAGCAAACTGGCTAGAAAATGACGTCTCCTCCCTCCTAACCTCAGCCTTCGCCCCGGACCTCGCAGCTACGCTCAATGGAACCGCAAAGAAGGACCCCAAGAAAGCGCCCACTGCCACAATTGATGTTTTTATCACCTTCGACCAGCAAGGTGTCAGCAATCACCCCAATCATCGCTCTCTTTACCACGGCGCACTGTACTTCCTTCGTCTGTTGATGAAGGAGAAACCCGGTTTCGCCTGCCCCGTGACCCTTTACACTCTCACCTCGACTTCGATCTTCCGAAAATACCTTGGCGTCCTCGATGCGCCTTTGTCGATGCTACATGGTGTTGTGGCTAATATCTGGTCCCGAGTGGGTGGAGCCAGGAAAGGCGGCCCCGGGCCAGCGCGTCTTCTTTTCGTCAGTTCAATTAGTGAGTGGTTTACTGCGCGTGGGGCTATGGTCTCATGCCACAAAAGTCAGATGGTATGGTTCCGCTGGGGCTGGATCACGCTTGGGCGGTATATGACTGTCAACGACTTGAAGCAGGAGAAGATCTAGGATGTTTTCGTCCAGTGGGTCAATCTAACCTTTGCTATAATGGCCAATATATTGCTATAATCTTGGCTGCTTCACAGCAGTCCTTGTCCCAAAAGCTGTTTATGAATGGATGGGCCCAGTGAGGCTCCTGTACACAATTATTTTCTACGTCTCTCTTAATGAACAAGATTACAAATATTCTTCGAAATAAACGTGGGGGACTTTGTAATACCCCCTCACTAATTATTGAAGGATTTATACAATAGAGGAAGAGATACGCCGCTATAAAGTTCGCCTGTCGAATACTTCCGTCTAAATCCAAGAACTATCATCCAACAGATAGATCCCGCGATTCTTCGGCTTCAACATTCCCAGAGCAGCCAAACGGCCATAAAATCCTCCACTAGGGTTACTTTCAGTTGACTGCGGATGAAACTCAGGATAATCCACCCAAGTAGAGCGGAAGTTTCTCAGAACCTCCTCGAACTCCTTGGAATGGGGCAATTGGAAGGTAACCAGCCTATTAAGTGGTGCGATCGTGGTGTCAATATATGGATAGCGCGCGAATAGGTCATTCCACTTGCCCTCCTCAGGCCAATACCGCTTTTCCTTGGTATGAAATAGGATCTTGTGTTCAGTGTTTCGTCTCACGGGAACGTTTCCATCAGAGAACCACACGCGGCTTCTGAACCTCGTTGGTCCATGGAATGTAATATCACCAGTATCTTCGCTGTAGAATATCTTTTTGGTTGCTGGGAGGAAATCGCGCCATTCTTCTAATAGCTTCGGCCGTTCTTGGTAGAACCAGCTCTCATCTGTGGTATCTCTCCAGTGCGGGACTCGGATAACGACCCATAGTATACGTTGTAGTAGATACATCTGCTGGTATACTTGTAATCTAATGATGTCGTATGCGTGAATAGCTTCAAAAACAACGGGGGACTGGAATAGGAACGGGTCAGGTCGTATCGCGCCTTTCCGTATCTGCGCTTTGCTTGCATCAAGAGCTGGTTTGAGACACCGCACAACTACTGCTCGAGCATCTGCTTGCTTTTTTCTTGTTGCGGTGAGAAGTCTGTATGCTTCTCGTAGCTCAGCCTTGCAATCTTCTAAACTGCCACCATCGATGCTGATGTTGATCATGAAGCGCCAGGCTTGCAGCGTTGGGGTAACACTGTACGGCTTAGAGGTCATCGTGTCAAATACTGAGCGCACCAGATCTATCGAGACTTTGCCAATGTTATTTGAATCATCTGCGTATCTGGATTTTGTGGTTCGAGTTCTGCAGAGTACATATGACCGCTCGAGCAATTCATGCCAGACTTTAGTTGGTATTGGAATGTTGTAGAAAGTTGAGATGAATTCAATCGTCTTTATAGCGGCAAGGATATCATTGTTCGTTCCCAGTGCATGTGCTACAGCAAAGAGCAGATTCTCACTTGGATACAGAGAAGACCATGGGTCGTAGGGTGTTGGTGGAGGTAGTCTCGAAGTATCTGGCTCTTCCTTGAGCGCATCGACATCAATGTTCCACACCGTTTGTAAGACCTGCCTGATTCCCGGACCATGGCCTACTCGGGCCGACGCAATCATCAAATGGATATATGCTCGCTCGTCATAGACATGCCCATCATCTGCCATCTGGTCCATAATCCGGAGTACCCGTGACCGAACACTGACAATACCAGTTCCATATCCTTGCCAGCCAATGTTGGCACTAGGGGAGTTCCGTTTCTTATAATGTTTGTGGAGTATTCGTAGGCGATACTGCTCTTCTCCAGTGTAACAGTGATCCCAGGTAATTGCTTCCATGTAGTGGCTGTAGCATATCGCGTCCGGAATCACCCTGTCCCTATCCATGCACAACCAGAGCTCTTCCGCAAAAGGAGCATTTCCCATCGTTGCAGCACAGCGTAGAAGATGGGTGTACTCTGCAAGCTGTAGCGCGTGCCCATCGGCCGTTCTGTATTGAGTGATCGTGTACAGATTGCGAACAAAATCGTCAAAGATCTCCTCTAGTCGCTTTAGTCCTTGGAGCATCACGGCCCACGAGTGGAGTGGATGGTGGAGTTCACGGAAAGGCTCTATGAAGTGAGATGGGGATAACCGGTAAAGCGCTTCGATGAACATCGTATCAGGCAGCTCCTGGACTAGAACTGCCGATCTTGGGTCGGTCATGGTGGCCATTAATTGATTCGGTTGGCCAGCTTCAATTACTTGATAGAAGTGTTCGGTATATCTTGCCTCCTCTCGGGATGAGTTCCATATTGGAAGGAAAGCTCCATTTTGCTGTTTCGGGCATTCTTCTCGGATCAACTCGACTGTTGATGCTTCCAAAAGCGTGTTGGCTGAGTTGAAATCCCTACTAAAACCCCGTTGAATATTCACTTGCCCTCTTCCACGATAGGACCCATCCCATGTTGGTAACCTGTATGTAAGGCTTGAAATTGAAATCATGCGCTTGGTGAATCTAAAGCCATGGTTTTGCATGTAGATGTAAAGACCGCAGACTGCAGGTCTCGAGTCCAGACAGTAAGAGGATCTTTTAGTGGCATCTACAATAAACCTCATTGGCGAAGAATTAAAAATGAGAAACTGAAAACAGTTCAAGGTTGGATGGTAAGTAATCAGAGTTGAAGTAGTGAGGGAGGTCTGAGAAGGCGTGTGTGGGCTGGATATTTTGGAGACGAGTTTCACCAAAATGACTTGTACTACCTTCGAGTGGTTATCCATGTAAACAAACACAATGTTGGATATTTACAATAAGTGAATATTCCAAGGCTATCGCTTAGAAAATCTCAATTGACTTTAGGACTCAGTTAAATATTTATTGAGACTACCCGATATCAGTAGCATGAAAAGAACCTTGGAAGCAAATTTCGAGATAATCATGGCTGACCTTCCAGACTGAATACTGCCTAGTTAGTCTGTGGTAGAGATTCTGAACTTATCTTATGATATTAGAGGACTCAGTAATAGTGGAGACTGGATTCAATACCCCTGGAAAAAACATGTTCGAGCGTTGGACGAGATGGCTTGCGTGGACCATGTTCGACAATATTGAAGTACCTATTGAGTGTGGTCTAGATATCTACAATTAGGCAGGTATGCCATTTGGCAATCAAACATTGGAAGCCGCTGCCCAGGTGGGAAATGTCTTGGTAAATGAAAGTTTTTAAGATGAGTTTCATAATTCCCAAGACCCAGTAAAGGCCTTAAAGTGAAGGTTGTTTATTATGTTATGTAGCAGTCCACGGACGTTTCGTTGGAATTATTTATTCTGCCAGATTATATATACCGCCCTGGTACCGCTTATCATACCGCCTTGAGAAAGACCCGCAGAAATACGCTAATCTCAATCTGGAAAGTGGCAGAAGCAGAAGCAGAAGCAGAAGCTCTTCGCCTTCGCACTGTTCTTCTCAGCAATTTTTGAGATCGATTTCAACATGTCGGAACCTATGGATACCAAACCTGATAGTTACAGCGATGATGAAGGTGCTGGTGAACATGTGCCCCTGGCGCTTGTCCACATTTGCATTGGACAGCCTGTTTTCGTTAAGCTCCGCGGTGACCGTGAAATTAAGGGCATTCTCCACGTGAGTCACATTTTACCACGATGAATGAATATCCAGACTGTGACTGACCATGATGACTCTCATAGGCTTTCGATGGCCATTGTAATGCGATTTTGGGCGACGCCGAAGAGACCATCTACCTTGCAGAGATGGATGAGAACTCACAAGAAACACGTCGGGTAGGCAATGCCCTATGGTGTTGATGGAAACTCTGCTGACCAGGGCTATTTTGCATTTATACAGACAGTCAAGCGACAGGAAGAAATGCTCTTCGTTCGAGGTGAGACTTTCAGGAAGCCGTGGGTTCTTTATTGTTTCCTAATTCATGCTAATTTATCTTTACAGGTGACTCCGTTGTTATGATTTCCGCCCTGTCTTAGGCTCCCCAAGCCACACCGCATGATTTGATGGAGATTTGGCCGGCATATGTCTTGATGGCAGGCGTTGCAAATGATACCACTGGTCTACTCTCCTTAGATATGAGACCATATGATTTACTATGACCCACTACTTCCCCGTAGCCATTGGTGATTCAGTAGAGCCTCGGGGCTGTGTATTTATTGGGTTCTTTAGTATATTCGATTGATTTCTAGAAGCCTTTTCTAGCCTAATATGATGATCATGACTATAGTGATGACTCAAAACCAAGTGACTCAACAGCTTCCCGTCCGTTGCCGTTTTCCATTTTCCCTCTTAAACATCTCTGAACGCCTCTCGCTGCTCCACCACACAATAAACCATGATCCCTCGAATACACGTTTGAACGCCAAAAAGTCAACCGACAGGCGCTACTCCACTTTCCAACCCCATCCACCTTCAGTAACATTACAACTTTCTCTGTTCGCGCAATTTGATACTCCAACTTTCCTACCCCACTCGCTATCATGCCTCACCATGAGGTAAATTCCACTGCTGATGAGCGGAGGAGGGGTCAAGAGGTATAATTTACCCGACTTGTGCTATGAGCCACATTGCTCTTGACTTACATTCAATTCAGGCCTTGAGCGAGTTCGCCGACTATGCTGAACAGCAGACCCACTACTCCACCATCCCCGCACCAAACGACAGCGAACATTCTACAGCCAGTGCACAAGAGAAAGGAGAAGATTTTGATGAAATCAATGACCTCTTGGGTGCACTTAACATCTCCGAGAAATCCCAAGCGGTCGATCTCAAGAAGGTCTTACTCGACAAGACCGAAGCTAATCTGCAAATATTGGCTAACATAATTCAACTTCGCATCGACGAAGGCCACGGTGACGCGATATTTGATCTGGGACTCGACAATGGCGGCAAATCAATGGGATTTGACCTTGCTGAGTGGGAGATTGCGCTTAGCCATCTGCGCGAAGCTGCAGAGACCATCCCCGCTCACTGCCGTTTACTGATCACCTACAACGTTGGTGGACCTGAGGAGTCGCCTGCAAAGAAAAAGCTTAATGGCTCCTGCGGCACGGTGCTTATCCGCCAGGTTGTGAAGAACATGGAAGAGATGGCAGAGCTCCGCATTGCGGTGGTGGGCAATGTGGATGCCGGCAAGAGTACCATGTTGGGTGTGCTAGTCAAAGGTGCCCTCGATGATGGCCGTGGTCTTGCGCGAGTCAACCTATTCCGCCACCCGCACGAGGTTGAGAGTGGTCGGACTAGCTCGGTCGGCTCGGAAATCATGGGATTTGACAGTCATGGCGATATCGTTGGTCATCACCAAGGCCGAAAATTGCCCTGGGAAGATATCTGTGAACGCTCCGCTAAGGTGATTACCTTCTACGATCTAGCAGGCCACGAACGTTATTTGCACACCACTGTGTTCGGTATGATGGGTCATAGCCCAAACTACTGCATCTTGATGGTTGCCGCAAACAATGGCATGATTGGAATGAGCCGTGAGCATCTGGGAATCACTCTATCCCTCAGCGTGCCTGTCATGGTTATTATCACTAAGATTGACATCTGTCCCCCCAACGTTCTCAAGGAGACTATCGATCAGTTGAAGAAGATTTTGAAGTCGCCTGGCGCACGCAAGATCCCTGTCTTTGTTAAAGACAAGGAAGAGACTATTCTTACAGCTTCTCAATTTGTCAGTCAGAGAATTTGCCCCATTTTCCAAGTATCCAACGTTACTGGCGAAAACTTGGACCTAGTACGAACTTTCCTCAACGTTCTTCCCCATCGTGGTCAGTACAACCAAGATGGCCCCTTTGAATTCCTCGTGAACGACATCTTCTCCGTTCCTCATGTAGGCACTGTCGTGGCTGGTGTGGTCAAATCTGGTGTAATTCACACGGGTGACCAGGTTATTGTTGGGCCCGACTCTTTAGGCCACTTTAAACCAACTCTGATCAAGTCTATTGAGCGAAAGCGAACCGCCGTCAACATTGGTGTTGCTGGCCAGAGTGTCTCTTTTGCGTTGCGACGTGTCCAGCGCAAAGAGGTGCGCAAGGGCATGGTAGTTTTGAACAAAGTTGAGAATCCACCCAAAGTCTACAGGGAGTTTATCGCCGAAGGTATCACAAGTTCACCGGGGTATTCCCGCAAAATAAAACAAGTGTAGTCGCTAACATGAGTTTAAAGTATTGATTTTGTCTCACGCAACAACTATTACCGAAAAGTACCAGGCTATGGTGCACGTTGGAGCGGTGAGCCAGACTTGTAGGGTGATTGGCATTGATCGCCCATTCCTTAGAACTGGCGATCGTGCCCTCGTTGCTTTTCAATTCATCGTTCGACCCGAGTTCATTACTATTGGTGACAAGGTGCTCTTCCGTGAAGGTAAGACCAAGGGTCTTGGAACTGTTAAGAGTATCGGTTATACCCCTGCCTTCCCTCGACATATCCCTGCCAGTGGAGCATGATTATGATGTGTGGAAAATATGATTTTATCATGTATTTCCTTCCCAAGCCCTTGAAGTTTATTTTTTTATTTTGCTTTTTATTACGATTGTAGAATACTCTCTTTTGATACCACGTGACATGACATCATGCCCAGAATCGATGATCCGCTGATCTACATTTGATTAAACTGACGTAGTTCAGATTAGACCTAGGATCGATTCTACTATACCGGTAAAAGATCTGCTCATTGATCATCTTTCTGACGTATATTCGCTTTGACCTCTATCTCTCTCTTGCTATCTCTTGTTATAACACCACCCATTCCATTCCAATTTTGAATCAAAACAGAATCCATATACTCGTTCATACTTGATTACATACTTCAAAATGGAAACTGTTAACAACGTTATCCAGGCGGCTTCAACCGCCATTTGGGGAGAAAATAGCACAAACACGGGGAAGCCCACTGAATCATTCAGCGAGGAGCCCATTTCTGGCGTTCAAGGAAAAGGCATTCCTAGTGATCCATATGATGCTGGCAATCGAGATGGTAAATATTTTTAATCTATTCCATACAAATTTGATAAAGCTCCATATATGCATAGCCTGGAAGTATTCAAGGCTACGAGGTTGCATATTTGGAAAGAATGTACAAAGTGTAAGAAGCTCACAATTGAACTTCTGCAGAACAACTCAATGCTCCGGCATCAATTGCCAATACAGCTCACCAGGAGCAGAAGCTGGATGGAAAGCCACTGAACGCACTCCCCGACCAAACTTATAAGCCAACAGAAATGACACCAGCTCCCACACCTACTGCTGTCCATGGCATTAACGGATCAAGCTCAGCTCCCCTACCTACTGTTACGCCTGCGCCTGCTCCTGGCATTACAGCACCTAGTTCAATCCTTCACGGGTTGGATACCAGTCGTAACTTGGAAAGCGAGAAGCCATCAGGCCTAGAGCAGCGCAATACCGGTGCCCACAATACTGGGGCCAATGAATTTACCGGTAGTGGAAGCAGTAGCACCCCGGCGGTGCATCCTCCCAATTCCAAGGTCAGCACTGAGGCGTTGAAGGGACCTCAGGGTCCTGCACCTCATTCTGCTGAAGAGTTTAAAAAGAAGCCTGTTCGGGATCCTCGGCCCGTGACAAAGAGTAATACTGGTGAGTGTTTCGTCTTGTTTTACCTAGTGCCATCTTTAGGGTTGTTTGCTAACATATGTCTAGTTACGTCGAATGGTAGTGATTCATCCAAGGGCTCTGAGAAATCTCAGGGTCGTGGAGATGGAAATGAAAATGGAAATGAGAAGCACGGTGCTATGGCTAAGATGAAGGAGCGCCTGAGTAAGGCTACTCATACTAGACACTCTAGCAAGTAGGAGACTGACCTGGAAGGAATACTGGCTAATTTAAGTCGATGGTCTTTTTAATATGTATTGCTATGTAATTCTATTTTTCCTTTCGGGCTATCCATTGATATTGAACTGATTTTGAAAGACATACTTAGAAATTGATAAGAACACCACTTTTTTTATAACTATCAATTCCCCACGCACATGGAATTACGACATAATATAGTTATATCCTATTCTAGATATAAATCTCTCTTCATCACTACTCTTCTCCACCTGAATCTCCTCTAAACTCCTTGAACTACCTAAGTAAGCTAACTGCTTTTTAGTAGTATTCTTCTTTGTTGTCTGTTTCTTATTTGCCTTCTCTAAATGGCCATAGCGATCATGTAGAAAAATGTGGTGGTGGACCGTCCGGGTAGTGCGATCGGAAAACGTCTTCCACCTCCTTTTAATAGGAGATGGGATTGAACTAGAGGAGAGATCTAGAGCAGAATTGAGCCGAGACTTAGATTCTTCCAGTCGTTTTAAGCTCTAAATAGCATCGTCGTTACTACTAGAGCCAGAAGAGACAGGCCGATCAGAAGGTAGCTCTAGATCTGGTAGAGATTCTGTAGCGGGATGATGCCCGCCATATGGATCTTGGTGCCCATTATCTCACCTATTTAATTAGTCAGATAAGTAGGGCTCTACTTTACTTAGTTTAAATCTTTTACAAGTTTAGAGGATCATCTTCCAATTCAGCAAAAAACATTCTTATCAATAAGGAAATGCATATGCGACGTAAGAGTCCTCTCTTACGACAAAAAGAAACAAAAAATCAATGATTGCTGAATTGGAAGATGATTCTGTAAACTTGTAAAAGATGTAGAGTGCTTCAGAAGTTTTGCGGCATAGTAATTAAGACATTCCACAGATTTCGAGCATTGCGTCGAATCTGAAAATGATTAGTTAAAAGAATTCGAGAATATGGTAGGTGATTTATAGAACTTACTCGATATGTTCCAGGATGGAGATCTTGAACGCCACGAAATGATCCGGAATCTTAACCAAAATATCGTGCACAACGGGGACGTGTTGACGGATGCTATCTCGCACAGCTCACACCAACTAAACGGAGCCCTGCAAAGATCATCGATATCTTCTACAAAGACCAAGTTCTTGCCCGCAAATCCTCCCAACCAGTTGAGCTAGCACAGACGAAGATTTCAACTGTGTCTAAAGACGATTTGGTCCATAACTGTGAAGATCAAACTGTGATGAACCAGGGAGCCACAACATTCATGAATGAGCTTCGCCAGATAAAAGGCGAGATGAATGAGTTTCGCCAGATGAAGGCCGAGATGAATGCCAAGATCTCCATCCTGGAACACATCGCACACCCAGGTTGACAGTGCGCCAACGCGCACTAACAGATAATGCTCTGAAGTTCGCTCTAATGAATTGGTCTTTAAATTCATGGGATGAAGGCCGAGATGAATGCCTTGTAACTCTCGATACCACTAGACCAAAGTGGGGCACAGGACCAATGAGAATGGTTACGATGCTGTTGGTCCGACATGAAGTGAATCTAGCGAGTTTTATCTAGTTACAGCGAGGACAAGATTGAATAACACACCTCTTACAACTTCGCATCGACGCACCTAGATCTATTCCATCGAGAATACTAGTTGCATATGCACCATAAGAACGTCACCGTTCCGACAGTAACAGAACGCTGCCACCATGAATTCAAAGATCAATTCATTAGAGCTAAATTCAGAGCACTATCTGTCAGTGCGCGTTGGCGCACTGTCAACCTGGGTGTGCGATGTGTTCCAGGATGGAGATCTTGGCATTCATCTCGGCCTTTATCTGGCGAAACTCATTCATCTCGGCTTTCATCTGGCGAAACTCATTCATCTCGCCTTTTATCTGGCGAAGCTCATTCATGAATGTTGTGGCTCCCTGGTTCATCACAGTTTGATCTTCACAGTTATGGACCAAATCGTCTTTAGACACAGTTGAAATCTTCGTATGTGCTAGCTCAACTGGTTGGGAGGATTTGTGGGTAAGAACTTGGTCTTTGTAGAAGATATTGATGATCTTTGCAGGGCTCTGTTTAGTTGTTGTGAGCTGTGCACAAAAAAATTAGTTACTTGTTTAAGTTAACTAACCTGACGCGAGGCAGAAGTATTGGCCCTTTTCCCTTTTCCGAGGTGGTGATGGAAACGGGCTGGCTCTTCATTGGTCGTTTTTCATCTTGAGCAGTATAATAAATACAATACTCTAACCGGAGTATTGCGCTCAGGTTGTTCAAACCTCAAAGGTTCATGAATGCAAAGAAATCAAAATGTTCCTTGACTTTTTCCCTCTCAGCTTTCCCCTTTTCCGGTTTAGTACCTTCCCTTTTTTTACTTCTCTACTACTATTCTCACTCCTGCCATATCTAAAAAACTACGTAGTACATCATCATCATTTATTATAGTTCATACATATCCCATCTAGGAATAGCCTGTTCAAATCGCCAATACGTAATATTTGGCCTCCTGTAACTAGGTCTGTAAAGGAGAAAGCATGAGATCATCGTTCCATGTAAATTTATCTTCTCCTTCATCGACCCAAAATACTATGTCATTATTGCTAAAACTGGTCTAACCTAACCGGGATTCTTACTATATAAAACCTTCAAAGTGCATGCCCATTCTCGTAGTCCTACTGTTGTATAGTTGTGTGTAATAAAGCAGCCGTGGCCCAGCCGTGGTCTAGCAATTGGTGAGCCATGTCTGGGCCACAGCGGGTTGAATTGTGCAGGATGATGGAGTATGAGGAAGTAAAGTGAGAGGAAGCCTCAACTGCAACTGAACGAGTGAGCAGCGTCAGTCCCTGCTTGGGCAGAAAGTAAGCTATATCACTTATCACTTCCATTTTCCATCTTCCATAAAATACATATACTAATATAGTAAATATGGATCTTTGATTTCCTTTTCCCAATACACCAGCTGGGAATTTCAATGGTAGTCTGGAGGTTGTCCATAATTTGAACGATGACGGACCTCGGAACATTACTCTTAAATAAGGAAAATTGTACTCGTAATTGAAATTGAGATCAAATGATTAGAATTACTAGTTATTGGTCAATGATGTTATTGAGATAGGATGGTGCTTGGCTTAGTTCTGGGACTTGCTAAATATTGTTTCACTTTCCCACTTTATTCCAAGGTTTTTGTTTTTGTGGGCACTGGATCGCACTGACTGTCGGTGCTTTTAATGCTCACAGGTCCTACTGATAGAGACTATAGGACTACATCATGCGTGGAAACTGCCTAAATAGGTAGGTATCTATCATTTTGGATTTTAGATACCTTTAATTTCAAAGGCTGTGTCTTCAGCTTTCGCTTCATTACTATGATACTTCGTGAGCCCTTAAATGATCCCAATAACTCTGAGCCGTGCAAACACATTGATCCAAAAATTGCAAGTTTTTCAAGGTTTTTTGATATAGAGTATTCAATAAAGATGCAAAAGCGACCTTGAAACACGCAATTTATTTATTAAATCTCTTCTCAATCATTTTGAAGTCGATACCATTACATAGGTAATCTAAAGCTCATGATAACCTGGGAAGCACAAAACTCGAGTTAGAAGAGTATTCAATAAGACTTTTTAAAAGAAGGAACTGGGTTCAAGGGTTCAATTTTCATAATCTACCTGAGTGATTTTATCCATTCGTCTCAACAAGGATACATTACTGCCGTGGATGGATACATGTCCGCATATTCGATTTTCTAGTAACTTTTCCAAGGCAAGAAATCGCCCTGGAGGGGAGAGTAATTGAAGCCTTGGAATGATAAGTCCATCTAGACTTCCCAAGCAAGATCCATAGTTTATTCTGTTCATTTATTTGTATAAGTTCGAATGTTTGATCCATATTCAATCAGCCCTAGCGTTTGTGTCTCCAATATTACAGTAGAGGACGAAATAGCCCCTTAAATATAACTATTTAGCAAAACTAAGGCCCGGGGAGTCTAAACATGTTGCCGAAACGAGCATGGAGAAGCCCCTTAATACAGCAATGAGAACTGAAGTGAAGCTTTGCAGATCAACAAACAGACAGAACAGAGAATCGAAAGGACGACCAGGAGTCTAGACCATCCCAAGACTATCTAAACCTTAAAAAAAAGGAATGCAGATTCCAGAAACGTCTTGCAGTGTAAATAATGTGGATCCCCGATCCTGATCCTGCAAGGCTGCATCGCGATCTTGCATGATCGACATCATGGACCCAGACTATCCATGCACGGGCCAGTGCATTCCAGGAACCAGGAACGGGGGATCTGATATGCCCTTGACCCGGGATCATTTTCCGACAGGGTCGACCAGAACAAAAGTACTGTCGTCCCGGGGCCCCTAGTTACACGATGAGATCGGAGTAAGGGGGTAGTGTTCCGGCATCCGAACGTCCGGATTGAAGTGCGACAGATCCGATCGCGGAACAGCTTCCAGGTTCCGCGGGCCGCCGTGCGTGCTTTTGGATAGACATAGACAATAAATGCATGTTGCCGTATAGATTCCAAGTTTGCCGGTTGCAAGGGGTCGACCTTGGGTCTTGGTCGCGGAGTTCTTGGAGTATCCCGAGATAAACATTCTAAGGTTCCAACCGTGAAAGATAAAAGTTAGGGTTAATATTCTACAGGTACGTATTGAAGTGCTTAGAGGAAAGTGAAGACCTTGGAAAAATACAGTAAAAAAATAGTTCGACAAGGTGTTTTTGATTTATCTATAGAGTTCTTAAATGCACCAATATTAGAACCCACCGTTCCCGCTCGGCAACAATGATAATAACAAAAATGATCCTCAGAGTATAATGTAAGTGGAAGTAGAAGCGCGCCATCCAGCCTTGGAACTCCATGATTAGCTAAGCATCCAAACAAGATCTTAAATGCAAGTATTTGCCTGTGTCCGTGCACATGATAAATTAGACTGTGAGAAGTCCCTCAGGAGCCATGGCTGGTGGCACATCAGCACTCGTTGGCAAGGAGTGTGTTTCAACAACGCCATTTCGAGGTCCCCCAAACCCCGAAACTAGTGATGTGACCATCTCCCGGTAGGTATTCATCTGCGACAGCTTGAAGCGTTGGATCTTCCCGCTCGCTGTACGGGGAATCTCTTCAACGAATATAACGCCGCCGTCTAAAGCCTTGTAGCTTGCCAAACGCTGACGAACAAAAGTGTAGGCTTCATCGGCTGTCAGTCGACTCGAAAAGTCTTGAGACCGCACTATGAAAGCACGGGGAACCTCACCCCCACCATCCTTCAGATCAACCCCTGTTACGGCGACATCCCTGACACCTGGGTGCTGGAGGAGGACGCCTTCGACTTCGGCAGGGGCCACTTGCCATCTGGAATTAATTAGTCAAAAGTCCGGTGAAATAGGAGTGGTTATGATTACTTACCCTCGTACTTTGATCAGCTCCTTTGTTCGCCCGACGATGAAATACTGGCCTTGTTTTACAAACGCAACATCGCCGGTGCGGAACCACCCCATAGCATCTTTGGCATCGTTGCGGCCTTTATATGCCATAAGCAATCCAGCGCCTTGAACATATAGTTCACCTGCACATCCATCCGTCTGTACAATTCTGCCTTCATGGTCTACCAGGCGAACCTCATATCCAGGAAGACGAGTACCGATACTATCGGGATTGTTTCGCTGGCCATAACGAGTCTGGAAAACGACACCCACTTCAGTCATGCCCCATAGCTGGCAGGCATCTGCCGTAGAATGAAGCTGGCTACGGAAGTGAAGTATGGACTGGTCGTCGATAGGGGCACCTGCAATACCTACATAGCGCAGAGAGGACAGATAATGAGCAGTTGGCAAAGGTGAACGGTTGATAGTATGGATGGTAGCTGGAACCAAGTATGTCTCGGAGATTTGGTATCTTTGTATAGTCTCTAGGAAGACGCGGAGATCAAAGCGAGGCAGGACAAAGAGTGGTTGGCCATAGCGGACAGGGAAGATATGAGTCCAGAGAGCTCCAAAGAGATGGAACATTGGCAACGTCATTAGACGGCTGACTGGGAACGGCACATCGTACTGGATAGAGCGATGGTGCGACACGATAGCATGATGAGACAAAATGGCTGCCTTGGGTAGACCACCCGTGCCACTGGTTGAAAACATGGCAGCAGGCGTGGACTGTGCGAGGACAGGGTCCGAGAACATGAGCCAGTCCCTTTCACCATACGCCAGCAAATTTGCGAAGTTGTGGCGGTACGCATCATTGCTACCCACCTGGGAGAAAGCAGCCCCGACTGGATGGCCTAGTTCGTACCACAGGAATAACTGAGCGCAATAATCCATGGCTTGCTCATCGACAAGACATATTTGGGAGGGGTTGATGCCTCGGGCGGCACCAACTTCCAGGACCATGGGCAGAGCTTCACGTGTGGTGAGTATTAATTTAGGCTCAGCGAGACCAATAATATGGTCGAGCTCTTGGGGCTGGCTGCGTGGATTGGAACCCATGTACACGCCTCCAGCCCCGATAATTCCGAAAAATAGAGCAGGATATAGGATCTATAGGAGCAGAGAACCAGTCGGATCAGTATTTCGGAGTTTTTTTCACTCTCGGTGTTGTTTTTAAACTGGACCGGGTGACAACCACTTACACTATTTCCTAGATGCAGAAGTACTGAATCTCCCTGTTGGACATTATGCGCTTTGAATCCAGCAATCAGACTTCGGACCAATTGTCGGAATTGTGCTGCTGTAAAAGAACGCGAGGGATCCTGCGCATCAATGAACAGTGGTTGGTTTTGGGATTGGTTAGGGCCACAGAAAGTAAAAGTGAGAAGATCGGTGTAGACATCTTGGTGAAGAAGAGGGTCCATGGCTAAGTCTCGATGAAGGAGTTTGAAGGATATTCAATTCTAGTAGGATGGAGTATAACAGTATTAAGGGTTGGAAGAAAGTGAAATCAAACGGACCCGCTCCCCTGTAGTTATATAAATCCTGAGTTTTATAATCATTTGAATTCACTATTCTCGATCCATTCAAAGTGTGAATTGATTTGGAATACTTCATTGATTATGTCATCTCTATAATGCGGACTAAGGACTAAAAAAGGGAATAAACAAAAGTCTGGATCGACAACGACGAGACCCACTTAGTGTAGGATTTCATGCTTGAAAATTTGATAAATCGATATCACTCTAGAAAATAAAATACAAAGTAAAAAAGGGAATCTCGATCGGATGTACCTTTGTTCTTTCCTAGGCAATGTAGAAGTAAATGCACGGACTATGTAGATCCACCTGTTTATCGCTACCCTATAGAATGATATGAACAGACAGCCACCTAGTGATCAAACCCCCTTTCATGCATAATTAAAATAAATTATGATCGTAATCTAGCTCAGCCAAAATCCCAGTACCTTGGATCGTTCTATTAATCGGAACATACCTTGCTGAGATCTACACAGGATCTAAGTAACATCGTTCCAGGTAAATAGCCCCAATTCATGCGGCTCCGATTTCTCCTTGCTAGGTATCTATGCCGACCCGACCTCGGGATGTCGGCGGTTGCAGCACATCTCGATCCCACGAGCTAAAATTGTGTGATTATTCATGTCTATTCCCGCTCGGTTATAGCTTGTTAACCCCCTATACTTGTTTTTTCCTTGTTTGACAGGGTGAACTATACTGTCACCAAAGGAAATTCAATATTTGAAGGGCTCCTATAAAATTTAAAATTTCTGACACTGACAGTTCTGCAACCGAAATATGTAATTTGACAGCTACCTTGGTACATTCCACAGTCAATCTAGAACTTGAAGACTCTGACGAAACTGGACTGAATCCCAAATTTTGTAAAGGTTGCATACCTACTCTACCGATGCAATGGTACCACGGTATTCCCATCCAGCCCCTTCCGAGATCTGACTATTGGCTCCACTTTCCACCTGGGTCTGCGCAAGTGCAAGATTCATAGTTCCCGTTATTGAGAAGGGGGTTTGTATTGCCATTTGCCAAGGAGCCGCCTATTTTTGCTCCGTACCTAGGTAGTAGATCGGAGATATGAGGAATGTCTTGTCCGTCATGACTCCTTGCCTCAAGGATGTTAGTTCCAGAGACGGTTGAATATCAGATTCGAAGATCAAAGTAAAGGATTCTCATCTTGAATATAGAACTATCAGTGTCTGTCGATCATTTCCTAGTCCTCATAGAGACCCAAAACTAGTCAGTTATACAAGATCCCTAGTTAGTGATCATATTGCCCTTTTATCACAAGTGGGTAATATCCACTTCATGTCGATATTCGATAGAAACCTTTCGCCCCTTTCTAATTATCTGAATCCACTGCCCCTTCGAGTATATAGGGTAAGGCCTATTTCGGAAGTCGGTTGGAATTCAGATGAACAAATGCAGAAGTAAACCCAATGTTAGACTAATAGTTACACTGGGAAGACAGATGAAATGCATGCTCCATGTCCAGGGTCTCGGTACTGAAGATCCCCATTCGTTAATCGACCAGAAGAAGAAGAATGGACGCTACGTGCAATAATCGCCTGCACGTCGAGAACAAAAAGAAATTTTCATATCCAGCAGGGAAGGTCTATGCACGGGGTAGATGTCACCCACCACGTTAGAAGAAATAGTGGGCCGCTTTTTGTATCCCGATTGTTTGGTGAGTCATCGTACTCCTTCGCAGGTGTTGTAGGGCTAGCGCTTGCGTTGCAACCTTAGTATAGTGAGCGCAGTGAGGGTTAAGAAGTAAGTGATATGGCCTCGGCAATAGTTCATGATCATAAGACTCGCAATTTCGTGATTGGGTTACATCGCTGTGGCTAACGATTCTTAACCTTGAGCAGCATACTTCAGCTCATTCCGAATATTCCGACCCAGAGGAGTTGTGTACCTCCGAAAGGACCTCTAAATTTCCAATAAAATGACACAATGAAAGCACCGTGCACTTCTATGGGTCCTCAATCGTTCAGAATGTAAGGGTAGTGGAGTGATCATGGCGAGAAGGAATTATCTACTCCAATAGTCAAGCCTGTTGGCGTCAATGTGGACCTGAAGCTAGCCCTGTGATAGAGTCATACACTGTCAAGCTCTTGATTTGGCCCGTCACTGAGCCGCAATAGTCTCGAATCAAAAAAAAAGAAAGTGACATGAATGGCTGCCAAGATGTGACCATACCAAATGCCCTTCCGAAACAGGACGTCGTGATAGTAGATCGGAAAAGGTCGAGGTGAAAATTCCTGAATTTGACTTGATTAGGATGTAATCGAGGGAAAGCCCATAGGAAGGGGAATTTTGATATCCATACCCTTTCCCACTGGCCCTCTTTAATTTGGAGCCCCTTTCAATTCTTTTGAACTTTTCAATGTTGCCACCCTTGGTTGTTTCTCATAAAAACCCGTCTGTCGCCCCCTCTATGCCGGTGTAGCTTCGACCTCAGCCACAACCTTAGTCGGGTTACCAACTCCTCACACTCGTTTCATTTCGGTCATCTTTTGAACATTGTTCTGTCCAGAGGTCTTTCTACCTCGTATAACACTAAAACCCTATGTCCTTACCACCACCCGCGGCCAAGATGATCCCCGGCTCACCCAGCCTGAGTGCTGATACTCTCACTGATACTGATACTCTCAATGATGGCAAGCATAACGAGAAGTATACTTGCAAGGCGATGAGTTTCAGTGTATCGGAGTCGGAGAAACCAATCGACATTGAAGCTCAAATTACTGAGCCAAAAGAAAAGCCACTCGCTGGACTGCGGTACACATTGTTTACCCTATATCGTCGACTTTTCACAATCGTTTTTTTGGCCAATGTGGCTGTATTCGTGGCGGTCATGACTTCCAATCGCAGATTACTTGCCTTAGTGAACGCCACAGCAGCCAATCTTCTTGTCTGTGGCCTGGCTCGTCAGCCTTTGGTAGTCAACAGCATGTTTGTCGTCGTCTGCTCTATCCCAAGATCGGCTCCACTTGCTTTGCGCCGTTGGGCAGCTAAGGTGTATCACTATGGTGGCGTGCATAGCAGCTGCGGTGTCGCATCACTTGTTTGGTTCCTCGGCTTTGTTGGATTGATGTCTTATCAGTATTGGACGCCGTCCGTGACTATAGGCATCTCGGCCACACCAGTTGCCTTATCTTACATCATCCTTGTCCTGCTCATGGCGATCATCGTGGTAGCCCATCCCACGTTCCGCATGAAAAAGCACGATTATTTCGAACTCACCCACCGTTTTTCGGGGTGGCTTGTCGTGGTTCTGTTCTTTGTACTGCTTATGGTATTTTCGAAAGAAATCAGCAAATCACAACAGGAACCACTAGGCTACTTCCTGATCAAGCTACCTGCCTTTTGGTTCTTGATTATAACCGTCGTCGCCATTATTCATCCATGGCTGCTACTGCGGAAGGTTTTAGTAAAGTCCGAAGTTCTCTCCAGCCACGCCATCCGTCTGCACTTTGATCACGCCGCCACCACGTTCGGCAAGGGCACCCAGCTAGCGAAGAACCCTCTGCGTGACTGGCATGCCTTCGCCACATTCCCTGACCCCGCTCCATCTGCTATGCACGGGAAGCCTAGCTTCTCATGCATAGTATCCAAGGCCGGGAACTGGACCAGCGACACGATCCAAAACCCACCCACCCATCTCTGGAAGCGAGGTGTGCTGCTCTATGGGTTTGCTTACGCCATGCGGGTATTCAAGAAGGTGATTGTGGTGACAACAGGGTCAGGTATTGGCCCGTGCCTGTCTTTCCTTGGTGATGATAACCGACCAGCTCTGCGTGTTCTCTGGCAGACTCGAAACCCGTATAAGACGTATGGGGGAGAGGTCATTAACCTTCTAAGCCGATTGGACCCCGATCCAATCATCCTGGACACGGAACAAACCGGGCGCCTTGACATGGTTCCACTTATTCGTCGTCAGATCGAAGAGTTCGATGCTGAAGCGGTGTGCGTGATCAGTAACCCAATGCTGACTCGTAAAATCGTGTACGAACTCGAAGCGCGAGGGGTCCCGGCGTTTGGCCCAATTTTCGATTCCTAACTTTCTTTCAGCCTTTCTCTTACCATTAATCTTTTCTTTTTGTCCGTACCTCTTGAGTGAGGAGACCTTTCTTTATCAGCATCTGTACATATATCATGGGTGGATAGGTGTTATTTTCTTTTAATTAGGGGCGTTGGACAGTCCAAGGGGGACATGCATAGTGCACAAATGCACAATTTTCTTTCCTGACTCATTATTTGGAATTTTATAGCGCTAAGGCCCCAGAATTAGAGAGTTTTAGCTCATGAGTACTGAATTCCAAATCTACCTACTCCACTACAATGCGGATGACAATGATTGGCTGTAGCCCACTGTGACCTGTACAGTTCGGAGTATAAAATGCTAGGACCTCTACGTGTTCCAGTATTTCAAATCTGAGCTAATCTGCCACCTGGCCCCGAGCAAGGTGAACTGTCAGAATAACCTGCCCGGGACATGTGTCAGAAAGATTTTACAGATAATTTTGCATGAGTCAGATCGACAACATAAACAAATCAAAGTAGATTATCTATCTTGGAGTCAGGTCTTAGCCCTGTTCCGAGGTCCCGAGGTCCCGTAGTCCAACTCAGCTAGAATTGCCTATGTAGGTAGGTAAATCGACCTTGGCAGGTGTCATTATACTGAGGCCTGACGTCTAGTTAGTAGCCTTCTCAAGTTCCTAGCATCATGGCTATATGTGCACCATGGTATACCAACCTTGGTGTCTACTTTGCCGGGCATATTGAAATTTTCATCAATTTTTTCCCTTGAGTACGTGACTTTAACGTTTGTCGAGTAGCTTTAAATGTTATCCCTCACCTATTGCTTATACTCTCAAATATGACGCCATTCCAAGCTATCTCCACTCTCCACCATTATTTGCTGAGTCATATCCGGCAAGTTAACGTGGATCCGGGGATATCTTCCGTAGTAACACATGTTTTTTAATCAATAACTATGCTACTAATTCGCCGTCAAAATGCACAAAAATGATTGAACATGAGGACCATATTTCATTGGCTATGCAAGCGATAAAAGACGAACAATATAGCTCTTTTTGGAGCGGCTACGAAGGCCTTAGATATACCAAAGTACATGCTAGACTTGATGGTCGCGAAAGTTGGTCTGAACACCGACCTTCTGGCTATGAAATCTCTGTTTGGGAGTAATTAATAGAAAAATGGCTACTCTTTACGTGTTTCAAGGGTGCAGCTCTTACATGTACTAAGTTAAGAGATATGGCCAATTTACTATCCCGTGAATACAAAGCAGTTGGAAAGATCGGGATGTATCGAAACCTCCTTCAAGCATTGAATGAATCGATTGACATAGCATATATATTGTTAAAATGAAATACTACGGGATTTATTCAATTTTGAAGCTGCAATGCACAACTTATATATTAAAAGACTCTGCGCTGTGTTCAAAGTGAGCTCAGGCGAGATTACTCTACTGTTTTGAATATAGATTGTTTCATGGTGGCGTTGCTCACTTTATCTATCATATTACCAGTATTTCACGTGGCAGGAGAATTACCCATGGTAGTAACACATCCACCTCGACAATCCTGTCGTTGTGACATCCATAACATCGATTTTGAGTCGGATGCAACACTCAGACAGCCCTTATCATTGATTGGGCGACTGAGAGTCATCCATAGATTTGCATGCTCTATAGATAAAACACCGCGTGCAAGTCAAATATCTGAACGTGAGACCATTACGACATCGAACTTGCCAGGCTTATCCAGGAATGACATAAGCCATGAATACCCGTGGATTAAAGTAGAAGTCTAAGCTGAACTTACCTCGAATAAGGGTACAGCCGGCAAGACAAAGTACACAGCCAGACCCACATCGATAACGATGACGAAAAAAGTCGTTAAGAAACAATGATCTTCGTGACGACAGATCTATAAATAGAAGGGTATTTACCATAAATAAATTTCATCATGGCACAAGTGGGGATGTCTGATAGTCTAGACCAGGTAGACCACTATGGTCCTACCATACATCATTACGACATTTTGTTTTTTTCGGATGCTCGGATCCAATTTGTGACAGGTAAGATTGTTGTCAGTGCGGAGAAGCGGATGTCATAGACCGTGGTAGGTGCGAAGGACTCTGAACTCCGTTTGGACACTCAGACTCGGATTTGAGGGGTTGACATGTCCTTAAATAATTCAATTCAGCGGTGAGATCAACATAGTTGCCAGCCATGTGTGGAGACTGCATAATCTAGTGTCACTTTGTAAAAGCTTAATTTAATGAAGGCAGATGTGTATAGAAATCATATCAGATTTGAAAGATTCGCTTCTAGTCGGATTTCTAAGAATAACAAGCTGAATAGTTTGATTGGGGAATTATATTTTGAATAAAAGAATGGAGAATAAAAAAGGGTATTAGCAAGGAATAAAATATGGGTATCATGCGAGAGGGAGGTATGGGTAGGGGTGGAACGAAGCCCGTCCGTCCTTGGCAAGGTAAGAGTAAGAATTGAAAAATAGAGCAAGGTGTCTTTTTTTGCATCCGCCTTTAAGGCAAGAGTGTTGCATGAACGCCGAATATGAGTTTTTTGGTGGTCATGACCATCGTCAGATGGGATTATCGTAAAAGAGGAAGGGTGTGACGTGGTTTTATGTAGGGTTCGTAAGATCGTGGCGGGGAGCAAGTTATTCACTGCCAGGATGAATCCACTGAGGTAGCCCGAGATGGCGCACGGGAAGGAGGTGTAGATGAACCTGGGGAGTTGCCGCCAGTGATTAGGTCGTCAGATGTGAAGCGGGCACGTCCTCGGGAGTCGAGAGATGAGTGGGTGGAGGAACTGTCGAGGCGGAGAGATTCCATGCGCTCGAGGTCCTCGTAGTCGGGGAGAGCGAGGGGAGATCCGTGGTAGTCCTCCATGACACTGCGGGTGTCGTTGTCAAGCTTGTAGTAGCCGGGAGGGCTTGCGGGGACATTCTCATAGACTGGAGGCATCTCCTCGTCCCAGCTGATACCAAGACCACTGCGTTCTGTGACATTGAGGTTGAACTGCATACGGAGGACACGGGCGGCGCCAGTTGGGGTGATGAGGCGAGTGTTGCGGTTGGGGCAGAATTCCTCGGCCACGATCAACTCGATGACAAGGTTGTGCTTAACCTCTAGGCCACCAGAAGCCTCGGAAGCTTCCATATCACAGACAGGATTAGTGGCAGGGTTGATGGAAGCCTCGAATGGCATAGTGATTTCACCGCAAGCGGTATCGAAATCAGTCTTCCAGCCGTCCTTCTCTTCGTTATGACCGATAATGCGGGTCTCCTGGTGGAGGACACCCTTGCTATCACCGCCAATCTTGTGGTTGTGCTTAGTGCATGGGGCAGAGACGATCTTCTGGTGCTCTTCGATGCGCCACATCATCTTGCGCAAACGCCAACGAGTCTGAGTTTCTTCACCCTTGTCGACGACACCACTAAGAGTCATCTCGACAGGGAATTGGCCAATGGGGTGAACAACCGAGGGAAGCACAATTCGGCCAGTGAGGTTGGTGGGAGGGAAGATTCTAATGGAAGACTTGTCATTGCCGGGGATCAAGGCACGACGAAGACTGAGGGGAAGCTTCAGAGTGAAATCCTCACCGCCGGTGCTCTTGGCGTGTGCCATCAGGAAGTACTCGACCTGACCAAGGGTGCCATTGCAGGAGGCGGGCAGGTTACCGGGGAAAAGATAGCTGAAGGGGAAGTCGTGGTCACCCGTTGTCAGGTGAAGAGTCTCAGTGATGAAGTTCCAGCGGGTCAATTCCTCAGTGCGAGAGATGCAGTTGGGGCAGTGGTTGGAGACAGGCTTCTTGGTGGTGGTCTTCGAGACCAGGCGCACATCGAACTGGTTGAGAGTAAGCTCACCACTCGGCACAGCAACACGCAGCCGGCCAGAGAAAAGAGCACCTGTCGAGGTGGCAGGACTGCCGTAGCAGACCAGAGGAGGTGATTCAACGAGAACATCGAGTTTGGCGGAAGGTTGAATTTGCTCCTCCTTGGTCACACGTTCCTTAGAGCGAACCATGCTGCGACGCTTTTCTTTTAATTGTTCTCGATGGGGATGAATGAAGCTATCCATGTGAAATGAGAGACGACGTTCCGGAGAACGGGCTCGATCTGAATGTGTGTGTGCAAGTTTCTTGTGAGCTGGAGGGGGGCAAATCTCATTGACGGAAGCGGTGGAGGAGGAATTTGAGTGAATGGGAGTCGAAGAACCCGAATGTTGGGTGAAGCCAGAGCCCCGAACGAAGTTGGGGAGTAGGCGACCCGGCATCTTGTATAGACTTTCTATAGCTTGTAGATATTGATAAGATATTGATAAGATATGGGGTAAATATGTTGAAAGTCGAAGTATGGAAATCGAAATGTGGAAGTCCTAGAATGAAGAGAAGGATATTATAACCGGAATTGAGGGTAGTCGCTGCTTTTGTATAGATAGATCATGTGCAATTCCGTGGAAAAGTTCTTGAAATTTTCAGACCCACTTTGCGTGCTATTCAGGTACTGCGCCGCCATTGGCTCTATTTTCCCTTTTTATTTTATTTTAATTTTTTTATATGAAAATCAGTGTGGGTCTTGGTAATACAATTACTCATCACGTCACTCTTTCTCGAGTACAAAGTAAATATCTGATATTGTCTCATCAACTCATGAGAGAACGTGCTGTCTTCTCCATCCTCTCGTCCTTTTATTTTGCATACCGTCGTCGCCGTCCGGACCGGCAAATTACTATAGATCGTCTGATTACCCCACAATAATTTTAATTACGTGGGCATCACTCTATGATCACCGCTAAGCTCAAAGAGGGTAAACAAAGTCAAGTTGTTCATGACTCATGGTCGGCTAGAAGGCCCGGGAATTCCGATGCTCCTATTCAGCTAACTACACTACAGCTCCTACAGCCCCTACAGCCCCTACAGCCCCTACAGCCCCTAAAGCCCCTATGCACACTACCCCTTTGCCATTTGATTATGTAGTATTGAATATTTCCCCTGAGTCGATATATGTGGCTTTTCTATTTGAGTTCAATTAAATCAATTGCCATGTGGAATTCTGAATCCATTATCCATTAATTACTCATAGACTTGTACCATATAATGGACGCGTTGTTAGAAACAAAGAAGCCATCACGTGGCCCCACTCCATCCTTCAGACTTGGTAATATACAATGTAATACAATACCACTTGGCTGAAAGCAGATCTCATAAAACTTCCACGCTAACTTGAAATGGGCAACCGAGACCCTGATCCACCGAGGAGAAGTTTTCCATTTTTTTTCCATTTCCCTACAGAGTACGAATTCATTCATTTTGCCATTCCTGGAATAGCTTCACTTTTATCTACTATATAAATACAACTAATAACTACTAACTATTTTTGCGACATCTGCTCATGCTATAGGAGTTATGATCACATGGCTCTATAGAATCCTCGCGCAATTTAAAGCTTCATTCCATGATCAGGTCTAGATCTGGCTCTTGGGGTTCATTGGGGTCCATCACCATGTGTGTCAACATGTGCTCTGTGCTCAGTATAAATATTACCTAAAAGTATTCTTCGACTCCACTCGATTCGTGTTGTTATAACCTATAAGGCGAGCTGCTCATGTGTCAAATATCCTTGACCTGTTACACTATTCATGCATCAAGTGAAGACATTAGGCCGTTGTCACTTGGTTTGCTATGGTTCGTGCGCAACCGGTTGGTCGGCACTAATCGCCGCGATGCGGTGAGTAAAGTCTTTAAGCCTTGAACATCCCCCGGATCACGCCATGCGAGTGCGGCACATACGTAGGAGTAAGAGAAATAGGTACCTCGGTAGCACGCCTTGTCTACTTCGTATGTAGGTTACAGGTTATATCACTATATCGCTCATTCTCGATTTTCATTTCTCTATTCCGTACCTAGATAGTATTATGTGTACTCTGTTTCATCTTGGATTATGGACAATTCTAGACTACCCGCTCTTAATCGGGGCGTACCAAAGTAAATCCTTTCTCCTGCAATGGATTTTATCGACGGCTATGACATACCATGAAGATCACCTTCCCTTTCCGGCCCGATCTTGGAGAACCCCTCACTGCCTTATGAATCTGATCTGATACTCAATGGATCGGTATCACCTTCTCTGTTGACCTGCCTATTACGCTGCTGACTACCTTTTATCTCAACTCAACCTACTAAATTTTCTACTCTATAACCCGGCAAAATTATATACCGGCTAGATAAGTCTAACTCAATGGTGCCATTTTCCCCCAAGGTTTCATACTCCTAAGTTTTTTCTCATAGGCAAAATCGTGGGTCCACGGGAGCGCAGAAATTTTCTGTTTTGTTGCCCGGAAGGGTGATCCACACTTCTCTCCTGGAGCTTATTTACGCGGCTATACTGACCGGCCCGGTCATACTCTGTTCGGCTTCTACTGTTTCACGTGGGAATCAAGCCCTACCCCCCTTTATCAGTGATTTGATACTAAGATAAGGAGGTCCTTTTTTTAACTTAGCCCCTGGACTCCATCGGAGAGCTCCGATCTCCTTCAAGAAACTACGGAGCGCAGAATACCTTCTATCGGCCTGAGTTGGCGTATGTCGGTGAATAAGGTGGAGCTACTATTATTGATTTTTTCTTGCGTTTTCACTCCTCTCTAGTCGACGGATACCTAGGTTTTACTTGATATTCGGGTTTATTTTCGTAATAGTTCCTTTATAACAACTCAGATATCCACGTGTAGAACTTTAAAGACTTGAAAATTTCTGCAGTTGAGTTAGGTCCACTCGGTGAGCCTTTTTGAGCCTTTTTCTCTTCTAGCTTTCTGAAAAGTTTTCTTGACCTTACAGCGTCTAACTACTGCAACCTTCCAAGGTTAATATTAAGGCCTTCGCCATTTTTAAGATTTACTTAGTACTTGTCCCTCTTTAAAGCTTATCTTGCCCGTAAATAATGGGGAAAGCCAAGGCAGGTTAAGTCTGCAAACTGCCTGCCTTCCTATACATAATATACGCAAATGACTATGCAACCAGTGATATACCACATTAAACACCTTGATTCAGAGACATCTGAAGTATATCCTAGACCCAAGGGCCAACTTATACCCAGGTGGTTGTAGTGACTGGAGATTGAACAGGGATTATATCCCAGCGTTGATGTCTAGTCTGAAAGTACTGTCTATCAAAAGCAAATTTATCTTGGCGAAGAGATCTTCGGCTTAAACATGTGGCCTTGAAGTTTGAGCATAGAGTAATAAAAAGTCTAGGGTATCATTATATTCAATTAGCAGGTGCTGGCACCAGTCATAATCTATCTAAGTACCTAGGTTTGATTTTATGGTGGGACACTATCCATTACCAGCAGACAAAATAACACTTGGGCATTCCATATCACGTGTATGCAAAAATGAACAATTCTGGAAGGGGCAATTTCAATCCTCATCACTAACGACATCTAGATGTGACGAGGATACTGCCCTACAACCACAAGCCATTTGGGTACCGACCTAGCTGACTGGCCAACTGAGCACACTGATCGACACGCTCGCTCATCCTTGGTTTCGCGTTGTCTGAAATTTCTCGCCAGAATACATGTCGCCTATAAAATCTTGGAAAAGAAGTGTCAATAATGTATTTTGCCAACTTTCTTTAATTTCAGGGACAGGTAGCTATCAATACTTATCTACAGTATAATGATCATCAGGTCTTGGGATATTACCCATACAATGCATACATACTCTGGATTGCCTATGTACCGCGATAGGGGACCTTCAGAGGACACTGAAAGGACACTCAGATTGGGTCAACAGTGTGGCGTTTTCGCCTGATGGCACGCAGACCATATCTGGCTCTAGGGACAACACCATCATGATTTGGGATGCGATAGGTTATGCTCCAAGGACACTAAAAGAACACTTAGGCTCTGTCAAAATTTTGGCCTTTTCACCTGATGGCACACAGATCGCATTTGGCTCTTGGGACAAGACCATCACGCTTTGGGATACCGGGACAGGTTATCTTCGGAAGACACTGAAAGGACACTCACGCTCTGTCAACACTGTGGCCTTTTCGCCTAATGGCATGAAGATTGTATCTGGCTCCGGGGCACCCTACCGTAGGAACAGGTCTAGATGAAAGAAGATCTCATCGTACTGAGGACGCAGCAGATTCTGTAGAGAGATCTAGACATGGAGGAATCAGTATACAGGCTTGCCAGACTTCGGGAAAACAACAAAGCATACTACGATAGCATGAAGAAATTGAGATCTAAACCTCTAGAGGTCGGAAGCCTGGTGCTTTATATGACATGCAGAAGCTAAGAGAAACGATCACATCTATATAAAAAAGCTACGCTATCGCTGGCATGGGGCCTTATCGGATTCGATTTGATCTTGGAAGCGGAGCGTACACCCTGGAAGAACTGGATGGAGAACCCATCCTAGTGTACACATAAGTCCCTATGTACTTAGACAGCGAATGACACCGGCCCTCCAATTGACCCAAATCTTCCAATATCAATACAAATCAATCAGTTTCCCTTACTGGGCTTCTTTTTAGGCGTGTTTCGAAGACCCAGCTTAACTCTAGGAACCCGAGACATCTTCTCCAGCACAGGTGTCTCCATTCGAAGAACAGTTTCCCGATAGCAGGTTCCAGTCGTCCATTCATACGAACAAGCAATGGCCCTTTGCATACCCCCTTCTCCTGCGCACAACAGAAGTACGGTTGGTGGCTTGACCGCTTCGAATAGCGTAACTGTCATCGTATTCGTATCGACTAGTGTGAAGATACGCATTGCATCAGGGTTTTTATTGTGTATGGCTCGCTCCACTTTCTTTTTAGTCTCCGGGTTCAATCTCGGGTCACCAGGCTCGCAGTCATCGGATGCTTCTGGCTTATCGTGGTAGGAAAGTGAGGAACCGTAGGCACTCCATCGCAGACGCCCTAGTTTGCCACCGAATATGTGGGATTCGATAGTTTCGAGATCAGCAAATCCTTCGAATCCGAAGAGCCATGCTTGAGAACCCCCTTTATAAAGGCACAGTTAGCTTTCAAGGGATATGAAGACTCGTGTTAACGGGACTGATTGACTCACAGAATTTTCCCCCGTATAGTAAACGAGTCAGATATGGTGAGCAGATAAATGTCAAGAATGGAACAAGGATCAATAGGTAGCCAACTGCTGCCGCGAAGTACATCCACGCTCGGATGGACCATGCCTTGTCCTTCAATTTCTGTGGTAAGTCGGGGTAAACCGTGTCTAGAATATGAATGAGTTTAAAAGTCCATCCGCAAATGATCCAGCCTAAGGCGAAAAAGAACGGAGCTCCGTGGAACAAGATCTGTGTCGCTATTCGCTTAAAAGACATTCTTCGCCGGGCGTTGACCTTCCGAAATTTATCCCAGTGTATTGTCGCTCCGAATGCTCCATCGACCAGAATAGCGTCATTGTCGCAGATTCCGGCTATCTGACAGGTAGGCTCAATATCCCACAGATTGACGCCATACTTATCAGAGGTACAATGCCACGGCTGGGTAGGAGTTTGAGGAAGAACACACATCAACCGTTCAAGGAGCTTGTCGCTATCGTTGGCAAGGGACAAGCGGGCAAAAGCTTGGAATTCTGTATCGGTTTCATCGACAGAGGGCCGTTTCAGAAGCAGGCCCATAAGCGCGTAGGACCGATCGCCCTAGAAGCGGAGTTAGACGCATCATAGGACAAGGCAATAGCGATGAAACTTACATCGAACCAGTCTGCTATCTCTCTCGAAAAAAGACAGTTCAAGGCAGCGCTTGTTAGCTGTAGCCGGCTGAGACTGAGACTTCCTGTGAAGTGATCAATCAGTTGCCTGCTTTCGTGAGAATCTCCCCAGGCATATCTAGCAAAATGATTCTTTGGTATGATTTTGGTAGAGCGCATTTTACCCTCGTCATCTTCGGGACAGTTGCCTCGCTCATAAACTGCGATATCCTGATTTTGGGAAAGCAGAACCTCCGGGAATGTCCATACGCGACCACCCCATTCCTGTAAGAGAGTTTGAAGCCTTTCATCCTCATCTTGTGGAAGATCCTGACCTTCTCTAGATCCGACAGCAATGACTACCGAATCGGCTCCGCGGACTACATCGCTAATGCGATAAACATCATTTGTCAGGTCCGTTTTTGGCATACAAGACGCGCTTGTCCAGTACGCATCGACACCAGCTTCCCGCGCAGCCATGAGACCGATTTCGTTGAGTGCAGCCATGTCTTTCTTACTTTTTTGTGAGAACTGGGTGTTAATGTACGCAACAACCACATACTTCGGGCAGTGTCGATCAGCACCCACGCTCTCCAGGCCTTCCTGATACTTCTTCTGTAGAGAAGACCGATCTTTCCATTCGTGGGGCTCCAGAAGCTTTGCTAGTGGTAGATCCACGTCAAAAAGGAGAGCGCGAGGCTCAAGCAGCCGAGCCATAGTCGGAAACGGAGTCGTGCTTTCCGCAGAGAGAGGTTGACCAGGAATCTTGATCGCCGGGTTTCTTTCGACAGAGTTGCGAACAATCTTACAATATCCCCAATAGCGAAAGGGAAAGGGGTCGTAACGGCCGTCGTTTACTATCTCGCCGGTATCTGAGAGGCCAGGTATGCCCATCTAGTGCTCAGAAATTGGTTAAATATTAATCTCATTAGCAGTTATGGCTAGGAAAATCTTCACTTACCACATAAACAAGTAAAAGACACGAGACAGGCCATTTCAAGGCTACTTGAAGATAGTCCACGGTGCGAAAATGGCCTCTGGCTCTTGGATCATCGAAACTGTTCATAGCCCAGTTGGTAATCCTCAGCGTGATAGGCGAAACATTCCGGATGGAGGTTCTCTTGTACTTGGCGTCCTTCAACGCACGATAGACATCATCAGTGCACTGCACTACCAGCTCCTTGACTCGACCATCCTCAGGGTCAAGAAAGCGCTCTCCAGATGCGCCATAAAAGACACGTTGAAAATGATCTTTATGGCGGAAATTCTCCTCGTTGTCTTTATAGGCGGCCGCTTTGTACGAGCGTGGTGTGCTAAATTGATACTTGGCTAATTTCGTGAAGAAGTTTCCGTGCATGCCTTTTAGTTTGCTTCGAGGGGAATTGGGCTAAGTGGAATGAGAAATATGAGTATTTGATTCGGAAGAAACTGCCGGGAGAGGCTTAAATATATGCACTCCTTACACGATGCTCTTCAAGCAAACCAGTAGATTCCTTTGTAGTGAGCACCTATCGAAGAAATTGTTCAACGTCTTACTCGCGCTCCCTTCAACCCAACCATCTTTTTGAGCCTACTCACGGGAGCTTTGGTAGACTCATCGACCTTGCTTGAGCTGTCGGTACTCTAGAGAGGAAGGTGAGCTTGTGGTCATCGTTTCGCTAGGAGTTGGAAGAGAAACGTACCGTCCGAGATACTGAACCTGTCTTCTCACTTGTGCCCGCTTTCTCCTCTTCTTCGCTGTCAGAGTGGGACATCATCGCAGACGGGTCATGAAACCCACCATGTCTTTCGGGGGTAGCCTTTTCTAATGTCAACACTAGAGTGCAAGCACTTCTTGAAGAATCTACTCACCATTTGGGCAATGTAATAAGCAACTTCCGTTATAATGCACCGGAAGATTTATGTGCAAGTTAAATGTTTAAGCAGCTCTGAGCATACTAGACATGAAGCGTTGGTAGAAGGTGCTGCTTTATATATCTTTTTATATCTCGCAGACCACCTCCCATGGTCACTTCAAATACTGTTCAGCTAAAGCTTAGGGCTGACGGGAAGGAGTCATATGTACAAGGCCAATGCACAGGTAGCGAATCAAATAGATCCCCAAGAAAGCAAATATGCAGGTTGCACCCTCAAACGTTGGCGAGGCTGAACCTCCGATTTATAATCAATATAAAATAAATTCCTTGAATAACTATGGGACCTTACAGAGGACCATAGGGAAAGTTTCTGGTCAGCTCAACCTGCATATTGGTAATATGACCTGTAGAATACTGATTTATACAACTAGGATATAGTAATTAATATTATTTCCCTGAGTCTGACTTTTATCATTATCATCATGAAGACTCGATCAGATATTGTCATTTGCGTACAGGTTGTAAGCCCTAAAGCTTTCACTGGGCTTACTACTGCTGAAATTGCTACTATGATTGTTTTATCAAAGTCTAGTATGAATTTAATATATATGCGTTGCGAGCTCGATGAGGCATTTAAATCTCCGTCGGAAGACACCGGGGACGGGGCCTTTGTGGAGATTTACCACAGAAAACGGCAAACCGACGCGCGGACAGGTAAGCTATTTTTGATATTGGCTCTTTGAGGCTTAATACCGGCTCCATTTTGGCTTGATATTAGCTCTCGATATAGCTATTAGTGCCTATATAGGCCCGTGGCATCAATTGGTATCGCTATTGGAGGCTTATTATCCTCCTGAAGCTAATTCCTTTTGCAAAAGAATGCTTTCAGACACGCCCTGCCACCTTGATTCAAGAGGATAAAGCTCCTGCTCATAACCATCGTTTTCAGTAGACAGTGTATGATATCTCTAAGCTAGCGCGTCTACTCTGGTGCCCAAACTCTCCTGGTATAAACGCTATTGAGTCTGCCTGGCTATATCTAAAGCGTACTACTACAAAGAAAGGTGCGCCAAAGACAAGAGCAGATGCTACTTCTGCTTAGGTGAAGGCGTAGAGCGAGATGCCGCAAGGAAAAATTCAAGTCTGGATTGAAAGTATCTCTCAATATATCCAAGAAATCTTTAGGGTAGAGGACGGCAACGAGTATAATGAAGGAAGGAGAGCTAGGAGGGATAGTAATCATATACATCAGAGAAGAGCGAGACCACCTATCTAGAGGCTGGTTGGCAGTGGTAATAATATTTTGGTAATTTGAAAACATTTTTACTATTCTTAATTAGGAATACGCGTAAACTTCCCCAGCCAGAAACTTTTGTTATGGTCCTCCGTACGCCCCCAAATTCCAATATCCCTACAGGGCCTTTATTAAATCCGTGATAAAAGCTAGCGCTTGGGGCGATAAGAGAAAATTACCATGCCACAATTTACATCGCCTTTCTCATATATTCAAAAATAACTTGAAAGACTAAACCACTTTGGAGAGTACTAAACTCAAATAGGTGCCTAATATGTTTGTCACCACAACTGTTCCAAGATTGGATGTAGATACTTTCTGGCTATATGCAAGCTAAACTTACAAGAGCAACATAGCGGTAATTCTACTGTTCCTACCACTAGTAACCAGGAATGACTTAAAGCTCTTCGTGAAGGAAACACCTATCCTCCCTAGTTCATTAGCCTCAGTTCCTGACGCGAGCACGACAGAGGATGAGAACAAGCTTTCGATACTACGTATCAATAATAATCCTCGGGTAGATAAGCCTCAAAGTGGAGATAAATCGTAAGTAGAGATGTTTGGGTGTGACCAGTCTGCAGAATTTTGGCACGCATTACATATCATACATATCAGACCTATCAGAAGTGCCGCACCGATCACAGGCCACGAGGGCCGAACCTTTTTACAGCTCACTTCCGTAGTGCCTGCCCAATGAGGCAAAGAGCGGGGCTTCAAAGTGGAGTCCTTCCGTCGGGATACATCCTCGATGAGATCTGATGCATTCAATGCCCTGACCTGAGTCATTGCGTGGTGTTGGCGTAACCAAACCTCCTAGTCCAATGAATAGAGCCAGCCTTGTCTCGTGCAGTGGCGGGCCTGGTTGATTGGCCGAGTCTCGAGCAAATAAATTCCAGATGATCACTTGCCCTAGGAACAGGTCAACCGGAATACTAAATTGGGGTTGAAATGCCCGACTTAGCATTAGGGGCCAATGCTGGGATTTTCAGCCGCATTATGTCAAATCCCCCACCTAGCCTCGAAATGGCACATTGTCCTCTCCTACACAGAAGCCGATTTGGCAAGCGTCCATCACCCCCTAGCCCCAGAATCAGAAATGCAATTTCTGTCACCAGGAAATGCTACATTAAACTCGGAATGGAATAGACGCCAGTATGATGAGTTTGAGAAAGACTTTTTCAATGCCCGTCGACATTTACCCTCCTCGTGGATATCCAAAAGTCGGAGCCCAAAGTATCAAGGCTTTGAATGGCTAGAAAGTAAGCGCCAACACCCTTATCATTGTGAGCAGTACTAAGACCAACAGATGGAACCAGTGGTGCGGAGATTAGATGGCCCGAGGTATCCGATCTTGCGCAGCGCCCTGAAAAGGCAGTTCGAATTGTGTAAGTTATCATTGTCCACCGGCTGGCTACACTGCTAAAGAATCTTAGATTCACATCCCTTGATATTCCTCATCGGAATGGGGGACCAAAAATTCTTGATCTATACAAACATTATTCTATCCCTGGAGCGTTTGTAGCAGAAAGAAGACAAGATGTTGCTTGTTCATTTGGCGCCACCCATGGTGTCGAGGGTACAACTTGTATGTGAATGCTTAATGTTTCTTTTCGATTGGCTAATACGGGCAAGACACGTGGTTTCACTTCCTATGTAAAAATATTCCAACAGCAAACATTGACGGCGTGAAAAAGATTATAAATCAAAATAAACAGAATGAAAGCGATCCCAGTCAGGCGGATTATAGCTGGGTTCGCTCTGCTTACTGTCTAAAGGTAACCCGGCCCTCTAAGGAGAGCAAAGCTACTTCGGTGGATTTGATTACCTTTGGTAGCCGCAAGGAGCTTTATGAAAGATTCAAGCTTGTTTCTCAGTGCATGGTTTATGAGGAGATCATTGAAGACCCCCATTGTTTGTTGAATGTCGTATTTGATGTCTTATATGAGCAAATTGATCGTCTCACATGGGAGATTGCGGATGTTTTCACACCTGCGGAAAAGGTAAATTCTACTCGGTCACTGGACAAGAATAAACACATTAGGAATTCAAGCTGATTGTTCTTCTCAGAAAGTATTAAGCACGGCCAGCAGAAACTCGGGATTGAATACTGACGACCTAGATTTTCCTGGTATGCACTGGATCCAACGACACCAAATCTACTTGCTCGAGGCCATTGAAGCGTTTACAGAGACGCTGAACGCGGCCTCATCTCATTATGAAAATGTGATCTCGTCTTCCTCTATTTCGACAAGTTCAACGCTCGCGGGATTTCAATATACAAAGATGCTTCTCAGATCCACCGATCTACGTCTACAAAGTTTGGGAAAGCGGACAGAATCGATTATCAATCTGGTAGGTCTATCAAAACCTCTTTTATCTACATCTTGAATAGAGCAGACTTCGAATATTGACACTTCTATCAGGCCTTCAACGTGGTTACTCAGGCTGACTCACAAGCCATGAAAGGCGACAGCCAAGTAATGAAGAACATTGCCATTCTTACTATGGTGTTTCTGCCTTGCACGGCAGTGGCGGTAAGAGACAATATCTGCCTTGTCTATCACGCATAGTTTTTGTCTAATGAGTCCAGACCTTCTTAAGTACACCGTTCTTCTACCTCGATGATTCTAAGAAGCTGGGGGTTTCACCATATTTCTGGATCGCATGGGCGGTATCAATTCCGCTGACTTTCTTGACTATCATGCTTTTTTTCCTATGGTCACGACTTATGGACGTGCTCTCTAAAATTACACCACATACAAAAACCCGACCATGACTTACAACACCCACACAATTTAGGACTTCTAAAACTGCTCAGAATACTCAATTAAGACCCTGCCTCCTCGATTTTGCAAATTTAGTTCTGTCGGTTGACTAGGTTATTACCGAAGCAGACAGCTATTGATATCGTTTCTGTACGTATATAATAGGTGTATGCATATTGGGTAAAAGTGAAGTGTCATTCTAAAATGCTCAGATGAAAGAAGATATAGTAGCTGCCATGCCAAGATCATATGATCTTGGTATGTCAGCTGATATTCGTTCCAATAAGTTCCCTCAAACAGAAATTCTCAGAGTTAAAGTCCATCGAGCTTGATGGGTTTGGGCGCTAAGGTGCTTATATAAACCTCTCACTTTTTAGGTTTGAGGACAAAACTCAACGCTTGCCCCTCAGCCTCTATGGAGATTTTTCTTCACTAATACTCAAGCTCTATCATGGCTTAAGTGTAGACAACCTGTACTGCTCTGTTTTGGATGGCACGGAGATCGTATCTAGCTCTGACGACAAGACCATCAAGTTTTGGGGTAGGCAGCGCTTAAAGGACTATTCTGATAGGATCCACGAGTGCCGATACTCATCGATATGCTGAATACAAGGCCTCAGCACAGCTAAGCCTTATCTCCCATTTCCAATATCCCATGTGTATAACAAGGTTACTTAACAGACAGGCTTTATTAACGATATAATTGGCAATTTGTTCTGGCCAAGCCCGAGGATTCGTGGCAAGCATTTGAGGACACGATTGCTACCTGCTCTCCTATCTTTTTCTCTACTCCCTGATTTGCCCTCTTAGTGAAGCAATTGGCTCTGTATCTGGGTATTATCAGCATTTTGTCTTATCTCGACGTCAAATGAATAAATATTCTTTAACATATCCGGGGTGCTGCCATAGTGCATAAGCCAAGCATTTCGAATAATTGCATCAATGCCTTCATTATTGGTTTGTATCATAGGCAGCATTAAGCTATCGTCGAGAAAATTCCATTAGATTACCTCAAGTCTTGGCAAGACATCTAAACCCATTTCTATCAATTGGAAATCATTGAACGAATCACTATCGTTTAGTAATTGAATGCTATCGTCTGTTTTGGTAATTGAAAATTCATATTTTCTGGCTTTCATAAATTAAAGCATCTTAAAGAACAAAAGCGGACGAACTAGTTTTTGCTCAAGACTTTTTCCTCTCGTTTGCTGAATCCTCTGTCATTTCCGGGAGGGTTCGTAATCTTGATGCAAGAAGCTGTTCTAGTTTCCCATTGTCTCCAACATGAAAGGCTCGAGCCATATTATCAAGCAGCTTTCCATTGGCATTGAGCTTATTTTTTGCATTCTTGAGCCTTGGATCAAGATTTGGGTCAAATTGGCATTCAGTACTTTTTTCAACACATCTGAAACATGGTTGATTTCCTTGACACTGAAAGCTGTCAGTTTAGAGGTACGCCAAATCTCAAAGGGTGTATCTACATCTACTCTGCACTTTTCACAAGCCTGACAGGAGGTCGATTGCATACTGATCTTAGCTGGCAGAGTGAAAATGGCTTGTTGGGAGTGCTGATCAATCATAGTTGTGGCGCGTGGCTATATATAGCTTGCTGAATTGACGAATTTGTTTCAGGTGATGGAAAATATTTGCAAAAATAACACTTGTTTTCGTTGACGCAGAAAATTTCCGTGCAAAATTATGCTGAGATGTGAGGATCAAACAGGTGAAGTGATGCGATTATTATATGCAGTATCTCTGCTTACTGAACTATTTCCGTCCGTAAAGTACTGGCTAATTAAAAAAATAGAAGGAATCTTTGTATTACTTGAATACTTGAAGTAGCATCAAGAGTTCAGTCAGAGACAATTTATTTTAGTAAACTTTTATATGTATACTACTATGTTTTAACCTTCTATCTTTTGATCGTTCGATCTTTCAGGGAAATTAATCTGATTCGATCATCTACTTTTATAATGTATGTATTTCTATAGGGAACTCCTGTTGTGTAAATAACTAGCCTTTTCCAATGGATGACAATACCTCGTGATCAAATTCAAACGGCCGCAATGGTGGTACATTAAGTTCATACTTACCGTATGCTTCGAGAAATGGAAGAATATCACTAGTAATAGTTTCATCGGTATTCGGTAGTGCTTCTCCCAAGTATGAGGATTATCAATTTCAAGTAGACTAGTATTATACAAAGGAATGTGATTTTCATCTAGAAAACTCGCCGATGCTAGTGTAGTTTTCTATGTGATACAGATTTGCAAGAACTAACTTGTCATATCCCAAAACTCTATTTTGTTATCTATCATAGAAACTTGATGTGGGAAGATCTTTATCTGTATTTCCCCATTATATCTAACTCATATCTTATCTATTTTTGGGATCATTTTGAGATAACGTCGATTACACTTCAGCATAATAAAAGCTTTATGCTGAGGAAGCCCCTTTTAGATAGGTAATCAGCGATTCAAAAGAGAGAATGGTCGTTTTCGCAGATTTCTAGATATGAATCAAGAGCACAATAATCTGACCAGGCAAATGACTTAACCCCTAAGTAATTTCTTCAGGCCAATGTAAATCACTATTCTCGAAGCTTCAAAGTTTTCATCTGCTTAATCCGTTCTCTCCAATTGATATATTGATAAGACGTTAGGCAAGCTCGTTATCCCACGCTTACGACAGGAGAAGCGAGAATTTGGCACTCAGTGTACCTTTCAGGTGTGTAAATCCTATAAAAAATTTGAAACTAAGTGCGACGGTGGAAGGCCGGTCTGCTCCTAGTATGGTCTGGTTAGATGGTTTTATCTGGAACAAAAATTCATTCAACAGCAAATAAAAGAAAAGATTCTTACAGAAGGAAGTCGATGAGTTTCGGGCACTACTTCAGAGTATTTTCCGCCTTGAAAACAAGGAAATACAGATTTAATGCAAATTAACATAATTTCATAGAGCAATAGCCATATAGAAGATACGGGGTTTCATGCTTTAGCTCCTCCACTATCTGGGCGCCTACAGCGTTAAACCAGGTCGATATCTTAAAGGAGATTTTAATCAAAGTTCAAAAAGCAGGACAACTAGCCACAACAGAATCAGCTCGAAAATAGCATATGCGCAGCATTAAGACCTCAAATAGCGGATTGGGGTGATATTGGCCTAATCCATCTATCAATACACAACTCTAGCTTCAAGTCGATAACTCGATCACCTCAGAAAACTATTACCTTGCTTATCAAAGCTTAACAAATACCCAATCAGTGGCTTATGCTTTATTTCTACCTCCAAAAGCATTCGCAGGGTTTGAATTAGTTTCTTTGAGTAACACATGGAAGCGGCCACGAGCACGAATATAAACATTAATTTGATTCCCGGTTGTGTGGCCACCCCGGTTGTGTGGCCACCTCATCAAAATTTTGAATCCCCATAGCAACCCTTTGTTTTCAAACAACCACCATGCCTCCAGATCACTCCCAAAAATGACAAAATTTGATCAACAGGAGGGTCGTGTTGTAATAACTATTCAGGCTATCAAAATGGCATATTTCCCTCGGTCCTAGCTGCTGCATGCTCATTTTCTGTTCCAAGATCAACCCTCTGACATCGTATGAACGGGGTTTCAAATGTGGTTAAGAAACGTCATTCTCGTCATAAATTTACTGATACTAAAGAGAATTCTATTAAGAGGTGGCTAATCCCTATTATCTTATCTATGTTAAAGAGATATGGCCAATCTTTTACTCCAATCGCATTCTTTAACCACCTCTTCAACCACCTCTTCTATAGGCAAAAATTGGCCGACAGAGTTTATTAAGTGTCTTCCGGATCTGACTACACGTCTTTCTCAGAAATATGATTATAAGAGGGCTCTCTCAGAAGACCTTAGGATTATTGAGCCAAGGTTTAAATTGGGTGAAAGAACGATTCAAGATTATGGCATCAATTTAGACAATATCTTTAATTTTCATGAATCTGTGTTCGTAATAGGGATAAATATAGCTCAAAAAATTGCTACCTCTACTGAATACCATGGTCAGAGAGTTCTTTTATAAGCTGGGAATCGCGAATGGGTTATTATTATCGAATATATGAGGGCTTCTGGAGTTTCTCTACCACCATATATCATTTCTAAAGGCAAAGTCTTCCAGCATTCTTGGTTTAGCTTTCTACTAAAGCAAGCTAGCTAGTATGTCAATGTATCTAAGAATAGTTGGATAAGCGATGAGATTGGTTATGATCGGACTATTCGAACCACCCATCATCATATTTTTCTATATGATTGATGTGGTCCTTTAGAAGGAGCGAACAAAAAATAGACCCAAAAACGGGCAGCAAGTAAGAAGCAGGCTACCTATAAAGGTAGTCTAGGAAGTTTGGAAGGGATTCAGGAAGTGGTTGTTGAAGAGAGTTGTGGTAAAGAGGTATATATATTGATATGGGGAACAGGGACATCCTAGCTAGTCTGCGAACCCAGCCAAATCATGGAGTATGGTAGATGTAGTCAGAGTCTATCCTCTAGGGGCTGTGTGGGAGAAAGGAGAACCAAGGGGTAGCTCAAGAAGGTAAAGGTGGTCTCATGGTCTAATCTATCAACTGAATGCTTAAATACACAATCTCCACTAATATCAGGTGACCTAGTCTCCACTACAATATCTAATACAGAAGCTGGTGTAGAAGCTATGGTTAAGCCTTTACTGCCACATAACCGGGATGGCCACACAACCGGGATGGCCACACAACCGGGATGACCACACAATCGGGAATCACGTTAGCTAGTGGCCACGAATACGAACACGAACACGAACATTCTTAAAAAGCTCGAACATTATTCGTGCTGAGCTCTGCGTTAAAAAAATAATTGAGTCATATTCGTCATGGGGCAAAAAAGTTAGAATCAGGGCTGAACCTTTAAAAGATTTACTACATTGTAACTTATTCTTCTATGGAAATCCCTGTTGCCACCTAATCAAAACCATTACCACTTGGCACGAGGGACGGAGAGAATAATGAAAAAGTTAAGGTGGTGGCACCAATTTCAGAAAGTACTGTACCTCCATGAAAATTTCAAAGGAGTCTCTTTCCGCCAAATTATGATGTGCAATGTACGTTAAAACTCAGAAGAAGCTTTGAGGCAGGTGTGATCAAGGGCAGCCTGTGTATCTATCTTGAGCAATGAGATATTTTTGGGTAATAAACCGTCTAAATTCTCAAAGGAGAACCGATCAATGGTATTCATCCTATCACACTCAAATAATCTCTTCAATCAGTTTCTGAGACTGGAAAAGAACCGTTTTAATATAATATCAAAAGGCTTTGACATATCAGCATCAAACACATAAGTGAGACATATCCTTTTACTGATCTGTGGCAGCTAGATGATAACGGTCATCTCTACTATCTGAACATAATGCATTTTATCTTGTCTCTCAAGATGTAGTACGGAAAATAAGTAATCGTAGATGATAAGAGAATGAATATTAAAATGCAGCTTTTGTACGACTCGAGAAATTAAACAAAGCCTTAATGCTTAAGGCATCTGCTCCTATAATGATATTTTATTTCAAGTTTCCTTTTTGATACTATTTCAAAAGTGATTCTTGGAGAACCGAGGGGTATATCACGAGTCTATCACGTATAGAGAGTCCAAGATTCATCACTCTTTGTATTCTATTGAGCTTTTTCTATTGTTGTGACTCATTAGAGTCCTTTGAACTGTTTCGCGATAATTGATTTTCTTATAATCAATGTTTCTAGGCGTCATATCTGCAGACAGAATTGATAAATCATTTTTGTATCACTCATACGATGATTGTCACACCCAGGTTTATTTTACACGCAAATATTATCTTCGTCATTAAAAAAGAGCTTCTTATGTTGAAACCTCTACGCTAAGATATAACCATGGATCCAGCACGCTATATACAGCCTTATGGTACGGCTTCGACTGATCAGCATTCCCAACAAGCCAGATCTATACCGCTAGCTCCGGTCAAAAAAAAGACGACAGCATGTCAAGCTTGCCAAAAGCGTAAAACAAAGGTATATATGAACCAGCTGAGATACTTTGCGATTATGAATTCACAATATGAAGTGTCAAGGAAATCATCCATGTTGCAAATGCGTTGCAGCAAAGACTGAATGTCGATTTGATCAAAATAAAGATCGGAGGAGAAAATCAGCCCTCAAAAATACTTTGGATGAGCTTAATGCTTCTGAAAAACTGCTTGATGATGTGGCTCTCGCCTTTCAACTTGGAGATAATGAGAAATTAGGTGAACTCCTTTTGCCAAGGTTGTCAGCCTGTAACCGACCACTTCCAGAAACCGCGTTTGTGAAAGAAGAGGTATTATCAGATTCTCCTTACTTTTTCATAAGTATAGAATGGCTAATCGGTTTAATCTTTCAAAGGAACACGTTGAAGACCTGCATCCAAGAGACATCTCGAGTATTTGTGCGTCTGAAAAGGAGGAAATCATGAAAGACGAAACCCTTATTAAACCACGCCGTCTGTTTCCACTCTCAATAGAATATGTCCTAAATCCTGAGACGATGTCCTAACAGGATACTACGCGATTAATCGAAAGATGCGTTACATATCCATCATCAACAGACTTGAGTTCTGGCCACTTTCACAGTGTTATAAAAGCTCCTCAATTGAATTTTCATAAACTACCGCGTCAGTCGAGCTCCGGAATACCCACGATAGAACAATCCAATCTTGAGAGTATGCTGGTAGAATTTGGTACTATTGATTAATCCCGAGTGGTGATCACCTGGTCCACCGAAGTCTAATCCTTTTATCACATCCCAACTTGTAAATATAAGCTAGATGATATGAACAGAAGTCCGATAAATTATGAAGATAGTAGTCCCTTTTTTTTTGCTGCGTAATTTGCTTTGACCACTTGCTGGAGATCAATTCTCTTCCGTAACTAAATATCGGGGCTGCTCCACTCAACCCGCCCAGAATTTGAATATTACAAAGGTATATCTTCTAGCGTGCCATCAATTCCAATCAATGACCTCGGTATTGGAAAGCCTAGTTACCTAAGTACTTTTACTCACCGCAAGTTGCACCAAGATCTCATTTATTACTCAGTGTATCCCAAGCAGCTCTTTATCAGTTCTAATGATAATGATACTCAATGACCATTCCTGAATCTCTGACCAAGTTCCCTTCCAATGTCCCAATATTGGCTGTGTACCTGTCCTTGAGACTTGCTAGCCACTTGGGTAGGCATTTGAATCAAACAAAAACTTCCGGAGTCGCCAAGGTGAGACTTTTGCCCATATGCAGATGAAATCTATACCTAGTCCTGGGTACCTCTGTATATTCGGAAACCAAATTCCTGATGTCTACAGATTATAATGCATACACCTAGTATTTACGTAGTATCTATGAGTTTGATTCGGTTACAGCATTTGATCAGAAAAAAACTTATGGAATCTCACCTGATACAGAAATCTCCATTCCTGCGGAATGTTCAATTTTCTGGAGTGAATGTCTGCGGATATCCATATAGAGCGGAACCGATCAGCGGCTCCGGTGAGCTGATTTGACCAATAAAGGTTGATCATCAGCTTCCGTGGGTCCGATTAGTGAAGAACGCCTTATAAATATACTCGATATGTTGTTTCCAAGACATATATTCAATCTGTGAGGTCCTGATTCCTGTTTCAATAAGTTATTTCCTTTCACTCGTGCATGGAACAGCCATAATGTCCAACCCAGTGATTGTTATAGTTCCGGGTGCATGGCATCGACCCAAGCACTACCAACATGTGATTGATGGACTGGAAAAGGTCAACTACGAAGCAGTGGGTGTGACACTGCCCTCAGTGGACTCTATCCCTCCACACCCCAGCTGGGACCAGGATGCGCAAGAGATTCGCGACGTCATTCTGGGATATCTAAATACTGGCAAAGACGTCATTACTGTCGCCCACTCCTTCGGCGGAGTTTCCATGTCCGAGGCCGTTCAGGGACTTGGAAAAGATGATCGTGAGAGACAGGGCTTGAAAGGAGCTGTTCTCCGGCTGGTCTATATTTGTGCCATGATTCTGCCAGCGGGCAAAACTCATCTCGAGCAACTTGTTCCAGTCAGTCCCGAGGAAGAAGAGATCGAACGGATGAAACAAGAGCTTCAAGCCAAGCTTGGCCCAGGATTGAATATTACAGCGGTATGAAAGATTCCGAATTCTTCTTCTCACTTTACATAGTCCCAGGAAAGATAGATATGCGTGCACGGTGGCTAACATTATCAAGGATGGAGCCATGCATCTTGATAAGAAGGTTGTGGGCGAAGTCCTTTACAATGGCTGCACTCCTGAAGATATCAAAAAAGCCATCTCCCTTCTGGGATCTTTCCCTTCGGGTCCACTGGCTGTCCCTGCGACATACTCGGCTTTCTACGATTTTCCATGCACGTATATTGTTTGTAAGAATGATCGAGCACTTCCATCTGTTGTCCAGGAACGGATAGTCGCTCAGAGTCCTGAAAACTTTTTCGTTGAGCGATGCGACGAGGGCCATTCGCCGTTCCTGAGTAATCCCGGTTATATTGTGGAATGTATTCGCCGAGCGGCTGGAGAAGATGTGTAAGCGGCCTTGGAAACTCCCAATGTTAAGGTTTTTGAATGTTGAAGAACTATTGCTGTATGTATTTAGGTAGAAAGTGCCCGCAGATATTATCAATAAAACTTCCAACTCAACTCCATGATTCATGAATACGAGTGCCTGCAGATCAAATGACTCCCTCGATACCTAGATATGAGTTCGTATTTACAGTACACATATCTAAGCCCCTTTCGAGGACTTCAGGACATCGGTACGGCTTGATGTAAAATATGAATTGCCTCATTCTATTCATGAATGATAATCCCTGGTCGAGTTAATGAGGTCTTTAAAATTGAAGCATTTCAGCAAAAATCCAGTCACTAATCGCACTTCAGATCTAGGGCTGATCTTAGAGGCTTATGCAACCTGTATCTGATATCACAGTTTTGATTTTGCCGAGAGCCAGTCTCAACCCTCACTAGTGGCTGGAAGACTTGTTAGCCTTAACCACTAAACTGTATCCGTAGCGTCTTGGGATGTAATGATAGCTAATTTTCGGTCCTTATCATTTTGATCTATCAGTTGATACTAGTAATTGCCGCTAGTACGTGATAGGTGAATAACTTCAGGGAGTCACATGGAGATAATATGTTGATGCCTGAGAACATCGGAGGTTCAGGCATCAAGATCTTAGCGAATATCCGGCCCCGACTTCATGTTCCAACTAAGGTTCAATTTTTACTAAGAAAACATAAAATGGTCATTGTTTTTGTTAGAAGAAAGTGACTAAAATTTTGAACCTTGAATCCTGAGGTCCTGGCTTGACGTGAACTACATCGATAGAAGAGGTTAATCTTGCAATGGTATTCTTTCCTTATGTCTAACCACTCAACTCCAGTGGCGTCTTCTTCCGATCAGCCACGTCGTCGCCAGAACACCAGCTGTGACCCATGCCGACGCTCGAAACGTCGCTGCTTCTTCCCAGATGATACAAACTCTGTATGTGCCGTCTGCCGCCGTCTAGGGCATGCATGTACTTTTGACTTTGTGACTTCCCGGGGCACTTCAGGCAGGCTGCGAAAGAAAGGCCGTAGTTCCGCAAAGGAAATTCAATCTGTGGCACAGAGCGAACTTCCTGGTTTCAACCGAGGTCTTCAGGGGCTTACGGACGCTTCAAATGACTTGATTGACCCGATCATTAATGACTTCTCATCATGGCTTGACATGGACTTGGACCCCTTGTTTGCCACTGATTTGGCTTATAATTCGACAAATGCTCAATCTTCAATGATTCAGCCTGCACAGATGAATACTATGTCCACATCAAATACTCAACAGGAAGGCCAGTCTCTTGTGACAAGTCATCTATGCAGACAGCCGTCAGAAACATATGCGAGAAGCTACCTAACAGGCAACTTGCTGCATAGTCCGATTCATCTACTTACCTCGAAATTGGATGCAAGTATTCTTGATGAACGGCTTGTACAAATCTTCAATGTCATTGTTAGCGGATCCGCCTCGAGATTCATGGACTATGAGTGCAACATGTATGCAACAGGAAACCGCTACCATATAGAGAGTGATTTCACAGACAGCACACATGCGTCCTCACCTTCTGAGTTGCAGAGTCCCGCAGTCAACTCTTCGGCTCTGATGTTGCAAGCTGCCTCACCTTTAGCCTCTACTAAAACGTCTGGTCAAGTTGCAAGAAATAACGACGGCCTGGAGTCTGACTCTTGCAACTTGACTCTGATTGGATGCTTTCGATTTCTCGATCACTTGGGTGATTTATACGGTAACAGGCTGACGCCGGAAGCACGAAGACAGTCGGATGCCGCACTCAAAGCCACAATACGAGTATTTTCACTCCAATGGCTACCAATATCAGCCAAATGTGCTTATGGGGATCGAGATTCTGAACTAGATAACTACACAGATGCATGGTTTAGAGCTCAATCTCTAATCGGAGCTGCAAACTCTGTTCGATCATTTCGTGTCGTCCTTGCATGTCTTATGTTTGCTGGGACTGCTGTTCCATCAAAACTAAATATCAACCAGGATGGAACCAATATTTCACATGAAATACTCAGACATGGCCTTCAAAAGCTTCGCGAGCTGGATGGACTTGTGAAGCAGTATTGCGCTACACTTGGCTCTTTCTCTAAATATGCTAATTTGGCTGAAGCCAGCTTAAGTGTTATCCGCTGGAGTGGATTTCTACGCGATACTGGGGCAGCACTCACAACAAATTACAAAGGCAATCTGCCTTCGCTGTTTATTGAAGAAAACGGTATGATCTCTGTTTCTTGTGTCGATCATTTTGATCAGAAAACTCACAACGTACAGTCTTCATCGATAGTGAGTCATCTTCTTCACGGCCAACATATCATGACCTGGAAGACCTGGATCGCAAAATCCCGTCCATATGCCGAAAGGCGGCCTTGGAGAAATTTTGCGTATACAAGAATATTGTGGACGTGAAACTCGCTCTTCCAAAAGTACATAATGGCTCCATAAATCTATCTCCCAAACTACTCGAAGCAATCACCTCGGCAGTGACAGCCGTTGGTAGATTCAACGACTTATATCGGCCGTTTATGACCACTTGCAGAGCGAACTTTGAGAATCTCTCAATTCCCTCCAGGATATCTTCTGGTGAGAAAGCGAAAATTTTACTTTTTCCTTACATCAAATCTACTAACACACTTTAGTTTCCACTATGACGTTCTGGGATCTTGGAGTTCTTATTCTTGCCGAAGAATTGAAACCCTTTGCCAATGAGATCAATCAATATTGTGGCTCCGAGGTAAACGCAAGACTGCATACCTACAGAAGCGAGGCTGCACTTTCTGTCCCTCAAAATATTGAAACTATGCTCTCCTTGCCCGACGAGGAAATGTTTAACCTTCAGAACGGCTTGAGTGCCGAAGTCCCAATCTTTGCATATCATGTCACTCCGAGCCTGGTTGTAGCATCTCTAGAAAAGGCCGTGGAGCATATAATCGACCTGCAATTCCCTGTAGGCAAGGTCGACGGATTAAACAATGGGGATCTCAGCTTCGACGATGCGGCCCATCATATCGACTGTCTTATAAAAGGGCTTTTATCCCTAGATGTGACTATTGGCGGCTCTCAAACAGCCGGAGTGGCATTTGAATCCCTGATGCGCAAATATGGCGACATTATATCTGAGTGCTGGTCCTGCAATTATGATACATGAGAATGGCTTCGGGACGACGAGTCAATTAGATAGCTTTTTGAAGATCACCATGTGATGTATAACAAGTAAGAAACCCCCACTCTATAATTTCGCAAAATAAATGCGGACAACCTAACAATGCAAGTGACAAGCGATAGAAAATGTACAATATCCCTTCATGAGGGTTTAGAAAATGCCATAGCCCATATAAAATACCCCCCAAACCAATGGTCCAATTGAACCTAGAACTGCGGGCCCGAAAGACATCTCCAAAATACACCAGACCCACATAGTGCCATACGCAGGTGCCTTTCTCATAACCGCATAGTATGGCTCTCCATTCGTGATGGCAATGAGATATGCGCCAAGGAGAGCAGCAATGGGAAGGTAGACAAGAGTCCGAATGGTAGGCGGAAATAGAAGGCGCCAAAGAAAGGAGAAAGAAAATTTGTCTGCTGTGAGCGGAATGATGCTCACAGGCGGCGCGTTGAGAAAGCCCCAATTCCCGGGTATTCTGATAGAGATAAGATGTCCATGGAAGAAGTGGACGATAAGTGTCAGCAGTGGGAATGTGAAGATGACTGCATCTCGTATCAGGCGCGGGACATTTGTTTCTTCGGCGTATTGGTACGCGGCTAGGTAGGCGAGGGTGAGGTGGAGGGTTGTGAGCGGGAAGGAGAGGAGGACCGTATCGACTAGAGGAGGGAGAGGTTGATCGATGATTTCTTTTTCTTTTGCGCTAGTGCTTGAAGTTGCGCCTTCGTCGTGTATCTTGCGTCCAGTTTTCCTCTTTTCCGGCTTTGTCGTGAAGCTGATGTCCTCCTCCGTGTCCACGAGATCCCCCGACTCATCAACAGTCACGAACCTCGCTCCTTTTACTGCATCTGGTAATCTATTTCCAACTTTCAATCCTTTGGCAGCCGCTGTGCTTTCAGCTTGTCCCATGAGCTCACCCTGACGCTCTGCAATGATGTCATATAAGGTCCTTGTTTCTGGCTGGCGGTCTCGATTTGGTTGGGCAAGAGGAATGCCTAGCTCGGTGGGCTCTGAATTTGCAGCTGCAGCACGGCGCTGCTTTCGATTTCTCGGGGTATCCATGGGGGATTGATGTTGTGGGGAACTTGGAGAGGCTGAGCTGGCGGGAAGAAGACACTTGGTGATAAATCGGCCCCGCCAACAAAACACTAACGATACATTCTCAGATGCAGGGAAAAAAAAAAAAAAAAACAGTCTCAAATAGTCTCCAATTCACCTAGTTCGACTTTTCCCTTCAAGCCTATAGGTCAGTGACTGGACATGGGTTATTTGAACATTCCAAGAAAATACCAAGTCAGCCAATTCTAAAGTGGCCCAAATCATTGAATCACAAAACAGGATAAGTTTAATTAGTTACACGTTGTTATCCCCGTTATTTCCGTTATCGTACATAATAGATACGGATTGTAATGATGTGCTGCGGAGAAGAGAAGGCGACATAAATGGTGCATCAACCCATTCTGATCTCTTTAGTCACACCTAAATATCATCTAAGTCCCATTCCAAGGCTATTTCTCACCAACTGAACCATCAGACTTATTCAACATGTCTAACCTTGAAGCAACCCAGCTGTTCTCGGTCAAAGATCGAGTTGTAGTCATCACAGGTGGAGGCAGTGGTATGTCGATGCCCACTCACCAAGAAAAAGAAAACAAACAGCTAACAGTCATCTAGGTCTGGGTCGCATTGTAGCTAAAGCTCTAGCGATAAACGGTGCCTCAAAAATATTCGTCCTCGGCCGTCGCGAGGACGCACTCCGTGAAACAGCTTCCCAAGCCGGCCCCAAAGTAATCCCAGTCGCTTGTGATGTGACGTCCAAAGAGTCCCTAGAGGCAGCATACCAAGCTGTCGCAGCACAAACCAGTCATGTGGACATCCTGTTCGCGAATAGCGGTACCTTGGGTTCCAAAGTGATACCCAAGCCCAAGGTAGATGGCTCCCTGCACTCTTTATCCGAGATCCGAGATGCGCTACTTGCACTCCCGATGAAAGACTTCACAAATGTGTTGAACGTCAATGTGACAGGTGCCTACTATACTGTCGTTGCGTTCCTGCCCTTGCTGGAAGCGGCTAATCAGAGACGTCCTGTTCCTCGGCCGGGCGTTCTGTCTCCACCAACAGCACAGGTCATCATCACTAGCTCGATTGCGGCATTCAATCGCAATGTGCCAAATAACTATGCCTACAATACCTCCAAGGCTGCCGTAACTCACCTTGTCAAGAGCCTGTCTACGAACTTTTTGCCATACCACATTCGTGTCAATGGCATCGCTCCTGGATTGTATCATACAGAAATGTCTGATTCCATGTTCAAAAATATAGATGTCGATGGTGGCATTTGGGATAATTCGGTACCAGCAAACTTAATTCCTCTGACTAGATCGGGGAGTGAGGAGGACTTTGCTGGCTTATTTATTTGGATGGCGAGTGCTTCGGGTGGCTATATCAATGGTACGATTATAGTTACTGATGGTGGCCGACTGGGCAGTATTCCGTCTGCTTATTAAGACTCATCTAAGAGTTGAACTTGATCTCGACAGGTGCTACTAGCGGATAGAAGTCCAATCATTATACATCAGAGGACAAATATACAGTTGAAGATCATACTGAATACTTGTTCGGAGAGATAGACAGAACTCTTTGAAGCACCAACATTAGGAAAATACGTCAGATCTGAAAACTGCGAAGCGCAAATGGTCGTGAAATCCATTGAAAAAAAGATGTAAAGTAGCAGTATAGTAAAAACTGACACGTGTTTCAGCGCGTGATCAGCATGAGAAATACCCATGAACATAGTCAAACTTAGCATAGTCAGCCCCTGATAAACTGTGCAAAAGGATATATCAGCGTGCTGGAGCGCTGCGGAGCACATACGTGTGGCATCTTCTAAGTACATGCTGAGCTTGGGCTCCATAGCTGCCCAGCATCAATTGATGCCAGCTCAAACTGTGGCTCCGAGTCGCTGAACCAAGTAATCACCCGCAGTAATATCTGCATATTTCTTCACGGCATCAATCTCCTCACCATACGTCCCGGGTAAAGCCTCAATCAGCTTATCAAAGTCAGGGTTACAAAAGTATGCAACGCTATACCGAGAAGGATAAGTCTCAGAATCAGAGTCTTCGCCTGCAGGGCTAGGCGGCTGAATGACACGATGGCGGGTACTTTTAATAGTATCGTTAGACCACCGAGCTAGCAGATCTGCAGCGTTGACGACAATGGTATCGGCGATTGGAGTCGCATCTACAAAAGTCCCCCTCGGACTGCGCACCTGTAAACCACCGTGACGATCCTGGAAAAGTAGCGTGATAGAGCCGTAGTCTGTATGCTCCGCAGCACGAACTTGGTCGGGATGGTCTTTGAAGACATCTTTTCGCACCGGTGAGTAGTGAAGGAGACGAAGTGTATTATCTCCTCCACCAATAAACTCATCGAAGAAGTGCTCTGGGAGGTTCATGCCCAGAGCGATAGCACTCATGACGTGGCGATGCAGGTCCTTGCATAACTCAGAGAATGAAAGCATGACTTTCTTGAAGTCTTTGCCTTCATCGTCGAGTTCATCAGGCCAGCGGTTCGGTAGACCGTCCACGCCTTCCCGACCAATCTCCATTGTTTCTTTCAGATCCGGGAGAGTTGCTCGGAGACCTTCAATGTCAACTTTGTCAACTTCAACGGTGGATAGTTTCTCCCGCCCCATTGTGATGTAGCCCCGGTTTGACTCTGGAGTCTCCCAGCCTAGACTGTCCTTCTGGTCTTGGGGTCGTTGGAAGAAGCGTGCCGAAGACGCAAACACATGCGATACCACAGAGGGTGTAATCCCATGAGATTTGAGGTAGACGAACCCTGAAGCCTTAAAGGCATCTGTGATAGCGAGCGCGACGGAGTGTTTATCGGACGGAGTCCCGGAGAAGAAAGGGCCAAAGTCGATAAGCTGGATTTTTGTTCAGGGAAAGAGTGGGGAACTATAGCGGTAAGTGGAGCTTACAGGTATCACCAAGTCATCTTTCTCCACAGCGGCGGAGGCTGGGTTGATCTCTTGAACCATGCTGCGCTAAGTATGAATTACACAAATATCGAAAAGTTCTAACCCTGGAATTTCAACGAGATTAAATGAAGAAGTAAGAGTATGGGACGATCGATTCATGCGGGGAGCAAAAAGAGGGGAATAAGATAAGATTAAGACCTGCGAGATAAGTATTTAAATATCTAAATATAAGTAAATATAAACATAGATAGTAGATATCCGATAAGCGGAGATGTCCGATGTAGCACTCTCTATTAAACTTGCACTTTTCTTCTCTCACATACAGTCATAAATGGTGAGAATACACCAGCTAGAAATAGGCGATCAGATTGGGTATCATGTACGGCGACTGAGCTTGTTGGTAGGTGCTTGGCCTCTTTATCTTCTACCATTTTGAACATTTTGTATCCTGGCTTCTCATCTTGGCTTTTCCCAATGCTCAGAATAGTTGTCGATGCACTCTGGGTCCAAGGGCTTTGAACAGATCTAACAAAGCTGAAGAGGTTCGGGGATGCAGCCACAATCACATTACCGTATGCATCGAGTGAAAGATTATCAAGCACCATGTTTATCGGGATTTTGTCCACTTGAATTAAATCATCTCCAGAGAGTTCATGGACAGATACATCCCCAGTTGATGAATGGGCGATGTAATATAGTCCATCCTGTCCCCTGACAATCCCATTAGGAAAAGTAAGGCCCTCAGCTGAAATATGACAGTTCCCGGTATCCGATTGACAGTGGGCAATGCTCCCCTTTCCAAAAATCAGGCCTAGACTTCGGAAAGTTCCAATCTTAGTGCTCTGATCGTTCGTGACCATGAAACCAACTCCATTAGAATCAACTGCCAAGCTATTGGGAGAGATGATTGCTTCGCTGTATATGGTCTTCACATGAACCAGGGTATCCCCTCCATCGTCCAGATCGAATATTTCCACAGTAGAGTTTGCTCCAACGGCTTTGGCGTCAAGAAATTCACCCGTGGTAGGATCAACAGGCGGCTTATGGTTGATGAGCCAGAACCGTAGTCTATTCCCAATGCGGCGGGCGTCAAAGCCAAGAAGATCAAGGTCTCCTTGAAACTCGGGCGCTTTTTTCAATTGACGTAATCCATATAAGCCATCTGATCCAGGGCGGTCAATATCCAGAACCACTATACGATCGGTGCGTGATCTCCCAGACACGTCATATGAGTTGCCATTGGGTGACCAACTCCTACGGGAGGCTATATCAGCGCAGGAACCGTATAGCTTTCGGCCTTCCTCATCTAGCCAGATATCTTCGCAGCCTTCAAGTAGCTGATGATCAATGCGTTGACAATCCCATGGGAAATCCTCGACAGGTTGAATGACGCGACCGTATCCGGCCAACAAGACTAGATTATGAAGATAGAATCGATAAAAAGCTGATATTATCAGCAGCGTCGTAGAGTATAGCCAGAATCGGGATCTTTGGCTGCTTGGTTGTCTCTTGGTAGCTACCATTGTGGCTTGATGTGGTTGCGCAATGTAGAATTTGAAGTGTTGAGTTTACTTATGTGACCAGCAAGAGACGGCCATCGGTCTAAATATCCCCCCGCACCCCGAACCCAGGGGCTTCCAAATGCAGAACACGCCTATCACAAACTTGGCGTTTAAAATTGATCCGCATGGGATACATCATGACGGGGTCGGAATACTTTGGTAGATCGGACCTACTAGTTACTCCGCAACAGCTAGTGTCAAGTTAACACTTAAGACGGTAAGACCTTTAGGACCGAGGGTTGAGATTTTCTGGTAAATCGATTATATTTTTGAACCTTGGAAGTCTCCTCCGAGTGCTCTCAATAATAGATGTTCTAGATAATTCCTCCTACTGTAGTGGGGTCAAGTAGTGGGGAATTTCTGACTAATTTTCATCAGAGTTAAACCCCGTAAATGAGATTGGAAACCAGACGACTGTCAATATTGTCCTGCGATTGGGCCTTGGCTACAATGGAATTGAGAACTCATCAGTAATATAATTGTACTTGACTTGATGGCTGATGAGTTTCATAATCACGGCTTATCGGCCCGATCAAGACACGTGCTTCCGACACGAGTTAACAAAGCTTGCGAAAGATGTCGCCGCAATAAATCCAGAGTAAGATCTAGGAGTCTGATCTTCTCCAGTTCTTTAGGCTTTGTCTCATCTTCATCTAGTGTGACCCTTATCGACCTTGCTCGCTGTGCATTCGGGCCAATGTGGATTGTGAAGCACTTCCGGCACCCGTTCAGAAACATAAACCACGAAAGTAAGGCACAAATTGTATTGCCAGCTTTGATTCAAACTAATAAGAGTTTCTGTCCTCAGTCGTGTTGGACCAAAGAAAACCCCAAAAGCCAACAGGCGGTCAAATCCCCGGAGGGGCACTCATCATGAACAGCGAGATGTAGATGACGATGTTAGCAATACAGAAACTAATGATCAAATTCAACTGAGCGCATCTTTAGATGCAAATGCCGTCAGCTTTTCAGCAAATGTTCATCCGGCTCAGCCGTCGTTTAATTATGGCGAAGCAGAATCCGCAATAGGAATTGCCCAGAGGATATGTGAGCTCGGGAGCCAATCCATCGATGAACAAACAACCTCCGCGATTCCAGGCTTTCGAGCAAGTACAAGTACTCCTACTACTTCTTCTGCAAGGACTGGTGAACCCTCCCCGATAACTTCCATATTGGGTCAAGCTTTACCCCCTTACGACGTTATGTGTGATTTGCTAGAAGTTTATTTCGATTCTATCCATTGCTTTTCTCTCGCAATATACGAGTCAAAGTTCCGCAAGATGTTCCATGGTGTCGCCGATGGCACTGCATATCCGTCAGAGAGGCCTTTTCTGCTTCTACTGGCAGTGATGCTTGGCATGGCAGCCTGGTATCGATCCAAGACGATGACTGATTCCGCCAATAATGAGGAATACTTTCGTAAATTGAGTCTAGATCTTCTCAAATTCGTTGATTCGAATGTGGTTGAGTTGATGGACCAACCCTCCGTCACTGCAGTTCAAACCTGCATCCTTCTGGGATCACACCATGTTTACCATGGTCGTCCGAATCTCTCCTTTGCTCTATTAGGCGCAACTATCAAAATGTCTCAGGCTCTAGGGATGCATCGCGAGCCGTCAAGAGGAGATTTTGAGAACATCGAGGAGCGAAAGCGAGTCTGGTGGACCATCTACACTTGGGATCGGTTCGCTTCAATCACATATGGCAGACCACTAGGAATTAATGACAAGGATTGCAACGTGAGCATCCCAGCGGACGTTTTCGAGATCCCGACTTTTGTCGCATTTGAACCCGGTCAAAGCAATACTATTTGCTATTCAACCTATCAAAGGGAGCTGAACCAACTCTACTTGATCGCTTCACCGGCACTAGAAACCATATTTGGCTCGCGCACGCTCAGGACATCTAAAAGCCTAATAGGCGATGCGTACGCTACACTGGTCAAACAAGTCACACAAAGCTTGAAAAGGTGGCGATCCTGCTTACCGAGCCAACTAGCTTTGGATCTCGATCAGGACTTTCATCCTGATGGTCGACCGAGTTCCAGGGCATATGCTTTGCAGTCTTTGTCCCTGCAATTGACGTATGACAATCTCCTCATCGTCCTACATCGACCTCTCCTTGCACGACACGTTGACCACCTCTCTACAACCAAGATCCGGTCTCCCGAGAATGCCGAAGCAGACTCAATACCCCATCACCCGAGTGTCACTTCTTTGCATTATGCAAACTCAACCTTCGGAGCCTCTCCTCCAGAAGCACAAACCGCCAGCTCGGAACTATGGATGGATGCAGCGGTAAGAACCTCGCGAGTAACGGAACTGCCAGCCCTCGCTCAACTGGCCACTGACAGCCACCTCGTCGCCTTCCTTGCTATAAATTTGTTTAATGCTGCCATCGTGCTGACAGTTATGGCTCTTTCTGACCCCCTCTCCGACACAGCGCAGATGGTTAAACGCACTATCACTCGCATTCTGCGCTTACAGGAACTTCTTGGTAGCAGGACAGCTCTCTCCAAGCAGAGTACCGTGATCTTGAAGAACGTAGTCACTATGCTCCTCCGACGAGAATCAGAAGTGATTCTTGCGCCAATTGCAGGACCATATGAACCAACAGGTCAGAATCTCAGGCAGATGCCAACAGACTCAGCTATCATGTCAGTGGAAGACACGCTTCGTTTACCACTGGATGGAGTGTTATGCTTTTCGGATCCTGCAGCAGGAAGCCAACTATTGCCTGACCTTAGCAGAGCTTCTCGTCTTAACGAAAGCCTGACGACAGTTCAATATGGTATGTAGATGTTCAATTCCAAGATATCGTGTGAATCAAGCTAATTTCCGTTCTTTTTCTTAGTTTTACCTGCCGGGAATCATCGCTCTCACGTCACACCATCCATTGGAGATGATCATCGCGAATCTGCAGAGAATCGCGCCCACCAACCGATATCCCAACCAATGGAATGTGATTGGAATGAACTAGGCGTTTCCCCACTGGGGATTGAAGACCCGTATCTCGGGAATGGCGAAAGTGGGATGTATTGGTTATGGGATAGAGCATGGAATGGAGCAGATGTCTGAGACCTGCGGGGTGATAGTGGGTACATACGCATACTATTTAACTTAATTGTCCATGTCATTGAGCTCCATAAATGACGGCATTGATCGCAAGTCGGCCAGTTGCATGTCTAAACACACATTTAGCCTTCCGAAACGAGATATTAAATAGCCCGGTCGGCGATTCACGAGAGGACACGATACAATTGTACACGGTTAAATTGAGCCGGCTTACCGAAAGAGTAAAGGTTCCGGCGGAACACAGCCCAACCAGAGAGCTAAACTCGGTTCCGAGTAGCTCCACGGTTCCGACTAAGGGCCTCCATGTTTACCTTCACGTTGGCGTACTCTTCTTAAAGGGGCATGGATCTATCTACTTTCCAAAGTTCTATTCTCAAAGTAACATACATACACAACTCTTCAAAATGGCCGATTCTCCTGTTAACGCCGCTGGCAACTTCATCCACGGCAACACTGTTGCCCCCACAAACTCTGGACTCTTAAAGCTCTTTAGTCTCCAGGGCAAGACTGCCATTATCACCGGTGCTGGCGCTGGTATTGGTCTCGCAGTTGCACAGGGCTACGCCGAGGCCGGTGCTAACATTGCCATCTGGTATAACTCCAATCCCAAGGCCATTGAGCGTGCAGCCGAGATTGAGGCCCAATATGGCGTTAAGTGTAAGTTGAATGAAACCAAAATCTAAATGCATGAACTCACCACAACCGTCCAGGCAAGGCATACAAAGTCAATGTCAAGGACTCCAAGGCCGTTGAAGAGGCTGTAGATCTCGCAGTCAAGGACTTGAACGGCCGCCTGGATATTCTGGTGGCCAATTCTGGCATTCCCTGGATTAAGGGCGCCATGGTTGATGCTCCCCTAGACCACTACAGCGATGTTATCGGCACTGACCTAGATGGTACCTTCTACTGTGCCCGTGCCGCCGCCGCACACTGGCGACGACAGAAGATCGAAGGCACAGACATCAACGGCAACAAGCTCGAGGGCTTCACCTACGGTAGTTTCATCGCCACAGCCTCAATGAGTGGACACATTGTCAACGTTCCCCAGCTACAAGCTGCATACAATGCCGCTAAGGCCGGAGTTATTCACCTTTGTAAGTTGAATCGCAATTTCAATTAACTGTTCAATGAATCTTACTAATTTGTTTAGGCAAATCCCTCGCTGTTGAGTGGGTGAAGTTTGCTCGGGCTAACTCTGTTTCTCCTGGTTACATTGCCACTGAGATCTCCAGCTTTGTTGCTGCGGACACTAAGAACATCTGGAAGGATAAGATCCCTATGGGACGTGAGGGTGAGGCACATGAGCTTAAGGGTGCTTATCTTTACCTTGCCTCTGATGCTGCCAGCTACACCACTGGTGCTGATATTCTTGTCGATGGAGGATACACTCTGCCTTAGATTTTCAGTATTAATAACAATAATTTATGATTCCTTCATTTCAAAAATTCCTCAAGTAAATTTCCTTGATTAAAAACGTGGAAGACAAGATGTCCATAGGTACCTTTGTAAGACTTAGGTTCAAATGAAATTGGATGTTCCGTGAAACAAAGTACCTAGGTCTGATAGCATTCTACTGAATAAAGGTCTTTTATTCTTGTACAGAACGAACCACGCATGAGCTTATATCTTTACTATCCTGCTTTTTTTCTATACATATGCCTAGCTATCTAAAGAGAGTAAAAGAACTGAAAATAACGTAGAGATAAAACTAGCCCATGGCGACGGTTTAAGAGAATTAAGGGCAGGCTGCGCGGAGATAGATGGGATTTTCGAGATTTTTCATACAAAGTACATGAATTCATATTTATCTCGTTATTTTATGGCAGCGTGAATATGCTTATCCCTCCTACCGACTAGCCTTAGCCAGCTCAGCATCAACACCCGGTCCATAAATCACACTCTTGATACCAGAACGACTGACAACATTCTCAAAGGCATCTTCAGCCCGGTCAAAGGGGAACTCATGGGTAATTAGATTATCCAGCTTAACTCGACGCGAGTTCAAAAGTCCAACAGCCAATTGGAAGTCTCCAGGTCCATACCGGAAGCTGCCCTTGAGAACAATTTCCTTGTCACAGATCTGACCGACAGGAATAGTAAGATCGGGCTTGCCCAATCCCACCTGAACAAATGTTCCACCTTGAGCAAGAGCAATTATACCGGCATTCACGCATGGTTCGGCGCCAGTTGCATCTAGGACGATATCAACTCCAGCTTCTAGCCCAGCAACAGCAAGTAGTCTGGAAGCGTTCTTTTCTGGAGACTCGGTAGTTGTTTGATAAGTGTGCGTAGCACCGTTTCTGAGCGCAAATTCGAGTCGGCTAGGAGCCACATCGGCGACAATGACAACTGAAGCACCGAACGCATTCGCAACAGCACAGCAGAGCAGACCAACTGGGCCAGCGCCGAAAATTGCCACTTTCTTCTCTTGCATAGTACCAGCCAGACGGCAGCTGTGCACGGCCACACTAAGAGGTTCGACCAGGGTGCCGTCGCGCAGTGAAATGTGTTGTGGAAGCTTAAAGCAGCATTCAGCAGGAACGCGGTAATAAGTTGCAAGAGTGCCGTCGTATGGAGGGGTTGCAGCGAACTTCATGGCACTGCATAGATTGTAACGGCCGCTACGGCAGAAGTGACAAGAGTTGCAGGCGACACCAGGCTCTAGAGCGACTTGGTCACCTACTTTGAGGCCGTCGACATTATTCCCGGTCTCTACCACGATTCCGGTGGACTCGTGGCCAAGAACGATGGGCTTCTCCACGACGTACCGGCCAATGCGACCATGTTGCCAGTAGTGGACATCCGAACCACATATACCAGTCGCTATCACTTGAACAATGACATCTCGGTCTGTTTGGAGTGTAGGTTTGATGCTCGCTTCGAAAGTAAATTTACCTCCAGGATGCAGCACAAAGGCCTGGGGACTCTAGATTTAAACGGTGAGCATGACGCAAGAGTAACCTTAGAAGAAAATCGAATAAAGCTCACTTTGGAATGGTCAGTGATAGGCATTCTTATGATAATTTTATGACGGAGTGAAATACCTGGAGTAATGGCACAGTCTCGACTTATAAACACTTTCTACGGAGTGTACTGTTCCCGCCATCAACTTAATTATGTTGGTAAGAACAGATTTCAAGACGGTTCCGGATTCCATTTCACTATCCTCGGCTCTTCTCAGCAGTTGCCAGCCCTGGAAATTCTCAGGAATTGTGGTCTTCCGGCGGTATAATTGACCCCGGAACCGTACCTATATTGAATACAAATTAAGTCTGGAACCGATGGCCCCACTATGACAACATAAATTTGCGGGTAAACGTGGCCAATGTGTAGAGTTTATTGTACTCCCAATGCTCAAGAAAGATGACTGGCAATTATGATATGTTATTGCTAAACAATTACTTAGAGGCCTAGTTAAATTTACGTATGCTGACCTATGTTTATCGTCGTTATCGTTATCGCTATCGCTGTCGTCCCTGACATGACTACAACTAGTCTCCCAATTCCTTGTACTCTTGGATTTGCTTCTGCTCGCCGGGTTTTCTAGTTTTGGACAATGTCCGCTCGGTGTTTTCGAGTTTCGCTATGCCCAGCAACCCATGAAGAGAACAGTAGCTAGGTCGTTCTATCCAAATATTAGCGGTCATCTCGTGTGCAGCTGACAGTAAAAAGTAAGTTTATTCCCTAATTAGCCTAGTCCACTGGAGATAATAATTCTGGTGAAACTCATTGGAGTCGGACTTTATACTCCTCCATATGTACAAAGTAGCTGTTTATCAACTTCGTCCCGATCTGCTCACCGTCAGCTGATCAATAATCCCAAGTGGATGTCTCGGCGATAAATTGGACCGATAGCCCCTCACCTCACCATATTCCGTAGCTGTCGTTTGAATCTCAACTTCTTCATCATCCTTTGTCCTCACAGAATAACAATACTACCACAATCATGGTCTTTCACGCTGTTGTCACCTACCCCAACGATGAAGACATCAAATTCGACGAGGAATACTACCTGAAGACACACATGCCCCTCGTGGAATCTATCTGGGCCCCGCAATTGTTGAGCTGGAGCGTCATCAAGTACACTAACGACATGAGTGGAAACCGATCCCAGTACCTCATTGCTGCTAGACTTGTTTTCGAGAGCCAGGAATCTATGCAGACAGCCCTCAAGTCTCCGAAGAGCGCTGAAGTCTTTGCCGATATTAGCAACTTCACAAACAAGACTCCTATCACTCTTGCTGGCGCTGACCTTTGAATCAATCGTTCAAATATTCATGAATGGTGAGCATCTTTCAAGATCAAATTATTCTAGAATCGTCATATCATAGTTGCTAATAATTTCCTGTTAAGAGCATAAGCATCGACGTCGGCTACCTAGGTATGGAAGGAGAGAACAGAGAAGGATCATCTAGGTACTCTATAATCACGAAATCCTCTGGTTCTTTTCACTGAAGATGTGATAGACATCCTTTTATAACTAAATCTTTGACCAGTGGTGTTTAACTGTAAAGGTTGAGTTCCAATGTATAGTATGATCCGTAAACCGAGAGGGGAATTGTAAGAGTTGAATCCAATACGGATGGAGGACCGTAAATAAGAGAACTGATGTTGATACATACTACAACAAGACGAAAAGGTATGGTCTAATATATTTTCAAGGACCACTTTTGAAGTCCTCTTAGGGTACTTCAAACGGGTGAATTAAATACATCAAATAGGTGGAAAATCTATCTCATAGGATCCTGGACTTCTTCGTGATCATCAGTCATTTAAGTACTAGTTTGCTACCGACTTGCTTAGGTTCTGACCACTAGTTTAACTATGGTAAAGGCCTATAGTTAAGTGCTCTAAGTGGTAAATATTTGCAAGATCTACACTAAAGCGATCAGATCCGGATGGACCCTTGAATGCTGTTGAAATTAACTCGTCAAGGGACCACGCCAAGAACTGGCATAGGAAATCAGATAGATGAGATTATACCTCAATGTCTATTTTTCAGAGCAAGGGGAAACAATGGAAGCATCCAATGCCATCCATGGATCAGTATTCCCGTTATCATCTATAAGCTCCCCCGCATCGGCAGCTCTTATCTTCCCCTCACTTCAAGCTTACGGCCTTTAAAAAACAGCTTCTCAGCCACTTTCAATTTTGTTAACTTTTTTGTCATCTGAAATTCAAAGCCCAGCCTCAAAATGCCAGACTACGTCGTTGACGTCCACACCCATGTCTATCCACCAGCTTACATGGCGATGCTACGAGCTCGCAAGACAGTCCCCTACATCCACGATCCAGCAGATAAAGGAACACCCCGTCTGATAATCCTCTCCTCAGATGATGACCCCTCTATCCCAATTGATAAGCGTGGTCGTCCAGTCGATTCATCCTACTCCGACATCAATGTTAAGCTCAAGTTCATGAGCCAACACGGCATAGACTGTAGCGTCATCTCTCTCGCCAACCCATGGTTAGATTTTCTTCCAGAAAGCGAAGCAGTAGAATGGGCATCTCGAATCAACGATAATCTCGAGGCCCTATGCGTCAGCGCAAACCAGGAAGGAGAGAAGAAGAAACTCTTTGCTTTTGCTACGCTGCCATTAAGCTCGGCGAACCCGCCACGGATCGCTGACGAGATCAAGGCCCTTCCGAGCCTACCACATATCCGCGGTGTCATTATGGGGACATCAGGTCTTGGTATTGGTCTTGACGATCCCCGTCTAGATGAAATATGGAAGGCGCTCGAGGAAACCCAGCTTGTCATCTTCTTGCACCCGCATTACGGTCTTCCAGACGAGGCATTTGGTGGGCCAGAGGTGACGAATCGGTATGGACATGTTCTTCCTCTGGCACTCGGCTTTCCGCTAGAGACTACCATTGCCGTTACGCGCATGCTTCTCTCCGGTGTATTTGATCGATTCCCCAAACTGCAAGTTCTGCTTGCACATTCTGGTGGTACACTCCCATTCCTGGCGGGCAGGATCGAGAGCTGTATTCTGCATGAGCGGAAGTTTACTGCTAATGGCGGAACCGTGCCTGGACCACAACGCAGTGTTTGGGATGTTCTCAAAACTAATATCTATCTTGATGCGGTGGTTTATGGAACTGCGGGCTTGAAGGCTGCTGTTGAGGCTGGCGGGGGTAGTGATCGTTTGATGTTTGGTAGGTCTGCTAATTATCCTGTAGTGTAACTTATACTAATCTATTGACAGGAACCGATCATCCTTTCTTCCCTCCACTCAGTGACGATGAGACGGAATGGCCTAGTGTGACCACCAACTACAAGGCCATTGCTGATTCATTTGATGGGGACCAGGTATCTGCAGCTGCTGTATTGGGAGGTAATGCCGTTCGCATATTGAATCTTCAATAATAGTTGGGCGTTGAGCGTAAAAGCATTCTCTGCCCATAGTTTGCTCCTGGTGATGCCGTTGTCATAGTCCAAACCATAGAAGCTCCATTCTTAAGCCTGCAACTTTGATATGATGATAATTGAAACGATAATTTTTCCAAGCCTAGTCAACGTATCATGGTTCAAGGGCGGATCTCAGGATATCCCAGCCTACCAGGCGCCATAGTTCTTGAGTGAAAAAGTGTGCGAATTTAGCTTTGCCAACCTGTTGGCTGCCAGGTCCCAGAATGGGAGGAGTGGGAGGTCGATCCAAGCCTCCCTGCTGAAACAATGGGTCATCGTTTCCGAAGACTGCTTGCATAAGTGTCTTTTGGAGGCGCTCTTTTATCGGTTGAAAGAACTGAGATCCCGCAATATCAAGGTTCGAGAGAAGTGGACATCCATCACCCAAAACCCTTTCCATAAAGCCGAGCAGATATGTCGCTTCTATCTTTGCCTCTTGGGGTGATACGCCCTCTTTAATCATTGCAACCAGTCCATCTGGGGGTAAGTCGGTGGGCTGCTTAAGGTCCTCGAAGACGAAGAGAGCTAGTAACTTTCCCACACGACCCAAGGCAACTGAGAGAAATCCTTCCATCAGCTCTTGGTCTTCGCGCCGCTGCAAGTCAAGGGCTACAACCATAATGACTAGTAAGTCGACCAGCTGCTGGGCTGTCTCATCTTCAGTCAATAATTGCCGCTGGCACTGCTTACCCGCTCTCTTGCTCTTTTTGGCTGCGGGACCTCTCTTTGAAATGGCAGTACAGAGCTGCGTCAGAGCCGTCATGCCCGACTCAAACAGACAAACAAGGTAGTAGGTGATCTGCGCTCTACCTTTCTTCTCATCTTTCAAACCATTGATCTTTTGTATAGCTTGTTGAACAAGCTGGAATGACAGTCTTACTGCCCTTATGACAGTAGGTAGATTTGGCTGTTTGGTTACTGACTGAGCATTCTCTTGTTCATTTGCTGGTTGGATAAATCGTTGGACGGCCTCAAGAATTTCCAACTCTGCAATTTTGCACACAATAACGGCATCTGTGATGATTGCTTTCGAGCGGCGTTTTTTCTGAATAGCACACTGGAGAGTAAACACTTGCCTCACCAGTCTCGTTGCTAGGATAAAGTCAGAGTTGTAAGGTCAGCGCATAGATAGGGACTACTCACGATCAGCACCAGACTCTTCCGTATCTGTTGAAGCGTCTTGTGCCTTCTTTCCCTTACTGCGTTTGGACAACCTCTTCTTCCCCTTCCCTGGCTCATCCAAATTTGCGTCGGTGGATAGTCGTTTAGCCGGTACCACACCATTAACTACTGATTCGACATTCAAATTAGCTAAGGCGTTATTGTTCCGCTGTTCGAGCTCATAAATCTTGTTGTGCAGCTTAATTTGTTCTGCCTCTGAAGCTTCGTAGGCCTTCTGCCAGAACGTAATGCTGTCAAAGAATTGTCCTGTCTCGCCAGACCGAAGAGAGTCCACGTCCTTTGCTTTTTTGATGAAATTTCGAAGTTCGAGGATGTATTCTGGAGAAATAGATAAGGATTACCGGCATTCTATCTTAAAGGTTTGCGCCGTTGAGGAGGATCCAATTGCTTACCCTTGACTGTTTTCCCCTCGGGCTTATGCTTCAGAATTGCAAATGCGAGAGCCAGATGAGATTTTCGTGGTGGAATTACCACTGAGCTATCTCCTTCTGCCATTTGTGGAAATTTTAGTGGCTAGAGGAGACGGAATAATTTATAAAGATGAGTTGGGGTGGAAGAAGTCCGACACGTGCAACGACTCAGCGTCGTCTTGTCAAGTACCTGAAAATGCGCATATTGTTTTGTATATGTAATTCACCAACTTAGCATTTTATGGATTCACAACTCTCAACTCTCTTGGTGAAGTAAATTGTGTATGCTGAAATGGGAGATACCTCCAAATCTAGTGCTCAGGTGGAATTTGGATGAAGATGGAGGTATCCATATAGGTTGAGCAGTCTACAGCTAGAGTGGTATGCTATAATTGGTAAGCTCACAGTGAAAGCTTATGTATGAAGCACGGCTTCAATCTTTGCATTTCAACATACAAAATCTCGATGCTACACGTGTGAAGTGAACAACACAAGAGAATGTTGAACGTGTATAAATGGCAGATTTAGGGCTGAAGGTGCAAAGCGCCACCGCCCACCAAGCTCCCAAAATTTCCCCGAACTTCGTTCCAGCCAACCTCTACTTACTCCAACCCCCCCCCCTGTCTCAACGGGATATAAATCCTCTGGACATTTCAGCCTATATCGTCTAAACTCATATTCTTCTACTATTCTACATCATGCCAAACGACGATCTCAAGGCGGCGGCCGCCTCAGATCAAGACTTCTACGCACTCCTCGATGTCGACCCAGCGTCTAACGATGCTGAGATCCGACGCGCCTACCGAAAAACAGCACTTAAATACCACCCAGATAAGATCACAAACCCCACAGCCGCAGATATCGACAAGTTCCACTTTCTTCAGATCGCCTACGATGTCCTCTCGGACCCGGAAGTGCGAACAATCTATGACAGCGCGCGTGAGGTACGAGTGCGCAAGCAGCGCGAGCGGGACTTGATGGACTCTGCGAAGCGGAAAATGCGCGAAGATCTCGAGGCTGCGGAACGGGCTGGCGCTGCTGCTGCACCGATCAGCGGTGTGGGCGCGAAGAGGCCCTGGGCTGCTGCTGGGGATAATGACGCGGAGATAAAGCTTCAACAGGAGATTGATCGCATTGCTGAAGACGGGCGGCGAAGACGACGCGAGGCTGAGGAGAAGCTGAAGCGCGCAAGGGCTCACGAGCTTAGCATTATCAACGCGCAGGAAGAGGCGGAGCGCAAAGAGGCGGAAAGGCACAAGTACCAAGTGGATCGGTCACAAGAGGGTGGTGGGAAGAATGTTCCTGAGTTGGATCGGTCGGTAAAAGTGCGCTGGGTGCGAGAGGGACGGGGACTTGAGCTTGACACCGAGTCGTTAACCGAGCTCTTTGAGCCCTTTGGCGATATTGAAAATGTGGTCATGCTCAAGGATAAGCGTACTCGAGTGGAGGGCAAAAAAGGCAAGGTGGTTTTCGCCAACGGATTGATTGTCTTCGCCTCAATTGTCGGCGCCCATGCAGCCGTGTTGGACGGTGAGAAGAATATTCGCCGCGCTGATGGCGCCTGGGCTGCCATAGTCACTGTGTCTTGGGCATCAGGTCAGAAGTCTGACTTTGACCCGACCAGCACCGGTGGTACCCCCGCAGATTCGTCAAACCCTAAGCCTAGCGCATTCAAATCAACTCCGCCGTCCTCAAACGCTCGCACATCTTCAAATATTCCATCGTTCAACTTTCCGGGATTGAACACTCCCTCCAAGCCTGGTAAAGTGCCATCATTCGGCTCATTCTCCTCTGCACCTGCCAACGGGGATGCACCGAAGGCATCTTCATTCAAGCCATCTAGCGCACCTAATATGGAAGAGCTCATTTTGATGCGATTGAAGTTGACGCAGCGTGAGAAAGAGCGCAAAGCCCTTGAAGAGGAACTTATTCGAGAAGACGAGGCCGCCGATGCAGCGGAGGCAGCGGAGGCAGCGGAGGCAGCGAAGACCAAGGCCAATAGCTCTTGATATCGCGAGTCGGACGTGCGCATGACTTACATTTTTTTACTGCTCTTCAAATTAAAGATACCCCAGCCCACAATGGGCCTTTTGTTCATTAACTAGAAATACATATCATATAAATAATTTTTTACAAGTTGGTTTAACCATCCAAGGATGTTGAAGACATTCTGCCTTAGTCTGTCCGGCGCTGTGACTCCTCTTCCTCCAGATGCTCAACAAGGACGCGGGCTCTTTCGACATCAGCCTCAATAGGCCGGGGAGCTGGTTTCCTAACGCCTCCGTTATATATGAAGTCCTTTGTCCATGACGGAACAAAGGCTTGTAGCTTGACTTCCGATTCCTCCGTCTCAGTAGCCCATGAGACCTTGAATTCACTTTCTGGTGTGTACTGAGTAGCTTCCCCTGTAAGAGCAACATCGGTCATCACCTCCAAACGACACAATGCCAGGCCAATGTTTCCCACGCCGTTCAAAACCTTTCCAGCACTGCGGCCCCGACGACCACCAGCCTTCATGATATTAGATCCACTGGGTGGCAAGGAGAGTTGAGCCGAGGGATCATAAACCGGCCCATCAGTCAGATCCAAGTTATCAGAGTAGAATTGCACCGGCAAAACACGCTTACGCACAACACCGGTATGATGAGTACGGATAGTCAACTCTTGGCCAACATAGCAGCCCTTTCGGAAATCAATTGCCCGTCCCATGTCCATGTTATACTCCATCGGCAGCGCTGATTCCCGAATAATCTCAGTCTGTCCCTCAGCAACGCCATTCAGTATCCGGCGCACTGTATATGAGTCCAATCCAACCTCTGATCCGGCAAGTTGCGTCTCATCTGAGAAATGACGGCGCAGGTCTTCAGATCCTGGAGTGACAATACGATAACCAAAGCCTGGGGTTCGCGAGTCAATGCATCCAGTGACATCTGGGTTAGCAGCGAATGGCGGTACAGACTCAGATTCCATATTGTATTCTGCCCATCGGGGTTGAGAGTGGCTTTTCCACGACGACCAAATGGTGCGCTCGCCATCCTCGAGGGCGCGTAGTTTCAGCTTCGCGCGCAACTTGTGTTTCTTAAGATGCTTCATAAGAGTCACGACCTCATTCTTGTCCACTTCGACCAACCATTCGCTATTACCATCTGCGCTGGAGAGGGGATAAATGAAAGCGTCGTTAAGAATTCGGCCCTGGGAATTGAGAAAAGCTGCGTACGAGCCTGTGCGTCGAACACTTTTATTCGGAGGCTTTCCAACGAGCATATTTTGTGTAATTAGGCCTTGGAGAAATGTTGCGCTGTCGATTCCGGTGATGGAGATGAGGCCGCGATTGGTAAGTCTAGCAAACCCAGCTTCGGGTGGGCATGGCGCATTTTGTGACGGTTCGGCTTGTGATGGCGTTGTTGAAAAAGGTCTGCTGCAAATGATGCGGCGGCTACACATCGAAGGGCGAGGTCGCATCATTGTTTGATCTTAAGGTGGGATTATGTGCTTTGTACTTCGATCCTTTTATATTGATTCTTCTCTGCAGAGATGATGACGTTGGGCGGTGGGGATTGGCAGAACTATCCTGGTGATACCAGAATTTAGCCACTTTGCTAACATTTTTTACCAGCTCTACATTTTAAGGACACTATTATTTCCAGAAACAAGAATAGGTTATGCCAATGATCTAGCTAGCTTAACTTGTCAGTGTAGATCAAAAGTCCTCCAACGCCCATAACCTCAACAATCTGCACCACTTGCCGTAAATCCATATCTCAACTAGCGGTAGTTTTGCTCAGCGCTGTTGGGATAGATAATTTCGAAGCACCTATCTGGCCGACTGAGGAGCCGATGCCTGAGCAAAAAGAGACAGTAGAGTCTCTTTCTGTGTGGCAGTACTGGGCCGACGATCAAAGGTATTTTGTCTGGTCCATTCGGCTTCTTGACGGGTAAGTTCCTCTGACTGTAACGCAGTTTCAAGGCCAGTTTTCTCCGGGGTTGTTTTCTCTGAACGTCGAAGAATCTTTGGTTGAAATGGCTGTTTGTATTTCTCAGAGACTACCGGCTCAGTAGTAGGAGATTGCACATATCCGTTGGTCGATTCCTCCATGGGCTTTGGTCGTGCCAGGATTTTGATTGGGGATGACAGATGCTGCTGCTGCGGCGAGGGTTCTCGTCTATTCCCATTCTTTCTTCTGGGAGTTCCCTTTGCAGTCTTCTTCAGAGTTGGCTGAGTTATGCTGTCGAATTGTGGCATATCCATTGGCCCAGGTACAGTGGCCGAAGTTTGACCAGCTTTGACTACCTCAGAGGCATGTTGGTGACGACCATAAACTGGCTGAGGGATACGCTTAAGAATAGAAACCATACCATCTGTGGGTCTGAACTCTGCGACTGTGGCAGGTGGAACTGAAACGCCCGCCAGCTCGGCCGGCTGAAGGGGGGCAGAAATCTCATTTCTAGCCTTGAACAAATTCAAGAGACTATCCTGGTGCTGAGAAGTCTTCCCGGTATGTGGTGACCCTGCACTTGAAGCTGCTATCATTGGAGTCGAATTGACACGGGCCTTTGCAACATTATCCTTGAAGAAGCCCAACAAAGCGAGAGAGTGGCTCGTAAGCTTTGGAGGTGGAAGATTGTTAGCATTCGGCACCCTTGCACCCAGGTCTTGAGGCTGCGCAGGCTGAGAAAACTGAGGGTCTCCAGTCTGTCGGAATGGTGCAGAGAGAGGTGCTCCTGATGAGGCAACAGAATTGTGCATTGACTCATACATTTGCTGGCTCTGGGGGACAATGGATCCAGAAAGCTCGGAATGATGGCTAAGCGGGAATTGCCCTTGTTGAAAATTGGTATGACGGAAATCCGTATCAGTTAGTCCGTTTGGATAATGTGGGGGCGCCACGATAAGACTTGGTGAAATGTTCTGTTGGCGTGGGAATCCAGGGAAAAAGTTTGCTGGCAAGTAAGGTGCTTGAGTTTGCTGTGATGGGCCAGGGTGGGTGTTGAGTGCAGGAATGCTTTCATTAAGACAATTGACTGGTTCTTTCGATCCCCTTCTCAATAATTCAAGGAGTGCGTTGGATTTCAAATGGTTAACAGCAGTGGGCTGATCCAAAACAGGAGAATGGGTTTGAGCTGTCACCGGTACAGCTCCACCAATATTGAAAAGGCGCTTCAGTTGAGACGATGCGTCTTCTTTGGAGGCCACTTCAGGAAGATTGCTTGAGGCTGCCCATTCGAGTCCAGAAGCAAGAGGTGTAGGCACATCAAATGCATGATGGCCATTCATATCCATCGAGGGGTACCCTTCGACTTGGGGGAGTACTTTAATATCAGTTTGACTAACTTCAAGTTTTTTCTGCTGCGCAATCCATTTCTTCAGTGGATGCAAAAACGGAGCAACCATGTAGAACTTATTGGCATTGGCCACTGCAAGACCTTCATGTTTATTCTTCTTGAGAGTCGGTAATTCAGAAAGCTTGTACCACTCGATCTTGCTGATCTCTTTGCGGGTCCTGGGTGCGAAATGAGTGTCTCGAGGTACACCACGGAAGACATACAGTCGCATGTGCTGCTCTCGCATAGTGATCTCGATGTACTTAACCAAGTCATCATCTTGGAAGAGATTAGCTTCCCGGACATCAAAGCCAGTCTCTTCGTAAACCTCTCGGATTGCGCAATCTAGGTCCTTTTCGCCCTTGTTGATTTTTCCACGGGGGAAGCTCCAGTTAGCATTCTTCTTCCAGCCCTTCACCAGTACTACTTCGTCCATCTCCTGGTTTAAAAGGATGGCACCGCGGACCGGTACACGAGTCTTGTAGGCCAGAAACTCTGAGAATGCAGTGATGTGGTGGTATTGCGACCACTGTGACATCAGCGGGCAGTGCTGAAACATGCGCAAAGCGAATGGTCTGAGGGAAAGCGATGGGAGTGCGGGGTCGAGCGGGCGGATAAAGTCTTCGTAAAACCATTGAGCTTCCTCGACTTGGAAGCAGATTCGCTCCACTGACTGAAGTTCTTCGTGCGGCAAGTTAATGATGAATCGGACGCACAAGTCATCCAGCCCTGCGCGAACAATATTAGCAGGCGATGAGACAAACATTTCTTCAAAGATCATACAGTCTTCTAGCTGCATTTTTGCTGCGGTCATTTTCACTTTTCATAGCCTTTAAAAACCGAAACCAGGTGCTTTGGGCGCCGCGCAAGCACGACAGATCTCAAACCCGTCAAGGAAACTTGTAAGAGAAAACGTAGGTTGGGGGGATAGAAGTTGAAGTCGGGAGGTTAGAGAGTTGACAGGTGGGGAAGAAGAAAGAAAAAATTAAGATTGCACGGTGGTGCAGATGAAGATGGAATCGTCAATGAGGACTGGTAGCTCTCACTTTGGGTTGCGGAACTGCCCAAGTATCCTGAGTCACGTGTGTGGCGGTGTGGTTACTGCGCCATATGTGATCGGCAGCTTTCCATGTTTTACGAGTTTATAATTCGGGAATGACGTCTTAAGTTAGGTACTGTTAAGGACTCTTCTTAATCTTCTTTGTCTAATTTCACCTTTTCCTTCCTCATCCACTCAATCTCTTTGTCTTCTTCAATCCTGAGACGAGCGCTTATTGAAACCCCCGTTTCCTCCAATCATCTCCACTACGATCTATTTTTGGCCCCTTGAAGAGGACTATATCTGGTCGCGTCTCCCCACGGTAACCTACTTTACCCTATTCTCCGAAAGAAAAGTTACAAGAATATGTCTGGTGCTATCTGGAATCTGGTAGGCAAGCGAGTTCTTGCTGAATCTGCAAGGAATCGTTTTGGAACCGAGGTATGTTATTCTCAGGCATGGTTTTCAAATTGAAACTAACGACTGATATTGCTTTCTAGGATCCTTACTTTGAGGAAGTACCTGCTTCACGCCTTGGTCGTACCTTTGGCAAGAAATCCACCAAACGTCGCAAAGCCGTCCCTCCAGGATTATCAGAGCATGATGCCAAGGTTCTCACACAGGTCAAACGCAGAGCTTATCGACTCGATTACTGTTTGTTCAATCTGTGTGGTGTTCGCTTTGGTTGGAGCAGTGTGATTGGGCTTGTTCCATTGTAAGTTCCGCCTTTGTCTTTGCCTTCATTTTGATCCTTTCACTAACTGCTCCACGTATCAGCATTGGTGATGCAGGTGATGCTGCCCTCGCCATGATGGTTGTAAGGACATGCGAGGGAATTGAGGGTGGTCTTCCACCGCGCTTGCGCATGATGATGTTGGTCAATGTGATCATTGACTTTGTCATTGGCCTCGTTCCCTTCATTGGTGATATCGCCGATGCCGTATACAAGTGCAATACTCGAAACGCCGTCATTCTCGAGAAGCATTTGCGTGAAAAGGGCGCTAAGGCACTCAAAGGCCAGGTACAGCCACGAGAGCAGAAGACTATCGACCACAGTCTTCCCGATGAATTTGACAAACAGGAGAATGGTATTTTGGACAATTCACGGCCAGAACATAACAACCAGCAGCCCGTTCGTCCAGCTAAGTCCCGGCCTAACCGCTCTAACAGGTGGTTTGGTGGAGCCAGCCCGCAAGACGAAGACCTGGAGCGTGGGCCATGAGACGTGAACAAACCTAGTTATGATTTCATATACCCTTATTTCAATTGTGCAAGTATGATTCCCGAGAACCGTCGGTCATCTTCTGCGATTTTTTTTCCTCTTTCTTCCAATCTCTTTCTTCTGTTCATACTTTCAAACTGAGTTTGTTTTTAAAAGGTCAAATAAAATAACTTTTTAATTGTTGATAACCTCAGGGCGAGATCTCAGGCACCCGTAGCAGAATTGGGAGCTTTGATTGTCAATTGAGGCAGCAATCGCTGAGTCGTTTCCTTGAACATTCCCCACCAAGGCTCCACATAGTGTGCATTTAGTACTTTCAGTCTCTGAGGTAGACTGGAGTTTGTTTGCTGTTCTTGACACATTTGACATGATACCACGATACTTTTCACCTTGCGTCAACACGTACCGCATCATCAACTCGTCTATGGACAGGTTCTTGGTAAGGATATTTTCGGATACTGGTCGCTCAGGGATGATGATATAGGCTAGTTCTGGGCAGCAAGTTGCAAATTGCTCCAGCTCAGTCTTTGACAAGTCTCGTGACGGGAACTCAAATCCCATGCCCCATGGGGACATTCCATCAGACACTTGCCAGGTTAATGAGGCACCACGACCCTTGGCAGCACCTGCCAGAGTCTTTGCTGCAAGGCGACTATCAGAGTCACCCCACAGAACAGTATCACAGCCAGTCTTCTTTGCGAATCCAACAACAAGCCGGGTCAACAACACTTGATCAAGGTCGCTCTTAGATGTTGGTGTGGTAATCGTAGCTCGGAAAGCAGCCAGGCGCTTCTCAGCATCCATAGAGGCATCGTCTGTAAACTGGGGGCCGGCATACTCTAACATAATCTCCTTCATGTCTGGGACATATTCGAAGATATTGTGGAATGGCACTCGTGTGTATGTGTGCATAGGGAAGGCCGCTTGGAGTGCCTCGTAATTTTTGTCATATGGAGCGTCCGATGGCGAGATAGTTGAAGGTTCTATTACGAGCACTTGAAGATTATATGGTTTCTTGGTGTGCGCATTGGCCAGTCTGCGATGGAGTTCGGTATCCAGCATATACAACAAAGTCGAAGAAGAAACACCGAGAGATAGGGGAAGGAGTAATTGGGGCACCAAAGTGTTATGATCTCGAGGTGGCTTGTTGTACTTTTCCATGCGCCGAAATACTTTGGTTGATAAGAAGTATTTGAAACAGGAACTTGAAGAAAGAGTTAGTAGCTTAACGCGGAGAGCACATCGAGCTTGTAATACCTGCACAGTTGCCTCTTCCGAACAGTTAAAACGGCTTCGGCATCCTTGCATTCAACACAAGGACTCTTTGATTCTTTAGCTGGCATTTTTGAGGCGGCTTGACGACTGAGTGTAAGCTTGTCCAAGTGTTATGAGCATAGAGTCAAAAAAAAATGGCGGTGCGGGACTGCTTAATAATCCCGATGTCCCCGGAATTGGTTGCTTTGGCTTCAAGCTCCAGCCCGGAACCGTTAATACCTTATAGCCTACTCTTGACAGAGCATCTCTTTTCTCCTTTTAAGGTTCGAATACTGCGTGAACTTAGCTATATTCTCTTTACAAATTCTGGAGGCTGCCCTGCTTCTACCAAACCACGATGAAGAGCTGGCTCCGGACCTTGAGCCTGACGGCCTTTTTGGCCGGTGCAGTGCTTGCCAATGATGTGATACTGGTGGGTGATCTCAAACTAGAGCTTTATCTGAAGGGCCATTTCATCGTACTAACTTTTATATCGATAGAAATCCGATGAAACGCACAGACAACAATGCTCAGGGATGTATAGTCGCAAGTCCTGGGGCGGCAGTGTAGACCCCTTTATCCTCGTCAAATTCACCAAAACCAACGCCGAAGAAGGTACACCTCTCGCCAGCTTGGTGATATTTGAATGGAGTGATGAGGAATTGATTGGAGAATACCGGTCCGATAACGCCGAGGTATGTAACTTGAATATAGGTCCAAAAGATATCGGGGCTGACAACGAATTATCAGCTCAAGGAAACTATATGTGACGAGGCGAACATCGAAGCAAAGCTTTGCACAAAGGACCAGATCGGCTCTTTTATTCTTACTAGTAATGCGACCGACGCCTCTCTCAGCCCCATCATCTCGAAAGCAATCAACCTCAATGACCCAGATGCTGTAAAGTACCCCGTGCGAAACACAGGCTTCTATTGTGTCAGCACATATGCATACTCTGGAGAAGATTATACAGCCGTTGTCACTTTCCGAAATGCGTATGGTGAGCTTCCAGCTGCTCAAATCGCCAAGCTCCCCTTCTATGGGTCTCTGACCATTGTGTATGCTGTCATCGGAGCGTATGTATTTCTTGGGCTTTCTAAATGTGCTGATTTTTAGAGACTGACATAAAACATAGGTTCTGGGCTTTCCTCTATGTACAAAACCGCCACGATATCTGTGAGTTGAGATCTCTCCTCTATACCTTGAATAGCGCTAATGATTGCAGTACCTGTTCAAAACTATATCACAGCTATCCTTGTATTCTTGATTGTTGAGCAGCTGATGACCTGGGGATTCTACGGTAAATTTTACATTTTTCACGTTCTCTGAGTCATTTCGGCTAATTTTCAATAGATTATCAAAACCGACATGGTTTGAACGCTATGGCTAAGGCATTGATGGTGATTGTTGCCGTTCTCAACGCAGGTCGAAATGCCTTTTCATTCTTCCTTCTTCTTATTGTCTGTATGGGATACGGTGTGGTTAAACCCTCCCTCGGTCGAACAATGATCTTCGTCCGCATCTTGGCCATTGCACACTTCATTTTTGCTGTGGTCTACTCAGTTGCCAGTTTGTCAATTACCCCAGATAGCGCCGGGCCTCTTGTCCTTCTAATCGTTCTTCCTCTTGCTGGATCCTTGACAGCTTTCTATGTGTGGACTTTGAACTCGCTCAATGCCACGATGAAGGATCTTATCGACCGGAAGCAGAAGACCAAGGCTTTGATGTACAAAAAACTATGGTGGTGCATTCTCGGCAGCATCGTCGTTATCTTCGGCTTCTTTTTCATTAACTCCTTCGCCTTTGCTGGTCACAGCGATGCCGACTTTGTGCCAGAGCATTGGAAGGCACGGTGGTTCGTGCTGGATGGCTGGCTCAATCTGGTATATTTGTTCGACATCGCCTTCGTGGCCTATCTATGGCGACCAACCGCCAACAACCGACGTTTCGCCATGAGTGATGAGGTAATTTATCCATTTCTTGCAATTCAAATTACATCGATCTCTCTACTGACATAAACTATAGCTCGCCCAAGATGACGATGGGTTCGAAATCCGTTCCTTTGGAAGTGGACTTGATGAAGAAGATCCTTTGGATGCTCCCCCTGAATATCCCGGCAGCTCGGCTGCGGAGGCACGCCGTGATCTGTCGCCGGTACCACCAAAGCCATTCTCCTCGGGTCAATACACACGTGCGTCCCTTGACGAAGAGACAATCTTCGCAGTGGGCGAAGAAGATGGTGACAAGTGGTCTGACGATGACGAATCACCACGTAACTCCGGCGAGAGACAACGACTGACACATTAGAGCTACTAGGAAGATGTCTTTGCATAGTCTCTGACCAGGATTTACCCTCATCAATTTGTACGGAGCAAACAGAGTGAACAAAGCTATATGCTCACTCCTGTTCGCTGCCAAGCTCGAAAATTACAAGCATATCATGGCGTTGGGTTTTTTTTCTTTTCCAGCTTAAACGCAAGGTGGATATCTCGCTCATTCATTTGACTTGTATCTTAGACGATGAATTTATATGCTGAGCAATTCCCAAGGCTTTTATTTTACACTGCTGCTTGTACCTAAGTAGCCTGTAGGATAGCATAGATCGGTTCTCTATGCCCACATGGACTTGGTAATGTTTTGATTGCTCCATGCAGTATTTGATAGCTTCCTTTGAGGGGCCTCGGTAATATTAGAAGCTTCGTACCAGCTTCGTCTCACCTAACACTACGAATACTGATTTTACATTGCATTCAATTTTCTATTCCATCTTAATTGATCTGAAATCACATCCGCTGCTCTTATGATTGTTGTTTTCCAAATAAGTAATGTTATATGGAAGAGTCCTGGAGGCATCAAGTGTACCCGAGGATCACTTATCACTATTACCCACGCATTACCATCCAAGGTTATTAAGCCATTTTACCATTACAAAGGTATGCATTCAAGTGACGATTAGGCCGGCTATAAGACACACCGGAAGACGCTTCGCTCTTGGTGGCCAATCTTTTATTGGCTTCTTGATATATCTATTGTTAATGCTTACTGTATTGCAAAGATTGCTCGCCAAAAGCAGGGTTTATCCCCAATAACTCAGCTTGACTTTAGGATACAGCTTTATAAAGAGCTCTTTAAAGAGGGAGAGAGAAAGGGAGAGGGACAGATATAGGCCTAAGAGAGAGCCTGGTTTACAGCCTGATTTACAGCCTAGGAGGCATCAGTTGGAGAGAATACAGAGGCGAGCACCCTGTAAATTCTGCACCCAACAGGCTCAGAAAGCTAAGTCTCAGGGAAATCCTCCTTTCAATCCATTTCGAACGTGTTGGGGCTGTAAAGCCTGTAAGATCCCTTTATGTAGGCCTGATACAAGGTCTTGTTGGAATCATTTCCATGCCATACGCCAGCCTTTACGCGACAGAGATGTAAATAGAATGTAATTAGATAATAGAACTAAGCCTGTTATAGTTTAGCTCTTGAATGGTAATAAGAAATAGGCCGTGGCCTTTTTGCCAAGGCGCTAATTTGGCCAAATTCGACAGTCAAGGGGATAGTTCCAAGGTTATTGATAGATTCCCTGAACTTCAATAATGACTTCAATCTGATATTACTTGCCTCATAGCGAGCCCTCTACTCCCCTCGCGATTCTTCCTCGACCTCAACGAGACCATCTTGAGCTTTGAATGCATGATGCTGTCTACAATATCACCGGCGTCTAGGTTACGATCAGGTGATATTTGCCGCACTGGTATCTACGCTGTGCTCCGTGGACCTTTAAGTGCAGAGATTTCCCCACTTGCCTTCCTCTTTTTTCTTTCTTTCTTCTTCATACATCCATATGCACGGACCTTTAATACACCAGTGAGGAGAAATCTGAGGTTATTATTGCTGACTGAAAGCTATCAGCTATACCTACCTGGCTGCCTTTGTGGGCTGTCACGTAATTTTTTAACCCAAAATGGTGATTTTATCACTCTTGACTTCTACTTACTTTTTCAATGCTTGCTAGCCCTTGTTGGCTGCGAGTAGAGAAGAAGTGGTGCTATTGTTTGAATTTTGAAGTTTTGGTGACGCCTTTGGAATGAGCGTCTACAATGCTGCCCAGGTGGCTACTACTTCAACTGCAAAATGGTACGGAGTGCATTCCTTTCTACCTATACATATGATCGAAATATAGTTTTTCCAGCTCAAGTGAACATAACCGAAATATCTATGGATCTTCTCAAGATTCTCACTGCCACTACTAGAAGGGATGGTAACAGATTGACGGATTTTACGTAATTAAATATTGTTGATGGATTTAATCCGTCAATCCGTTACCATCCTTAATTCTCAGCCCTGGCGGTTATGCCAGTTCCACTCTCACATTTTAGCACTGTTTGGTGCGCGTTCCTCATGTCTAGGTGATTTAATTTTCAAGTGACGTCGTATTTCAAGGGGACAACTCTTGCATGAAACTCCTACCTGGTCTAATAGTTGAGGTGCCGCCTCTGTATAAACATTAAATAACCTATAACTATTAACTATGAGTATAAGGCCCTTCCCTGAGCTAAGACGAATGATCCGAGTTCAAATCCCGGGAATCATATGTTTTGGATACCGGATTAATAATACACCGTCTCCGTCACCCACATCTCGGGCCGAGCCGCAGCTGCCAATGCGATACACCATTTTGAATGCCGACGGCCTGCTAGGCTACCTGATATCCTGGTAATCAATGAGTGTTTTGAGAATTCCATTATTCCAAGACTCTGAGCTCTGTCATTCCATACCATTTCTTCATCTCATAATTTGTAGACTTTCAAGGTTCTTCCTCTAAGCCTTGGCAACCTCCTGGGTTCACATGTATGTCACTCATTTGTCAACAATCTACCATAGAATACGTTTCACTTGACTTGCCCTCAAAACCTTGGAAGGTACCGGGGCAGCATCGAGTTCTGATCATGAATTATCACTATCCAAATACCCAGATGACTAAACTACCGGTATCTAGGTTGGTTTAATGCTTTACCGTAAGCAATCTTCCAATTTTTTTCAGAATCTCACCTTATCTACTTAGGCAAGCTAACATAAACCCCTTGAAAATATTCCAGATGATTCGATTGCTGAAGAATTAGTCTCTCACTATCTCTAAGGTCCCCATCTACATGTCATTACTTCCAGGGCTACCATCTTGAATAACCTACCTTTTGCTTCTAAGCTTTGAATTCGAATGATATTGAAACCTAATATCCCATTTTTATACAGGGGCAAACTGTCGGTGCCTAGGCGAAAGAGCCTAACCTTGAACCTTGCACTATTCTTTAAACGGTAGAAGGTCTGGTCACATAGCCTTACTTGTGCGTACATTATTCAATTATTGCTCAATATCTTTTCTCTTCCATATCATACTTATTGATTGGCCATTGAAGTATTCCCATAGTAATTGGTTAACGATTTACCACACCATGGTAGGAGGATGCACAGTCCTGCAACTGTAGGCCAAATCCAAGGCAGCTCAGAGTCGCGTGTTCAACCGACCTGGATAGCTCAGGACTCTCGGCAACTTCGTTTAAGTGATATCTGCTGAATTTGATACTACAATTAATAATTTAGCAATTTAAATTCAATTCTTATCATTTTATCCACTTTCCCTTTCGATCAGTGAATATGTAGTGTGGGGTGGTTCTGCCAGGCGGTGTGTGCCGGAGGAAAGGTATGGCGCCTACCGCGTCTAGGTAACTTTTTTGCGGTCTGTCAGCCAGTCTGTGCCAGTTTACCAATTACCAGAATGTTCTGAGGGCTCGCTTTTTCACTCTTGAAGTAATCCAACTCCCTCTCCTTCCGTCCTCTTCCTTTATCTCCAACACATTTATCATGGCCGACGCATCGCAGGCGCAATCATCTCGAAACGCGTCCCAAGCTCCTCTACAGCCACAGAAGATCCCGGATCTCATCCGAAGCTTTCGAGCTGTCAAGGTAGATCAATTGCGCTCAAATATTGTTTCTGGTCCTTCCTGCTCACCCACAACCTAGTTGTTTAGCAACCCAGGCTATGTGACATCTTTGGATTTTGACGACCAGGGCGACTTTCTGGTCGCGGCCGGTGAAGATGAAGTAATTCAAATTTACGATGTCAAAGAGGGAAAATCCACAAAATCGGTTCCCAGCAAGAAATATGGCGTACACCTGGCCAGATTCACACATCACTCGCGCCAAGTCCTGCACGCCAGTACCAAGGATCAGAACAAGGTTGATCGTAGGTCACGAATGAATCAGTGTTCCAGGTCATAAATCCCACAGCTTACACTCGAATAGACTCTCTTAGGCTGCTTGATGTCCATAATGAAGGTTACGTTCGTTATTTTTCCGGACATACAGACCAAGTGACTGCCTTAACTGTCTCACCCGGCGGTGATCAATTCGTGTCCTGCTCGAAGGATAATACTGTTGCACTATGGGATCTTGCCTCCCGAAATGTTCAGGGAAGACTGCATCTTGCGACCCCATATTTGGTGGCATTCGACCCTTCTGCCTCAGTCCTCGCCATCGCATCCCAATCCACCTCCTCCATCCTTCTCTATGACTTCCGCAACTACGATAAACCTCCTTTTTCCACATTTGACCTGTCTACCTACGAAGAGCTCTACACCCCATCAACTCGTGGACGCGCTTGGACAAAACTTGAGTTTTCTAATGATGGAAAGTCTCTCTTGATCGGAACAGACTATCACGGTCACTATATCCTGGATGCCTTTGATGGATCCGTGAAAGCATTCCTCACTGGCAAAAGAGGACCAACTGGCCGTGCTGCGCCGGTATCCTCCACTGGAAAGCCTTTGGGACAAGGTGATGCTTGTTTCACTCCCGATGGCCGATATGTTCTTGGGGGCAACGGCGACCAGAATGAGATGCTTGTTTGGGACCTGCAGCAGGAGGGCGACGAAAACCGCAAGCTACAACCTATGAGCAGACTGGCCAACCGTGGGCGCACTTCGATCATCGAGTACAACCCACGTTATAACATGATTGCCAGCACTGATAAGGATACGATCTTCTGGCTGCCAGAAGAAGCCAAGTAGAGCTTCTATCCCTCTTGTACATCATATTACTCGCTTACATCCAATACCCCAGCACGTTTTAGCACGATGAATATTTGATTTATTCCCAGCTTTTTTTTAAAAAAATTCACTACCGAAGTACATCGCTATATTGTATTAACCACTAAACCATTGATGGAAAATATCTAATTTGAGCTTAAATTGAGCAATAGTAGGCAGCCCACAGTAGTCTGCTGGGTGGAGACTGATAGAAGCGGGTCCGTGCAGCTCGAGGGAAGCCTGCACAAAGTACTATTTATGCCAGAACATTCCGACGTTGAGTCAACTTCTACTGCGTAGATCTCCATGACTCCTCCCGTCTCAAGTCGGCCCCACTATAAAAGACTCACCTCAAATTTTCCCATCAATTTGCACTTCAACTATACAGGCTTGGAATCATCTGAGCCACATGCACATAAACCATAGTTTGGCACAATTCACTCTGCATTCATTATAAAGCGCCATACTCCAGCTTCCAATATGACTCACGACCTGGACCCCACAACCCAAAACACCAAAACCTCCAAGGACCTCCTCAGGCAATGTGTCAATATCCTCGCTGAGCTGGACGAGCTACAGGCTCTACTAAAAGAGACGCTCCGGAATCCGCAGCTAGTGGAAGTGCGGCAGTTCCGGTCAAATGTGAACGCGGAGCTAAAAATGTTGCAGAAACTAGAGCGACAGATCCAAGCCAGTGTCACGATGACGGCTAAAGATTCTGACCCAGATATCCAGGATTCAGAGGTTTCTTTGCGTCTTGTACATGCGCTTCGCTCGTCAAATTTGCCATTTTACCAGGCTGTCTGGGATATAGTGAAGGGTTCGTGCGTGGGATTATTGGCGCTTGGAAAAAGATTTTACTGGGAGTCCGAGACAAATCCTAAAGAAGTTAATGAGTCTAGCCTCCCAGGGAAGCAGCCGAGCAAAGATAAACGCAAGAGTGTTTATGTCGATGTGGTTGCGGACGATGGAGAGGAATGGGTTAAAGTCTCGACTATCTCGGAGAGCAGACTGCTGTTTGAGATGGCGAAAAAAGGCTGGGAAGGCGATGACTCTGATGAAATGTCTGAAGAGGAAGTTATTCTACAGAACTTCCACGGCGAGAACGGTGAAGATGATGATGAAGGGGAGCTTGAGCTCATTCAGCTAGCGCGGGATCTAAGGAAGGCTGCTAATAGTACGCGGGTCAGATATAGACATCCCCGAGTACGAATTGTTCTGCCCAAAATCGAAGAGGGAAATTTTCCTGAAATTAACGAGATGATTAAAGAGATGCGGAGTTTCGATATCCAGGTCGACTGTCAGAACACTTTGGCAGTGAACTCCAGCACTCTGGACCTCACTCGACTTCTGCCTCGACCGTACAAGAAGTTCACTTCTACTCTGAATGTGGATTGCACTCTCTTGCTTGCAATTGTGTCTGATTTGTCACACATAAAAGATATCCCTGTGTCACCAAGCTTTCACAAAGCTATCGTTCGCCAAATAGAGGTCGAGAGAGAGAAGCCTCTGCTCCCTAGTGAACTCTGGCCTGCCATGGGTGGAAATGAGTTGGTCTGCACTGAGGAAGCGGCGATGCGAATGCGTGAGATTGTGGAAACAATTGGCTCAGATAAAGAAATGGATCGAATGAACATCCTAATGGCATACGCTCCGTATGATCACTTGGATCGCCAAGCTCTCATCAAGGTATTCCAGGAACTGTCTGATTATGACATCCCGACGGAGTGGAAGCTTCCTATTAGAGTCATTGATGCACAGGCTGCTATATCCACCGATAAAGTGCAGGGAAAGCTTCCTCCATTGGCAGACCGAGTCATAGAAGGCTTGTCTGATATCAACTACAGTGTTTTCATCTATGGGTGGGTCACTGGGATGACGACCATCTCCAGCAATCGAACAATTGACAGGCAGATAGAAGCCACGATTGAAAAATATCGGGATGGCAACGAGGATCTTGAGGGACCTCCAGTCTGGATCTGTGATACAGCTCGCAGTCTGGCGGGGAAAGACAGAAATCGGAAGGCATAGATTTGCAATGTCACGACCGAGGTGGTTTTATATAAGAAGTGTTCTTATATAAGAGCGATAAGACCATTTGCCTCTGGAGTTGACTGCAAAATTAGATTCAGACAACAAATAACATGGGCACCTTACCCTCTACTCATTGGAAACTCGAATTTACATCCAAATAGAAAGTAGTGGATACGGTATACCTGCAATGTACCAGAGCTCACGCTGTAGCATCGATCGGCGAGAGAACCTTTAGTGAGTGGCGGCCAGCTTCTTCTCTTTTAGCGAGCTTCCGATAGGGCTTCCCATCACGACCTAAAAGTGTTGTGATCTCCTTCGGTGAGTGGAGACGTCGATATCATCGGCAGTTGCTTCAGCGAAGAGGCTGCTAAATTGGTCAAATGACCTTTGTCTAGCTTTTATTATGTGTGTGAATTTGGCTAGCTGGTCTCCATTCTCTGAACCCAATCATCTGCCAAATACCCGCCCTCAATATCTCGCATAGTACAATGCTGATATGCGGACATACTTTACTCCGAGTTCGGACACGCGGGATCACGATCATCCAATCAAGGAGACCCGTTATCGGCGCTGGTATAAGCTTTAAGGTATCCAGAACATCTCCTCAGACGACTGACTCGGTATTTTTTGAGCCGAACTTAAAATATTGACAAGCAGACTACAATCAATTCCTCTTCTCACCGGTTCAATTTCTATCCCGACGCTCAGAGGGCTCCACCTTTACTTGCCCGTTGTCGCCCCTCCGATCCCTCTCCAAAAATTTAGAACCCTCTCTCATCCATCTGTCGCAAACTACCACACGATGTCAACAACACTTGGTGCATTCCTTGCTGGTGGTATCGCAGCCTGTGGTGCCGTTACTGTCACTCATAGCTTTGAGACCGTCAAGATTAGGTGAGCTTAGCCCTAGGGCTCGGGGTGATCAACTGAGATCCCGTGGCTAATTTTTCAAAGATTACAACTACAGGGTGAATTGCAGACGAAGAATGAGGCTGTGAAGAAGTATAAGGGTGTCTTGCACGGTATCAAAGTCATCCTCCAGAACGAAGGCCCACGGGGTCTGTTCCGAGGCATTGGCTCTGCTGTATGTTTTCAATTGATGAACTACCCTTGTCAGTGTGATGTAAAAGCTAACAGTGGCGCATAAACACAGTACTGCTATCAGATTCTGCTCAATGGATGCCGTCTAGGTTTCTATGAGCCCATTCGCTCCAATCTCACATCGGCCCTCTACAGCGATTCCGCAGTTCAATCTCTCGGCGTCAACGTTGTCGCTGGTGCTACATCTGGAGTCATCGGCGCAGCTGCTGGATCTCCCTTCTTCCTTGTAAAAACCCGCCTGCAATCTTACTCGCCTTTCCTTCCCGTCGGTACCCAGCATAAATACAAAAACTCGATCGATGGTCTGACTAAGATCTATTCGAGCGAAGGTGTGAAGGGTATTTACCGTGGTGTCGGTGCAGCCATGATCCGGACCAGTTTCGGCAGTGCTGTTCAACTCCCGACTTATTTCTTTGCTAAACGTCGTCTGACCCGACACCTGGGCATGGAAGAAGGCCCCGCTCTCCACCTGGCTAGTAGTGCCGCTTCTGGCTTCGTCGTGTGCTGCTTCATGCACCCTCCTGGTAAATTCTTCGTTTTCTACAACTGTATAATACCGGATAACTAACTCGCATCCTTCTAGATACCATCATGGCTCGCATGTACAACCAATCAGGAAACCTCTACCAAGGCGTTTTCGACTGTTTGTTCAAGACCATTCGCACAGAGGGTGTTCTCGCCATCTACAAGGGCTTCGTTGCTCACCTGGCCCGAATTCTACCCCATACTGTGAGTCCCATCTATTCAAAGTAATTAATTTTCACATACTAACTCGATAATTTCAGATCTTGACCCTCAGCTTGGCAGAGCAAACCAACAAGCTGATGCGACGTGTCGAGGATCGCATCCTGCCTGACTCATATCGTGGGATTTAAAATGATTGAAACAATCTAGCATAACATGCCTGGCATCTTCCAAGGTTTTTGTTTGTGAACCCGGCATGGAAAAGTGTTATGTTGTTTAATATAGATAGGGCGTTTCTGGGGGCATTTCCAACTCTCATTTTCAAAAATGTTGTTTGTACATACAGCGGTTGAGAGTTTATAATTGACAGGGTATCTACCTAGGTATATAATACAAGGTATTTTCCAAGGTTGTTCTCATTCTAACTGAGATAGTTCTATACTCTAATTTTGATCCAAAAACTAAAAAGAAAATGCGCGTACTCGGTCTCGAACGCCAAACCTCGTGTTTTTGGCAAATGGAAATAGCCTCGTAATACCCTAATCAAGGCCGTTTATTAAAAAAAAAAAGTGGGTGGTCTTCTCTGGGTTTAGTATGTCATCCTTAGTGCAGGGGACAATCTAGCTTCTCTGTGTTTGCTCATTTGACCATTATTCCCGGTTATAGTATGCTGGCCCATTTTATGATTTATATGCCTCATTTCTTTCTGCCCGGCTATAGTATGACCGCTTTCAGATACTACATGAAAGTTTCATGTAGAAGATGGAAGCCTTCCAAGGTTAATCTAGCATTTTTGGTGGGGAAAAGAAAAGACATCCTAATCGAAAAGCAGTCTCACAAAACTAATCGTTTCTCATTAATCAGAATCACTATCAGAATAGCTGTTGCCGCTGGTCACCCTCTTTATCTCTTCTTCAGCCTTCTTTCGCTTCCATTCTTAATCCTTGTATTTCTTAACGGCATCAATAAGCGCCACATAACATTTCTTCTCATTGACGGTTACTTCATAGCCACCCTTCCATTCGGCATAGTCATTTGTGATTGGCTGCACTCTCCATTGTATAGGACCTGTGCCCGCAGTATCATTACATTGGCATCATAGTCGCATGACTTCACTAAGAAGCTGAGTGGTGTGAAATAAGCTCCTCTTTTAGGTAGATATCTCTCTATCAGTGAGTCCCATATTGAGGTGACGAACGTGTATACGAAGAAGTGATGTTCTGTAAAGAATACTTGATGAAGGTTCAAATCAAGTTCTCGTTGAAAAAGATTTGAGAGCTCGGGAGTGGTGTTTACAGCGTAGGTATGCCCAGATGGATAACTAACCTTCAATGCTCACTCCACAGCACTGTATGGAAACACTAGATTCACCGAGATCTGCCGAAGTGAGATCTCAGGAGTTTCTAAGTTGAAATCCATGAGTTGGATAGACGTATAGCCGATAGTGATACCACAACTATGAGAAGCTAGCCCAAGAACTTACTCAAAGGCTGTTCATAAATCAATCGATATTGACTGTTCAAAGTTCTTTTTAGCTATTCCGACTTCAGCCCTGGTTATAATTTTGTGGAAGATACCCTGGAAGATGGATATGTTGGCATTATTGACTGGGAGACTGCTAGATACTCTCCTAAAGGATGAATTCTTTTTAAAGCTTCAAAGAAGTAATGAATGGGATATTCAGAATTCAGAAGAACCTCAGCGCTGGCGATCAAAAGTTCAGCACTTACCTAGGTAAGAGGGATCCCAAGACTATACAGAGGAATGATAGGCTTGGTGGACTGATGAAGCAATTGATAAGCATATGCTGAGCAAAAATGGTGAGGGATGAGAACTTAAACCGATAAATATCCGGTTCGTACTCAGGCCAAGCAAGGAGTGATTGCCAAGACAGTTATTGTTATCCCCTTATCGATGGCAAGAACTGACCCCTCTTTTCCTCAAGATGTCAAAAATGTAGCAACCGAGCACCAATTGGCTCAGGGTTCCAAGGTTGCTAGAGCATCAGATGTGGAAGGTGGGGAAGCAGCTTGTGTTGATTTAGGGGCTAAGGGATGCAGCCCACCTGAGGTCTAGTTCCCAGGCTAGATTCCTTCATTCGGTTCATCTTTGAAACATCCGGCTTATTTACTCCAAAACGCGACATTAAGAAAACAGGGTGGGCTAGCGCCTGGACGACCAACCCATTTTCTTGTCTACGAGTGAACTACCTAGATAGAGCTAGAGAAAAGTTGCATAGGGTATTGATCCACATAAATTGCAGGGGTTTTATTGATCAAGTCGCGTCGATGATCCCTGTCAGTCTTCATGTAACGTTGAGATCCGTAAAGCCGTGTTAAACGCGAACAACGCGCCAGGCTTATCTGATCGTTATAAATCACACTAGTGGACCGATCTAGCTGAATTGTGGATCCAATTGAGCTGAAAATCCTGGCAAGACGCGTGAATGCTTCAAACTCGCGTTGTTTACTATGGATTAAGTTCGTATTCTAAACCTGTTTCTAGAAATAACTGAGGTCTCATATCAGTCATTTTGTTGGTTGGTTTGGTATTTGTACATGTAGTTTCCATAGTTTCTACATCTAATTGAAATGAAATACCGTCAAGCAGGAATGGAACGAGTAAATGAATCAATTGGTTGTGGGTCTGTAACCTGCATGGCTTTGAATATGGATCAACCTAGCTTCGGATGTCTGGAAATAAAGTGGCATGAGTGACTTCATAGACTTTGAATGTTTTCAGAGAAACGCGCCTTACTTCATCACGTGTAAGTCACGTGATTACGTGAGACGTGACTCCCACTAAAAATGAATCCACGCTCTGGTACTTAACCCGTTTCCTCCCACCTACAGTCCACTTTCTCTTTCCCCTCTCAAGCCTTTCGACATCTTTGTCTCTCACTGTCATCTTACACTTATCTTTACTCTGACATCCCTTGCTTCTAATACATATTCTCAATGGCTGCTCAAGTCACACCTTCCAAGCAGGTATGTTCCGCCTTCAACCACGTCGCCACCCTCATCAGACGCGTCGCGTGAATCAATTTTTACTTACACGCTCTTACCTTAGGCTGCTTCTGCCCTCGAGAACTTGAAGATGTCCGACTCCCCTATCAAGAAGCTTGACTTCTCAGCTGGCAAAGAGAACGCCCCCACATCTTTGAAGTCTGTCGACGCGCCTGTCGACAAGATTGTTGAGAAGACTTCTGATGTTATCAAGGTGGCTCCTGGTATCAAGGAGGCTGAGGCCAATGAGCCCCTCCTCCAAGAGAACCCCCACCGCTTCGTTCTGTTCCCCATCAAGTATCACGAGGTAAGTCAGGTCGTCGACGCGTCCTACGCGTAAAGTGGTTAAGGGGCCATTTTTAATTCTTCTCTTTTCAGATTTGGCAAATGTATAAGAAAGCTGAGGCCTCTTTCTGGACTGCTGAGGAAATTGATTTGTCCAAGGATCTCCATGATTGGCACAACCGCCTCAACGACGATGAGCGCTTCTTCGTCTCCCACGTCCTTGCTTTCTTTGCTGCCTCCGATGGTATTGTCAACGAGAACCTTCTTGAGCGCTTCAGCGGAGAGGTTCAAATCCCTGAGGCTCGCTGCTTCTACGGTTTCCAGATCATGATGGAGAACATCCACTCCGAGACTTATTCTCTGCTCATCGACACCTACATCAAGGAGCCCAAGCAGCGCACCTACCTCTTCGATGCCATTGACACAAGTAGGCTTACTTCTGCTATCGATTGCATATATATTAGCTAACATGCATCACAGTTCCCTGCATTGCCAAGAAAGCCAACTGGGCTCTTCGCTGGATCTCGGACCGTGAGTCTACCTTCGCCCAGCGTCTGGTTGCCTTTGCTGCTGTTGAGGGTATCTTCTTCTCTGGTTCATTTGCCTCCATCTTCTGGTTGAAGAAGCGTGGTCTGATGCCCGGTCTGACTTTCTCCAACGAGCTCATCTCTCGTGACGAGGGTATGCACACTGACTTTGCCTGTTTGCTGTTCTCTCACTTGAACAACCGCCCCAGCCCCAAGCTCGTTGAGGCCATCATTGTCGAGGCCGTCAGCATTGAGAAGGAGTTCTTGACTGATGCTCTGCCCTGTGCCCTGCTCGGCATGAACTCTAACCTGATGTGCCAGTACATCGAGTTCGTTGCTGACCGCCTTCTGCTTGCCCTTGGCAACAAGAAGTACTTCAACGCCACCAACCCCTTCGACTTCATGGAGACCATTTCCTTGGCCGGCAAGACCAACTTCTTTGAGAAGCGCGTTGGCGACTACCAGAAGGCCGGTGTTATGGCCAGCACCAAGAAGGACACCGGTGCCGATGGTGAGAAGACCGGCACCAGCAACAACAATGGTCTGAGCTTCGATGAGGACTTCTAGACAATTTCCCTCACCGTTTCTCTTTCCCCTCTCTCCTCTTTGTTGTTTTATACCCTGAGTTGTGGGCTTAACCCACACCTTCTCTCCCCTATGATTTCACGTTTCTTTATCCTTCTAGGCTCCGCATGGATTTGGCGTCTTTTTGTTCTTCTACTTGTTAATATTTGGTCTGTCCCTGACACCGATTTGTCTTGATGTCTAGTATTGGATGGGTAGCGGACTGTGTATCTAAATGTTCAAAATGTTTGACTACTGGTATACTGTTTCCTCTTTAATATCATATATTAAAAGAATATATCTTTTAAACTGTCCTTCCGGTACCTTCTCAAGACCAGAGACATTTAAAGAGTCCAATCCATAAAGAACCCGTAAGTCATTATTTCCTGCCCAAACTCAACACCAACAAAGGTATGCAAATGCAAGTCCTAGTCCTAGTCCTAGTCCTCAAAGCCCCTAATTCTTCCTGTTGCCTGTAGTCTTCTTACTAGCTTTAGCTTTCCTCGCAGGAGGAGCTACAGCAGGCACAGGCACAGGCACTACCTCGTCAAGTGCAGGCGCATCAACCATCTCCACATCGCCCGAATTAGGACCACCAGCCAACTTGCCCAAGCCAGTCATCAACCGACTAACCTCTTGATGCTTGTTCGTGCGGTACTTGAGACAGATGCCCGTGCCGGGGTTATAAGCTTTGAATTCAAGGGCTGCGACGGGAGCCGTAGGCTCTGCTGCGACTGCTGTGTCCGTAGCTGTAGCAGTATCTGTAGACTTGGACACGGATTTTTGGCGCTTGATGGTTGCGGATGGGGTTTCAGTTGGGAATGAGTATTTTGTTGTGATGATAGTCTGAATTTGTTAGTTTTTTATTGTATTTCGAAGTTTGATTTGAACGGGGGGGGGGGGGGGGGGGGGGGGGGGGGGGGTGATGAGGAATTGAAATTGGAATTGGAAGATCGATCGCGGGGAAGCTGGGCGTCTCTTGTCTTTGCTGGATTGGATTCTTACTGTGTTTGGGTATGCCTCTAGTAGTTTAGCTGCTTGCTCCAGGAATGCCTGGCTGGTGGGGAGGTAAGGCATTGTGGCGGGTGAGATCTGTCGCTTTCAAGATGTGGAGAGTTGAAGAATGGCTGAGGTATTTGGTGGAACGCGAACTCTCGATTTTTGATCAGTCGGGGAGTGAGACTGGTGACAGAGGTGATGTTGTTGGACTGGACAGTGAATAGGTGGGTTGAGAAGTCCGGGGTGGGGAGTGGCAGTTAATCGGTGCACTTTTTCGATGTCTTGGCATTCACTAGTTCTAGTACACTAGACTTGGACTCAGCAACGATTGTCATATTTACGTATCCTTGAATTCCTCGCGATGTTCACGTATATGTTGTTATTAATTTTGTCTCTCGAGGTTATCATATATTTACTTGGTTCAATGACCATCATCCCATTATATATACCAAGGTCGTATGCGGTCCAGTGTTGTATCAAAAGTAACAAGAATGTACTGGAGTATCTAAAAAGACACTAAGTATATGCAGAACACAAACTCCACAGAACTCATGTTATATGTACAGAAGAAGAGAACGAATGAGAAAAATTCCAAGGGTATATAAGATTCAAGAAACAGACCGGTTGCACGAGACGCAGATCAACTTCTGCTTCCCACTCCGATCCTTAATTCCACGGAAGTTCTTGCCACGGCAATAATCGCATTTCAGGATATCCTCTTCCCTCTCGGTCTTGGAGGAACCAGCATCACTGCTGAGAATGCTGGTCGCCACACTACACCTGCGGTCATTACTAGGGATGCGATCCGGACTGAGAAGGTCATTGTCGTTTTTGCGGGACTTTGCCGCCAGCGCATCGTGCCCAATCTTGCTCCAGTACGCGTAGCTGTGATCGCCTGTTATCCAGAGCGGATTGTCTTTAGCCTTGCCACTGTTGAGCATGTCTGTGGATGATTCTATCGCAGGACTAATCTGTCTTTGGAGTTCTTCGCCAGAGCGGAGGGCATTGTCGATGTTGGGACGATGTGATGATGGAGGTGGGGATGTAGTCATGATCGAGGGGGTTTCTGTTGGGTCTAGACTAGGTGGGCGGGATGAAGTCAGGCGAAAGTTTGCTGATCTTGGTTGTTGCGGCGAGGGACTACGAGTTCTTAGGCCCGAGCGAGAACCGTCTGTGCTGGCACGACCGCGAACGACGGAGTTGCGCCATGAGATAATGCGCTCAGAGGGAGTCTTGGTTGAGGAGGCGATACTGCGATGAGCAGAGTTTGAGCGGCGGAGGAAAGTTCTGGAGATGATTGAATTGGCGTCCCAGTTCTCTGAACGTCGTTTTTGGTACGCGCAGTCTTGTCTGAGCACCTTTATATTGCCTAAGAAGTCGGCGATGACGATGATGTTGCCGTCTGGATGTGACGATCGTGAGAGGTACGTTGGGGACTCGTTGGCCATCTTACTGACAACGGACATCCTCGCTGATGCCGACCTCTTGTGCTGCGACTTCTGCGGCGGCGGCATGCCCTTGGGTTTGGTCTCAATTGTAGGGCTCGCCTTGGGAGTTCCGGCAGCTTCCTCCGGGCTCATCAGAGCTATTGGGAGGGGATTACAGATATCGTATATCGGATCTTCTGACAGGGCTAAAACCTGTTTGGTATGTGTGGGTGCAGTGATGGCAACAGTCACAATCGACGACTGTGTCTCAAACACTTCCATGGCCCGTTTATCAGAGTTTGGTATCGTCTGCGTAATTGGCCAGACGTAAGCTCTACGATCCTCGCTACCACATATCACATGCATTCCATCATCGGTAAAAGATGCCCGAATCTGACTGGTCGTATTTTCGTTGCCGCGGAACTTGGCTTCTAAAGTTCGATCGCGGAAATTGTATAGTCGGATGCGCGAGTCATTACTCGTGACCAATAGTTTGATTTCGCCATCTGGGTCATCTTGTGGGACCATCATCGTCTCGATACCAGTGATCTTGCTACCCTTGGAATTACGTCCTCGAGCTGACCGAACCTGGATCTGACCTGCCAGCTTCAGGCCTTCGGTGTCATAGATATTAAGGATCCCGTTCAGACATCCAGCTATCGCATACCGGCCATCCGGAGTGAATGCCACAGCAGTGACCATATCCGGCAAAGAGTTCACAAAAGCCACGCTTTTATCTGGAATACTCCAAAGACGAAGTTTGGTATCCAGTGATCCGGCAAGAAAAAATCGATCATCACGAGGGTGAAATTGGATCGAGGTGACAAAATCGCTGTGCTGAAAGCAGCACAGGCATTCGGACCGACTTGCATGCCACAATCGCACAGTTTTGTCCATTGAAGAAGAAAGTAGAAACTTGTTCTGTCCCTCAACGTTAGCCCATCCTGCGCATCATATCTTCTAATCACATACTTTGCTCCAGCTCAGGTCCAACACACTACCCGAGTGCCCCTCGTAAACCTGAACAGGCTTGGATTGGAACACCGGCGCGAATAGTCGCGGGGCCTCGTGTTCATCTTGCAGCGCATCATCAATCTCTTTTATCTCCTCTTCTCTCTCTTCCGGGGTGGTAATGACAGCCCAGACGCGGACCTTACGATCCTGCCCCGCTGCAGCTAGATACTTGCCATCTTTTGAAAATGCCAGAGACCATATGGCCTTCCCCGTGCCCTCGCCCGTTGAGTTGTTGGTGGAGCTCGAAATGCGTCTTTCTGAGATTTTCGTCTGTGGCCCTGCACCCTCCAGTTTTTGCGCCAGAAAGACGTGGTTAAATGTCTTTTCCTTCTTGTAGTAGGCCTTCGTTCTCATGTAACGCGGTGGTGCAGCATGTCGAGGCATGAATCCTAGATTATGTGAAGTGTCGAGGGGCATGCGGCTATGGTCTTCCGAATTCTCATCTTCGGGTTCTGATAGATGGTCCTTCTTCTTTGAGCCAATAATTCGGCTAAGGAAGGAAACTCCTTTTCTGTTGGGAAATAGTGACGGTCAGCTTCGGCTCCGGAGTTTGTCGGGTTTAGGAAGTCGCGAGAAAGCGAAGGAGAGAGAGGAAGAAAGAAAAGAGAATGTGTGCATTTAGGTGTGGGGGGAGGGGTATTCGTTATGCAGGGTGACCATCGCTAGACACTCACCTTTTCTCTTTCGGAAAATTCAAGTTCAATGCTGCATCTGCCCGAGATGCGCCCTGCTCTGACGGAGGGTTCTTGGAACCCTCAGCCTCAAGGGGACGTCCGAGCAACTTCAGGGGAATAGACTTGTGGGTATTGGTACGTTGGAGGATGTGCTACACAGACTTTTATCAGCGCATGTTCTTTCTCAGCCTCACTTTGTTCTCTCAATCCCGTCAGATCTCGAAGAGTATAGGATGGCGCACAGCCTACCTGTGACAAAGGGTCGATGGTGGTCGCAGTCTGTGTCTCATGCAGGGTGTGCATAGAGTTTCTCGTTGGCAAACCGTCAATAGGCTGAGATCGATTGTGATGGCCATCATGGCTATTGCTTGAGCCTGACGCGACATCCGAGCTGGCCGAAACTACATAATGTCAGAAAAGTTCTTAAATCCACCGTCCATGCGAGAACAGGAAAATTAATCGTGAGGAAAAATTATGGAAAAATTATGGAAAAGGTAAGTATAGTGGACGTACTGGGGAATGTGGAGGACCTCGGTTTCGCAAATCCAGGTTTCACAGATCCATTTAATATGGGTGTAGTCGACGGTCGCGGCAAAGCAAACTTCTCCTCCACCATCTTGTGATGCACTGGCGGAGCATGAGAATTTCGATTCTGAAAAGGGGACTTCGAACTAAATTAGAATGATAGATCACACGTTGGAAAATATAAGGAAGGCTAAGCGGCACCATCCGGAAATGCATGACATCTCTGAGTGGAGCCATATCAGTTCTAGAAGAGCTTATCTTTATTTTGATGCTGATTAAAATGAACTACCTGGAAATGACTAGAATCTTGCGCGCAACTTTTTGACGCGATCCTTGGCGATGTCACATATAGCCTGGAAAACATTAGACATTAAACTATATGTGGTGATATGGAATATAGTGGAAGGATTGGAAGGAATACCTGGATGGTCTCTTCTATCTCTCGCTCTTGATCCCCTCGATCAATGCGCTGGCGCATTTCCACCATAATCACATCTCGACTGCGTCCGTCGACAAAAGAGCTGTCAAAGTTTCATTAGTCCTGAAAAAGGTAATGATATGCGTGGGGAAAGCACGGTCTTATCACTTACACGAATCGTAAGCCTGGGAACTTGGCCTCATATTCCTCATTTAAATCTCGGAGTTTTTCCGCCTGCTCTTCAGCTCCATCATTCAATTGAGCTTGTTCCTGTTTGCTCAACTCACTCAAATGCTCTGGGTTGGCGGGGGCTCGACCGAGTCGAGGATGTGAACCAAGAATACCAAATAGAATATCCCGATTGATGGAGTTCACGGCGGATAGCGCGGACATGTGACTCCCGACAGCGTCAATGAGTGATGAGTATGAGGAGAAAGTCTGATTTGCCAGGACTGGGATCATTAACTGATGGAGTTCCGGTGATGACTCGAAGAGAGTGTCCAGCACGCGCAGTTGAGCGTCTTGAGGCAATGAAGGGAGGGAAGTAAGATCAGGGAGGTCCATCTTTGTTATCCAGGTAGGAATTGAAGTATGCGTAGGTAGTCGATGTAGTTATAATGGAATCTTGGAAGTATTGCGAAGCTCAGGAGTACCTAAGTAGGAATTCTATATATATATATATATATATATATATAGAGATAAGGATAAGGATAGAAGTTTCGGGGTTTGCCGAGTGTCGGGGAACAGCGGCAATCGGCATTGGAGTTCCACAAGAAAGGGATTGAGATCTGACCTGATAGAGATCTGTGCTTTAATAAGAATAGTTTAATTAGGATAGTTAATTTAGATTTATTGGATGTTGATATTTACAGTTACCTCGTTGTTACTTACCCAAAAGTACGACATGTTTGTCTAGGTAATTCTTTCTATTCAACCCCCATCAGGAATACCAAATCCCTTAACCTCGATTTAATCTCAAAAGAAAGAATAAATCAAAACCCCCACTTCGTATACTTCGTTGGTGGAGAAGCGGAAAGCGGCCCCTGAGAGATTCAAGTGTTTTCTTTTGTTCCTCAATTCTACCTTGATTGGGCCAAAACATTCTGATCGTACTTTCCATTAATCCAGAATCCTTGTCACTTTCCCTCTCTGCTTTCACCCCACCCCTATTCCCTTTTCATCTCCAATCTACCTCGGCTTAACGCCGTTCTCCATGTCGTACGCGCCATGTCTCTCAATGGGCTAGATAATCCAGTCGTTCTTGAAGCCTACCAGACTGCCTTGACTGATGCCGGTGGATGGTAAGTCTCCAAATTTATGCGAGCTGTTTAATATCTTTTATCTCTATCTTTATTTTCATCTTCTTCGATTCCTCAAAGTCCACTCGTCCCCGCCCCCTTTGCGCAAACCCGAGAGTCCCATCATTCTGACCCCCTCCTTTGGTAATAGGTTCATTCTACATTACATTTCAAGAGATGAGGTTGACCTGCTTGATCGAGGCACTGGCGGCGTATCCGAGGTGCGCAATGCCATTGACAAGTATGAGGAGATCTCCCCACTTTACGGCTTCCTACAGTACCGACGGAGAAAGGTGATTATTCGTTATATGCCGGAGGGCCTTTCTCGTCTAATTCTCGGTATGAGCGCTCATCTGACCACCTGACGCTTTATTTTTTGGACTGATTGTTTCGCTAACCAACCTTTGTTGCAGCCCGGAGTAATGTTCAGTTCCAATCCGTCCTTGACAAATTCAGCCCGAACGACACTATCCTCCCCATAAGTCAAGCCTCCGACCTGAGTGAAAGTGCTCTTTCCTCAGCATGTCTCCTCCATACCGCCTCGATTTCAATGAGCTCTTCCACTGGCTCCCTTCGTCGTAAAAGACTCATGGAGATCACCGAAGATGCGGAAGAGGGCGGCACAAAGGAGGATGTCAAAGAAAAGCCGCAACTACAACTACAATCGCAATTCCCATCCGTTCCTCAGTCCTCTAGTGACGAGATCAGGCAGAGATCTAACAGTCAGCGATCAGAGGCAACCATTGTGCCTTCGGTATTTACACCGGATATCGAAAGATCCCCCTCCGATTTCCGATCTCCACCTTCACGAGCTAGCTCTCGCCCAGCGCTGTCACGACGGGGCAGTGCTACGGGTTCACTTACAGGCAGCCTTTCTCCAAAATCCCCAGGTGCAGACTCAGAAAGTAGATACAGGAGCCTCTTGGACGAGTTTCCCCGGCCATCAGAAGAGTCCCGGAAGTCTTCACAATCTGCACGGCCTACGATACAAGATTTGGAACGGGCAGCAGGAATCACTCCCAAGGTCAAGCTGGGTCCACGCCCATCAATCGATCAGACTGGAAAACCCCGCACTAGCAGAAGTTCACGGAACGGGGAACAACGACCGGTTGCCGCTCTGCCAGCTGGTATACGTCCATCCTCGTTGCGAAAACAAAAGACTGATACTCCTAGACCGCTTTCCCAAGGAAGCGCTTTTGCGACCATGCCTGCCAGTCGGGCCCCTCCAATACCACTATTAGTCCCTCCTCCGAGTATTCCAATTTCCCGCGCTCCAACATCTCCTAGTGCTAGATCGTTAAGCGCCTTGTCAACTTCGTCTGGTCTGACTCCTGAAAAAGAGCGCCTGATGAAGGCGTTGCTACAGCGGCGAAAGGCCATGGCGAAGCAGGCAGATGAAAGAGCGAGGAAACAATCAATTGCAGAGGTAGAAGAAGAGCCTAAAGACGAACCCAAAGAATCACCAGATCTATCTCAGTCTCGGTTTTCAGAAAACAAGGAAAATATCAACTCGGTACAGATCCCATTACCGGATCCAGAGAAACCAACCCCAGAAAGGTCAGAGCTAGAAAAGCCAGAGCTAGAAAAGCCCCTGGACGAGGAGATCACACCAGAGCAAACACCGGAGCTACCAGAGCCAACTGCGGAGGAAATCGTGCCTGACTTGGAAGGTGCCTCGTCTTTGCTAATCTCTGCCAGCACGTCTGAACCCGCCGACGAGAATACATTGGAGTCGGTTCAGTCGGAGACGCAGGTGATACCCAAAGACAAAATTTCCGAGGACGGAGGCTCCGCAATCCCTGACCAAACAGAGGCTAAGAATAGCCTAGTCCCACCTACTAGTGCCAAGTTTCCAGTCCCACTTACTAAGGAGTCGACAGAGATCCCAGAACCAACTCCAGCACTCTTTGAAATTCCAGTGGCGAGCGAGCTATTGGAGACTCCGCCCACGGAAGCCATTGTGGAACGATCCCCTGAGCCCACTACTATCCCTACTCCCCTTGTCGTCACTCCGCCTGAAGAAATCCCCTCACCCGTTTCGATTTCCATTGACCCTGTCCCCTTAAATGAAACTGCCTCTCCCGCGGAATCGCCTATTCAATCGCATACCCAATCGCATATCGGGAAATCGGATAATCTTCCTCTAGATCAGAGACGCAACGTTCGCGTGAGCCCCATTGTGATTACGGACTACTCGGATGACGACAACCTGTCGGACGATTCGTTGATGGAGGAACTGAGCTCTGCTACCCTGCAGGAGGCCCGGCCGGTCACCGTCAAGTCTCCTACTACCACTGATTGGAGGGGCTCAACCCGCGCTTTCTCGGGTCCGCAGGGACGTCCCTCTACAGCAAATGCTGTTACGGTGGGCCGATCTATCTCTGGCTCGTATACTAGCAATGACTCCCCAGCTCCGGTGCTCGTAGCCAAGAAGATCAATGTCTCCTCTGGTATCTCGAGCCGCATCAAAGCTCTCGAAAAGTTCCAGAGTCGAGAGGGCACTCCCAGTGTCGTAGGCCACAACGCAACTGGGCTTTCTACTTCTTCCTCTTTTGAGAGCCTTCGAAAGCGTGCCTCGATCTCTTTACACAATGACAACCTGGAAGCCAGCCCTCCAGGGGCAAAACAAGCCTCCTATTCCCCCGAAAGTTTCACCCGTGCGCCAAGCGTTAAAGGAGGCTACCGCCCCACTTCTAGCACCAATCGCCGTACTAACTCAATATCTGTTCCCGCTCGCATTGTGCGTGATGCAGATGCGTCTCTCGAGACGTCAGAGTCTGATGTTCATCTCCAAGCCAGTCCCCTGACTGCGGAGGATAGGGTACACGAGGACGTTCCATCGCAGCCCCTGACAGTTGATACTATCGGAGTAGACCGAAGCCTGTCTATTTCACCCGCTGGATCAAGCCGACGAAGCTCAGCGGCATCCCCACCTGGAAGTCGGCCGTCGTTGTCTGCTTCCCCTCGCTCCAAGACAGATGAGAGTCTTCCCAAATCTCCAGCTGACGAAAGGACCGAGTCCGGTACCTCGCGTACACTCCGTCGCATGTCTTCAAAAAGCATCATTGAAGATCTGAGCTCACATGTAAAGGAGCAATCTACCAACGTCACAGTGGGTGACGAGTCGGTTATCATCTTACCATCACCTTCCAGCCAGCATCTATCAGAGCCCGTTGATCTGGGCGAAGTCAACGTCCAGTTTCCAGATACCCTCCTGTGGAAACGTCGGGCTATGCGAGTCGATGAGAGCGGATATGTTGTGCTCACTCCTAGCACCCAAGACTCCAGTGCTCGCAACATGGCTAAGCGATACCACCTTTCCGAGTTCCGAACCCCTTGTCTCCCCGATGAGGACATGCAGGAACTGCCCAACAGCATTCTGCTAGACTTTTTGGACGGTAGCACTCTTCAGTGTGCATGTGAATCACGACAGGGACAAACCTCGACTCTTAAAGCCCTCATCGACGCTCACCGAGCTTATCAATCATGATATCCCCGAAAGAACTGGCTTCCTATGTTGTTTGTCCCATGGAAATTCCGCTGCATTAATTGTCGTCTCCCTCGCTACCTTGTACTGTTCTTTCTTTTTCATCGGCAGGACATTCTGTCCTCTGGATTCTTCAAGCGCCTTATTATTATTCCTCTGCGCTGCCACATCTTATATATTCCTCTCCCCTTTTATTTTTTTCTTTCTTTATTTTTCTTCTTTCATCATCGCTCGACGTATGTTGGGATGTTCTGTGGATACCCCTCCCAAATCGAAAGCCTCATCCCTCCCCCCTCCTTTTCCCTTTTTCTTCCTCACGTACAGGCAATGATAGAGTATGTCTTTTTACTCTATCTAGCATTGGCCCGGTGGCCGGCCCAGGAGTTTGCGGTAATTCTGCTTCGTTATTTCTTTTCTGCATACAAGTTCATGCAGGTGCTTTGCATACCATTCGATGCACTTGATCCACTCTGTTTTTTGCCCCAAGATCTCATGATCAGCTACTGCATCCGGTGGCGATTCCTCTGGACATATCAGGCGGCCTTTAGGTAGCTAGATAGATAGCTAGGTGATAGATGATAGTTACCCTATCCCGTGTTATCCGCTCGTAGATCAGATATGTCCCTTTCGTTGGCCATTATTCCTAGTCCGAACCCCTCAGCAATTTGCCTGATTTTGCCATCTATAGGCTGACGTGAGACCTACAATCTAGAGAATTAGTACTAGTCGTAACAAACACGACATGTATGTAGTGACATGCAGGAAGAGTTGACTGCTCCCGGTAGTATCAATCTTGGATTTTCCATACATACATAGTAGATCTATAGAGGCAATGAAAACCATCCATTCAGAGATGCCAGCATAGCTGAGCTCATAGCTTCTGCTAGCTATTATAACTATTACACTACAGCTTTCGCCATACCATCCTAATGCACTCCATCTCTCCAAATTGAGAAGTTCAAAACGAATCTATACTCCAGCAGCATCTTAAACACCCTGCAATTCAACATCCATGACCCAAGTACCAAAATCAAGGATAAATGCCATCTATCCTGGTAAGCTCTCCTGACTCTTTAGAGGTTAGATATCCATATATAAGACCTCAGGAGCTTTGAAAAGAAGCACAATCATAATAACCAGAGAGAAGGAACCCAACCCTGGAAATCCAACCTGGCATCGAATGGGACAGATGTCAAAAAACACTTGATTCGGTTTCCGCTATGGAATTGGTAAATTGTAATATTGAGGATTTCACTTTGATTTTGAAGGCTGTTGATGGCTCTAATGTTATGCGATCCGAATTGACATAAGAATTACTGCATGCAGTTAGTTTTACCTCTTGCGATTTAGATTCCAGCCCTACATAAAAGACCTGGCCTCGCCATTTGCGTCTTCCATCTCTCCTTCATCTCCCTCTCTTTTACACCCATCGTTGCGTCCCCTAAATTTTGAGCATCTAACTTTAACATCCGTTCCGCCCCATATTTCTTTTCTTTTCCCTCAGACTGCGTCCTGGTTGGCTCCACTTTTGCAGCTCTTGGATCAATATCGTCTTAATCTAGCATCTACGCAAGTGGCAGTTTTAGAAGAATGACCGGGCTTTGGAAGATTCATCCCCACGCTAAGCGATATATCAGCCTTAGAGAGTTCATTTAACCTTTCTGGTCTCCTTGCTGTAAATATTTGTTGTCCTTTTCAATAATATACTCTTATATTCTTTCGCTAAGTTTGCATTCCATTCAAGCAGCAGCTGAAGCACTGCCTCATGTCCATTCGTAGTCGCGTGGAGGAGTTGTCGAACCATCAAAGCCTCTGCACACTTTTGTCACCGCCCAATGTCAGTGTCTGTCTTTCATATTGGAATTGCAAGTACCCATTCCTCCCCACCTCCAACTCTCATCCATCGACATTCTTATCCCAAAAGCAATTCTCTGGACCCAAATTCTCGTTCCATGCCTGACGCTACTGGAACTCAGTCTTTGAGGATCAAGTCCGGTCCCTCGTATATCCCAAGTCCTCCTATGACGGAGGCAGAGCGTGCCACCCTGCTCAAGCCCCTCATTGATCCAAAGAGTGACTCTTACACTGCCAATCACGCCAAGAACTTGACGAAAGTGATCGAGCTATACGAGACCGGACAGCTCACGGTCAACGACGAGATCTGGGTTGTGGATGGTGAACTTGTGAGCAAGGAGGAAGGAGAAGCAACACTCAAGCACTGTACGCATGAAGTAAGTTTGATCCAAAAAGCTTTTAGTTGTTTTCCCTAACATGAAGTAGCTAGGGAATGAAACAAGCATGCAATTTCTACGCCCAAAATCTCGTACCATGCATGACCCTGCTGAAATTCAGTCTCTTACAGCTCGATCACTTTCGTCAAGTTCCTCGCGTGTTCAGCGGTGTAACAGGCGCTCTTAGGATCGATGAGGGGCTTAAGCAGGGTGGCACGCTCTGCCTCCGTCATAGGAGGACTTGGGATAGCCGGACTTGATCCTCAAAGACTGAGTTCCGGCAGGTGCCGGCATGTTACGAGGTTATGGGCGTAGAAATTGCATGCTTGTCTCATTCCCTAGCTATTTCATGGCTCCAGGACCCAAGGGAGAGAGCACAGGAACGATCTGGCTCGCTCCCAGCAGTGGCAAGTATAGTTCCTAGAGGACATTTAGCTCCCAGAAGCCGATAACATAGATCTCTAGATGCAAGAATTGAGCCTCAGAGAAGTTAAAGTCTGGCATATACTCTGGAAGAAGGCTCTCTCAATCAACAGATGACATGTTGACTAGAGGAATAACTGGGTTCAGAGCTAGTAAAGACAGGCAAATGCAGTCTAGTGTGGCAGCGCCGTAGCATGGAGAAATTAAGGGGCCTCTCTCCTTCAAGGTTTAGAGCCTGAGTCAAGTCTGATGGTGGGAGGACACTTAAAGGAACGAGGAGCATCCTATAAATACCCGGGCTAGGCGAAGGGGAGTTCTGGTTGCTACAGAGAGATAAGCCAGTTCGGCACAGTTTTGGTTGTGAGTAGAAATGAGGAGAACAACTTACCAAGGTCTAGTGTCAATATCAGCTCAGGAGGATAAAGGCGGTTGTTTCTGTTACAAAAAGCTGTCATTTTGCGCGTCATTTTCACTGGTCATTCTATTCGATGTGCAAAATTAAGTCTGGGGTTGGGATTTGGAAGTGAGACGAGTTGGGGAGTTGGATGTATCTGTTACTTTCATAGATCTACTAGTTTCAATGGATGTTTCAAGGTGAGAGGGAAATAGCTCTATTTTTATCTTTATTTTATTTTTACTTTTACTTTATTCATTTTATGTACTCCGGACATGATACAGGTACGTGGAGGTAGAGGGATAGCAAAATAGCTGTTCTTAAAAGTGAAGAGCCAAGTTTCTACGAGTATGTTATGTCAGACCTGAGACCAGGAATTCAGTCGAGAGACCATGGAAGAAGGCATACTTTTCTTTTGAAACGGCCAGAATTGCTCGCTGAGTGGGGCAGTGTTCTATCGTGAGATTTTTTTCATCAGGGGAGAAATCCGTGCGTCGTGATCGTTAAAAGAACTCATGTTCACCAACTCAAGTCGTGGTCTCGTTCATCTCATGATCGGGCCCCTCTGCGAGCTGTGTTGGTGTCGAAGAATCCACAACCTGGGCTTCAGGGCTCCCAGCCGTGCCATTCCAATCTTCATGAGCTGTCTCGTCCCCTCCATTTGTCTCTTTACTTGCTGGGTATACCTCGGGGAATGCAGTACGCATTTGTTGATAGTGCTGGCTGACTAGGTATTGCATGAGATTTCCAACGGGGAAAACGGAGCGCATTCGTTGTTCGGTTTCGACCAGTTCGACTCTCATCTGCGTCTCCCAATCATGCTCTCCGGCATGATCCTCGATATCCTTTTGGCGTTCACTGCCTTTGGTCGTGATCGTCTTTGGACATCCGATCATACGACATATCCAGGTTTCAGGTTCTAGAATTAGGTCTAGATCCCGAAGATGTTCTGAATTTATAGTCGCAGCGGGTATGACAGCTGATTTTTGGGGAGGTTGAGGTTGGGGAGTTTCTCGGAGAATCCTCTGCAAAAGAGCGGTAGCAGGGCTTGACTCGGATATTTTCGACCGAATTTTCATATTAGAGGACGGTAAGGGAGTTCGGATCAGCTCATGCCCACGGGACTTGCTGGGTGTTTCAATATCTGTCATTTCGTCTAGTTCATCGGAGTCACCACTGCCATCTAGCTGACCGCTAAGCACGGTGCGATTCCGTTTACCCATCACCTTACTAGACATTGAAGTAGCTTTGGGGCGAAGCACGGATTTATGAATCCGTCCGATATCAGAGTCATCATCACTGGAATCTTCGAGGGATTCAAGAGGTGTAAGGAGGGCGGGTGGTAGAGTATCACTTTGGGTGGCAGCGTGTGTCAATTCCCTATAAATGACATAACGAGACCACCTGAATTCTTCTTCATCAAGCCGTTCAATGACGTCGCTTGCTCTAGCGCAAACAATCTTGTACGCATCATCTTTGCTAAATGTGTATCGCTCGGATAAACGATCAGTCAGAAGGTCAAGATGAAGTCGCCGCTTTGCTAGATGTCCCTCTCTCTTCAATAGCTTCGTCATGTGGTAGATGGCATCGGTTTGCGACTTTGCGATTGCGCTCGAATCATGTCGAGGAGTTGATTTCTGCGGTTCATCTTCTGAATCACCATTCTCCGACTTGGGAGAACGTTGGTCCATAATAAGCTTGTACTCGTCCTTCATAGATAGATGTTTTAGCGTTCATTCAAAACACAGCTGGAATAAAGTATGACCCACGTGGAATTGACGACGTAGATGGAGGAAGACGTTGGTCTTGTTCCATTCCATAACGAGGTCATCCTCGATCATACAGCGGAGCAAGAAAGACGCGTGCGCTGCGAACACTTCTGCTGACTGCTCCCTGCTCTCGCAATCGCCGTGTGTGTGGTAAATGTACTAGTCCGGAGTGAGTGGAGATCCAATGCACAGGAAAGAAACTGGATGTATACCTGCTCACAGAGGCTCTTGAAGGTCGGATTGATCTGTTTCTTTCCTTGTTTGTGTTTATCCATCAAGAAGTAATACATGTCCACGGCCTGAACCATACGATTGAAATAAGGCATGTAGCCCTTGGCCGCCTCGATCTGGTACCAACCAGCCTTGCCAGCAACCCAAAGCTGAACGCTGCGGTCCTCTGCCTGTCCGTATGCATAATGTGTGACGTCGTCGATGAGGATTCGTTTTGTGAGGAGGTCGGGGTCGAGAGCTTTAAATGGAAGGTGAGCTGACAGCTGACGTGTAACGATAAGCGTCACAAGCTCAAGCAAGGAGTTGTACGCACCTAGGTGGACCTGATTCGGTTTAAGCTCCAAGCAACCAATTACTTGCACTGGGTTCTGTTCTGTCACTTCAAGCAGGTTTGCGTAAAGCATCTTGCCTGGCCGCAACACCTTCACGTCCTTCAGAGTAAACTCCCACCAATCATTCTCATCGGAGATGAAGGGATCGGTAGGAGGTAGGACGGTTTCTTCGCGGGCCGTCATGTTGGAGGTTGTGGCATGGCGACTCAATGAGAAGATATGGAAAAGGGCAAGAGATAGAAAAAGAGAAGGGTGTAAAGAAGAAGTAAGTTGAATGAGTTGGAAGCTCGCATCAACAACATTGTTCTTCGAGGCCCGGTAATTTACATGATACGTTATCGGTACGCGATAGGCCGCATCCAAAATTACGCATTCCTAATTAATTACAGAGCCTCTTTTTCTTCGCAACCCGTCACCTCTGCTTAAGTTTTTTTTTAGCGACAGATGGGATTTCCACGAGGTTTGAGACTCTTCCGCAAAACAATGTCTGGCGATAAAATCTTCGAGGGCGTTTTCGGTATGTCGCAAATCTGCTTCAAGTTCATTTCTCAATTCCTCCCTGACTGAATCCATAGCCGTTCACAAGCCAACAGGCGTTACCTCCGCCGATGTGGTTCGCACTCTTCAAAAACATTTCAATCCCTCCAAAACATTTGCACCATGGCTGTCAGATGAGGCTGCCCGTCGAGATCGAGAGAACCCTAGCCAAAAACGGCGGCGCCGCACCAAGAAGCTAGAGGTCAAAATCGGTCATGGTGGAACATTAGACCCGCTGGCAACAGGCGTCCTCATCGCCGGCGTCGGTAAAGGTACAAAGTCACTTTCCGACTTCCTAGCATGTACCAAGAGCTACGAGGCGATCATTCTCTTCGGCGCAGAGACAGATACCTACGACCGACTTGGAAAGATCGTACGCCGGGATCCCTACGAGCATGTTACACGCGAGGCTGTTGAGAAGGCCCTGGATCAATTCCGCGGAAAGATCATGCAGCGTCCTCCTATCTTCTCTGCATTACGAGTCGATGGCAAGAAGTTGTACGAGTACGCGCGCGAGGGTAAGATGCCCCCAATTGAGATCAAGAGTCGACCCGTTGAGACGATCAACATCGAGATTATGGAATGGTACGAGCCCGGCACCCACGACTACAAGTGGCCCGATGTTGAGATGGTCGGTGATGAAAAGATCGTTGCAGAGAAGCTTCTCGCGAAGGAAGCGGAAGGTATTAAGGAGGATGCCACGGAAGGCGCCATTGAAGAATCAGAGGCGTCTTCCAAGCGCAAGACGCCTGCAGAATCAGTTCAGGAAGAGAATCAAGACTCTAGCAAGAAGCAGAAGATCACAGAGAGTGGTGAAGCCAGAGAGGTGGCAACTGAAGCTGTCGCGGAGCCTGCAACTTCGGAGGTTCCCACGGAGTCTCCCACAGAGGTTACAGAGCTCTCGCAAACAAAACCCCAGCCCCCTGCTATCAAGATCAAGATGACTGTGACATCGGGATTTTACGTCCGCTCTTTGGCCCACGATTTGGGTAAGGCTGTCGGCAGCTCCGCCCTAATGAGTGAGCTTGTTCGAAGCCGTCAAGGCGAGTATGAACTTCAGCCTGAGCGAGTCCTTGAATATAAGGACCTGGAGGCTGGTGAGGATGTCTGGGGCCCCAAAGTGCAGAAATTCCTTGAGGAATGGGAGCGCAAGAGAGTCGAGGCATTGAAAGGAGGCTCCAAGTAGTGCACGATTAAAACAGACCAGAATGGTTTTCATTCGCAGTCAGAGTATATAAACAAAAATTAAACTACATGAAGAGATCAGGTCGCAACCCTAGAGTACTTCCTCTGCGCTCATAGTCAGGCTCACTGAGTCAATTTCAGTCTAGGTTCAGACTCAGCTACTCAGTGACAATCACATGACTGATTAGTAGTCTATGTGGTCCGAGTCTTGAAGCCTTCTTCAATGATTAATCGCTGTATTATTACCCATATACTGTTGATCCATCTTATATATTCACTCTTTGTATCACTTTTATCAAAATACAATTTCTTTTTTGGTTTAGGAATACAAGCCGGTGACAATTAGTCATATCTCTCTGGTACCAAAGGCACTTATTTAGTTATAGATCTTAATTATCGGTATTAAACTATATAGGGCATATAAGTGAAATGGAATCAAGAGTAAGAAAATTTATGATCCTGAGAGGAAGGAATAAGATCAGTACCAGGGTTCAGAAAATGTAAAGGCAAGATTTGTGAAGTATCAACGGCCAAAGCTGCACATCTATAAAAACCACTAACAATGGTGAACGACATAGCTATAGAAATATCTTGAAATCTATCATACTGACTATGCTGGAAAGATTCTGGAATCTTTTCAAGGCTCGGCCGTAGAGGCCGGGGTGCTAATAAAGGTGCATAGACTATGCCGTGTGTAGAGTATAGCTAAGAAAAAAAAAAAAGTACATCCAACAGTCAGGATTCGCATGTGGTCACCCAACATACTACTAACTGACCGGCGTGTGGCTTAAACGCGGAAAATAGTCGGGTGGGTGTCGCCTGGGTGAGCAAGGTGAGTGCACAATAAACAGGGTGAGAATCGGGGGAGCCAGGGTGAGATTGGGGTGAGACCAAGCTAATGCATGACTACTGTACTTGTCGGTAAACTCGGTGACGTGTCCTACTTTCCTGCAATTACATTTAATGATAATGTATTGAAGAAGTTGTAAGAGGTGTGTTCAGTCTATGTAAACTGAATCGATCTAAATGTTCCTCCGCTGCCCCACTTGGGGCTGCATATGCTGTGGGCAACATCATCGGCCCCCAGACCTTTGTTGCGGACCAGGCCCCCCAATACACAGGTGCTATTGTGGCCATTAGAGGTCGGCACGGATACATATCCGTAAGATTTTGGATTATTCGTATCCGTAACCGTAGTCGAGAGCTTCTATCCGTAACCGTAACCGTAGAAATTCTACGGTTACGGATACGGATTACGGATATCCGTGATATTATGCCACCGCCTAAATAAATCATACAATACTACGATAGAAACTTATCATCCGAAGTCCCTAATTTGATATCTAAATAATTATTCATTCATTGATAGAATGAGTCTCCTACCACGCCCTAAACGCGCTCCACGACAGGATTACCTTGTTCTAAATGATGGTAGTGATGAGGAAGCTGATCCTAGTGATCGTATCAAAAAGCAACCACGTTATCACTCCCCATTAGATGAAGATGAAGATGAAGATGAATCTATCTCTCCGAATGATTAAGCGAGTCAACTCCCTGAAACAACCTCTTCTATAGTGTCTACTCCTTTAGACTCTTCTTTGCCCAAGACACCAAAATCCAAAATCCAAGCCCTTTGGAGTCAATTTACAATCCGCAATCTTCCAGGGAAGTTCTGGCATCCTAAACGGGGTAAAGGGCCGTTACAGGACCGAGAGATTGTATGTATTCATTGTGGAGAATGGAAGATCTTGGATTCCCAGAGAGATACATCAACTTCTAATATGAAAACGCATCTGATGAAAAAACATGGATCAATGATATCATCAACAACTCAGCAAGCATCTATTGTTTCTATGTTTCGGACAAAAACTAGTCAATCTATGTTAGAGGCATTAGAGGAGAATTTGATTCGATGGATAGTCTTGGAGAATATCCCTTTCACTGCTCTTCAGTCTACAGCATTCCAGCAAATCTTCAGGGTAAGCTCTCTCTCCCTCTCTCTCTCTTTGATTATCTAAACTCACTTAAGATAGGTCTTGATAGCTGTTGCGACAGCCGAGAAACAAGGCCATCAACAGACGGAAAGTATTTCGGCCGAAAAAGCTTCTGCCGAGACAGCGACTCCGGAACTGGATTAGTATATCACGGCATCCTTGAACGATATGCATTCATTGCAAACGACACCCTTGAGCGATGCGCATTCGCGACAGTAATGTCCCGTCTTCACCGTCTCTTCTGTCTCGGACGAATGTTGACATTCGTCCAGAGCAGAGGGGCGCCCATATACTATAAGTAGCTAGTTCTTTCATCAATGAAAAAGCAGACTTCACAACAACCACAATATTCAGTACTGTAGAGACCACTACACTTGGTGGTTTGTCTACGGTGTTGAGTAGTGGTTTGTTGAAGCTCACCAACTCCTTTCTACTGCAGTAAACTCCAATTCCCTTTTACTGCAGTAAGGACTCGAGCACCGTTCTCAGTTATCGGCGACTAGCTAGCTACGCTCGCTAAGCGAGCGACAGTTTCCTTCCACGAAGTATAGCAGTAACTTGACAGTTATTAGTTACTTCAACTTAGATTACTAGTTACATTTATCACTACTAATTAACTGCCATCGGCTTACGATACTCTACTCCATCATCCTAAAAAAACAATTTAAACCCCGCTCTAGCTCATTGATACTAAGTGATAGTGCACGATATATTCGGCTGCTCTCGAGAAAGCAGCTAAAGATATTGGACTCGTTGTTGCAAAGTAGGCAACTGATACAGCTTTAATCTCGAAGCTCTCCATCTCCTTCTGATGGTTCCCCATTGCCTATCACTCATAACCCATCAGTTCTCTCAATTAGCTAACTGAAGGATCCGACTAAAATCTCCTGGATATCCAAACTTTATTTGTTGGTTTTGTTGGTGTTTGGTGGTAATCCCTTTTTGACGTTATGGAGAGTACCAGGCATTAGAGAGGAATCAGTCTCAAGTGGTTTTAGGCATGGTTGGAGATTGTTGGTATGAGATATCGGGTTATTGGATCTTATTGGTCCAATCACTCTGTCTCCCTATTGGTTTGGTAATATTAACAAATGGGGCATTCTATTTCAGGAACTATCAGGGGTCTGATCATCATCGTTCGGGGTACAACTACCTATATATTTCCTTCTTACCGCCAACATCTACCAGTTTTTCTACACAGATAACCAGAATGGCCACATAGATAATCAGAATGGCCACATAGATAATCGGAATAGCCACATACTAATATAAACTAAACAAAATTGGGATTGACATATGTAGCCTATTGGGTCACATGATTAAGAAGGTGGGTCCTTATGGCCCGCTTTCCTGTCCAGCGAACTTGACATCACCACCCACCAATCTCAAGAATATCGAAATGAACGAGCCAGCGAGGGTATCGCTTGCCCGGCGCTTGCCGTTTCTAACACTAGAATATGGTACGCAAAATGCCTCTATATCAGGAATCAAATTCAATCTTGATAACTTGACCGAATGGAACACTTTCTCACGTGACATCCACAACGCGCTCCAGACGGTTGACCTCGATGTGATGGTACCAGTCGATGTTAAGACCGATAAATACATCATCGGAAGCGAACTTGGACTTACTGGGCGTTTCACCAAACACGTGTGTGACCCCGTGGTAAATGCTCTGATCGCGGTAAGAGTACCGCTTCGCTTTGCAGATCGGCAGGCAATTCCTCCCCCGGCAACTATGATTGCAGACATCGTCCTGTCCAAACGCGATGTCACGCCCCCGTCTGTTATCATGGTGATCGAATTGAAAACGTTATGGACATTCGATCTAGACGCGTGTATCACTAGCCCCCTCGACCAGATGCTGCTCACACATATTGAACCACACATTGGTAATTATTCTATTACTACCTATTGATTCTGGATAATTTACTAATGTAATATATATTAAGGCCAGCTTGTCGCCCAAATGCGTGAGAGCTCCGCCATATATGGTGTATTATCGACCTACCAAGCGACCGTATTTTTGAGAAGGGACTCGGATACGAAGTTTTCGATCAGCCAGCCGGCTCTCCGGCATCGAGCGGGCAGTCCAGCAATGCCATCCGTTAAGCAATGTGTTATGGGTCTGGCACTACTGGCTAATTCAACAGCCCCATACGTCGAAGCCCCTGGATTTCGTGGGCAAGAGGTATATTCGAAAGTATTATAAATTAGAGGCTTACTAACTTGATCGTTAATCAACAGCTTCTCTTAACAAATTACATTGTGTCATCACGTCAATCTCCGTATCGGCTTACTGATGCTGGTCCTGTGAACCGCGGGTCCGAAAGCGCTAATCCACCCCGATCCTTGCTAATTGGCCATAGCACAATCGGCCATGGCACCATTCTTTTTGGGAATAATTGTAACAGGTTGAATCCTGGTGAACTATCACGTGGTTGTACCACGTGACCCACCAACCGCATACCTCACGATTCCACCCCGAATTGTTCACGTTCTTCAAGGATTTTGTAAATAGCATGTGCCTAGCTAGTTCTGAATTCAAGATTAGCTTTAGCCCTTCACAGGCTAAAGCTGATCTTAGATTCAGAACTAGCTAGGCACATGCTATTTACAAAATCCTTGAAGAACGTGAACAATTCGGGGTGGAATCGTGAGGTATGCGGTTTGTCAAATGGTAGTATTACTAACCAGTAGGTTGGAATCGATTAGGCGAATGAGAAGCAGTATATTGAAATGAAATGTATGTGTGTAATACTAGGCCATTCCAAAGCTGACTAAAACGCACTAAACTGTAAATGGAATCGGGCCTTTGACATAATGCGGTAAGTGTAGCACACTTGGCGGCAATCTTTGGAAGATCTTCAAAATCAGATATCTATCAAATTTTCAAAATTGACCTCCGGATACAAAGTATGCCAAAGCAAATGAAGGGCTACACCAAGGATTTAGATATTTTTTTGGTCTATAAGGTGAAAAATTCTAGGGCAGGGGCAGGGGTGCTAAGCTCACCTGGTGCTCACCCATATCACCCTCACCGTAAGGCACCCTCACCGTAAGGGGAGTTCTATCGCTGCTTTAGGGTGAGCTAGGTGCGAAGGGCTTTTGGACTATTTTCCGCGTTCCATATGTGGCTTAAGTACGGCTGAGCGGACGGGAAGCCCTGTTCTCCGCACCCTGTGGTCGTATGTGCTATGCTTATAGATACTTGATTTTATATAGAAGCTAACTAGCGAATGCCGTGGTCACCATCTACCAACTGACCGGCCTGTGGCTCATCCACGGCGGATAGTTGGGTGGGTGTCGCCTGGGTAGCGCCTGGGTGAGCAATAGGCAATAGGTGAGTTCCGCTTTAGCATCGCGCGGGGGTGAGAAAAGTACACTATAAACGGGTGAGCCAGGGTGAGATTGGGTTGGCAACTACTGCAGTAATCCTTGTATCTTAAAAGACTATTACTAATACTAATTAGATATTATTATCCTAAAACACTATTACGCCTCGTATGATCCATGCGTCAGATATTTCACAGCTCAGAACTTGTCATCTACATCATGGCGCCGATATCAATGATCCATGGTAGGTCAGTAAACATCAACAATCCGACCAGTACGGCCGATTACTTCGCCGCACAATGGGTGAACCCAGGGGACATATTTTCTATTCTGCTACTTCTTGGCCCTGAAGTCATCCAACAAGCAGTGGCACAGCTTGCGGGACGTCAGATCACACCGGTGGCATTTTCGTTCGGCTGGGTCGCCTATGCAATAAAGGCTCTACTTTCAGCTGTTGGCGGTAATTCACTCGCTATATCAAAACAAGCTTCTTTTCTAATTTTAACAGATGGAAAGTTGATGCCACCGATAGAGAACACAAGCATGTTGATTATCGCTGCTGAAAGTGGCCATAGCCGGACAACGACCTCATGGGTTCTTGGCAGACTACTTCGAGATACAAGTGATAGACTGGATGAAGAGATGAGTGGTGAAGCTCCTCACCCAAGGACAGGGAGCTGGGATACCTGGACTCCGTCTTTCTGGAGATCCACGTTGGGATTGGAGTCAAAAGTCAAACAACCTTCGAAACCATGGGAAGCGCTTCGAATAGCAGTCTATGAGGTTTTAGATGACGAAAACGTTGAGCATGGGTTGCCTGAGAGAGACTGTATTTGGCTTTCAGGCTTTGTGGTGATTCTCGCTCAATTAATCATTGCAATAATTCCGTGGATAGTCAATAAAGAGTGGGGAACCTTCATGGTGACTTGCTATGGCAACATTCTTGCCCTGTCAGAAGGTTCACTGCCTCAGTGGAGGCGTGAGAAATGGGCTTGTCCACGGAAAGGTAGCCCGACTATCATACTCACCGAAGGAAACGGCAGCCGCTTTGCTATGGTTATTCTAGGTAAAAAGAATGTTGGTTTGAGTCTCGAGATTTTAGCTCGCGGGACCAGAACTGCACCGGCGTCTCTATTTACGAGGCTGGCTACATCATTCTTCGCCTTGAATTGGATTATTCTTCTAATACTAGCGACTGGCTTAAAGATAGATACCTGGTGTGAGTTTTTTCCTTCATTTCAGGGTCTAGACGTTAACACTAAAGAACAGATATTCTTGCAATTGGAGCACTTGGTAGTATCCATAATATTACTTGCGCCGCACGACCACGAAGCCCAGGTGCTCTTGGCATTCATATTCGAGAAACTGGAAAGATGATATGCGGAAGTCGTGTAGCAGATGCTTTGAAAACTGCAGAGGAGCTCTATCCCGGAGTTGGACTATCTCTTGTCCCTGTATTCTTCCCAGGGTCAATGCGCATTCATGAGGCTGAGTTTGACTTTTGGAGGACAGCTCAGGATCAGGTCATGGCTCCCAATCGATGGGGCACACGTATCGATAGCCTGCCTCCTCTTATATCTGTCAAATGTGGCTCAACGGGATCTGGGAAATAGAGCTGTCAACGATACAAGTGACTAACTTGTTCCGGATCTGAAGTAAGTACACTATTCATGATTGTGGATTCATAAAAAAAGGCCGGGCTGTGACCTCGGGAGTAAGATTGATATCATTTGAAGTTCAGCTAGTATATTTACCCTATATGGCTCCTATAATATGTATCAAGCTAAACTAGATACCTTAGTGACTTATAGTTACTACTGTTGGAGCCTAAGGCTCCAGGGTGTACATTTTCAGGTCTTGTTTGTAGCCATGATTAAGACTAATAGTATCTGACGATGAAAGAATAGCTTCAGCTCTCTTTCTCCTCTTTATACAACATTATACACTCATCTGCCTACTTAAAATACCTAGTGTTTCGGGCCAACAGTATCAGCTTCTGGCAATTACTTCACCTAATTGACTTGTATCCAGTGAAATCTACGATACCTCCAGAGGTCCCTAATTGGTCGCTTTGTTTTATCCCTGCTTTGTGGTTGATGGTAAGTGGCTGTGCCCAGTCACAAGGCGGTCCAAGCCATGCTGTGTAACTTTGGATGTGGGCAAAGTTGGGCAGCCAATGCCTAACCTGCAAACTTCCTTTGAGTCCAGCCTATCTAATGGATGGCAGTGCAGATTAATAGGCTGCAATTAACCCTCACTTCTCCACTATAGGAGAAATGAACGGTAATGTTTGAAAGGAGACTGCAAGCACTTTCTATCATACGATCACGCTAAAATAGTCGTTTAGGAGGTGTATGGCGCCGCTCAGTCCCAGTTACGTCCCCCTTTGCAGCTGATGCTAGGCACCTGAATTTATATATTATAGTGCACTTGGCTCTTCAGGCTTTTGTTTCTGCTTTTTCTCTAGATTTTGGCAGGATTCAGTACACCATTATTAGTTCAAAGATTTCACATCATGGACTTTGTGCCACAGCCCAACAATTCAAAACCAGACCAGGTGGACGTTCCTCTCCTAGATGGTATGCTGTACAAGATGCCACAGCCCGGAGATCTTGAGAACTATCTCTTAGAGGCCGAGGACCCAGAAGCCGAGAGAGGAGGTTCACTGTCCTTCATCCGCGACCGAAATTGCCTTTTATATTCAGTCGCGGTTTTTCTTCGGGCTATTGGCCGAATATCGAGACGAATGTATTAAAGTCGAGGATTTCGTAAAGGAAATCAAAGGCTGCCGGTTCGTCTGTCTTGATATGGTCGCTAATAGCATTTTTGGTGAATATGAACGATACGACCTGCACCATATTCCCACGCTTAAAAAAGTCTTATATCGCACGAGGTTACAAGTTTTGCGACTTGAGAGCCTTCCCAATGGAAACTGCAGCCCTGTGCCAGAGGTCGCCTTGTCTACACTGGTTCTATGCGATGCTTTATTGGCTCTGATTTTGGATGAAGCCGAAAGATTTATGCACCCCAGAAATACGGGAAGGGAATTGATTTACAACAATCCTTTACAGCGCCCCTATCGCCATATGAAGTGGCAATGGGTCGCCTCATTGGAAAATGTGAACAAGTCAAACATAACGGATGGGGTACAGGGCTCCCTACTCCTCATCATCGAACGTCTTATCAGCAACAAGTGGTGTCCTTCGACTATCCAGGCCACTGCGAGAAGTGCAGGGTATTTGACCCTCTACTACATGTCCCAGATAAAGCATACTCGTTTTCCCGAGCTTAATCATAGAAACTGCACTGGTTTAATATGTATGGCGGCTCGGGAAATTGGGAAGTCTCTACAAGCTCCTACGCAAGGCAGTAGTCCACAAACCTCTTCTCAATGCAGCAATCCGATACAATCTTGTACGCCGGTTCCAAACAAAGACAAATTAGGATTTGATCCGCGACACACTAGCAAGAACTGCAGTTGCTCTAAGTGGGATATTACAATTCAACGTGTAATAGACATCCTTAAGGGTGGCAAAATTCCGCTGGTCAAATTCGAGAAAAATGAACGTGGTGGCTGTAAGAGTTGGGAAGTTGTTTCCGCAAGAGTGGATAGCAGATACGTTGCTGTCTCTCACGTCTGGTCAGATGGCCTAGGAAACACTGACGACAACAGCATCTGGAAATGCCAGTTGGATATGATTGTGGAAAGCATTTCCAATCTTCCGAATCATCGTGGAGAGACTATGTCACATCTGGCTTTTAATAGACGGGAAACCTTGTTGCCATGGAGTATACCAGGTATTTACTCCAGGAACGAGCCTTATGATCTATTCTGGCTGGATATTCTCTGTATTCCAACTAAGAGTGCGCTTGATCGGTCTAATTGTGTTGACGACCCAAAAACTTTTCGGACTGCCACAATCAGCCAAATCTCGGCCGTCTTCGCAGGTGCGATGCAAGTCATGATACTGGATAGAGAAATGCAGCGTCTAAGGCGTGACACGTCTCAGATGCCAGAGATTCTAGCGCTATTTCAAGGTAGCAACTGGGCAAGTAGAGCTTGGACTTATAAAGAGGGTCAAGGCTCACTATGCTACGTGAAACTTCAGAATGGATTCTTCAATCCTCGAGATATAATCATCGATTCAAGAGATTGGACCCATTTTATCCGTCGAGATCGACATACTCTGCAGCAAATAATATCTGCCTCAGTAATTGATCCTTATTCAGAGACAACATTTTCGGGGATGATTGAGCGATGGCTCTGCCACGACTTACAGCGCCTGCTTCACCAATCCTGGTTCTTTCCGCTAGACTGGGATGATTTGCCGAAAACTTCTGTCTGGTCTTCAATCCAGAGGAACATATATCAGCTATTCAACAAGGCAGATCCTCATCCACCGACTTTCTTCGAAAGCTCAAAGCCTTTTATATCGGTCTGGAATGAGTTACTTCGGAGATCATGCTCAAAAAATGAAGACCGGATACTTATACTTGCAATGTCTTTGCAGATGTCGCCAGATGACGTTCTCAAGATTCACCCTAATCAGCAATTGAAGGCTATACTTTGGAGCTTTTCTGATGTTCCGTTGTCTCTACTCTTCTCTCCCGGACCAGATGAATGGATCCAAAAAAGTGCCAAAGACTTTGAAAATGGTCCCACCTATCCTTTAAACCCGAAATTTCGTGGTAAATTCTCCCCCAGTAAAGATCAAATAACCTTTGAGTTTCCCATGGGGCAGCAGAGCCCGCTTATGATGGTGATTCCACCTATCCAGCAAGATACACGCTGGCTAAGGGTGGTTCATAAAGGAGAGGTATGGATTATTCGCACCCATCTTGCTTCATCTTATAAGATGAGTGGACAAGCTATGTTAATTATTGATACTCATACTATCACGTGGGAGAATGATGAGCCGGCATCGGAGGTTCCGAAGTTGGATGGTAAATGGTTTACAGGATGTTGCCTTGAAGTCACCAAAGAAGAGCCCAGTCTTCGGCGTCAGCTCTTCGGCAACCAGCGCCCAAAGAAGATTTATGCAACGTATTATTCTTCTATCTCAGTGTTGGAACCCAAAAAAGTCTATGATGGAAAAATAAGCGAATTTTGCTCCCGCTTATCTGTGGTAGACACCAAGGCCACAGATATCAATAGCAACATGGATTTGGATGGGTCAGCACATATAACCTTAAGTTGCAGTAGGAGATCAACCCCAGAGACATGTTTCTTTCGTTATATTAACAGTATCTTAGAGCCCCCGACTTCCAGTATTACATCTATCAATCGACAGCATTTACTAAGGAGAGAAGAGTTATTGGGGTTTCGAGATGCATTCACGGTTATCCCTTCTGTTTTTCATCTCTTACTATGCCTCGCTAGGTTAGGGTTGTTTAACAATTTGATTGGTGAAGATGTTTCTCATGTGTCACGGGCGGCAGCAGGGATTTTGGCATTTTCTGACATTATGACTTCGCTTCTCCTTATCGTTATATGGTTTGGAGGCTTTCCTATTGGCGACTGGGGTCTTCGTCTATATACAAGACTATTCCTCCAAAAGGAAAAGAGCACCAAAAGCATGAAGCCTAATTACATGCACGAGTCTAGTGGATTCTTATCGACTTTTCTCGGGTTTGTTTGCAGTTGTTTTATCTTTCCAATCTGCGAAGTGCTATTTCTCATCGGCTGGAAAGCAAAGTATACCGACTGGAAAACAATCGATGGGGCATTTTTTGGAGTTGCAGCTTCTCAAATCCTATTGTTTCCCTTGACCATGTGGGCTCACTTGCGCTGGGCATATCTGACACGCCAAGTTTGGCTTATGAGTTATTCTAAAAATCTGGGTGAATTCCTTAACAGTGATAAAAAAGAGAATACCTGTGATGAAAAAGAGAATCAGCAAATACGCGAGATCTGGCAAGGAGCTTTGAGGGGAGAACGGATTGCTACTTTGAAACTCATGTGGAATTTTGATTTTATAAATAAGAAGCTGGAAATGCCATTCATATAGACGGCATGAATTTCATGGCGCTATTTTCGTCCTTTTTGGCTAGCGATTCCCGGTAACTACAACCGTATAGATAAGTGCGTGGAAATTTTCAAATTCCATGAAAGAATAAAATAAATGTAGCTGAGAAGGTCTGTCTATAATTTGCACCAAATAAATCGTACTAAAAGTCCAAAAAAAACATACAACAGTCAGGATTCGCATGTGGTCACCCACCATACTACTAACTGACCGGCGTGTGGCTTAAACGCGGAAAATAGTCGGGTGGGTGTCGCCCGGGTGAGCAATGGGTGAGCGCTGCTTTAGCGTCGCGCGACCGGGGGTGAGCAAGGTGAGTGCACAGTAAACAGGGTGAGCTAGGGTGAGCTAGGGTGACATTGGGGTGAGCATCAGGGTGAGACCAAGCTAATGCCTGACTACTGTACTAATCCTTGAATATTTTAAGACTATTGGATAGGGTAATTCCTCCTGAAACAGAGCTACCTTCGTATCTGCACATAGCCACATAGTAAAGCTAGCTAATGCATGATTACTGCACATTTTGTTGGATTCTGAAATACCATTGGGTAGTGTTGGAAAAAAGAAAGGATTTCCCCATTTTCGACTGCAACAAAGTCTCTGCCGTGTGTGACCGCTTTTACCCGCTTCTGTCTGATCAACTACCGCATCTGGAATTACATTATTTGGAATCGCCAGGCAGGTGGATCAACAGTAATCAATGCTAACAGACGGACAGGAGACGAAGACGTAGCTTGAAGAGCTACGTTTGAGCTAGGCAGAATTCTATCAACATGCGGTGAAGGCGGTGAGAGAGGTGAGGCTAGATTGGTCAATACTTGCGGTCAATTCTGTTAGCCGCTAGTATTGACCAATTAGGTTTGAGGTCACGTGGGGATTGGCACGTGGAACTTGCACCGTGCCAGAGGGCACCGTAACATATATCACGGTTTACTAAAAGCAATTATAAGTGATCGCGGCCCATAATTTAAAGGAGGATTCTGGCGAATCGTTTATGAAAAGCTAAAGATTCAACGCTAACTATTAATAGCATTCCACCTATAGACTAACGGAGCCATAGAACGTGCGAATTAAGAGGTCGTGTGAAGGGCTAAAGCTAATATTAGATTCAAAACTAGCTAGGCACATGCTGTTTACAAAATTCTTAAAGGACGTGGACGATTCGGGGTGGAATCATGAGGTACCCGTGTCAGCTGAACACCCGTAAACGGAAGAGTTTACGGGTGTTCAGCTGACACGGCTATCACTCGATTCAACATCGACTCACTTACGTTTCTTTAAGGATTTTGTACACAGCATGTGCCTAGCTAGTTCTGAATCTCAAATCAGTTTTAGCCCTTCATAGTTGCCATGGTAATAGGATTATCTATATTATGGTATTACCGCAAGCGAAGAGCGAATAAGATAAATAATGTAGATAATAAAATCCCTGAAATCAGACTAAGCATATTGCCAGGGAAATAGCTATCAGAATCAAAACCCCTCCCTGTTGAAGCAGATAGCACCGCTCTTCACGAACTAGACAGTAGGTCTATACTTAAATCGCTATCTTTAGCTATTCGTACGCAGGATTCTGGTGTTTACGGGATGAGTGATGATCCTACCGTCGACCTCTAGGATAGATTTTTTTTTTGCTGATATAATATAATTCTCAGCAAAGAGCTTTGGAGCTTTACGTGGCAGAAACACTATGGTGGTAGTACTATAATAATGATACCAGCATTAAAAATATGCCCTTCATCTCTCTTCTTAGGCACCCGAAATTGATTTCCATGTACTATATCCATTTATTTATCAAACTTCTAGATAATTCAAAGGAGGCAAGATGTGCTCTTGTAAATCGTCAGGAATTTCTTCGGTGTAAATTATTGCAATTACCAGATGGGAATGCGGTGGATAGAGTGCAACTGGTTTTGACAGCGAAGTAAGCGGGACAATGGAATGCCAAAATGAGTCAGATCTTGATGATTCATCCTGATTTAGCTAAAAATCGAAGTTTGGCGTCTTGATCGAGAGGCTGCGACTGCGGAAGGGCCCACTAAAGAAGAGTTCATCCGACTTGATGGAACGAAACTAGATATAGAGGATGAAGATAGAAGATATTGGTGAGAAATCCTTTCAATATGGCTTGAAGACTCCAAGGTCGGACTCGCAGCATGGTGAGCTGTGAAATATTGAGAGTCGGTCAAACTCATTGATGAAACTCTTTACATGAAAGAGGAGGCCCCATATATAGCCAAAGTCTCTCTTGCTTTGGATGATGAGGATATCGTCAACACTGAACTAGCAGTTATAGTAGCTGCCGAAGACGAAGGAATAGATCTATGTTTGGTCAATGAAGCAGCTCCACTGGAGCTCTTCATAACGTGAAAGCTGCTCGGGCTAATTTCGTCAGAGACCGAGTACTGAGTAAAAAGCGACCATGTATCTCCAGAAGTTTCACTTGATGATTCAGTATCATTTCCAATAAACTCAAGAAAACCATTGTCTTTAGTTGTACAGCCCGAGACATAGTCAACCTTCATGTGGCATCCATTCGAAAATTCGACTTGGCCATAGATCTTACAGTCACCTAAATCCTCATCGAAGATATGGTTAAATGCGTTACTCATGTCAGCTAAACCATCAATATAGTAGTTGAAGCTTTTTTCGCTTACGCTTACATCGTTATACTCAATAACTGGCAGCCTATACCTTTAACAAAAACTCCACACCTAAACCCAGCATTCTTGCCATCAATATAGCACTCTCTAGTTCTATTTTCATCAGTAGAAAGAGTTCTGTTATTTTTAAAACCTATATGTTAGTTCTAATACGTGCTAATCTATAAGAGTGATAGATTCAGGGCTAGGTATTCATACCCGTATATATCATCACCCCTAATATAGCTCTTAGCGACTTCATAGAATGAATATAAGTGGGAAAATATCTTACACCGCGAAGATCCTTTATAAGAGTATGTTACTTCCTCTAGGCATAGGTTATCTAGCGATGTTTCTGATGGCCCTGTAGATGTGGAAGTCTTAGAAGATGTTGTGGAAGTTTTAGATGTTGTGGATGTTGTCGACGAGGTTGTGGTTGAAGCATCGGCGGAGGAATATAATGCATCCATAGAGGAAAAGTATACATCGATCTTAGTTGCAATAGATGCAAAATAAGCAGAATCTGTTTTATAAGCATAAGCAACGAATGGAGTGGTCGTCATTATGATTTCATCAGTCAAAGTGCTAGTGATGGTTGTTGCTTCGGCATAGCAGGCAGTAATTGTGCCACAAGATATGGATGTAGCCATAGTATATGTTGAAACTGAAGTCTCCATCTAGCTACTAATGAACTCGGTATAGATATCAGCCTCTTCCGATTCATAGTCTATATCTTCGGTTTCACAGCCATCCCCCTTATAGATTCCATCATTGCAATTGGGACCAGAGCAGGATACTTTATGGCAGCCGTAAGAAGAACATTTTCTAGTTGAACGGATACAGCCAAGGCCGATATATCCTAATGAAATATAATCTAGTCCAAAGCATATACCTGATCCATTATAGTCACTACCAGAGCAGCCGACTGTTTAGCAGGGTGTAGATGTACAACTTCCCTTACTACATCCATCTCCTATGCAACCAGTCTGTTCGCAATCACTACCGAGACATTCACCACTTGTTGAATCATAATCAGAACCTATGCATCTAAAGCTAACATAAAGTAAGCCATTATAGCTGTCATTCTTATAGTCTGGACCCGCATACTTCTCATGTGATGGTAGATCTAGATCAGAAGGATCATTAAATCCACTAGAGACTAGGCTATCGGTATAGTCATCCTCACAAGGTGTATCACAGAAGATAGTATATTTAGTTCCATATCTAGCTGTATATATGGGACTTGCCGGATCTCCTTGTGTAAAGTATATAGTAGGCCCGACTAGAAAATCGGTCGATAGATATGTCGTGGACCACGGCCATGGAGGTAGGATAAGAGAGCGATTTAAAGTGACTATAGCAGTCGCAAATGGGTTAGTGATAGGAACAGGATTAATGATAAAGCTTAGGAAAAGCACAATAGTTCCATACGTTTAGTTTTATGAGGTGATATTCCAGTTCCACCATAGGATTTTCCCTATCATAATTAGACCCACAATGATAGTAGTGTTCATAACAGTACGAGTGATCGTGGTTATGGTTATCACCACATCATCAATAGTAGCAGTTCCTATTGTTTCCCATGCGAACTTAATGCTAGTAGTAAATAAGCCTAGGTAAAAGGTACTTATAGATCCTAAAGTACTAGGAGGAAGAATCATGTTCATGGGAGCGATGCCCACAATAGTGGAGTTACTGAAAATTTCTTGGCCAACATAGAAGTCACTAGTTCCATCACTTCCACCGTCTATATTTGCACCACTTAGAGAGGTGTTAGATAAGCTTATATTATTCGGGTCCTCTAACGATCCTAGGCCACCGAGATCCAAAGCCCAACCGAAAAGACCCCTAAGACATTTTTCGTTCGCAAAATTAGCTTTTTGCCTCAAAGTCTTAGCATTATCAAATAAGACCCTTGCAAAACATAAGTCAGTAAATCTATTTGATAAATTGGAGAAAAGAGATTAATACCATTGGTCTGACTCCCATATCATCTAGTTCACTGCAGCGCTCTCATCATATTCGATGGTTGGGCTATACTCATCAATAATACGGTTTATCTCGTAGTCCGATAAAATACCACTAGATTCAATATATTCGCCAGGTGCACCTCCACCTGACATATATTCAGATGTGTCGAAAGCACACCCTGGAGTTTTACAACTCGAATCAGCAAGTGTGGAAGAACGACCATAAAACCCAAGTCCTAAAAGCACCTTGCTGGGTTCGATGTCATTCCTCCATAAAAGATCCAGTCCCTCAGAGATTTCTGTCAGATTCGTATAAGGGTTGACTATAGAGGATATATAATTACTCTAACCATCCCATATTCCATGGATATCGTAAGCCATGAAATTAAAGTGATCCACGTACTCTGCCATTAAGACAATATCAAATCCTTTCATGTACCCTACTATCTATTAAAAGTGTACTTGATGTCAAAATAGAGAATCCTATCTCACTCACAGTAAGATGAAGGTAGAGTCGCCGTAATTCCATACGTGCTCCCACATGCCGCCTTCAGCTCTTTCAATAGTGTCACGAAATTTTCAGTGTCTACATCTTTACCATCTGAAATATCATAAAGATAAGAAGTAAGCTCATAGGACAAGCAGTTCCTAGGAAGTGATATACATGCCTCGGTCAGATGCTGTAGGATATTCCTAGTCGATATCAATACCGTCGAAGCCCCATTTTTCCATGAAGCTGATGGCAGAGTTGATAAATTCTTTTCGGGATCCAGGGAAGCTCGCTAGATCAGAGAACACTTTTCCTCCAAAATCCCAGCCTCCCACTGAAATAAACGTCTTGAGAGCTGATTTCTTCTTCTTCAGGGCGACAAATTCTGCCCAATATTGCTCATCATTTGCATATAGACTTTCTATCTCCCAGGTTGAACTGTCAATGCCGGCGAATGCGTAGTAAAGATGCTTTGAGATATTATTATCTATTTTGAAAACCTTCGTGCAAGCTATATCTTACCGTCCAGGGAGTTACGTCAATATTTGATGGAAGAACATTATCGCACGGGTGTTGGTAATTCCAAGCTTCATAATATCCAGCATAAATCGCATCGCTCGAGGTACCAGAGCAAGAGCTGTTTATGTGTCAGGACCCAAAAATACGAAGCCACGGCCTCTTAGATACAAAGCTTTACTTACGGCGAGATCATAGTATCACAGCCACTCTGACATCCAGAGTCGCAGAAATTCTCCGTCGTTCCACAGAAACTTATATAGTTTCAACCAATTATAAGCCTTCATAATTAGAATAATTTGCCAAGGTTTGCCAAGAGTTACCCGTTTCGGTTCTGCGGGTGAGGGCGAGGTCTAGTCATGTGTTCGGAAAATCTTTAGCTTCAAAAGCAGGCCCCGAGCTACCAGCCGTCAGCCTTCCTGCCATGTGTACAACTTTTTAAAGAACATCGACCTGCCTATATTAGCCTATTATTAGGTACTGACCAAATGAATTTTTTGAATTCACATCCCGAGATATCCTATCTCATTTTGAAATTGGTGCGGAGTAAATGTGTTGTCAATTATAAATCATGCCCACTGACTAGAACCTCTAATGAAGTTGAATAACCCAGATCTTAGCACGCTATGTCGGGTTTCAAAATCCTTCTACATGCTGGCTGGGCCGCTCCTCTACCGCTCTATGATATTGCCGGAAGATTCTGACTGGTACCCTCTACGGTGTCTTCTAGAGGATCAGAAAGAATATACCAGGGAGTGGGTGCAGGAACTAACAGTGGAGCGAACAGGATCACTCTTTGCGATGGATAGAGAAAAACAGGTAGAGGAAAGAGTGGAACTTCTTATGAAACTGATTGAGAGTCTGCCAAACCTTCGTGACCTCTAGTAAGATTTATTAAATCATTACCTTAAATCCGACCCTATTAACCGGAATATAGTCTCGATGATACCCATCATTTGGTTCCTCTAACACCTTATTTGATCGAGACTATATATAATCACCAACAAATGCCCAACCTTCATTTAATCTGTGAAAGGGCAACAACGCAGGGGTTCCCTCTTGCATCTTGTGTCCGAACTTTGAGAATATATCTCCCTGAGATGTATCGTGAACTTTGGTGTAGAGAAAGACTAGCTCTCCATGAAATTCTGGCTGCTTTTCCTCGTCTCCAGGATTTATCAGTCTCTTTCCGCCGATATGAAACATATAAGGGGATAGACGAGAGAATTATACCATTTATCTCCTCGGCCAGAACTCTTATACATCCTTTAGAGAGTTTATCTCTAGATAGCTATATAATAAGGGCAGACGAAGTTATCCATTGGAAAAACGGCTTTCCCTGGAGTACATTGAAGTCACTTAGGCTAGGGCCTCGAGACTCGGGGGGATTTTTTGGTGTAATTGGCAGCAGCCCTCTCTCTTTGAAAGAATTCGCAATTTCCACATTCTATAACTAGAGCAATCAACCAAGCCTAGAGCTTGAAGCTTTCTTGTTATCCTTTGATACTCTTGAGATCCTTGACGTTCGGGGATACTCTCGTCCTTCGCTTTCTGTGGTAGCCAATCATCGCGGCTTAAAACACTTGTGTCTACACGAAGTCGAGATTCCGGATGAACCGAAAGATTTGCTTCCGCTACTTCAAGAGATCAAAAAATCAGAACACCTCTTTCTTGACTTAGAGTACTTACAGCTTGATATTGGGCTACAGTATGGTGAGTGGGTAAGTGTTATATAAATCTATAATCCCCGTTAATACTTATCTTTATACTAATCATTATACTATTTAGCCCCGAGATTATATCTCGGTAATTATGGCAAGAGCTATGAACCTTAAATATCTATGTTTCCATATAGAACTTGGGCTTAAGAGCTTCAATCCCTATCCATGCTTCGGACATCGGCTAAGGAGGCGGCTGACTCAGTCAGTTCAAAAATTTGAGGAATGCATTTCTGGGGAGAAATTGCCTTTAAAGCTTCGAGAAATTGAGTTGATAACTGGCGAGGATCGTTTTTTGCCAGAGGGTGTAAGAGATTGGCAGCCAGAACATGATTTTCGTGTTTTGGAATTGGAGCTGAAGAGAAACTATTTGCTTCGACTTCCACTAGCTCAAGATGGATTCCCTCGTTTCGACAAAATATTTGATTTCGGGTTGTATTATGATGATGACAATGAAACATGGTCAGAAGAATTATCAGATGGATCAGATGCAGAGGAGATTTGAAAATCAACGGCGGTCATGTGACCTGGCAAGGTATCAGATGGGGGGAATGGGCAGCCGAAAAACCCAGATTACGTGATGTATATAGTAGGCTTAGCGTCTTAAATTGAAATGTTTACAATCGCGTCTCAGTGCTCATCTCTTCCTATATACGCCTTAAGAAGCGTTCTCTTCAGCGCGATAATTGGGACGAATTTACTACGCTTCTCTCCCAGCCTCAGCCTATTATTCATGACTTTAAATTTGAACTTGATGCTTTACCTATCAAATTTGGCTCTGAGTTTGATAAAGAGGAGATGAGAAAAGCAATGCATAATCTTTCAGATTTGATCTGGCAGGAAGGTGGATTCCGATTCCGCCATACCTCAACTGATTCTCAATATCATCGGTATAGACATCATTGCTCTCAGGATGAAGCCCACACCCGAAGCTATCAATCAAAGGTAGAGGTTGAAAAGCAGATAGATGGCCGCCGTATAGAGCGATTTGCTTGTGGAAGTAAGCTTATTATACAGCCATCCTTACTTGACCGAACCCTCCGTCTTTCTATTCAACATCATTGGCACCCACCTTATAAAGATCTTCAAGTTCCACACGTTATATATAATCTTATTGATTCCCTTGTCTTAACCCATGCTCCTGCAGAGATTTCCCGCCAGGGTAGGGAGCACCCAGAAGGAAAGGAAGTATCAAGGCACCAGGTCTATTATATCTGGCAAAAGGCGAACTCAAAGAACTGGCGACGCCATGATGATCAATTTACAAAGAAATGGCTTCAACATATCAAAGGCTATAGGGCTCAAACCCAGAAGCTAATTGAAGAAGCTAGGACTGTTCGCAATATGCGTACAATGCCTAAGACTTGGCGCAGGCATGAGCATCCCCTAGGGGCATATTTACAGTAGTTAGATGTGGACTTGAAAAAATTGAACTTGATTTTGAATTAGTAATACCATTCAGATTTAAAAGGCTTGGCAAAATATCACATGATCTGGTTTTTTCGGCTGCCCATTCCGCACACTTGAGTATTAGACAAACTCCTGCCTGAATGTTAGCCTTAATGCCTGAATCTATACTGCCTTTCTTCATAATGTTAAGTCCAAATCTCCAAATCTGAACTAAAGATTTCAACTCGACACCACGCCTCTAGTCTAATTCTCTTAATAGTGAAATTATCCGATGCTGAAGCCATAGTCTTAGATAGACCATCGAGAAGAGAATATCTCTTGCTCATTCATTGCTACACAAACCGGAGCATTTCCGCTTCTTTCTAAATTCAAAATCGCCTGAAGAAAATGCTAACCTGACATCCATGGATGCAGAGTCAAGCAAAACCCTGTTCCAACTCCAAGCAATTATACCCTTTCGTGGCAGGCTCCTAGCACATGTGTCTACATAATTGCGCTAGACTGTCATTAAAGGATCCCAGGGGAGAAAATAAGGCCTGTCACAGTATTAACTGAGTTGAATTCCAAGCTCCGATAACGATTTAGATGCATAATGGGATATGCTAGTCTACTCCGTATGGGTTGTCCGTACTAAATGATTTAATACGAGATGCCGAAATCCCGGCTACCATACTTGAACGGCCCACGGGGCAATTACTTAGCTGTAATTAATTTACTAGTCAGTCAACTCAATAGTCATTTATCAATAAACTTGGATTTAATTATAGCTAAATAAATGCCATATTGCCACTTGAAGACTCTTCCCGTTTACGGAGTATTGACTAGGTAAATACATAGGTAACTATGCAATAATTTCAAGTGCCCCTTTTTCAGCTTCGAGTTTGATCGCATATGTTCCCTCTAAGGTTGTTTTTGACAGTATTTACAGGTCCCTCTCTGTCATCCTATATTCCCTTGCTGCACTTTTCATACATATTGCATGGGAGCTTTGAATATGTTACTCCCTACAATAATTGCTTCTTGTCTGCTGTTTCAGGACACAGTATCACAAGTAAACCAAAAAAGATGGTCGAACGGCGATTCTGCTAGTGATTATACGGACCCTGATGTGACCAGTGACTGTGAATATTGGGTAAACGATATTTCCTCAACAGATACTTGTGCGGAGCTTGAGACATACTTTGGAATTACTATCGCGGAGCTTCATGCATGGGTATGTTTTTCCTGATTTCATAGTCCCAAAAGGAGTATTCTAGTCTAATTGGAGTCTGGTCACTAATATAACTATATATTTATCAGAATCCCTCACTGCTGGAGGATTATTGCGAACTAATTAAGGGATGGAGCTATTATGTGGAGGGCCCAGCTGTGACCGCTATAGCTTCTGTCTCTACGAGTACGAGAACAGCTATCCCTATTATCAGTTTTAGTGAAGTGTCGGATGATGTCTCCAGCACGAGTTGGGAATCTGTCACTGCCGCTGCTATTACCATGACTACTACTACTTACAAGACCACTGGTACCCCTACCTCCTCCGGCAAAATCCCCTCTCCCACCTAAAGTGGGTTGATCGCATCTTATGATAAATACTATCATGTGGAAGACGATGATACTTGCTATACTATACAGGATCTTTATCTTGATTTTACGCTCAAAGAATTCTACACATGGAATCCATAAGTTAATTCCTCAAAGCTTATTGATTGATATATAAATTACAACAACTGACCAAATTATCAGTTCTATAAGCACCGGCTATATGGGTCTTGAGCCAGATTACTACGTTTATGTCGGCACAGCACAGGTTACTACCACTACTACTACTACTTCCATGCCCTACGAGCCACGATAGACCGGTATCACATCTAGCTATAAGTTAATTTCTGCTTATATGACTATGATTAAGTATAACGATTATCTAATGTTAAGCGTATGCTAGGTGACGATTATCTTTACATTAAAGAGGGTCTTGATTGCGCAGATATTCTTGAAGAGTATGATATCACGATGGCAGAATTCTATGCTTGGAATCCCGCGGTTGGATCTGATTGTACTATGATGGACTATGGCTACTACGTCTGTGTTGGTGTATCTGGTAATAGTACTTGGCCTCAAGAAGTTTTACGAGAAATATCTGACTCGGATTTCATCAGCATCCAATCAGACTGGCAGTACACAGCCAAGTTCAGTCATTTCGGCCACTACTGCTACTGCTACTACTATTACTACTACTACCTCTACTACTACCTCAACCTCAACTTCAACTACGACCCTTCCTCCGATTACCTCTCTACCTACCTGCGGCCAAACGTGTTTCAATAATATGTTGGCTGAGTACGAGACTCTGGGGTGTAATAGTGCAGACCCATCTTGCCTCTGTGAGAATATTGACTTCTACTATGGTATTTGGGACTGCGTAAATGAGGCCTGTGGAACTGCTGTTGCGAGCACTGTGATTGCTTACGAGAGCGCTTACTATGCTTCAGCCACTTCTACAGTCACTATTCCGACGACCACTTCTCCTTCTATCATCACTACTACATCGACAGGCACTGGATCAGTACCATCACCTGTGCAGACTGGTATTGCAACATATTGTGATAGTTATTATAAGGTCCAAAGTGGGGATACTTGCGACATTATTGAGCAGACATATGATATCAGCGCAGCTGATTTTCTGGCTTGGAACCCGGCTGTTGGCTCTAGCTGTAAAAACTTGGAGTTGAACGTCTATGTCTGTATTGGAATAACAGGTAAAAATTGACTAAGAATAAATATCTCCCTTGTCTTATCAATAGTCCAATACTAATATGGGAGTTATTTTAGTACCAGATCCAGTCCAAACGGGGATCACATCGGACTGCACTATCTACTATGAGGTACAGGGTGGTGATACATGTTACGACGTTGCGCAGGAAAATAGCATTACCCTAGCGGATTTCTACGCTTGGAATCCGGCTGTTGGATCTAGTTATCAATATCTGGATCTGGGTGACTATGTCTGCATTTCTACAAGTTAGCTGTTCCAATTGACGGGATTCGAGTGATCTGATTGGTCATTTGAATACCCGCTCTCATTGGCTCGGATATCATCCACCTATAAATATTGTTAGAAAGAACTTTGACTTAAGTTGCAGCCTTTTGACTTACAGCTTCCAATTTCGTAACGAATAATCGTACTTGCTGATTGTAGCAGGCGCGAGTTTTTTATGGCAAATTTTGTTCTCTTCTTGTTCTTTGGTATCCTGATACGCAGTTGTAAATCCACGTGATGCGGCAAGTGCAGCACGCTTAGCGGCAATCTTTTGAAGATCTTCGAAATCAGACATCTTTCAAATGTTCAAAACTGACGGGATAAAAAGCATGTAAAAGCAAATGAAGAGCCCTACCAAGAATTTATGTATTTTTTGGTCTGTTAGGTGAAAAATTCTGGGGCAGGGGCAGGGGTGCTAAGCTCACCCAGTGCTCACCCATCCTCACCCGAGCTCACCCATATCACCCACCCTCACCCTAAGGAGAGTTCTATCGCTGCTTTAGGGTGCGCGAAGTGCGAAGGGCTTTTGTACTATTTTCCGCGTTTCATAGGTGGCTTAAGTACGGCTGAGCGGACGGGAAGCCCTGTTCTCCACACCCTGTGGTCGTATGTGCTATGCTTATAGATACTTGATTTTATATAGAAGCTAACTAGCGAATGCCGTGGTCACCATCTACCAACTGACCGGCCTGTGGCTCATCCACGGCGGATAGTTGGGTGGGTGTCGCCCGGGTGAGCGCCGGGTGAGACCACTTTCTCCAGATTTCCGTTCCATTCTCAATGAATAGGCCGGAATCTGGATCTTGTACCCAAACTTTCAAGTGCGTCCAAGCACGTCTCAGGTAGCTAATAAGATGGATGCATTCGTCATTAGGTGTCTGTATAGGTATGCATCCAATTTCCCAAAATCGATGATGTCAAATATGACACATAAATTCTGGTTTTTTTGGTTTTTTATCTTATATTAGCAATGAAGAATGGGAGCTCCATGTATAAACGTGTGTATTAAACTCCGATTTGACCAATTCACTAGCGCTAAATGTTACCTCGATTTTGCAGATATGCCGGTCAAGTAATAAAGCTGATTTAATAAATGCAGATCGTTTGGAAGGAAACGGCACGGACCGTCCCCGAGCCTATTGCGCCCAATAGACAGAAAGAGTGGAGATACTATGTAATTCCTTCAGCAGCAGTTTAGCACCATCAGACCTACACACATTTACCCAACTGTAGTTGATGCATCAAGTAAAGAGGTCTCATCATATATAACGACAGTAGGTGCTAATATAGTTATTTAGAGAATTAATATCATAAGGCGCATTTAGTATTTGAATGTACCAGACAGTGTACTAGAGACACAATAAATATAGCACTTTACTAGCGGTATCTCACCGCCTAATATAATTACAAATCTTCACCTTTTCGATTGCATCATTACCATCCATATTCTCCCATCACATCATCAATAAGCTAGATAGTTGATACAAGCCCGTGAAGATGTCTGACCAGCAGCCTGAGGAATCTATTTACACTGATGAGCAGATGAAGCTTTTGGAGAAACAGATGAGAACTTCCCCCACTCGTGAGCAGAACATGCTTATGCAGGAACATATGTTCAGGAGAATGATGTTAGAGCGTGATCCTAATTATGTGCCCGCAAAGCGGCCGACAGATCAGGAATCTCTGGAAAAGGCGACGAAAGAGCCCCTTCGCGACATCATGCGGCGGTTGGAGCGTGCGCCGAAACGACCAATGGGTTCAGAGAGCGACCTCTCTTATATTCAAGGTCAATGTATGCAGAAAATCCGTCAGTTGCAGTATGACAAGGGACATGTGTACCACAAATGCAACAGATGGCAACAATTAGAGCTGGACTCAGAAGGAATGGGGTCCTTCTACTGTGACCTCCCCATCAAAGCCGACAATGACCTTGGCTTCCTCGGCCAAAAGCCTGAATCTTTTCTTCTCTATGAATCAGCTTGTCGAGACGGTTCTCTTTCTACAGTCAAATCTATCATCTCTGGTGGGACTTATAGACCAGTCTTTCTGCACCATGGCCTCACTATCGACCTTAGGAGCGGAGACATAGAGCTCGCCGACTATTTTCTATCTATTGGTGCTCTAGCTCGCAAGACCGCATTGAAAATATCTTTTTGGCGCCATCAGTCCAGCACGTTCCCCTATTTAAACTGATCCTTCAATATGGCTGGAATCCGAATCCTATAAGAGAGTATGATGAACATATACTAAACGATATGATTGATGACCTACCTCTTCTTACCTTATTACTCGATCATGGTGCAGACCCTAATCTAGGTTGGTGTGAACCTGCTAAGCGCAACCGAGTTTCTGGCCCATGTCAAGTCCTTGAGAACACTGCTTCGAAGGGCGGTTTCTAAGCAGTACGGCTTCTGCTCGATCACGGTGCAGAGATCAAGAACGGTCATCCCCTCCACTATGCCGCTGGAGCAAACCTTCCTGAATCGATTCGATGGCAGGATTGTGCTCATGGGCTCGAAGCTCCCCCTCTCGAATTAAATAAAGAGTTCGATAAAAGCAGAATTCCAGTGATGACTTTACTTGTTGAGCGCGGTGCAGATGTCAATAAGTTGGACATGTTCCATTCAATCACGGACGAGTTACCCATTATATATGCGACTAGTGTGAGTGCAGTAGAACGAGTCAAATGGCTCGCGGAGCATGGTGCTAGCCCAGAAGCTAGGGCATGCGGAGCGGTTGCTTTAAAGAGATCTATGTGGATGAGTAAAGGAATGAAAAAAGTGATTGCTGAATGGGTAGCATCAAGAAGGTCGGAGCAATAAATGCCGCTCGAGGGTAGCGCTAATTAGTCCTAGTGGTGCTAGGTGAGTGAAGATCAGCTCTTTTACGATCTATTACTTATATATTGAAAGCTTCTAGGTGCATGGATAAAGCCTAGTTTGAGCAAAGTTTCTGGGATATTGCACTCAGAATAAAACCTTCCTGGCAGCATTAATTCCTGAGAGATCCCACCGCTCTGGCGCAGTCTTCTCCATCCAGACCGACCAGTCTCCTCGGAACGCCGGACGCATGATTTGCGCATACTCCCAATACTCAGGATACCATCCCGCGAATTCCCAGTCCAGAATGCCGCTGATATTATTCTGCTCGTCAATTATGATATTGCGCGGCGCGATGTCTCCATGCGTGAACACAGATCGATCCGACTGAGGCAGCATACTTGGTAATCCTTGCTTATATAAGGACCCTCCACAGTGTATGTACCTTTTATAGATTCTCGCACGTAGGTCAGTGTCACTTAAGAGCGGTCGGGGAGGGTATTGTAGATCCTCGAACATTGGGTCCACTGATGGAGAGCCATCCGCGGAGCACTGATAAGACCCTTGAGCTCTGATGGACAAGGAATAGTTCGGATTTTTGATATCATGTCCCATAGTTGAAGGCAGATTGACTCTTTAGACTTATCGTCTAGTTCATTCCACTTCTGCTCTAGAGCGGTACCGGAAATAATGCTCATTGCAATAAGTCCAAAAGTTCGACTCGGACGTGAATCAGGATTAGAAAGGTCCCTTAGCCTTTTTTGCTTTTCCTCTGAGCGGAAATTAGTAAAAACTACCTCAGGAACGAGAACATCGGTATGCTCAAAGACAAGTCGCATTGCTTTGGCTTCGGTAGATCGCACTCTAAACCCGGACTTCTCCACACAGGAGCTATCATATTCGAGTACGAGACCTCCCATCTGGTTAGAGAGCACGGTGACAATATCGTGGCTAGTCTGGAGGTCGGGTGAATCCGGAGGGCATGGTATATAATTGTGATCATTCCTGATGTACTGGTGCCCTTTTTGAAGTTTCATGCGCTCAGTAGGGGTCTTGGTTGATGATTTGGTCATCATGCGGGTGATTCTTGGTAGTAGTGCAGTTGCTGAAAGGGAATAGTGGGAATTGATAGGGAGATCATTGCTTAGATGAACACACACGTTAGTTAACAAAACATGACCTTATTTTATGCCACTTCTCTACGTAATTTAAACACTTTGATAGTTGCTTTTTCCATTTTTCTACCATGTATATCCTCTCTGGAATTAGGGATGGTAATGGATCTAAAATCCGTCAATCCGTCAATCCGTTCAACGGATTTGACGGATTTGACGGATTGGCGGATTGGCGGATTGGCGGATTGGCGGATTGGCGGATTGACGGATTGACGGATTTTACGTAATCAGAAATAGTTGACGGATTTGACGGATTGAATTCGTCAATCCGTCAATCCGTCAAATCCGTTACCATCCCTATCTGGAATCTGTTGCTTAGTATCTGTTGCTTAGTGTCAGTGCTACATTGATAAGGATGCTACATTGATAAGGATGACCAGGACTTCTTGACTATTATCTAAAAAACGACCTCATTCCGTAAATATTGAGTGTGGATCTCAAAAACTTCCATCAATCAAAATCTTTAGATGGCATCCAATTGACAGCAATAGGTTCATGTTCACTTGACATGATTCTCCTATTGCACGACCAAAGCTGGAATGAAAGATCGGCAGGCCCAACCACCACCCTTACATCAAAAGTAGACCTCCAAAATGCAGGCTTTGTGTTGTACCAGTGTCGATTTTTGAGTTTCTTTTCCACATCATATGTGGCGATATCAAGGTCACACACTTGATGAACCCCCTGGTGACGAAAGTTCTGAGGAAGTTTATCTGGTGGAAGGACTGACATGACAACGCTCACCTTCCAGGATTCGTTCTCACGACCTTTATCCACCTTCAGTTGAAACTGCTTGGTCAGCCCTGTAGTTGGAATCGATAGCCCCTGTTGGATCAGAATCAGTCAAGGTTGAGCATCTTTATCTCTGGCCCCATACCTGGATGACAATCCATTCGACTTGGTCAACGGCGTAAGTCAACTTGTCGCGAGCGTCAATCCGAACTGGCTCTCCCAGATGTTGCTCGGGATGATAGATCTTGTCACAGACAATACCATAACTGACCGGGGAGCATCTGGACTCAATCGTGACAACTCCGCGTTTAATTACTTGGATCCGATCTAATACCAAGCCATGAACTACCACTAGTTGCCTGCATATGCCTCATCAATCTTTCTGTCATCAAAGTAAATAAAATGGATTGACTCTTACGGCTCATCGGCAACAAGAACCTGCATCCCTTTGCCATTCGAATCTCGCTCGGGGTCGTATTTTTCCATGAGGCGCTGGCGAACGTATGAAGAGCTGCCAAAACCTCCTGACAGAACCAGGTATTTCTTTTCATCAAGAATTGTAAGTATTGGCTGTTTGATGGAGTTTGTGATAAGCTTACAATCTTCTCATCGGGGTAGTTAGATTTCATTTGAGCGATGTGTCCGTCCATGAGCTTAATGGTTTCATCAATCTTCAAGTCAAACGCAAGTTTGAGCTCTTTCCTAAACTTATTTCAGCTTATTCAGAAACTGACGTGAAATGAAGAACAATTGCTTACCAATCAATCATCATCTGTCCATCGTATATCCCTAATTTTGGATCATCCAGATCAGTTTTCATCGACGGAATGTCAAGCTTCAACCCAGGGGTTGATGTAACTTCAGTCCCAAATGCGCATTTCAGCCGCTGAAACCGGCCCGATATCATTCTCCATGCCGTCTCTGATGGGGAGAGATTCAAATGCTCACGAACACCTTCTAATCGTGCCTGAATCAATTGGTGAATCTTTCTATCGATGAAAACTGAGCCAATAGGTTGCCCTGGTAGGTCATTTGTCAGCACGATCATTATTTATAAGATCCAGAATGGTGATATGGAGTACCTTCAACGTGTCCTAGCTGGTCGAGTTTAGCAGGGTCACCCCGGTCCGATTTAAGCTTAAGAATATTTAGGTCCTATGCCGGAGATTAGAAACTTAATTGAACAGTTCAATATAAGGCTTCTTCACAGTTGTTCCCCCGCCAGCATCACAAACCAGAATTGTATCGTTCGTCTATATGAATAATTTTAGCCAAAGAGAAAACCACAAAGGCTCTTTTTCTCACCTTATAAAACCCATTACTCGCGTATACTGCGGCTGCTTCTGCCTCTGTGAGACCGATAGAGACACTATGCATCGGGGTCTTTGCGCTTATTGAGCTTTCAAGCAATCTCCTCGTTTCCTCAATCATACGCACGTCTTTCCAGGTAGTGGGTACGCTGAAGATGAACTCAACGTGTCGCGAGACAAATTGAGGAATTGTACTCTGGAAATGAGTAACTACATGTCGATACAGACACTGTATGTAGTCTTGAAACCATTTCTGAGCTTCCTGTCTGGTTGGCAATCCTGAATAGTCATCATGATATTGAGGTGCAAGGTGTAGCTTGAAAAATTCTTTCACATGAGAAGACTTCTGTTCCTGATCGCACTGGAAGCCCCATCTCTTTACCAATCCTGATTCATCGTCATACTCGATGCATGTTGGTACTTTGTTTGCCAAATCTCCTGGAAGTCCTCCTGGCCAACGCTGGATTGTCTTTGGAGGAAGCCATTCCGGTGCTGAGGAGTAAGCAACCCCTTCGCACGTGTGAGTCGTGTTTAGATAAAGAGGCTGATAGGATTAACATAAGGCGACCTACCAGTAAAAGTCATTCCAAAATCAATACCCACAATGATATCCGGTTCTTCATTGGGAATAAAAACCTCCTTGTCACTCATTTTGGCAGCACGAGCTTTGTGGCCCTAGACCAAAGGTAATCTAACAGTTATCTAGGAAATTTGACTTGGTAGTCTAGCTGAACAAGAATAGGGGAATATCACTCATTTTTCAGCCTCGCGACAGGGTTGTTGAATTTGTCACGCTATGGATGAAGGTAATGCAGAGCGATGGATCGTGCACACCACGAGTATCAGCTTGTATTCCCCTGTAATTTCCATTTCGGATACATCAATTTAGGCCTTAAATACCAACCAATTTCCTGAATAGAGTTGAGTATTCAGTTTTATTCTTTCACTTTTAAATCTACATTTGATTTTTGTTCAAAATGGCAACCGACTCAACCACTCCCATCACTCCAAGCTCTGTAGCAGCGCCAGCTCCCATCGCCCAGTCCGGAGATAGCACACCTAGTTCCGCAGCAACCGACTCAACCACTCCCATCACTCCAAGCTCTGTAGCAGCGCCAGCTCCCATCGCCCAGTCCGGAGATAGCACACCTAGTTCCGCATTACCATCGAGTGCCATACAAACACCACTTCCAGCTTCCGAATTACCATCGAGTGCCATACAAACAACAACTTCAGCTTCCGAATCCATAACTAGTGCAATCTATTCCACATCCGGTACATCTCATACAACAAATGCTTCATCTCCTACTGCAGTCAATAAATACACTGGTGTTCATATACAGTCAGGAGGACTTGCAGGAGCAGTAATAGGCTCGTTCTTGGGGGGTATTCTCCTGGCCTCGTTGTTGGCAGCTCTATTCTTTCGCCGACGCAATAATTCGGTTAAAACTTCAGCCAAAGAGTCTTATGGTGTCGTCTCATCGACACCAAAAGCTACAGGAAATGGGGGAAACAAGGCGCTCGACTCTTCAGTCCCGTATCTACAAACAGACTCGATCGGCATGCTTGATTTATCCCCATATATTCCACAGGCAGCAGATGATCGAACGGTCTGTTCACGGATTCAGACTTTTTTCGATCAAGTCAGTTTACACATCGACAACTATTATTCCCGTCATAATTCACACACCCAGTTGCGTCGAGATGAAGGTGCCGCTATCGAAGAATATGATTCTCTACTTCTTAGTAGCTCGCTAGCTGCTTTGCTGACTGACTCGAAGTCTCAGAGAAAAATACTTACTCATACATTGCTATATGCCCTCCTCAAGCGCATCCAACCTGGAAGTCATAAACAGTCTCTGATCCCACAATGCTTTGAATTGGAGACAAGGGCGAGTGACAATAATTCGGGTAAAGCTCTTTTGAACAGAAATAAAACCACGTGTAGCTAATTCATTCCAGACGAACGTACGGTCTTTGCTTGGCGCATGTTGACATCGTTTTTATACAATCAAAGCCAACGCTCCCCTTCAGACCAAGCGGATGCAATATCGTTATTTGCCGAAGACTTCACCGAAAAATTTGCCCCATACAGCGACAGCCACTTTTCTCTAACTTCCCGGTTGAGTCATCTGGAAAATGTGACTCGCGCTGCAGCTGATCTCGGGAAATGGCTACTATTTCAGCCATGCGTCTTTGAATTTCGATGGTCAAAGTCTGATGCCTCTGTCAATCAGATCGTCGTGTTTCCAGCTGTTTTGAGGACCCGTGACGAGCAAGGTAAAAGATTGTCTTCTCCTCGCGTTTTGCTGGACGAGGATAGAAGAACTATTTAAACTACAAATTTCTGTTCCAAATCTTAGTAACTATAATATCAATTCTTCGGCTACTCCTATAAGGAATATACTGGAATGATAAATAAATCAGTAGCCATTAATTCTAAGAGCTTCTGTAAACCCGTGCCTTCTGCCTCACTGTAAATGTGCTCCTTTAGAAAGCTGCCAGGCTAACATATCTTGCATTTCGTGGTTCAAAGATCTTGTACTCGGCGACCACTTTGAAACTCTTTCCAAATTATTGATTTCACTGGAACTCATTCCACTGTTTGACTCATGGAGACTGGCTGAGCTATTTATAGCAAACTTTGCTGGTATATTGGCTGGGAGTTCGTATGAAATGGGCCGCTCACCAACCTCAACTCGCTGAAGATGCGTCAGGACCGCAATAAGACTTGTGTTACAGGCCAAAAGTCGATTGGTCTTATCTCGGGCTCTTTGGTTGTCGCGATAGACCCATTTTATCCGCCTCCCTAAACTGATTCTCCCACCTCCAGTTTCGGTTTCAACACGAGTGGGCTCTAGGAAAATGGCCACTTCACGAGATGTGTCCTCGATATCTTGGAGAGTCCCGTCAATCCACTCTCGCTCGCTGGGATCCAGTGAGCGCTCTTTCAAGGCGCGTAGACGTTGAGCTTCATTGAGTTGTATGCGCATATGTTTATTTGTCTTGAGAAGTTCGGCTGCTTGCTCATTGATAGAGGCCAGGTGAATATCCACTCCGGTAATTCGCATCCATTTTGGAGTCTCACGAGGTGCCCGTACGTCGGAAATTGTCGAAGACTTGGATTCTGATAAGGAGCTGCTGTGTCCTCTCTTGGTCGACAAGTCAAATTTGGGGAATTTTATATCGTTCAGGCCCATTCTTCCACATGGAAAGTGAGATATTGAGGTAAACGGATAAGTACTGTCAGGCTGCTTGGTTGAAAGCCGGAGTAAAACTTCCAAATCTCTTTAGTCTCGTAAGCTTGTATCATTGATACTTACTAGCGCCGGCAAAGATACTTGAACATGGCAGCTGTGCATTAGTGCTTATCCACTCGGGCTGATACATCACAGAGTAGTATTCCTGCAAGGCAAAACACGAGATGCAGCATTCAAGTTCTGTTTTCGCGATGGTTCGCCGTACTTGTGAATACTCATGATTTCTCCACTTCAACGCCCATCGATATTTGTCTTATCTACGGTAGATGCTGCAGTTTTTTAAGATAATTCTTCAAGTTAACGGATTGGTGTTCTTAAACTTTCAACTGCAAGGTGTACTATTTCATCCCAAACTGACTAATTAACCTTGAGTCCACAGAATCTTTTAAGGGGTCGAAGGCTCATTCGCTCATTGAGCCGGTTTGATCACGAAAATGCCTCAAAAAAAGGAAGGGTAAAAAATTAGGAAAAAAAAACATTATTGGATGGTATTCCGTAGTACCAGAGCTATAGAGCCTCATGACGCGAGTCGGAGGATAATGAGGCGTTATTGTGGAGAAAGGCGTCTCCGCTTAAGAGTTATTTTACCATCCTCTGTACTTTTGATTAGACATTTATAGGACTATTGGGAGTCATGTCCTCCATGGTAAAACATCTGGTCCCAATCTCAACCCCAAATTTTCCTTCAATATTTAACAGGCTTATTATAAATCTGTTAAAAATGAATTTCAAATTGTTTCCATTTTCCCACCACATGTCTACTTTTGATTGATGTGATTTGCTGGAGCAAATCTTATGCGGCTTTTTTCTGGTTGGAGCCTTCAATGTTGAATTCAGTTCTAAAATCACAAGTAGAAAGAATAGGACGCATAACGCATTGACATGATTCACTTTCCTGGTATTCGCTGCAGCACACCTAGGCACTACAATTTTTGAACATTAATACAAGTGTTGTGAAAGGACGGTTGAATCTATAAGTTTCAATGTTGGTTTTCTGGGGCGTGATTCGAGCCAAAACTTCAACTACTAAGTATAAGCGCAATCCAGTGTACTCCACCAACGAATGGCTCTTGGGATCTCTTAGTTCGATTTCGGCCCTCTGTATCCTCGTTATCATTGCCCTTATCTTCTTCCATATAGACAGCAAGCCTCTCTCTGCCTGGCTCGGACCTATTTATCTCAGCACAACCATTGCTATACTGTCAATTGAATATACCACGGCACTAATGCATGGGGTTAGTTCATTATGGGACAGGCAAAATGGCTTCACTTGAAGAGCGGGCCCCGCAGGCTTACTGACTTTGGAACATTTGATGATGCGAGTCGCGGTGTTTGGCTGCTGCTTACCATCGTTAAGTGGAATCTAGCCACTATGGATGCATTGATCACGATCTTGCGACTTTCTTTCGTACCATTCGCACAGCAGGTGGTTCTGATTGAGCAGCGAGATATTATCTATGCTTCTGATACTGCCACCTTCGGATATGCGCATAATTATAGCCAAGATATACCGCACGCGTCACTCTTGGTTAACGTGGCCGTCAGTAAGCATCCATTTCCAACGCCCTATACAACGAAAACAAGGAGTACAACTAACACACTTCTGACTAGAGGCTGTCCCGCAAGATTCTGGCTCATGATGATCAAAGATAATGTACTAGAACTAAACGAGATCATGGTATCATCCGCGCATCATCAACTTCCTTTTCATTCTCCAAGGCTCATTGCACCTTCCTCCTCTAACGTGATAAACTAAGCTTGGCAACAAGGGTTCGTAACTGGGTATTTTTCCCTCTATCCTATTCTCAAGTTCGCATACTGTTTGCAGTATAGCTAAAATATCCTCAAAATTTCTGCCAGTCACCCCGCAAAAGCGACGACTCTCTCCTCCGCCTTCGTTGTCACGACTCTCACGGCAGCTTTCACCTTCCCTGCTGACCCCTTTGCTTCAACGAGATCTATGCGCCCTCTTCCCGTCCAAGTCACAGCAGTCCATAGCCACAGTCCGCCAATCAAGACAGTTCTCATCGGCCTCTGTGTCTCGGCAACTCTTCCACCAGCCATGGCGACCTCAGCTACACTGTCGACATTATTCGAGCAGTTTGCTTTAAAGGTTGAGGCGATTTTGAAATCAGACAGCGCTCAAGAGGTTCTCCAGTCTATGCGAGCCCTCGCAGAGAGCCGTGAGTTGCAGTAGCAGGATGCGCCAACGGGCAAAGATGCGCCGAAGTATATCACCACAATGAGGACACTTCTTCAGTGGGGGATGCGCGAATTTCATGGCAGGCCATGTAGCCTCAGCCTATGGACATCTATGTCAATCCTCGATGGCCCCAGGGGGCTCAATCAGCAGTATATCCACCCTGCACTCTTGAAATATTGCATTCCAAAGAATATAGACAGCACTAATGAACAGTACTAATGATTCCCAGCCTCATCAGCGATGGAACGTATTTTGGAGATTACCGCGTGGTACCCATTATAGGTCCCGCCAACAGTTACATCCGGCGTCTACAACCACCATTGATTATTGCACCTTCTGGAATCGAACCAGTGAAGCCGTTGCTCGACGATCTATCATTCGTCCGTAAATACCTACTTAGCAGTAGTACCGCCAAGGCAGTAGTAGCATCTCGCAATCAATTCGGATGGCAAAAGCTGAACACTGACTGCATATGTCTGCATGTTGACGACGATGAAGAGACTAGTATCAATGCGTCACTTCCGACTACCGGAGATCCCATCCTTACCATGAAGGTGAATTTATCCCGAGTAGGGGACCATGTATCCAAGGCGAAACAGTTGCTAGAACCAGTAGACTTGACAGGCCCGGAGGTAAGTGACAGGGATTACAAATTTCGGTGCGTCCTCCGTACAGTAATGCGTCCTCCTCTGGATAGCCAATTGAGGCACGGCCAGTCGATATCACTCGCCGACCAGGAAGCAAAGGGCTCAATTGGAGTATTCGTCACCGATTGCAGTGATGGGGGTAGATATGCCCTCACTGCGTACCACGTGCTTCCGTTCAAGGAGGCAGACAATGCACTAGTGAAGACCCCAGGACTACTCGATGGTCTTGCGCTGCTTTATGATGCAGTCAGAGAGAAGGGCCCGGACCGCGTGAAAGAGCTGCTGCGGGTGTGAGATGAGCCTTGCGGCAAAGCCGTCTTTGGCAACTACGGCGTAACAAGCGAAGGCTGGGACAGCGACTACACGCTGTTAAAACTAGATGACAGCGTGTCTGGCGTAAACGGCTCGTGGTACAGCTCTGCTAGGCTATTGGACTGTGTCGCCGAAGCCGAAAGGCCTCATCCCGAATTTTTCGGTGTGAATGGAGTAATCGGATGCGCTTATCTGAAAGGAGGCGAAGTCTGCTATAAGGATGGAGCAGCAACGGGTATCAGTAGCGGAAAGATTGGAAACTTTGAGTACATCGAATATCTGAAGGGCACTCGTGATTCTGCGCCTGTAGGCACATCACGCGAAGACGTCAATGTGTCAAGGTTCATAGGTTTCCATGGTGTATGCGACAGAGGAGATTCAGGGTGTGGCGTTTTCAAGCCAATGCGTGAGAAAGATGGTTGGGAGTGGACAGGCCAGCTTGTGGCAATGGCTCACTCAGCTGAAGATCCACCAAAACCATCTATCGGGTTGATGATACCATCAACAAAGGTATTGAAAGCATTGGAAAAGACAGTTGGTGGAACCTGGAAGCTGTCTGAACCTGGAAGCTGTCTGAACCTGGAAGCTGTCTGAACCTGGAAGCTGTCTGAACCTGGAGAAATGGATTAGATAATCCATCAACTAATTGCTACTGTGGTAAATAACTAAATATATTTTGCATGCGAAGTAAGTTAGCTCGTCCGGCTCCGCACAGGAATCAGGAGCGCAGTCTTTCCAGGGACTGAGCGGTATCGACCCGTTACAGTACTGGTGCATATCTTACGATGGATGCAGGTCACGATGAATATCATTGAACTACTTGCCTAAAGCATAAAAAGACAATTAAGACATGATATGCCTAGGCAGCTACTTCATAGTAACTACAGTCACTGGTTATAGAAGCAGAGGTTAAACCCTTAATACCCCCAGGTCTCAGAGTCTTGCGACTCGATGAAGTAGTCTTCGACTTCTTCGGAAAGATCATCACGAGAATGAGTCCTGTGCAAGCGAGTGGGTATCACATTCTCGGCTAACTCTTTAGCCTCTGTTGTAACACCTGCCCTTTCATCTTGAGATGTGTTCTGGGTGGCGCGTACGGGGCGAGTCATCTTATCGTCGGTAGCATGCGGTAGAGGAATGTTTGATGATCGCGGAGGTCGAAGTAAAGGATTATCTGGGGGGTGACGTCGCTCTGGAGAACGTGACACTCGTTCCGGAGAATGCAAAACTTGCTCTGGAGAATACGAAACTCGCTCCGGAGAATGTGACACTGATTGTGGTGGAAAGTTTAGGACACCCTGAAGCCAACCTTTAATGTCCGGGCCTTCGTCGTCTTCTAAGGCAATTGTTTCGGCAAATGCTGACATTGAAGCAATTCGCATGAGGGCCCATTGTAAGTCGATCACAACGCAAAACTCTCGCAAGTCTTCTGTTGGTATATGAACGATGAAGGTATGGCCAGTCCGGATTGGCTGGTCAGATGGAAGGTTAACCTTCACATCCACGACTTTTGCGTCATTATCCAACTTATACCGAAGGCTTTCTTTGTTGCCAAATCGCTGCTTCGTGAGATCGACTTTCTGAAGATGATTTATGCCCTTAGGCGTCGGGAGCCAGTGAAATTGTAGAGTTACCTCAGTAATCACACCGAGATTAGATGACTCACCTGGTAGAGGGGATAGGCCTATACGTTTGAACCCAAAGAGGGCATGGGACCACCATGTGTGAAGAGTTGGGCTCAAGCAAAGCATATTCCATGCTTTATCTGCGCACCCAGGTTCTTTACAGAGAAGGGAAGGATCTTCGTCCTGTTCAAAGAAGAACTGGGTAAATAAACCTAAGAGTTTTGCCATCGTTTGAGTGTTTTTGACGCTTTCACTCCAGCTAAATGGGACGATGTGGCAGCCAGCGGGGTGAATGGTTTTTGTAATCATGCACCGTTCACCATGCCGTTTAGAGCATTTTCTTGATTCTTTCTGGCTTCGACGCTTCTTAGTTCCCTCTGATGTGTAATCCGGGGAAATACCTAAAACACCAGAAGGGATTCGTCGCTTTTTACTAGGTGACTCATTGGTCGCGGCAAGAGACTCGGAGGTAACGGCAGTAGAAGCCATATAATCATCCTTGGCTACCATACCGGGCCCGCGGAGAACTATTTATAAATATTAGTAAGAGTGAATCCGAAGAAAATTTCCCGTAAACATACAAGCTCTGATGAATGGCTCTATGTCTTCAAGAATCTTTTCAACTGAGAAAATTCCCATTGCAGAGTTGGAAAGATCCGAAAGCTCTTTCAATTTTGTAAGCGGTGCTACCAAAAATGCTGAAAACTGTAAAGTGTTCAATTGGAAATCGGCCCTTAGAGGTGATTTCCTAAGCTGGGCCTGGATATGGGTGATGTAGTCGATTCGGATTTCGTACTCCACTCGTGGCAGCCGATCGGCGGGGGACATGAATGTAGGCCGGTCTCTCAAATACATGGCCAGGGCTGCTTTCTGGCTGCTATCTGCCTACTTGCAGTAGTCTTTTAGGAAGCTCTCAAATTCATTCTTTTGTTTCCTGTCGTAAGGCTCGTTGTAAGACATCTTGGTAGATATCACTTTATGGTGTAAGAAAGCAGTGAAATTACAAGAGGATTGATTATGGGGAATTGCCAAGACACTAGACCTGAACCAGACTAGTTGGATAATACATTTGATGACCTTAGTCATCATATGGCTTTATTAGAGCGGACCCAGAATGCATCCGAAGTAAATTGTAGATTCTAACTACATAGCCAACATGTTTTCTGTTGTCTCTTTCCTTTTATCAATTGCCTTTAGAATCGATAGATGATAAATCTCAACTTTGAACTAAGACTTAACATTTAGTATAGCAGTAGATTATTGACTGATAGTATCTAACAAACTATGTAACTGATCTGTCGTCCTAGTCACAGTTGGTTAGGTACGACACATGTGGAAACATTGGAGCAGCCACGAGTGATTATGAAAACTGAGTCATTACTACTGTCCATAGATCTGGATTCGCCGACATTTGAATAAGGGGAAATATCCCTTGCATGCATGATATCTAGGTACTAGGGCTCCCGCTCCGCCGGGTCGATCCATATCCACTTGTACTCGATTGATATGCGGGTGTGTAAATTGTAAAAGAGGGTTTCAGAGCTGGACTTCCACTTCAGTTGAGTACAGGAGAAGAAGAACCCTGGAAGATCACTGAGGCAATTACAAATCATACACTCAGCATTCCGGCCCTTTCCAGCTGACTTATTATCCCTTTGTAGGGCCCGACAGACATGGTGTAATTCGAAGTTCTGTAGGCTTGTTTGAATGCTCCTTGACCGCAATCCAGCATCTAGGTAGGAGTAATCTCAAGTTTAGATATCCGTGAGTAAATCTACTCTTATAAATTTTAGAGTTACGTTCCAAGGGCTTGGTAGTCAATTTGATTTGAAAATCTACATCTTTGGTCGCCTTTCAGACCTACCCATGCCCAGCTGCATAACCCACCAATGTTCATGTGTTCCATGTACCGTGTGCCTGCATCCTTCAAACATAGATACCAAGGTGGCTTCGATCAACGTGTGCCTAGGTAGAGCAGCTGACGATCCATACTTAAGTACCTACCTTGGTATCTCAAATTGTGACCACGCAATCAATGATGCCCCTTCACAAGGACGCATGTCACATTCTATTGATTCGAGGGTCGAGATCCTCTTTTGGGATGCGGAGAATATTTATATCAATGAGGTCAAAGTCCAGGCTGTACAGCGAACCTGAGAGTATCAAAATTAACCATGAGGGTGTTTCAACCGCTTATCTCTCTGGCCTATTTTGGTAGTACGGTGTCTACTTTTAGTGGGTTGCACTCAGCACGTCATGGCCTTCTCCAAGTTCCACCTTCATTTGCACATGATGGAATTAACATGTATCCTGCTCTTCACCCCGAACACGACCCTCACAACTATAACCATCTGATCCCCGATGATTCTAAAGAGCTTTACTACAGCCAAGAAGGACATCGACGTGAGTACCTGAAATCTGTTTGGCTTTTTATCTATCATGTCTGGGGGATCTAAATATGTCTTTAGCTGCCCTTCACGGCGCAAAACATGGCCAGCTGTATGCAACATTCTCGCGACCCACAGTTGTTTTGGAACACTCAAGTCACATCAAAGATGTTACTTGTGGTAATGGAAAAATTGAAGTATGTTTTGCTCCCGACGCATACCCAACTGTGGAAAGAGAATGGAGCAAGTTTGACAGCAGATCATTCAATCTCATCACCTACCATGTTGGGTGCGGTCACCTTACTGGAGAGTACCGCTCTTTCTTCATTACATCCAATCCTGTTTTTGAGGGAAATTGTGTCACTGTTCTCGCCGAGCTCACGGACGAGCAGGAAGAGATTCAGGAAGGAAGGCTGAACTGGGGAACATATCAACACCCGAATATTGTTAAACGTGCTCCAGTATTGGGACATGTTAAGGTCGATAAAGCAGACCCACAGATGCAGATGCAGGACCTGGTGAATTCGGGCTTTTTTATAAACCGCACCGCAGGAATGGACGATCTCACCAAAGATGACATGGCCGTCAAAGATTTCTTTGGTACTGATTCTATAAACACTGACATTCCAGATGAATATGAGATGGGCCTTGGCTATCTTTCAGATGAGGAATATGCCGAGTTGGTTAAGCGAGGCTTATTCTCTTGGATTGTGGACGGAATATATGCTATTATCAAGGTGAGAATTCGGCCTGAAATACTAAAATTATTTAGTACTTTACTAATAAGAAACCATAAAAGGCAGTTATTGGTCTTATTGAAAGGACTCGCCAGCTTATTGAGATAGCTGTCAAGGTCATCATTGCGATAGCAGTGATCACTGTGAAATTGTTGATGGTTCCTTTTGGGTTCCCATTTGAGCAAGGGTATTATGCCGATATCGCTTTTGATCAGAGAACGGGTGGGCAAAAGTTGGGAACGGATCTAGGCAGCTCTCTTGGAGGGACGAGCAACAACTTTGTTCTCTCTAAGCCTGGTGCAGCTGTGCTGATGGAATGTGAAAGTTGTGGAGCCAAGGCAAGCTTTAGTTTTGGTGGAGAGCTGGCGTTTAGCATCAGCAAAGGTATTTATAAGGCGCAGGTGTCCTTCATCAACCACGAGGCTTTTGTTTTTGACGCGATCTATGGTATAACTGTTGACGCGAAGAAATTTAAGGATAAAAGCTCAAAAGGTAAACTTAAGACGACAATCGAGAAAGAGCTATTTGCACTTCCATTCTTCGCCATCAAGATTCCTAAGATTATCACTATTGGACCTCAGGCAGTCGTTAATGCCGCCGCCAGTGTCTATGTCGATGCTCATTGTGAGCTACGCGCAGGTGCAAGGTTCTCAATCGCTGCAGGAGAGGTAATCCTGGATGCTATGGAACCCGAGAGAAATAAAGCATCAGGCTTTACACCAAGTCTCGAGCCAATTTTCGAGGTCAAAAAGGGAAGCGTCGTCGCTACAGCGGATCTCGCACTACCGGTAGGAGTTGAGGTCGCTTTAGATATTCTCGGCGGCACCTGGAAGAAATCTGTCGGCGTCTATACGGCTCCTTCTGTATACTTCACTGCGGGGCTCTCCTCTGGCGAAGGGCATGCTTGTGACAAAGGAGTTGAGCTACGAGTCGGAGCCAAGAACCGGGTCTATACATCCGCGCTCGGTCTATGGGAATATGAGTTCAAGAAACTGGGAAAAACGTTCTATGAAACAGGTCTCGGCTGTCTCTCGTAAGTATACTTAGGAAAAGTCTGGGGTACCCTGAGCAATGGAACGGGCTAACGAATTTGACAGAAAGAAGGGGTGGAATGCAAAGCAGGTAGAGCCAACCACACTTTTCAATGAAGTCGCAACCAAATTCGGCGGAGAAAGCAAACTTGCTTCCAACAAAACGATCGCATTGGCTAGGCCTGAGCCTGTGATCTATGGGGACGAACAGCTGGCAAAAAACAGCAAAGCCAACAAGAACAAGCTGAGAAAACTGCCTAAGACAAATGGCTTCCGTCTGATTCAAGATGCCGGTCAGACCGCAACTCTAATATCTGGAAAGGATGGCCGAATCTACATGACCAACAACTCGGCGGAGTACGATATCAGTGCACCGTGGGGTGGTCTACAGGTTGATAAGAATATCTTCAGCTACGACGTTTTCGGACGTCTCATCTGGTTCAACGCCGCAAGAATCACTTCAAAGAAAAGCGAACAGAGCAGCGGGTCTCTAGATTCTTTACTTGATGTGAATTCTTACCTTAACATGGTAGATCTAGGTGTCTCCGCAGCTGAAAGTATGCCCAAAGGAGCCAAAGCTGCGTAAGTTATACCCATGTATTCATTGATCAAATTGATATTGACTTCTAGATTTAGAACATTCTCAGTACTAAAAACTGACAACACCGAGGTTTATGGTGTGTCATTCAAACACCCCAACAACCGAGACAATGACGAAGCCACAAAGGAATTCTACTTCCCCACGGTATGCAAAGTGAAGGGTGGACTCCAACTTTTTGCAACTCCCTACATCGTGGATGAAAAAGGTACCGCACGATTTCGTAGCAAGAAAACTGGAAAAGGAAATACCCTTCAAGTGCATTACTACCGTGATCGACGTCAATACAAAGTGGATGGATACAAAAAAGACAAGACCCATCCATATGGCGACACCAAGGGATGCGTCACTGTGAGATTGACATCGGATAAGAAAAGCACCGTGCCTGTATCTTGAGAGCGTTCTGAACTTGTTGACAATAGATGCTCCTCTTCTTATAATCCGATGAACTCATTACCCTTCTCGATAGTCTCTGCCAAGGCCCCCTCTCCCAAAGCTTGAAATTCTTCAGAATATACTCTTAAGCAAATCACTGAATACTTTTTAATGGCTAAAGATGCTAAATGTAGTGTTTAATCATTAAAATTAGCACCAATCTTCGCTAGTTCGGAAATGTTAGGGCACTTCTAACTCGCGTCGGCCGACGTATCATAACTCCTCCAATGCTAGAAGCCTTATGTGACCATCTACTCAAAAAGCCTTATATATAGATGAAATGGCAATCTTCTTAGAGAGCGAGCTCTATTTCCAGGGGCACAAATTTAAGTCTTAAACGGGCTGTTACTTTAGTAGGCTGTGTAACGGCGTACAAGGGAAGATACGAAAATATCATTTTGGAGGACTTCACAGTCCCGGGTCATGAGATTTTGGGTTTTGAAAGGATTCACAGACCCTTAGGGTATCCAAGACTATCATGAACAGCGTGTGCGGTGTCATAGATCCCCTTGCTCTAGGAATCAGTACCTTGAAGAGATCATTGAAGGTAGCTACGAGGAAGAAAGGAAAGAAGTCATTCATGTAACCATGTTCAGATGCAAGATAAATTCTAGTTATTACAAAAAAGCAACAATGGACTGTCCACCTGGACATTTTTTTGCGCGCCGCGTGCACCTTCACTTCCTCGAAGCTGGGAAGCTCACAATCCCTTTCCAAGGCTTATATAAAGCTTACAGGCGACCCTTCGCCCGCTTGCTCTTTCCGGGACGCTTGGCTCCACCGGCCTTCATCTTCTTGGCCGAGTAGCTGCGCAGGTCACCACTGGAAGCAGCATCGCCACTCTTTGAGTGTCGCTTCTTACCGCCGAATCCGAACTTGGAATCCTTCTTTTGGCGCTTGTTATCACGGCCACCACGCTTGTGATCCGGCTTGCCAGCGTCCTCGATGGCCACATCGAAGAGATCATTGGCGTCATCGGTAGGAGCAGTGGAGTCAGCCTTGCGCTCTGTACGGAAGTATTAGCTAGTCAATTGAGCAAGAAATAAATAGAGGAAAACGTACTCTTCTTCAAGGCGTTGATCTTCTCAAGAGTATCCCGCTTTTCCTTGTGTCTCTGCTGCAACTTGGCGACCTGCACCTGCTTGCCGAACTTCTTAAGGTCACGCTGGCGGCGTGCCTCGGCAGCAGCCTTCTTACCAGCAGCCTCGTCATACAGCTTCTTCTTGATCCTATCCATGTGCTCGTCGTTCTTAACCATCTCGGCAAAGTAATCTCCAGGACGTGTGAAGGCAACACCCTCCTTCTTGAGCAGACCACGGGCCTGGTTGGCGGCGGCCTGGCAGACCTTGTAAAAGGCCAATTCACGGTTCAGATCGTCATTGGGGTCTTCCACTGAGATTGGCTCTTGCGACACTAGAGAGTTGTGCTCTGAGAATGGGGTCTGCTGGGTAATGAAGGAGATACGCTTAAGGGAGGAGGAGATGGCGGCGGAGTTATTGATGGTGAGGCGTTGGTGTAGGACGATGTCCTCGCGCTCGTCGTCTTCCAAGTCTGATAGAGGGATGTCTTCTTCTTCTTCCTCCTCTTCGTCGTCCTCATCCTCTGCCTCTTCTTCTTCTTCTGCCTCATCAGAGTCTGCAGCTTCCTCTGCCTCTTCACTTTCTTGTTCTTCTTCAGCACTCAGCATTTCAACGTCCTCAGCCTCTTTGGCCTTGGCTGGGGCACTCTCGGCCTTTACGCCTTTGCGCTTGACTGCCGCCTTGACCTGCTTCTTCTGTTTCTCAGCATCATAGTCGCGACCCTTGGATGCATCGAGCGCCTGGAGCAGCTTGCTTCTTTTGACCATTTTGTGTGATTATGGGGGGGTGAATTGAGAGTTGGGATCGTGTGAGACGCCTCAGGTGGAAAGAGCTTCTGGATTTTTTTGAACGGTGACTAGTCCTGATGTAGTTAGCTCGAGCGATAAGAGCCAGATACGGTTAGTCACGTTGATGGAGTGGAACTATAGATGATCCGGTCTTATCGTAACTCCGTACTACTTACCCCAAGCCCACCTTGTTGACATCTTCAGCTTGGAAACATACCCCAACTTCTCCATGGCTGACGAATCTGTACCTGAGACGACCACCGGAGAGTCTCTTCTGACGGTGCCCGTATGTGTATTCAGATGTCCATTACCTGGCTCAGCGCTAACAAAGACTAGAGCTCTGACGCGCAAAGCCAGCTCACCGTCGCTGTTGACGAACTCCTCGCAAATTTGGAAGTCAAGTTCGATGCTATAAATAAAGAAATGATTGAAAAATGTTCGGCTCATCTGATTATCCCAAATATTTCCCCCTAATCCTCTCCTTCCCGTATCTTTTAACGGTTCTGACACCCTTCATAGTAGAAGATATGGCCCGCCGTATGGATGAGCTCGAAGCATCTTTTGTCTCATCAGGAATTGCTACCGAATAGGCCCCAATTTTGCGTTTATGTCGGTACGTGTGCGTGGTACGGTATTCCGATGGCCGACAGCCGACAGCCATTGATTATTTTGTCCGGAAGTTTCTCGGCAGGATTGAATCCCGTTTTCTCGGTTGTCTAATCATCATGTGCGCTTGAATATCACTCTCTGATTCTGTTGTCTTTTTTTTTTACCAAGCTACGAAATTTGATACCCTACCTGCGTCCCAAGGAGACAATTCTAAGCACTCTAATCAATTCATATATAAGGCGTTAAAGAAGCTGAGCTTCATTCATATACCTCAAATTGTATAATACAGCAATATTATATCAATCGCTAAACTATATCCAAGGGTCAATTTCCGGGGTCGAACCAGATGTTCCGCAATGAGCTCCAATCAAACGCAAAGAGAACCCATATTTACAGCTCATCCTTCGCAGTCTCCTCGCCAGCGAAGCCACGGAGGATGTTGCTGCGCGAGACAAGGTCATCGACCTTCTCGGGGGCAGAACCACCCTTACCCAAAACTTTCAGCAGGCGGGTGAGCTCCTTGGAGGCGTAATCCTCGTTCTGACTCAACTTGTCTGCAACCTTGACGTAGTAGGCAGCGTACTTGTCCTGAACATCCTTGGCAGCCTTCTTCAAGTCGGTGGCAAGGTCGGCGAACTTGTGCAAGGACACATACTCGGTAACAAGCTTGTCCAGAGCAGCAATAGTGCCGGCCTTCTTGTCAAGACCACCTCCAACAGAGCGGTGGGTGCCAGTCTTGGTGTTCAGGAACTCGACAAAGGCCTGCTCGGAGCGAGCGCCAGAGTAGGTCTCCGGCTCGGTGGAGCCCTTGGGGAAGAACTTGATGGTAGGGTATCCGGTGACACCCTGCTCCTTGGCCAGAGCGCGGGCATTCTCAGCTTCAGCGTCCACCTTGGCGACGACAACGTCCGATTCGAGGGCGAAGTCATTGGCGAGGGATTCCCAGACGGGAGCAAGAGTCTTGCAGTCTAGTAAAACAGTAGTTAGCGACTGAGCAAAACAAAAAGTAAGAGACAGGAAGACTTACGGCCACACCACGGCGCAGTAAAAGCAACCAGAACACTCTTATCACCACCAACAACAGTCTTGAAAGAGGCATCGTTCAAGAATTCAATCTTGCTCTCCTCCTTCTGTGCGCCACGCGGCTTAATGCCAGTCTTATCGGTGATCCACGAGGATAGACTTTCCAGATCACGACCACCTGAGTACTCCTCAGGAGTATCACTCTTGCCATCGAACCACTTCAGGGTAGGGAAACCCTGTACACCAAACCGCTTGCCCAGCTCACGATGTGCGTCCGCATCGACCTTGCCGACGATAACCTTGTCCTCAGCGAAAGCGAATAGAGTAGCGAGTTCCTCGTAGGTAGGGGCGAGTGTCTTGCAGTGGCCACACCATGGGGCAAAGAATTCCACCAAAGCAGGCTTGCCAGACTTGAGGACGATGTCATCGAAGTTTGTTGGGAGCAAGTCCTTTACGGCGCTGGCATTGGCGAAACCGCTTAGCGCGGAGAGAGCGCCCAGAAGTAGGAAGCTCAGACGAGCCATTTTGAAGGATACAATGATTTTCAGTGAGAAAAATATGAAGGAATGGATCAAATTCCTGGATAAGGGTGGTAACGATGGAATTGGAGCTCAACCCTAGAGGTTTAGTAAGGTAATTGATGATGACAAACACGGCGGAAATAGAGGCCACTTGGTCCACTAGATTACGTCGATCACAGCCCATCAGACGGGTGGCGCCACTGAGAGTAGTGATATCATTCTTATTAACTTATATATACTACTTTTTTTCTTTTTATTTCCAATGTTGAGTCTCTCGCAGAAGTTACGGCAATCTACGGAAGTGATAGTGGAAGTAATATGTGTTTGGATTGGGGCGAACGCGAGGTTCCATAAGGGGAACTCGAGCGTCTTCATTTTTTTGGTTCTGTGAATAATCGTGGATGTTTGACACGTAAGACAATTGTAAAGCATACAGGGTCAAAAATTCATCCTCAGATAGAGTGGACAGAATCAAAAGTTCATCAGATAAAGTGAGCTGAGTCAAAGTATGACCCTTGAAGATGTGAGTGTAATGATGTGGGCGTAAAGGTATGAGCGTGAGAATATGATTCCTGAAACATGAATGATCTATAACAGCCTAACGCCGTTCGGAGAGCCACTTGTTGGCATCATTCCACAGCTTGGAGTCCTTGAACTCAGGCGCATTCTGTGTTCCCGTGTAAACCTAGAAATGAGAAATTAGTCAAGTTCAATCAGAAAAAAAAAAAGAAAAAGGAGGACCTACCGCGTCCCAGATCTTAAAGGCAACATCCAGGTTGTCAGAGAAGCTCTCGCTATGCTGGAACCATTCTTTGCCCTTGGATTTGGCCTCTTCGCGGGCCTCAGGCGAGGTAGGGTTGGCCTGCGAAGGGAGGTCATCGAGGTAGGTTTGAACGGCAATTCCGAGGCCGCAGTCATTATCGTCAATAAAAGGCAGCTTGACTGCCAACTCAGACCAGTCCTCTCGGTCCCGTTCCACGTCGTTGCAAAGCATCAAGCTAGTGAGAACCACCTCAATCAAGCTTCTCAAAGCAGTGCGCACTTCAGATATCAAAGAGCGGTAGTTAAGAAGCTGCCGGCTCAGAGGGCCAGAGTATCCCAAGTTCTTATGGCGCAGCTTTCCAATGCACGCAACACGAGAAACAAGGTTGTTGAACGCCTTGTCATTATCTATGGAGAGTTTTTATGTCAGTAAAACACAGTTGATGATGGCTGTTGCTTGCCTACCTGAACCCCTCATGGGGCCACCGGATACATGTGAGAACCAGGGCTTAGTGTTGATCAGATCAAAACGGATCATCTCAATGGCTAGGAAAACCGAAGATTCCAACTCAGGGCCCACGTTCGACAAGGCTTGCGCAAGGCACTTGCCCCACTCGGTCAAATAATGCTTGTCATCGACGTATCCACGCAGTTGCAGGAATCGCCACATCACGTTAGCCAGAATGTCATCTTGTGCTGACAGGACCTAGTGCATCGTTAGAATAAAAGATGATTCCTTGTCGCTTTCAATAGACTTACCGGTGTATTCGGGTGAACAAAGGATTCCCATGCAAAGCCTTCATCTTCCAGGCTCTGGACAGCGAACAAGAAGGAACCACGGGGAGCTTGCAAATTCTTGACCTTCTCGGAGTACATGTCAGTGGGAATCCTCCAGGCTTCGACAGTCTGTCGAACGGAGGGATATCCTTTGAGAGTAATCGATTTCGGCTTGTCGACAAACCAGGGGACAATGTCAATAGGCTTGGTCATGTAGAAACGGTGGAGTGAGCTTGCTAGCAGACAGAGTGCTTGTCTCCGAATCGGGTTCAGCGTGTTCACGACAAGGTGACGGTAGATCTCGGTGTCCTCTGTACCCAGGGGAAGCGAGAGGCGTACTTCGCCTGCTGTCAGGAAGTTAGGGATATCTGTGCCTAGCACACCTCGGGAGATGTAGTAATAGAGCTCTTCGGGCAACCGCAGACCGATGAGCTCGTGCATGTCCGAAGTACTGTTCTCCGGGTCCATAGGGCCAACACGTCCCTGAATATCCATGAAGATATGATGCTTCACAACCATATACGCACGCTTGTAGCGGTCAATGTATTGAAGCTCTTGCACGCGACGGTCATCATCATACTGGGTCAACAAGTTCAATGCGTTCCGGCCAGCTGAGTTGAACATGGGGAGTGCATCACGAACATTGGGTAGTTTTCCTGGGTAAAGAGGGCTATCAAAGAGCGGGAAGGATCGCAAGAACGGAGATCCCAGCAGCAGGCAAAATTCAAGGAATTGATTGTTTGACAGACGACCCAGCTCTTCTTGAAGGGTCTGTTTGGACAGGTAGGTAAACTGGGAATGCTCAAGTTCGGTCTTGATAATCAGTCTTTCGACATCGAATAGGAGGGTTTCGGAAGGGCCGTAAATAGCGTCAACAGTGGGATCGTCTCCACGGACGAGATAGGAAAGCTGTTCCGTAGATGTGTCAGTTTCAGTGCACTTGATTCAGACCTCAAACGTACCTGAGCTGCCGCGCTGTATGGTGCCACCATGAATTGGACACCATTCTGGAACAAAATCCGTTGAAGAAACTTGTAGAGGGTTTCGGGTGGCGGGGTCCCTGAGTCGCAAACTACGTCAGTCGAGCCATCGTACTCGCGAAAAGGCCAATTCCACTCATTGAAGGCGGGGGGAGTATTGGACCAGACCTCGCAGGCATGAACAGAAAGATGAGGGCCCATACCGGCGTTGCAGAAAGCGTCGACAACTTGGTCAGCTTGCTGTGCATCATAGAGTTCCCAAGCTTGCTCAAAGGCGAGCGCCGAGACAGGGAAGGGTTTGTTATGGCGATCTTGCTTGCCGAATTGAAGACCGTTGAAGACGAATACAAGAGAAATACCAAAGCTCTTAAAGGTGCTCAGCTCCTTCTCAATGGCTTTCTTCAAAGCGAAGGGGAAGCCGCCCAGTGCGCCAAGGAGGGCCTCACGGGTCGCCGGGTTGATTAGGTGCTGTTGGAGGTACCATGAGGCATCGATTCCGAGGACAGTGTCCTTGAGGGTGGATAGGGGTAGTTTTTGGGTTCGGTTGCTGTGCGGGCTCAAAAACCATTCATCGAGGGGACGGACTAGGAGGGCAGGCAGGTTAGTGAGGTCATGGTGAGGAGTTGGGACATTAGGAATTACTAGGCATATTGAAAAAGTCAAGATCAGAGATCTGAAGATGCGTTTGGATGCAATTAGGCGCGCACGCGCGACATCGAGAAAGAATGAAGAATAGTGGTGGGGGATAGAGAGGTGTGAGAGGAGAGAAAGTAAAGGTGACGGGAAAAAGTGGAGAGCGGAGTAGGTAAACCAAACGTTGCTTTTTGCACCATTGCACACTTTACGTGCACTTCATTCTTTTTCTTTTTCTTCTTATTTGATTTCCATCTCTGCTCTTCTACTAGTCACTCCTTCTATAACATATTGTTTTTACCTTCTTAAAACCCCTCGAGCCTGAGGAAATAGGCAAAAACGTTAGCTTATCACGGAGCTACTAGATAGTGGAGTTTATCAACAACCTCATATCTACGGCCCGATACTTAGTACGAACTAAGCTATTCTGCAAGTTTTTCATTGAGCACGGATCATAGGTAACCTACCTATGCATTGTCTTATCCAGCGCCATGGAATGACCTGATACGATTGTCATCAAACTACAATTATTGGTATCCTCGGAGCCTTCGAGCCTTGAAACCTTCCTGCATTGCTCTCTCCAGTACCTTTGTACAGAAAGATATCATAATTAAAATTCAAGGAGGCCTGGATCAAAGCTTCAGGCCTTTCATGTGAGGAAGATCAACACTCTCTTTCCGGGGTTATCTAGAGAATCTTGTTGATGTAAAACGGCCCATACTTTGAAAAACTTCAATATCGAGTAACATTGAAAGGGTGGTAACTTCCAGGGCTTAGGGTCCCATCATTTCCAAGGTTCCAAGGTCCACGATGCCTGACTAGGAATACCTAGAGCCTTGGCTTAGGTATAGGATCCATATCGAATTTCTTCATCTACCTCGGTGCATTGTCTGAAGTCAGCCTAGAAGCACTTATATCCATCCAATTCCTACCCATTTCAAATAGCTGTATCTACGATTGAGTGGTGATCACCTGGGCAGCTCACTGGACAGCCTTAGGTGCTCTCAATACTTAACTAGCACCTAGGTTGATAACTGCAGCCTTGGCGAAGTAGTTAATAAATCTTGGAAGTGGTTTAAATTGGCATGTCTATAAAGAATCACACCACCTAGAGGCACTTTCCGTCAAACCCAGCAACCAAAGTTGAGTAAATTAAAGCGGGGACTGGGGCACGTCGGATGTCGCCTATATTCAGAAGTAGTTCCCGATATCAAATTCCTAATCTATACTCGAGTAACATCCCACCCGCACCTCCACAATTGCCATCCCCTCACTTTTCCTACACCTGGACATACCTGAGGTCCCTAGGCTCCTTCTGATTGCACAAAGCATCAAGTTTTCATACAGCTAGACCTCGTATATACCGTCAGAATGTCAGAAACAACCAACTGCCCAATCGAGCTCCCCGTTATCGATATATCCGATCCCCACGACCCCGCTGTGGGAAAGGCTATGTTGAAAGCTGCAACCGAGTATGGATTCCTTTATGTGAACAGTGCTGGCTCCGACTTTGCAGCTGCGGATGTAGATCACGCATTTGGACTGGTACGTCAACTTTGAAATATCGTTCGATGTTTAATGTTCCAAGGTTGTTACTAATTCTCGCTGTAGTCTAAAAAATTCTTTGCTTCTCCCGCGGCGGACAAGGAGACTTGTCGGATCTCCCCAAATGTCAGTTTAGATTCTCCCGATGTCTATGTGCAGCCATGTATCCAGACTAACTTGCTCAGAACCGGGGTTGGTCAGGTATGCATACAGAGACTCTTGACCCGGAGCACCAGCGTGTATGTATAATACATCTTGAATATCAATATGAAAATCAAAATTAAGACTCACAGTTGACTACAGACTGGAGATTTCAAGGAGTAAGAGAAATAAGACACGAGTCTATAAGTCAAATACTGACTCGCTCTTGACAGAGCCTTGAACTTCGGTGACTTCAAGGATGGAAAAGCCCAGCAGCCTCTCCCGGCATCATTGGCACCACACGAATCCGAGATCAACGAGTTCGCTACTCTATGCAACAAGACGTGTACTAGAATCCTGACTCTACTCGCCTTAGGCCTGGAAGTATGTGATTCACATCCACCCACCTTGGCACAATAAAAGAAACACCTCACAAACTAACCATAATCGCAATAAAAGATGCCAGAGGACTTCTTTACAACCCGCCACGACCCTCGTAATGGCCTAACAGGAAGTATCTTGCGGTATCTATATTACCCCTCAATATTCTCCCCAGCAACAGCAACCTACAAACACGACAAAGACGTACGAGCAGGCGCGCACTCAGACTACGGCAGCATAACGCTTCTCTTCCAGCGCCCTGGCCAACCAGGACTAGAGATCTTCACACCAGAAGAGACATGGGCGCCTGTCCCCATCGTGCCGGGTGAAAAAGCCGACGCGTATCCGTTCCCACCTATTCTGGTAAATATCGGTGATTTGCTAAGCTACTGGACTGACGGGCTTCTCAAGTCTACTGTTCATCGAGTCGTGTTTCCGTTAGAGGAGCAGCGGAAGCCGAATCCATCTGATCGGTATACGATTGTTTATTTCTGTCATCCTGTTGATACTACTGAGCTTGTTCCTGTTCCTAGTGACGTTGTTACCAGGTATCGAAAGGATAGACGGGGTGGGGTTGTTGGGTTTGGGGGTGGCGCTGGTTCTTTGGAAGCTGGGAAGAGACCGTTAACTGCGTATGAGCATTTGGAGTCACGATTGGCGGCTACTTATGGGTTTACGAAGGATGGGTAAAAGACAGGGTTTGTGAAGATGCAAATGAAATTCATTTCATTGAAAGAACAGGTGCCATGACTGGAAGAAAAACGCCGGTGCCGCGATGGCAAAGTGCAACAGGTGAGGATAATTCCTCCGGTAACAGTAGGTTGAACAATAAGTTATTGTAGATGGTAGTGCAACAGAACAGCAGAAATGCTTCGAGAGAGACCACAAGCCGTGAGAATAAAAGACAGGGGACACTCGTGCTTGCACGATTATAATATAAAAAATGACGTGCAAAGAAACCCGCATGAGTTAGAGTATAACAAGAAAAAAAAAATGTACACTCATGGAGGCCAGCGAAGAGAAAAAGATGAGGTATGGTGTGGATATCGGAAGATGGAACCATCAAGGACGGGGATTCATGAATAGAATAAGATGCGAAGAAGCAAGGTGTACGAAATGGAAAGAGGACCCAACGGACATAATAGAGGTATCTTTGAGGAGGGGTTTGAATTGAACGCCGCCAGATTTTGCAATGCCATGCGCAAAGTAGACGTAAGACCACGAAACAGATATGGTGGATAAAGATACGCAAGGGTATGGATATGGATATGGATATGATGGATATGATGCAATGCGAGCCAGAATGCATGGAAATTAGAAATGAAACTCCGGAAGTGATCAAGGCGACGTATGGCACCAGTGGCGGTGGTAAACCCACGCGGCTTTCTGGCAATCTTTGCTGCAGTACTTGGTGCGACGGCAGCGGCGACATTTGGCAAACTGACGCTGGAACTCTTCCCACTTGCCACACTTGTAATAGGCACATTGCCTAATCCCACCGCGCGACTCGTCCTTGCGGCACAGATTTCGCATCACCACGCAGGCCCAGTACTGCATATCCTTGGAATGGTGTCGGACAGTGAACTTCTCAACCAGTGGGAATATATTGACATCGTCAGGCAAAAGGTACTCGTCTTCATCCTCGGGTGCCTCGATGGGAGTAGAAGGATCGGCATTGTCATCGAGAAGATGCAATTCGCGGTCCACCTTGAGTCTCGGCACGAGATGAGAGCGTTGGAAATAAGTTCGAAGGTTACAGTATTTGGAGACGTAAGCCAGGAGTTGCAGGGACATCAAGACGTCTTCCTCACGAGGCATGGTGGTCAGAACGCTCTGCGTTGCGGAGGTATTTCGATCCCGGAGATACAAAGTGTAAGGGCTGGGAGCGAGGGTTGGAGAGTTGGGGTTATTCGGGGCCTGGGTGGGGGAGAGACCCAATCCCCCATTCGTCTGGGTGGTGCCGTTATTGTTAATGAGACTGCCATCAGTCGAGCGATGGGCGATGTTGAAGGTATCTGCATCCTGTCCCTCTTCGGTGGTGACAGTCAAGCCGTGAGCAGGAGAGACATCATCAATCATGGTTGTTGTCGACGTCTCATCCACGCTGTCAATGTCCATCCGGGTAGGGAGGCCAACAATCGGCTCTGCTGGGCGTTCTAAAACATTGTCATCACCCATGGCAGAGTCCTCGCCATTTGCATCGTCAGATTCTCCCGAAGCCGAGAGTGTCTGCTGCACTACTGGTCGTCTTATGGGAGGCGGCGGCGGGGGGACGCTGCGAGGATGATGAGATTGAGAATGCATCGGTCCACTGGGTGTTGTCGGCGAGTCTGGCTGGGAGATGACGCCCGTCTGCAGGCTAGGGAGCATACTTGGTAGGCGTTCCGTATCCCGTACCGGTCGCAGGCCGAATCCTTCTGCGTTATCCATTGGATGGACAGTTGTGGCAAGGGGCTGCATGGTTCGGAGGCGATGACTTGTGCGGGTAGCATACCGAGCGTCATGAGACCGGTGGTTTGGAACATCTTGGAATGTGCTTCGCTCCGGTGGCGAGGTGAGCGGGGCGCGAGGAGGAGATGTAATATCCATTGCATCGGTATCAGTCGGCTGAGTTTCCTGATAGAAAGGCTGAGGAATTTCGATATTCGGGGGAGGAACTTGTCGGCGGGAGGGGCGGGTTTCCGTGTCGTCGGTCTCCATAATAGAAGACCGACCGGATATTTCATGGCTGGAGGAACTAGGCTTCACGGTGGGGCGGCTGGAAGAGTGCTTGTGTGATTCGGGGTCGGCGCGCGATCGCACCTTGTCCACCACCTTGATGTAATTATCCAAGATCGTGGCAATCACCGGAACCATGTCGGCCTCGACGACTCTGGTTCGCACATTTTCCGAGCCTCGCACTCCGATGTTGACGACACATTGAAATGCAAGACTCCATTTCCACATTTCCATTATATCCTTACTCCTGCCCTCCTTGAGGATGCAGACGAGTCTTTCAATGCCGCCATCGACAGTGAGAATGTCTCGAATTCGAGCCGAGGAAGTTGTGAGATAGGCGAGATGATTGAGAGAATTGATCAAGGGGAGGGTTGATGTGCAATCGAGCGCACGCCGGTCATATAGGGTGGTGCTGATGTTGACCGAGGCCTTGTTCACATTCGGGATACTGAAGTTGACTTCTCGCATGATGAAGAGTGGTGATTTCCGGTATCAGCTCAAATGTATATATATATATATAAAAGTATTGAGACACTAATATAGAGATGGTAACATTCAGGATGTCAAAAGAAAAGAGGATCAGATGGATGAAAGAAGTCTGATTCAGCCCCCCTAAGGTGAATATAGAGAGGGTAGGGCAACCGCAGGCGAACGGGATCAAAGGGAGCCTATTTGAAGTATAGAATCACTTGCAAGACATCAAGAAGAACTGGGCGATGGCTTGTATAAATATAGATGTGGTGTCGAATGGAAACAGTTGAGAGGGGGGGAGTGCGGCCTTTTTTAAGTCTTTGCACGAGACGAAGGATCGGTGGATCAACAAAAGAAAAAGGGTACAGTCAGTGATAAAGTAGAGGAGAATCTAGAAAAGAAAAGAAGATGAGATTTGGAGATGAAAAGCGCCGAATGAAAGATGGGATGAGGCTCAGGATTGATGAAGAGGGAGGAAAAGACTTCGAAAGCGGAGAGGCGTCAGGTGCCGTAATAAAGGAGGGCCAACAAATGGCTTTCCCGCCACTTGGACTCTCTATTTTTAACGACTATGTGATACTAAGTAAAATTGTACAATATAATCTTTGTCTGACATGGATATTGTATTTTCCATATTTCCATGTTCTCTTGTTTCTCTATTTCCCTATTTCCCTATTTCTCTATTTCTCTATTTGACTCTGATTACTGAATTTTGAAGAGTTATAAGCCTGCAGAAGTCGCTATCTGATCCCTCGTGGCGACTTACCGAGTCTACTCCGTACTTCAGATCCACCTAGTGGAGATATAATATAGGACTTATGTTCCCTTTTCTGTTCCCTTTTCTGTTCCCTTTTCCTTTCCTCTTTCCCTTTTTTTGTGGGTAGTATAAGGGGTATGTACGTTTCAAGCAACGCTGTGAGACTTTGTATAATTCTACCCGCTTTGTTCCATCGGGGGGCATTCCGATATTCCAAGTTGCCTACTAATATGACCTGGCAGTTGAACGTTAGGTCAGAACTTGGAATGTGATGGCTTGATTCTCTGACTACACGGTTGAAAGACTTGAACTCTTCGTGTGGACTTGATATGAGGATAGGTATGGCCCCAGCGTCAACCCACAAATGGTCTGATTTGGGTGGGGGTGAAATAACGCGAAAAAGTCCATCAATAGTCCTGAAGAATAATATGGTGAAGACTCATCAAGTACTGGATGTTAGGGTTTAAGGCTTAAGTGATACGTCAAGTATAGGTACAAGGTAGATCTTATATACGGCTACAGTGCCAACACAACCCGTGTGGCTCAAACTTTAGATTTGTATTTGTGCGGAGAATAAGTTATGATTGTTTATCAATCAGGAGATTTACTCTTCATCATCAGATAGAATCAGGTGAGTGCAGATCTCAGGTAAATTTAGATGCAGTCGGAGTATATGGGTTGACTCGGCAGCGGCGCTATAGCAAACCTTGTGAGGGAAACCTTGAAAGTGGAATAGATGTATACATAAGCAGAAGTTCATAAACATCTCTTTAGATCTTGATTGCTTGTGGAGATCGAGGTGGGACTGAGCAGGTACAGATTTCAACCCAAACCCAGTGCCTAGGCCATATAGAACGGTAAACGGTAAACTGAACAACCGTTGTTATGTACGGAGCACTTAACAGAACAGCCATGGCTTGGAAATCACTTGTCGATGAGTCGTCATAGACTCATAATCCTCTTTAGTTAGTCAGGAAGAGATTATGATCGGCCATTGACAATCTCAAGCCGAGCTTGTGCCGGGAATAGGGGCCTCAAAGTCTGTCTCAGTCTTAGCGGAGCTTTGTATATTTGAGAGACCGATTGGCAGGATCTACCATTTGTGGGTCTCAGGGCAAGGATGAGATGTCTTTTTCCTTCTTTTCAAGAGCCTCTAGGCCTGAAAAGCCTGCAAATGAAAATCTATGCAGATTAGTCATCCTTCGGGGTATCACCGAAAGAGGATTAGTTGGTTCTTCTTGAGAGCTTGGACCTGCTGTGGTACATATTTAAGAAGGAGAGAAAGAGAAGAGTCGAGGACGAGATGAAATACTTCCGGATCTGGACATTGGACTGATGATAAATCAGCATAATTTCATAATTTCACAATTTCACAATTTCACAATTCCATAATTCCATAATTTATATAATAATTTATAATTTTAAGCCCCAAATTATGATAGAGACTGAGATATGAAACTGTGATACTAATACATAGTCAACCTAGAAATGAGATTGAGTAGTTCTCTAGGGATTCGGAGGTACAGGGGCGTTCATGTACTACAAGGTTACATGGTTTATGATTCCCACTATTGAAGAAGATACGATAAATACTGAACCTTGGGAATGCCAAACTGAAAATTTATAATACATATTAATACAATAATATTTACTACGTACTTACTCTTACTACTCCGTACAAAGTAGTTCCAATCCCATGATTGGCCCGGCCCTAGTCCGATCGCCACTGTAATCCTCGATATTCCCCTCCCTTCGATCTGAATCCTGGCTTCAACCACCTTGATATTAGATGTTATATCATTCAATTCATAGCTGGGAATTAATTGTGCTTGATCTGAGGCAATTGATATGGTTGTGGGATGAGAATTGAATTTGCCCCCTTTACCTGATCTGTACCTCATACGAGAAACTGTGTATTCATGTATTTTTCAATACTCAACTTCAATATAGATTCATCCAACGAATCCAAATAAAAATGAGGAAAGTAGAAAAAAATTGACGGACTGTGAATAATCCAAAATATCTTATCATCCAGTTCCAACCCTTCTGGAGATAAAAATGCAGATTTCGCCATATTTCGTACAGGATCAGCGATGTCATTGAGAGTTTAGTTGGTACCACTAGCACCACCCGGTAATACACTGTACACTGTTCTCTTTTCCCTCTTCCCCCCCTGTTAGAATCTACCTCTTCTTGATTCCCTCCGCCCGCTTAACCCCCCCCCCTTTGCGACTACTTAGATTCTGACAGTATTATGATCACAGCTTGAGGCCTCACTTGGTCGCTTCTGTCTCGTCCCTTTTCCATCCACTTTCAACCACATCCACTCATTCATCCCTCCCTTACTCCCCTCTCAAACCTCATTCTATCCTAATCCAAACTTTCCCCTCCTCTCTCCTGGATCTCAAATCTATCAGCTTCTTTCATTCACACTAAAGGAATATCCTTTCGACAAAAAATGGCTGCCGACATGTCAGGCGAACAGATGCAGGCTAAGATCACTGCGGCTAGGCGCGAGGCTGAGGGTTTGAAGGACAAGATTAAGCGTCGAAAGGATGAGCTTGCCGACAGTTCCCGTATGGATTTCCTATTTACCTGACTCAATTCCTGAAATTTGTTCCGGGGCTCGCGACCATGAGACGAAAATTGATTCTAACTTTCTTCTGCAGTTCGCCAAGTTGCGCAAGGTCAAACTGACGCCCTACCCCGAATTGGCATGAAGCCCCGTCGTACGTTGAAGGGCCATCTTGCTAAGATCTACGCCATGCACTGGTCAACCGATCGCCGTCATCTCGTTTCCGCTTCACAGGATGGAAAGCTCATTATCTGGGATGCCTACACTACCAACAAAGTTCACGCCATTCCTCTCCGGTCGTCCTGGGTCATGACCTGTGCCTATGCGCCTAGCGGTAACTACGTCGCCTGCGGTGGTCTAGACAACATCTGTTCCATCTACAACTTGTCATCCCGTGAAGGTCCCACCCGTGTTGCGCGCGAGCTCTCCGGCCACTCGGGCTACCTCTCTTGCTGTCGTTTCATCAATGACCGCCGTATCATCACCTCCTCCGGTGATATGACCTGTATGCTCTGGGATATTGAATCTGGTTCCAAGGTGACCGAGTTTGCCGACCACCTCGGCGATGTCATGTCTATCAGCATCAACCCTACCAACCAGAATATCTTTGTGTCTGGTGCCTGTGACGCCTTCGCCAAGCTGTGGGATATCCGTACCGGCAGGGCTGTCCAAACTTTCGCTGGTCACGAGTCTGATATCAATGCCATTCAATTCTTCCCTGATGGCAACGCCTTCGGAACTGGTTCTGACGACACCTCCTGTCGTCTCTTCGATATCCGTGCTGACCGTGAGCTCAACATTTACCAGGTATGGAATTTATTATCTCACCTACAACTATGATCATTGACTAATTTAATAATTTTTTTTTCCATTATTGCAGAGCGACCAAGTTCTGTGCGGAATCACCTCAGTGGCATTCTCCGTTTCCGGCCGTCTATTGTTCGCCGGTTATGACGACTTCGAGTGCAAGGTACGACATCACAAAACATGTTATTCATGTGGATATATACTAATTGATCATGTTAGGTGTGGGATGTTCTGCGTGGTGATAAGGTTGGCTCACTCAGTGGCCATGAGAACCGTGTTAGCTGTCTTGGAGTCAGCAACGATGGTATCAGTCTGTGCACTGGATCTTGGGATTCTCTCGTAAGTGATTGTGTTTCGTCTAGATGTCGGCACTTGCTAATGACTTTTTTTTCACTCTACAGCTCAAGGTTTGGGCTTGGTACCCCCCCCCCCTCCCCCCCCCCCCAAAAAAAAAAAAAAGAAAGAAAAAACCAAAGAAGACAAACGCAAGATACCCCGTGTCGGCCCTTTACAATGCTCTTATTCGAGATTTCTTTTTGGTTCGATGGGTTGAGATCTTCGCCATTGTACAATAATACTAAGTTACCGGGGACTTGTGTTCTCGCGATAATACGGGCGCCGGTCTGTCCGTCGTATGCGATACGGAAAGCGTTGGGTGGAAGCGCGCTGGGCAAGAAACGAAAGCGACGACACAATTGGGATATGATGAAGTGATGTCGTTCTATATGACTTCTCTTCCGATATATCCTGCTGGATGATGCCCCCCAATTTTCTCCTTTTTTTTTTTTTTTTTTTTCTTTTTCTGTTTCTGTTTCTGTTGACTCTTATTTCTATCTTCCTTCTTCTTCCCCTTCTCTCTATTTTCCCTCCTATTCTCTTCTTATTACTCCGCTTTTTCTTTCCGTTTCTTCTCTTTCCACACTTTTTATTACCCCTTTTATTTCAGTCCTGGATTGCCCTTCGGCATGTATTTCTCTCGACGGCAAGGTAGGGACCGGTTTGTTGGAATTTGGCCACGATATTTCCCTGATTTACTGAACTGCGTTAACGCGTCATCTATTATCCTCTTTCCTTTTGTCTGTGTTTGTACTTAATGGATCCACAGATCGGATCCATCTTTAACTCAATTTCCATTTGTGATTCAAGATCTGAGACGTAGATCGGCATAGATTTAGCTGGGGCCGGGGCCGGGGCTGGGGCATATTGTGGGTAACTACAACGCGTAGACTTTAAATACGTATGTATCAACTAGATCCTGGACTGTCCCAGCAATTAATCTAGTAATATAGTAGCCTAGCTCATCAGTCAGCATAGCAACCAGCAGACACCATCCACCAACCTTCTTCCACCTTTGAACCCAGCAACTGGATAGTATGCATGCTGATTACCGGTATACAACAAACAGGCAAATAGTCAAACAGTAGCCAAACAAGCAACAACCATACAGAAAAGGGAGGAGATCATCTACCTTATATGGAATCGAACCGGACAAGATGGCCCCCAAAGTGACCCCGGTAAACAACACGGTAAATGGAAGATTATGATGTAGGCTAGCGAGCCTCTTTGGAAACGGGAAACAGGAAACAAAAAACAGGAAACAGGAAACAGGAAACGCAATAATCAAGTTAAAGTCTGTTTTACCTCTGTTTTGCGTCTTTGACGAATGTTAAGCCCCAGAAGCCCCGTGTTGATCACGGGGTTCTGTTTTACCTTTGGAAGATGGAAGGTGGAAGATGGAAGATGGAACGAGAGTGGCTGGAGCAGGATTTACCTTACGAAGGTCCACAGTTGGAAGCCTTAAAAATAAGTGGGATCTCATCTAATATGGTCTGATGAAACAGCCCTGGAGAGTAAGGAGAGTAAGGAGATCACGAAGCTCTCGTATTCCACGTGGCAGGTATTTATAGACTTAGGAGATATTGAGACATACGAGGTATACAGTTTAGAGTGTAGATGTCCACGGGTACCTACAATAATTATGATATTCGTACTTTGTTTAAAAAAATATAAACATCTCCAGATGTCTATTAATAACAATAGAGATGATAGTCTTAAAACAAAAAGGCACGTAGAATGTTCTACGTGCCTTCGGTGGATCCTAAAACGTTCGAAAGGGGGATTTTAAGCGGTTCCTCAGTTTCACCATACGACGATCTTTTTCCTTCCTCAGAAAACAAGCCGTCCTTCTTACTTAGTCTCAACTTCAGGGGCTTAACTTGAAACTTCCATCTTCACAGTCAGACGACCAAGCACCAAACTCGTTCACGGTCTCAATTCTTTAAATTCCCCCACACATCCCCTTTGTTTCCGTCTTCTCTTTCTTTCTCATTATGTCCTCCGCACAGGAAGAATTCAATCAACTAGTCAGCAACAATCGCGACACATACTCCACACATCCCGAAGACAGGGACGAAGACCTACACTTCTCAGACGATAACGATCACCTCGACTCCCCACCCCGCACCCTGCGCCAACGTAGAACAGTCGACTCCTCAGACGAGGACGAGGAAGAAGACGACGACATGTCTCGCACTTCAAACTACCATCTCCCCAAGAACAACTTCGAAGCAAACACAGGGCCCAAGGGTGTCATCGCCGACGCCCGCGCCTTCGAACGTGCGCGCAAGAAGTCCTTCCGTAAAACTCTCCTCGCTGCCACTGGCTTCGAAGCGACCGCTGCCGCTCAAAAGCCTGCTCGCAGCGATAGTCGTTCTCCGTCGCGAGAGGCCTCAGAGGGCAGTGAGGATGATGAAGAGGAGCGCTTTATGCGCCAATGGCGTACACTGCGTATGCAAGAACTTCAGGGCCGTGGTAACCGTCGGCCCTCGCCACGCGGCAGGCTCTTCGGCTCGGTAGACACCGTTGATGCGGCTGGGTATCTTGATGCTATTGAGAAAGTGAGCAGCGACACTGTTGTCGTTGTATACATCTTTGATCCTCATGTATGTATACCTACATCTATACACACGACAAAAGAACAAGTTTGCTAACTTATCCCCAGTCTGATCAGAGTGCTGTTGTTGGAGAATGCCTCAACACTATTGCCCGTCGACAGCCTACTGTCCACTTCGTACGGCTTCATCAAGAAATCGCCGAGATGGACTACATCAAAGCCCCCGCATTGCTGGCCTATCGCGAGGGCGATGTCTTCGCAACCATCGTCGACGTGATCCGCAACATTCCCAAAGGTCGTGTCTGCAGTGCTGACAGTCTAGAAGACCTCTTAAAACTGTAAGTCTACCTCTTATTACTCAGATTAGATCTCAAAATCTGACTTTCAAAAAGGAACCGTGTGCTTTAATTTCTGCACCAAACCCTCATTACATTGAACAGCCGGCGTCTGTCAATCCTTCACTTCTAACTATGTCTGGCTATTACTACAATTTTTTTGGTTCTGATCTTTATGTCATCTTTTTTCCTTATGTCCAAAATCACGAAAGGAAATGGGTTTCGATGGCGTTGACTTATTTACTCTGGGACGGTCTTTACGGGAGGGTGTTTACTTTTTTTTTTTTTTTTTACATCGGGAATGCTTTTGAATGCTTTGCTCTCGGATTTCATGCTTCTATTCTGTTTTCAGTCAAGAAGGCCACCAAATTTGGCTGGATCAGCCTCTGTTGATTTTAATGAGATATCCCATGTACGAAATGTTTTATTACTGTCTTCTTGCCCTATAGTTGATGTCAAGTATAGAGTAGGAAATGACGAAGCAGATTAAGCTAGCCCTTATGCTTATAATTTACCTTGAACCTAGTGCACCACGTTCTAATTAACATCAACATCAATATTGACGTAACTGAATTATGCTCTAATTTTAAGATCTTATCCTCTCCCCCTGTCGATCTGGCCTGAAGAGCGATAGCAAGATCCAGAGATTGAGATGAGGCATATTGACTAATTGATCAATTTTGGCAGAGGTTTGCCTATGGACATGGGTTGGTTTTTGCCAGATATCTACGGCTTCTTGTGACTAATTATGTAGGCCGTTCATTCAATCGTCTGATTATAGATCTTACATGGTATATAATACCGCAATCTTGGAAGTTGGCCCGAGCCGTGGCCGCATCTTCACGGCTGTTTGGAGTGAAACGCTAGTTTGGCAATTTCTGACCTGTTTTGGGTATAGTTTCATCTTATGGAGGTTTCGTGGTGGCCTTCCAGTTCTAGAATTGAATTGGACCTTGGTAGTCATGGGGAATAACAATCAATTCCGAGGTATGTACTACAAGGGATGAGATGAATCAATGAGATATTCGATATTCTCACTAAATGAGGCCCACACTAACTCCCCGAGTTGAAAATCAGTTCAAGAATGAGAGCATAAGGCTCGCATCCATCGAGCAAGCAGCTCGCGCATTCACATCCGAAAAAAAAAGGGGGGGGGGAGGATAAAAAGCCCAAGCAAAGACGTGGTTTTGGATGATAATAGTTTAAAAAATAAGCATAGAGGATGAGATTGAGACTGCAATTGCAATTGCAGCAGTGCAAGAAATCAGACGGAAGAGAGATAAGAAAATAAAAAGGAAATCGCTTGGATGAATCGTTCAGATCAGTACTACTCCTTCAAATGGTATGGCGGGACTCGGCAAAGTCCCAGAGCATCTTAAGCAGACTATCCGGAAGAGTGTAGAGATCAACGTGAAATTCACCGACTGTTTGCGTGGGGTTAGCATAAAGTTGCGAGTAAAGGGCTGGCCACCTACGCTCCAAATCATTCTTGGTGTAAGACTCGGGTGTCTTGTTGTCATGTACCATCTGGACAACCTGCAGAAGATCGTCCTCGTTGAGTTTCATAAGACCGTCAGCCAGTTTGTCCATATCGAGCTGTGAACTGTCAGTATCTATATATCCACACCTTGTCATGATGGGAAAATCTCACGGTAGCAGAGAAGCCGGGCTTCTTCTTCTTCTTGACGACGCCCTCGTCGCCTCCGGAACGCTTAGCTTTGGCACCATTCTCGTCACCAACGGGTCCAGTCTCACGCAAGGCATTGAGGAACGCGCCTTTAGGGTTCTTGAAAGTCTGAACAAGAGCGAAGGTTAATTAGCTCGTGGCAACGAAACAGGACGGCCGTTCAACATACAATAACGTGCTTAGATTCGTAACGCTCAACTTGGAAGTTCAGATCGTGGTTAATGGTATGGGGCTTGTCAGGTGTGTTGAACTCGATGCGCATGTCAAACTCGCCCCATCCTTCCTCCTGGATACGGAAAGGAGGATTCTTGACAACTGTAGTCCAATTTCAGTAAGTTAATTGCCCTTCCAAGATTCATATATACTGAGGAAGCACTGACCCTGGGTGGCACGCGAACCGAAGCTGGGGTGCAGGTGGTAAGTGACGCTGTCGAAAAGAGTGGCAGGGACATCAGCGCCGCGCTCATTGACGACGTAAATCTCAATTGACCATGAGCGAAGAGGGAAACCCTCAACATCGGAAGGCTTGTCACTGGAATAAGAGAAAAACGTCAAAATCAGTTCGTGGATCTGCCCATATCATGGGAGTGAAGATGTGGGAGGTCTGGAAGTTCAGGTTGTACGTGCGCGCAAAGCCCCAATGAGCGCATATGGTCGAGGTGATGGGATGTAGAGGAATCGCGCAAGGAAGATCAAAATCAAAGCTTCAATTGCGCGCGGAGTTTGTGATGTGACTTGGGAGGTGATCTGGGCAGAACCTGACAAAGCGAGAAAAGAACATACATGATGTGTTGCTCAGTAACGAGACGAATAGTGCGCTTGACCTGTGGTAGAAACACGAAGTTAGTGATCTGAAACAATAATTCCCAGTCGCGTGTGGAACACATGAGGTTAGTGGCGAAAGAGCTCCCAGTTCATTTTCGAAAACTGGAAGATCTGAAGCATCCGCACAGAATCACATGTAGATCGCATTCAATCTGAGCTAAGCAGAATGTCTTCAGGGAGTTAACCTACATCAGGCATCTTGAGCAGAAGTGCTGATATCTAGCGGTTGATGATTTAGGTGGAAGGGGTGTCGCAAAAAGAAGAATGGAAATAAAGGAAGGTGGGGTTATGTAGGTCCGGGTGCTGAGTAGGGTTAAGTGTGGACGTGGGAACTCGTTATTGCGATAATCTGTGAGAGAAGGAAGACAGAACACACTCTTCCTAATAATGGTGAAGGGGCAGAATCAAGCAAGTGGGGAGGAATGAGCAGAACCGCGAATGACCGCCTATTGCCCGCACTGCGCGCGCTTGAGTACTTCGAAATTTCTAGAACGCAAACTCATGGGAAGCTGAAATAGTATAGTTAATGCTCTCAGTTTGTATGCATTCATTTGTTGTTTTGTTTAACTTCAATTTCCTTTCTCTTCTTTGCATTGTCAACTTCAAAACTTCAAAAGTTCGTGGCAACCATCAACTTCTACAGGATCCTACTGGAAACGCTGTTGGGCAGGGTGTATATTCATTTGATGGGAAAATGTCTATCTACTGCGGACTGGACCAAAAAAAAAAGACATGGGAATGCGTCCTCCATTTCATAAATTGCATCATGAATATGCGACCAGCATCTAAATCATGCTGCCTCGCTCGTCCAGTCTTAGGGGGAAATTTGAGAAAGGAAGCTGAAAAGGAAGCGAAAAAAGGGTTATGGGAATTGGGGATGAAATGATTTATTTGGAAAGCTAGGGGACTTGGAGTTCGAAAGAGGGATCGTGGTCCACAGAGCAAAACAGGCTGTGTATCAACCCGTTAAGGAAAGAGGGCTATGAATTGGGGAATTGGGAGAACAGCAAGCATTGATTTACTCGCTGGCGGCGGGAGCGGCGGCGGCGCCAGCGGTGAAGAGCTTCTCGTTCTCGCCCTGAGCTTTCTCGAAGGCCTCCTTGAAAAGGTTGGCGTCTATGGACATCCGTTAGTATAAGACAATACATCAACGACATCAAAATCTCGATCTACAACTCACTCTCGCTGTTGGCGAAGCGGATGGCCAGGGTCTGAGCCTCGGGCTCACCCTCACTGACATCGGCCGCGGCGTTCCAGACCCAGCTGCGGTCACTGCCAACGTTGGGGCTCAACTTCATGTCGGGGACGACTGCGTAAATAGATCAGTAAATTGATTCCCTTCAAAATATGACGGTAGATAACTCACTGTAGTGGTTGGCGCAGACCTTGAGGGTCTTATCCCGACGCATGACCAGGCGAGTTTTGTGGTTCTCCTTGTGCTTGAGCAGACGGACATCACCAGTACCACGCTCCTTCCACTCCTTGGTGTCGCGGTCGAACTTGAAGAGCTTGGCGCGCATCTTGAAGGACTGCTCCTCGAGCTCCTCGTTGGTCTTGGTCTCAACCTTCTCAGTAAGACGGATAACGGGCTCGAAGTGGACGTCGATAGACTCAGGGGCCTCATCCTTTTCGATCAAAAAGAATCATATTAGCAGATATTCAGGATGAAATGGAAATGATAGAAACAAAAGCTGTGATGGTACGACCACACAAAACGCGGGGAAAGCGAGGGCCACCTCCCTCCATGCTCGTATCATCAAAAACAAAGCAGAGCGCAAGCGAGTCAAAAATGTTTGAAGAGGACATCAAACTCACCTCCTCAGCAGCAGCGGCCTTCTGGGCCTTGGCGGAGCCAGATGGCTCAACGTCACCCTCCTCGGCCTCCTCCTTCTTCTCCTTCTTGGGGCCACCGCCGAACATGGAGAACACACTGTCGGTAGTCTTCACGGCAGTATCCTTGGCAGTCTCAACAGCCTCAGTAGCGGTATCCTTGACAGTCTCAGTCACGGTCTTCTCGCCGGTAACCTCGGGCTGTTGAGCCTCAGGAGCTGCGGTGGGGTCGGACTTGATCTCCGACATAGTGAATAAGGAATGGAGAGTTGTTTAAAATAAGAAGAGAAATATGGTCGGGAGATTCAAAGACAAGAAAAAAATCTAAGAATCAAAGTAGAACTTAAGTTTGTGGTTTGTTGATCAGGGAGCGACAATGAGGGGGGGGAAAAATTATTAGTAGTTTAGGCGGGCACACCAGGAATTTTGCCACCGCTTTTGCGAGCCAAACGCGCCTTGTTGTTGGACCAACGCGGGGTCAACATCTACAAACATACAGCAAATCATAGGACTTCTAGTCATATTCATAGCTTAAGCAGAGTCTGGATTTACCAGCAAGTTGAATTTGATAAAGCAATGCATTGTGCCACACTGAATGTGATCTTAAAATACTCCATTTCCACCTAAACCCCCGATCGCCGTAAACATCCTCTCAAAAGCAAAAAAAAAAGCAGAAAATATCAGCAAGTTGGAAGATTCCAAGAAGAGGAAGATTAAGATTCTAGCCCATTAAGGAGAGGTTCGGAGATTTAGCCCCGCCCCACAATGTATCGTGCGCGAGTCTGAGCCCGACCTAGCGTGGCCCTTTTTACCTCATGAACTCGATCCATTACGGAGTGGGGATCGATCTTTGCCGATTTGCTGAGACGATGCCAGGTATAGCTAATTAGTTCCCTAGCCTCTTCATTGACCTTGACAGAGCGCTTGTGCAGAACGAAGACCGCACTGCGGACCTGTTGGATGGCATTGTGGGTGATCGCCTCACTCAGCTGCTTCGACTGGGCCAATATGCTTGGCTCTTGAGTCTCCTGTCGAAAACGGAGATCATGATATGCCTTGACCACATCCCCCATGATCACTTGTAGATCCGTGGTGAGTCGGCCGTAAACTTCAGTCAGGCCGGTGTGGGCATCTTGCAAATCATGTGTGATTTGGGAAGAGATCAACAGCGCTGCTCGTCTCCAATTTGCAGCCTTGAGCCATGGGATTCCAAAGTCAAGTACTGTGGTTTGAGGGCTCATAGACTTGGATTTCGCAGTGATCGTCAAGTTGACCAATCCCCAAGCATCCTCACGGGCCAGTACAAGGGTGTAAACGCCATCTAAAAGCCATGACAACTGGTAGTCTAGCATTCTCTCCCCACGATAAACGCTCACATTGAAAGGTGGTTGCTTGCGAGAAGATGCAAGATTGCGCGGTGTCCTGATAATCACGTGGCAGTCCCCGAGAGTTTTAATTTCAAAACTATCTGGTGTTTTGGAGAGTTCAAGGTCAAGCCCAGCGAACCGATCATTGAGGCAGTCGGAGGACAAGTCTTTTAGATCTTGGAGATGGCCCGAGGGTCGCAGGATGAGGGAGGATTGTCTTTCATAATCCACATTTAGAGCGCTAGTCGAAAAAATTGGGGTGGTTGTTGGAGAAATGGCGCGTGACAAGGCGGATTCGGCCAAGAACTGCGAGAGAAAGATAGCTACATAGTTGAAAGCTGTGTATCCGATGGAGAGTGCAATGGCTGAAATGAGGGTCAGTGTCAACAGGCTTAACAAATTACCCCATTTGGGGGCGCAGGAAACGTATGGAAGAATCCAGCTGCGTGAATACTTCTCGAGGTCGGCGAATGTCCAAGAGTCAAGTGACTTTGGAGAATCCGTGGTGATCTTGACAGCCTTCTTGGGATAAAGACCCATGAGCGAAGCCAAGTTACGATTAAGTTGATCGGGGGCGATGCTCTCGAATGTTTTCAGATCTATTGGGTAACGTTGAAGAACTGAGATCTCTCCAGTTTGGTGGTGGCGAGACTCCAAGCACATGTGAAGGCTGTTATGATTAAGGGGGATATTTCGAGGTTTGTTATTCCAAAGCGGTTCCTCTGATATCACCATTGCTGGGATTCCATGTCGATCCAAGAAATTATGGGTGAGGCGCTGGGTTTGTATGGCAGCGACGTCATCGTTGTTAGAAACGAAGATAATCGCCATATCAGGCAGAGTCCAATCGGTAACGGAGGAGACACGATAATTTTCTCCATCCCACCAGGACCTGCAAGATGGGCGGTTCTTGAATGTCAACGACACTGGACTATGCTGGTCTGTGGATTTTGCAGTAGCCACCACACATTCGTCCACCACTAGTTGAACGTGAATTGGGAGAAGCTCCGCGAAATTTGGCACAGCACCAGCTCCAAATGAGGTGGGCACGACATGATAGCGTGAAGATTCTGCAGAGCTTGTCGGAGACCCGGCGGATGAGTTGGACACCAAAACATCACCTATCTTGTCCAGGATGATATTCCGAAACTCTGGTCGGCCGATATACAGCACCCGGAAGGGCTTATCCAATTCCATGCCAGTCTTTGCCATCGTTTGCTGGACAGTAGCCGTGAGGATTGAATGGGCCGAGTCAAATGACTGCGGGACCTTCATGTCTGCGAGTTCTGCATCCTGGAAGATACGAATGGTATGCTTGAGCTCAACTCGCTCCATCTCCGGCCATTTGTCCGGCTCGACGAACTCGATGGAATCGACCGACTGACGGAAAGCTGTTCGTGTAGTAAGGTTGCTGTCTTCGATGCCAGATCCAGAAGGAGTTTTGTGGTAGTGCAAAGCAAAACGATGAGACTCGGCCAAGCTTTGGTTATCATCTTGGTCATTGTCATGCCCGTCATCTTGCTCGCTCTCGCTCTCGTCATCCTCACTCTCATTATTTTCCTGGTTCTCGCCATCTTGTCCTTGGTCTTCCTCCACTTCTATTCCATCGACTTCGCTACTGGTGGATCGGCCATCGAGGCTGGCCACATCATCGGGGGTGGCTTGGTCAATAATGGACCCCGCATCGGTCGGTTCAGAGCGACTTCCATCTTCTGAATGGAAGTCCGAGACGCTCAACTCAGCCCAGCTATCACTCAAGGATTTGGGTTGCGAGTCGGTAATATTATCTGAAGTCATGTTGTCTGCAGGCCGTGATCGAGATAACCACTCCTCAACAGAAGCCGTCAAGGGTGGCAGAGTTGGATATTGCAGGTGGGCGATATGGGCGTTTTGGACGCTACGGGCGTTTAAGCGCCTGGGTGATGCTGAAGTGTCAGACATATCTTTTGAGTAGGCATATAGGGTGAGTTATAAAGAGAATAGCAAAAGGAGAGAGAAGTGAACATACAAGTTGGGGGTAGGTAGACATGTGCCCCTAGTGGGTCCGCGGGGGGGGGTTGCCTTATCTCAAGATCTGACTCAAAGGCAGTAAGTGCCACGTGAGATGAGGTATTGTAGAGTATTAAAGTGAAAGGGCTATGAGTCGAATAGGTTGGGTTAGAGAATAGAAAATAATAAAAAGAGGAGAAGCTTTTGAAGGGAAGGCGTGATGTTTGGATAAAGCGATAAGACCGGGAGTTGGCGGGGTTCGAAGGGTAGTACGGAGTACATCCAAGGTTGAAAGACTCCCTTCTTCATCCAGTGACTTCCCTTACTATGACTTAAATTCCCCTTTCCTTTTCCCCTTTGTTGTACTCCGTATTCTTTCACTTACACTCCACTTCTCTTCCCCATACCAAACAACATTGACTGATAAGACGGTCCGACTCCACTATGCCCCACCGATCTCCGTTATCCATTGTATCTCCACAGACGAGGGATGAACTACCACCATAGCTTCATTGTTACTGCAAACCCCAATAATCTCCAAATCGGTCTCCAAAGCATGTCTACCATCGTTGACCAGACAAGAATAACCCAAATTCCACTCCCCAGTCCCCCAAAGAACTTTACTCATACCACGAGCCCCCTCCCGCAATGAAACAGTCACCTGCGCAGACGAGGACGGAACTTGAAGTGACAGAATGCTGACAAGCATACGATCTCCAAACCTCCACCCAGCCACATATATCTTCGAAATTGATGCTTCAAATACAACAGTTAGAGTTCTCAAAGTACGCCGTACAATCTTCTCACCGGCAAGGGCCCGACTGAACTCATTCGTCACCTTCTCCAGCTCTGTATCTGACGGATAATCCCACATCACAATACCATTGGCGTTATGATTCAAAGTAAGCATTGCCCCATTGACTTCCCCAGCGCAGTGGGGTATCAAGTCCAGTAAGACTAGTTGCCAAAAGCCATAAGAACACCCCAGAATGGCTTGGCTATCTCTAACCCACGACTGGTACTCCGCAAAAAGGTCTAATCGCACGGATTTATCTTCTAAAATGCTCTCATAGTCATCTCATTTACAGCAGCCGTAGGTCGTGTTACAGACTGTGTCGTAAACAACCGGCCAACTCGTGTTGACAGTGATGGGGTAGACACCTGAAAGACCTATATCCGCCCCGGAGTACTCATCGTAGTAGAAGTTGTAACAGTTCAGACCCAAAGAAACATGATGTCACGGGTCTAAGGACTTGATCAGATCATACGTGATCCGCGTGGTGTTCAGTGCGTCCCCTTGACCGCCAGGTTCATCGCCCGTGTATCAAAGTAAAAAGCTCTCTGGAGTCTTGAGCAATTCCACCTGTTCTCTCGCAGAGGTCAGGTTCGTCTATGCTCAGCGCATATTATGCATGAGCCACAGGCCAATCTCATGTAGTACGCTCAGGTATATATACTCAGCTCAGTGCAGTGGGAAGGACAAGATAAGAAAAACATTAAAGTGATCTCATTCTTCGCGTAATTCGCCTATTATTCCATACTCTATAAACAGCCAAGCTCGTGATATTTGCGAGATTTCAAGGCAATGCGAAAGGGGTGAAGGGCTTAGGGTGATTGAGGGGAGAAAAGGAAGAAAAAGAACAAGGTATTTACATTTCATGAATGCTGGAAAGACGAATCACTGAGTGTAAATAACTGGGGGGAAACTGAGAAATTCGGAGAGACAAGACCACATACCTAGGTGGTGATGACAAGGGGCATAAAAAAAAGAGTAAAAAAGACGATAAAAACACATAGCAGGAATTGGTCCATCGTTATTTCCCAGCATCACACCACATAACACCAGTGAATGTCTCTTCATCACTCAAACCATCATGTCCACACAACTGGGATGTTCTGGCATTCTTGACGACTTTTGAGGGGGCATAAGAAGGTACTAAAGACAGGATCGCCAATACCGGGCACATATACCAAAGTAGGGCAGAATCCTATAAAATCAGTAGTCATAACCCCCAGACGAAAGAACATAGTACACACACACACACACACACAGTCGATCCCAGTCAAGTGAACAGCACGCTAGATGAATATGTCAAATGGATGATGGAAATAATCAAACCATCTTCCAATTAAAAAAGAAAAGCCGTCAGACTCGTTGAACGCCGCCCAAAAACCCGGCCAACATATCATGCAAATTTCAGCAGAGAAAGCATCCACGAGGAGAAGCCCGAATGATGCCCATGGCTGAAGATGGACAAGTAAATAATGATAAACGATGCCAGGAACGACTACTTGGGTAATTCAAGGTTTTATGGTGAGGCCCAACCGCCAGCCACCTCGACCCATTCGGACAGACAACTACCTTGCTTGCCCTCTACATCCACGATATCGGTGTCACATCGGCATCGGCAGCCCACGCCATTCTCCTTGACAGGATCAGGGGTAGCCCAATACTCGTCTTCTTCGATACGCTTCTTCTCGTCATCGGTGGTCATCTCAAGGTAAGGCTCGCGGGGAAGTTGGCGAGCCGGCGCATTGGCTGGGCAATGTTGAATGGTGGTGTGTCGGTAACCAAAGTCACGGAAGTAGTGGATGTCACTTGGTGCAAGGAGTGCACCAGCGGCCAAAGAATGGATAGGAGCGTCACCCCACTAGATAATGGTTAGATATAATTTCTTCAAAATTAAGGAAAGATCTCACCCGTTCCATCCAGAAACCACCACTACGATCCATCATCTGAAAGAAATCCTCGTATGCCTTGCTTCGGAACCAATCCAAGCGTGCAATCTCGAAGTTACTCCAGAAATGACACATGTTGTAGCTCTCGCCTTCCATGGCCTCGGGATCAACATCAGCGAGGTTATTGTTTGCAGGGTCGGACATCAAGATCTCCTCCGGCAGCTTTTCTTCCTTCTTCTCTTCCTCAACTGGAACCTCGGGCTCCACTGGGCGTTCCAAGAACATCTCCCACAAGCCCCTGGACTTGAGATTGTTCTTGCGCATGTAGGCTGATGCATACCGGAAGATGTTGGGAACAGTTTCACGGAGTTCTTTGACTGCAATGGTAAAACCGTACGTCTTGTTCGCTTCAATCATCTTAAGGAAAGGATCACTATTGCATGTGAGTAAAAAATGAAACCCAGAGAATGTATACGGGGGATACGTACTATGTGATATCACAGAAGTACTTGATCTCGGGCTCCAAACGCCAGTACCACTCGTACTTCATCAGGAGAGGGTGCTTGTAGAAGTGACTGGGTTAAATATGTTAGCATTGCACGCAAAAATCATCATGCCAGCCAAACTCACCCCGAGTAGAATCGGCACATGTGGTGATAACTTTCCATGCCGCCGTACATGATGGCAGCATCACCTTGCTTTCGGACACCTTCCTTGGCGACCTCGGGGTCAACCCAGTCAGGGTAACCCCACATGGCATTATCGATCTTTCCGAATTCCACGGGAGCACTGGTATAGTTCTTCACAGTGGCCTTGAAGTCATCGTCAAAGTCGCCATCGTTCAAGAAAACATATGGATAGTGGTACCAGCGGTTGAAGTGGCGCTCAATAGACTTGAGTGATTGAATCACACCATCCAGCTCCTTGTTTCTCGCGAGGACAACGAAGGCCGCGTTGGCCTTCTCATTGGGGGGAGTAGGAATGATGGGCATACAGCCCGTGGCGAAGACCTTGTCGTGCTTTTCACTGATTTTGCTTTAGATTTCAAGGCGCGAAGTTAGTTTAATACACGTAGGTAGGGATTTAGGGGATGGAGACGAACCGAATGGAGGGTGGAGTACCCGCTGGTATTAAGATCCCTCCAGGAGACGCGGGATGTCGGACGAAAAGAAATAGAATGAAGACAATTACAAGACATGGAAATAGTAAGACAAACCCCAGGGGTATAGAAATAGAGGAGTTGCCCTTCAATCTGATGCGACGACGGAAGAAGGCGAATCGGGAGGGCGAGCGACCCTTTTCGCGAGAGTCATCGTCAAGAGGGAGGCTCGGCGCACTAGGCAACCTTTTTGTGAGACGTTGAATGAAGCTCATAGATGCGATTATCGGACACGCGTGGAAGCCCCCGCGGTAGACAGATCAAGAGCGGCGGCACGAGGCCAGTTTATTTTTTGAGGTACCCCAGTCGTACGGGTGAGCGGGCACCAAGTAGTTCGGAGAATGATTATGTGGGAGGAGGGGTCACACGATCATATGTCTCTATCCCTCAGAGTGACAGAATAACGAATGGCCGGAGGAATGCCTCCTTTCCTATTCCCCCAACTGTCCTTCGCCAGAAACAGATTGGGAAGGAGGGAGGTCAGAAATACAGACGACCTCAACAATGAGGATCAGAGAACTGAATGGACATAGGAAGAAATAGGGGGAAAGTGGATTGAAGAGAGAAGGGGTAAAAGAGAAAGAGATGGGAAAGTCGGGGATGGGGATGATTTGAGAAGGTCTGCCAAGACCAGGAGGCGCAAACGTTGTGGCCTCTGGCTGGCCAGCTCGTGTCACCCCGAAACCGTTATTTACCCCTGATACTGTATGATTTTGCGACTTGATGTGTATGGTTTTGGTAATCTATTACTGAAGCTTGTTTTTTTTTTTCTCTTTTCTTTTTCTTGGCTTGAATGAAATATATAAAGAATGAATAGTAGATATGGCCTTTAGATCGAAGATGGATGTTTTTCACAACAGACCACATACCTAGGTATCCATGGATGTTCCTGGGTTGGTCGATTTGAAATCTGGGGGTTACCTAATTAAGTTAATTGGTCTACTCCCCTGCGTAGTGTAGTGATACCTATACTTCGTATACTCGGACTTCGTGCTCCATGCTAGGTCTAAGTACTAATATAGTAACAAGATGATAGGATGATCTTATATCTTGAAGATCAATTTGATCTACTCCACCACTTCTGCAAACTTCTACTAAATTTAAGTTCCGATATAACCGGCGTCGACAGATGATGATCATGACTCTCGCTAGTTAGATTAAAAGAGGCAGTAGATGAGGTCAGTACTAGAATGCTGACTAAATACTCAAGCTAGTTGTGACTAGTTACCTTTGCCCATAACAGCCATAGTCTACTATCAAGCAATAAAGGAGTCCGGAGTAAATATACATGTAGAGACAGTTATCCGTGCAATTATTTCCCGACTCCACTTGATGTGCAATGTGGCCTAAAAAGGGGGTCTGGACCCTTGCTGTTGTTGATTTATTGCCCATTTACGCACCTTCTGTAGAAGAAAAAAAAAATGATTTTTTTTATACTTAAGTACGTAGCCGACTCACGAAGTAAACTAACATTAAATATTAATCCTATTGCCTGGTTTCTGTACTTGTTAGGTATAGTTATAGTTGTGGATAATATACGAGTGATCGGATACTAAGGGAACTGGGAACTGATAAGTAATCGTGACCTCGTCATCTGTTTCGCCCTAGACCTCATCTTTATTAATTGATCATCCGTCTTCATCTATCGGCAACCGATATGATAGAGTTCACGCGGGGTCTTGCCCCTTTTCATGAGACTTTTTAAATTATTCCCTTCATCTTCTTGATCCATATTCGCCACAATGAATTCAGTGATCGCTCGCCCTTTCTTCGACGGGGCTAACAAGTCTACCCCCCAAATTCAACTACCAGAACGACCCTCACTTCATCCATTCTCTGCATCTCGTAATGGTCAAGTCAATCTTGATACTTTCTCTCCTGTGAACGAGAATGGAAGCTTCGCTTTCGACCGTGTACTTAAGACCGGAAAGGTGTACCGGCGTGTCAAACACAAGCATGTATTCAGAGCTTCGTGGAAATCTGCCTACCTCGTGCTCCGTCCAAATCTTCTCTCCGTCTACAAAGATGAAGATACTACACGCCTTCGAGTTTCCATCAACCTCTCGGATGTGACCGCCGTCGCCCCGGTCAGATCGCAACGCTCTCACCGCCAACATGTCTTTGGTGTATTCACCCCTTCGAAGAACTACCGCTTCGAAGCCATGTCGGAACGCGATGCTGAGGATTGGATCAGTCGCATCCACGCCGAGAGTCCTTCTGACGAGGATGAGCCTGCCTTTTTAGCTGAGAAGAGAAGAGCCCCTGCCATTCAAAAACAGCTCGTTGAAGACACCACCGACCACTCCGATTTTGATCTTGCCGGTCGCGCCAGCTCCCCCGAGCCTGGCCGCAGCCTTCCATCCACATCCCGCAGCCACACCACCCCTTACACCCAGGATTACTCGGGAAACGACATGACGTCGTATTCGGAGCTCTCAGATGGCCCCACTCCACGCAAAAACAGTCGATTGCGCTCCATGCCCTCCATTCACGCATTGTCTATTTCCGCCCCAGAGGACAAACCCGCTTCCCCACCTCGAGACGCAGGTCGGCCTGACCTAACTATTCTCCGCGATCCGGAGCGGGTCATCTGCCAAGGATACCTGCAGGGGCTGCGCATCAAAGGAACTGTTCGGCAATGGAAGCGGCTGTGGGTCGTACTGCGGCCTAAGAGCTTGGCCTTTTACAAGGATGACCAGGAGTACTCGGCTGTCAAAATTATCTCCATGTCTCAGGTGATCGATGCCGCCGAGGTGGATCCCATGTCACGGTCTAAGACTCTCTGTTTGCAGATCATCGTCGTGGAGAAGACTTATCGACTTTGCGCTCCAGATGAAGAAAGCTTGGCCAGATGGTTAGGCTCCTTGAAGAGTATTATTGTTGCTCGCAAGAAGCTTGAAATTTCATCTGTGACAGCGGCAGCGACAGCTACTTGATAACTAATTTCCAACTTACCCATATTGTCCGGATTTCGACCCGGCAATCTTACTTCCACACTTTCTCTTACATATTCACCTTCCAGCTTTAACCTCTCTCGTTTTACCTTTCCTTTTTTTTTAACTCTATACCCATGTTTTGTCAGTGGCGTCTCATCTGCCCAGTGAGCAGTCTTCAAGGGCATCGAATTAGTTATTTTAATCAACATTCTGTGTGCACTTTTGTTAATCTCGAGCGTTTTTTGTCCTTTCGACGCGTCTGAAATTAAGTAGTATTAATATCACATCCATTCCTCTCATAGCACTTGATTGAGTATGATTGAATAATATCATTGTCTATTGTTTATAACTCTTGAACGCCCAAGTTGTAATAAAACCCATGATCAAGGAAAGAAAAATATTAATATGCTCGATGACCAAAGATGATCACTATATCTCCTCGCTTGGAATGCTTTCATACTCTCCAGATGAGGGCCTCGGATGCCTAGGAACAACGGTAACCTCATCCTGCAACTTACTTTCATGATTTACGATCATGAAAGACAGGAACACGATGGCCGCACCCAGCCAGTAGAGCACAGGCGCATACTGTCCCTGCAGGAAAATCTGGCCAACCAACGAGAGCGGAATAGTCATACTAAGACCAACTGTCACGACGAGAGGAGTGGTCAGAAGCATAGCGTATGCCCAAGCGACATCCGAGACAAATGAGGAGAGCGAGTTGACCTACAGAAACGTCAGCGAAGTAACCCGAAAGAAAAAGCTGAGTGTGAACATACCAGAATAATCATCCAAACCCGGCTCGTGCTAGGAAGCTCGAACGTTTCAATTCCAGTGTAATGTAGAATGATGAATCCAGGCCACAACAGTACAACGTTGAAGAGCCCCACTAGACCGAAGAATAGTTGCATATTCACTCGTGATTCATCGCCTGCTTGCTTTTTCATCACTATCGTGTAGACACCGTACAGCAGGGCACTAAATGCTGCCATGGCGTCACCGAGAGCGATCTCGCCGGCAGATTTGTGCGGGAATGATCCTTCGCCACGGCCTGCGACCGGGGTCTCGTCTGGTCCTGAGAGATCCACGCGTGAGATCAGGATGATACCGATCAGAGAGGCGAAGACCCCTAGACTCTTGCGCAGTGTGATTTTCTCAACTTGAATCATTGCGCCGAATATTAATGTCCAGACTCCTAGATAGGGTCATTAGTGAATTTTCATAGCTAGAAACCCAGTTATCAGTCCTACCACTAGTAGATGTCAGAATGGTTGTACTAGACACGGTGGTAAACTGAAGACAAGCCATAGCGAAGTAATTTGCCTGTCAGGGAATGTTAGACATAATCTCCAAACCACTCTATGTATATCACGTACAATAAACTGCAAATAAGTTAGCTTACGTTACAGCCTTGAAACATAACGGTACATACCCAGAGAAGGCAGAATTCGAAACTGAGCTTCGCTGTCTCCCTCAACCCCAACTTTGCATGCGCGTCGTCCACGCGAGCATGTTCACGGCCAACTTCACCGCCATACGTAGTATCGAAAGAGTCGCTGCGCAATATGCTCTGCTCTTCATCTTCTGGAATATCCCTATCTAGATGTAGCAGCAGGGTTCGAAGCGAAGTGACCTGCGACAGCTTATCGGCGCGCCAGAGACGCCATACCCTGCTCAGAAGGATAGTGAAAAGAGGCAAGAGGAAGAGAGATGTGTTGAGGTAAACTACGAAGAAAGGCTTCGGGTAGGTATTATCGGCGAAGATGGTCTAGCAAGAGTAAATGTTAAGAATAATGAATAACCATTTTGCGCAATGTCGCCTTCGAGTAGCGGTGGGGAATGGGATCGAAAATAGAATCGGGGAATGAAAGGGCAGCCCTACGCTTCCTAGAAAATTCGAGGCTGTCCATAGAACGACCACAATTGAGAGCAGCACTATGCCTAGTGTCCGTCTGGCAAATCCAAGTCTTGTGACAGGCGGACCTGAGGCTGGAGCCATGACCGTAGGGGTGTGGGGGATGTATGCGATCGAGGATCGGAGACCGGATGCGCTAGATGGGAGAACTCAGTGAGGAGGGAGTTCGGAGTAATATGCTGTTAGAGATAAGTCAAAATTCATGCGATAAATAAAATACAACAGTAAGATGCCCAACTAGGTCACTCTGCTTCTCAGCAGGAGTAACGAATTGTGAAAAGATTGGCGATAAGAACGTCCTATCATTTTCATTGCCGAAGTCGCAATTGAAATGGATAAGTGGAGTCTGCTCTACTTCAACACTTTTCAATGTCCTTCAGATAAAACATATTAAATTTTCATTAATCGGTCTAAGAGTACTATTAATTTTTGCTCTCTTTCGAAGTTTATACCGTGATTCCCCTTCAACAACCAGGCTGTGAAAAATAGGCGAACAATATTGTTGATCTCTGATCATTCATTGTTGCTTTATATATCTAGGTATCAAGAGGGCAGGGAAACTATTTGGGTAAAATACCTATGTACAAAAAATGAAAGCTCCTCTAGCCTCCCGTCCTAATTCTGATGACAGTAAAACTTCTACTTGAATCCATATATACAGGGGCCCCTGTACCTAGGTAGGGCTGTTATATCCCGACAGTGAGCATCTTACCTACCTAGGTAGGTAGGTAATTGATCCTGGTCACACCATGAAAGAATCCCAAGTACTACAAGCTAGGTATATGATCTCCTGCTGCATCGAAAGCCCGCACTAAAAGCAGTCATTCATTCACTATGTGCCCATTTGAGCCCCTGTACATGTTTGGTAGTTACACACCAGATGAAGACATCATTTGACATGAACGGTAGTTATGTGAAGTACAAGGATATGCCTTCTTATTCCGTTGGAGACGAAAGGCTAGAGGATATCAAAACAGGTGCCCACACACTACCACTTTGACATTCCACAGTTGATATAGTACAAAATGGAGAATGTACCTTGATATTGGGTCAAGTTAGGTTTATCCGGAAGTAACTGGAAACGTCCAAGTTCGTCATGTCCTTCAATATTGTTCCTTTTGGGCGCTTTAGGGTGTTATCCTGGGTCCTGTCAGTTATCCTCGATAGTCTTGGTCATAGGAGCGACAGAGTGCTCAAATCAGCCTCCATAGCCTGTAGTATATTTGCTGCATTCGTACCATGAATGGTCCCAGTCTTATTCGGTCATGGACCGGTATTTGGGAGTGCTTCAAATATCTCGGGTGATACCTAAATATTGGTTTTGTTAAACATCGGAAAGGAACATTGTAAATATCGGGAGTCGGTTATCGATGTTAAGGATCTCTCCTAAGATTTCAACTGGGAAATACTGGAGTGGGTAGTTTTGCTGGTTTTATAGTGGCTAAGACCAAGCGTTAAGGCGCAAGGAAAACCCATGGGAGTTTTAAATGAGACCTTTTCTAAGGTTGCAGTCTCCTGTGAGGCCCTGGATGCGATGCAATGAAGAACAGAGAGCTCAGGAGGACACCTGGGCAGCTAAGCAAAGAACTTCTAATTTTGGAATCTTGAAAGATTCGGAAGTTATACCGCGAAGGACTCCGGAGGTCGCCTGCCACCAAATTTGCTCGAGTCACACATTATCGCTCAAATGGAGTGCCCCGAGTCCTTCAAGACTTACGATCAACATGTTGTCTTGTATATGTAGTCGCGCTGGATGTTGTACTCCAACTCTGAGGCGCGAATAAGCTCCTCGGCCATCTAATGCCCCAGGTGGGTTCGAGACAAAAAAAGGGGATATAGAAGAAAAAGAAGATATATACCATTCTATTTTCTTTTATCACTTTCCATTTACCTATGAACAACCTTTGAATGACAATGTCGCACTCAAAAGACCTAACATTGCAGAAAACCAAAAATAACACACTGGTTATCAACAAGATACGAAAGGAGCGGACCACAAATTAACGGATTCGGCAATGGAGCCCGAGAACATCTACATAGACAGAGAAGTCCAAAAGAGCGATTCTGGCCTTCTCTACTCCGTACAAGCAAAAAATATCAGAGTACATGAGGAAGTAGCAGGAAAAAGTATGTAAACATAGGGAAACAAGGGGAACGAGATTTGTCGCTGAAACGTCATAAGTATTCGGGAGGGTCATTAACAAGCACATCCATCACGTTCATTATCCAGATGGATGTTGATCGGGTCGCTGAATTCACCATTGAACTCCTCAGCTTCCTCCTGAGCGAGAGCACTGCGGGCAATAACTGAAAACACATGTCAATAAAAGTAAGAGCTTTGGTTCCCATGTCGATCTCACCTTCGAATGCCTGCTCAACATTGAGAGCTTCTTTGGCGCTAGTCTCAAAGTATGGGATGTTACCTTTAGACTGGCAGAATGTCATAGCACGTTTGGATGAAATCATGCGCTTGTTTTCTTCGACATCGATCTTGTTGCCAAGGACGACCTTAATCACGGTTAGTATTCTATATTCTTTGTTTCCAGAAAGAATATAAGATTTGATAATCTCAAGAAAGGATAATGTGATCACTTACAAAAGGAAAACTCTCGGGATCACGGGGGCTGGCCTGGATCAAGAATTCATCCCTCCAGCTGTCCAGTGCCTCGAAACTCTTGGAGTTATTCACGTCATAGACCAAAACACAGCAATCAGCTCCTCGGTAGAAAGCAACACCCAATGATTGAAAACGTTCCTGGCCAGCGGTATCCCAAATCTGTTTGGAGGCCGTTTAGTTATTGACCCCACATCATTCTTTGTAGGGCCTGGGGGCTATATTTACCTGCATCGTGACTAGGCGGTCATCTACGAGCACTTCCTTGGTAAGGAAGTCAGCTCCAATGGTGGCCTTGTAGCTTCCGCTGAACTTCTTGTTCACCTATTCGTAGCAGAAAGATTTAGTGACGTTCGGATGCGGCGAATGCGGGCGGCGATCGCCACATATAAAGCCGAGGATAGTCGGGACGTACATATTGGTTCATCAAACTGGTCTTTCCGACACCGCTATCACCAAGAATGATAACCTGAATTATTTATCGAGTTAGCGAACCACAGAGCAGACGCAAAGGTCCTTTTTTGAGTCACACGAGACCTGGTGCGCAGATCGTACCTTGAGAAGAACTTTCTTGCGCGAGGCCATTGTAGCAGTTGTAGAAACAAAGGGAAGGACGGATGTTGCGCAGAAATTCTGGAACTAATAACAAGGCTTCAAGACAAAGCCTGCTATTTTTGGTGGGGTGAAGTGGAAGGTGAAAGGTGGGAGTTGGTTGGGTTGCAGCAAGGTCCTATGATGCACTCGAGGGCGGTGGGAGGGCGGTGGGGCTAGATAACGATAACTACCAATCTATCAACATCCTTACTTCATACACTTTATCATCACGGGGAAGGCCGATGTCCCACTGGAGAGAGGAGTATTTAGCAGCGCTGGCGGTTCGGGATCGCAAAGAAAAGGCCAGCGTTGAGCTTTATGATGCATGTTAGTATCCATACAGGGAAGCCGGTCTATGTTGTTAACTGACATATAATACAGATACCCGCCTCGCAGATCGCACTGCTACACTTGCGGCGAATCCAATAGAAGAACACAGCAGGGAGCCTAGGCGTAGTTCCTCATCAACTTCAACAATCAAGAACCAACCACACTACGAGACCGGTCTATCGCCGGCCGAGCTCCTGGATACTGCTCGCACAGAGCTATCTGAAGCACAGCGTTCTCGTTCTGATCTACAAGGCTGCTTGGACCGGGTAACAGCAGAGGTTGAAAAGCTACGCAAGCAGAACATTCAACATACACGGAAAATTAACTCCTCGGAAAGCCAAAGGGCTCAGTTGCAGCTTCGTCTCAAGGATAGAGATGAAGAGCTGAGAGGAAAGGCAAAGCTATTAGAGGTATGCAATGACTGGAGTCTATTACAATAGGGTCTATATACTCTAGAAATGGATACTAATAGATGCATCATTATATTTGCAGGATTTCCAAGACGAGATGGCAACTTTGAATCTTCAACTCAACATGGCTGAAGAAAAGTCAAACAAGTTCCAGCGAGAGAACCAGGACCTTGTTGATCGATGGATGGCGAGAATGGGACTAGAAGCTGACGCCATGAACGACGCATCGAAATTTTAAAATCCCCAAAGCCCAAAGCCCAAAGCAGAGCCGGGAAGGGGACACTTCTAGGTAACGTCCTAGCTGTCTTTTCATCTTGACCTGATGAACAACTTCGAAAAGAGAATGGCGATTGATCCTTACTACAGATGGTGGATACGGCCAGTTAGGCTTTCAATGAGTCAAAAATGGTATCATACATGTAAAAAGGGGGAATATGTTCAAAAAAATGAATATACATCATCCAGGATAGCTTTCATTCACACCAGGGATCAACACATCCAAAGCCTCCAAACTGAATCTTTCAAGTTTCGGCTGATTGCTTCCGCGTTTTTTTTTTTTTTTTTTTTCTTTTTTCTTCTCGCTCATTAATTGTCATCCATGAAGGCTTTGAGTCGAGAACTGTCTTTGGTGGCAATAAAGTATGTGCCACCAACATCGGTCCAGCTGACGTTGTTCGACCAGTAGTTCTTCTGTTGAACTTTGAGCAGGTTGATAGGGGAGTTGAGATTGCGAGACTGGATCTTGTGGCCAGCGGGGACAAATGACTTGAGCGAAACGATTTGGCAACCTTCTTTCATATCAAGGAAGTGATTGATCAACTCATTGTTGAGCTGCGGCGTAAACGCCTGGTTGTTGATGAGCACCACGTCAGCTCGTTTCAGGACATCGATGATACTCTTCTGCTCAAGAAAGTCACCGCGAATAAGATGCGTCTTGCCCGGAACGATACCCCACAGTCGACATCGCGCCTTGAACTCAGATTGCTGCAACTCCGCCAGATCGCATGCGTTGGCCATCATCTCACATCCCCAACTCTCGCATCCAACCTCAAGTGCGGCCTGGAGGACAACGTTGCCCACGCCAGAGCCAAGGTCGACAAAAACTTGGCCCGACTTCAGATTGGTCTCCTTGAAAATCTTGGTGATGAATCGAGGGAGAAGTTCTCCGTAGACGTTGTCTGTGCCATTCTCGTACTGCCGTAGAGAGTCCACTCGAGGAGATACCGTGCGCGCATATGTCTGAGTCAAGACTCGCTCCACCCAGGGTAGCCCAATACGCTGTGTAGCATCCAAATGTTTCGCAAGACTACCACTGATTCTTAAACGCTCAACAGCCTTGTTGTAGTCATTCACAGCCTCTCGGAATTGGCTTTCCGATTTTACCGCAAGGGCCCTTCGTACGCGCCGTCTGATACCAGTGGCTTCGTTGTTGAACTCGTCCGCCTCTTCGGCCGGAATGTAATTATCCGACACGGTTTCTATGACCTGAACGATGTCGTCGATAGGTCGGAACTCGTCACTTTCTCGGGGAACAACGCAGTTGAACCTAGACAAAAAGCAAAATGGTTAGTGATTTTTAAAGTCATGCTGACTGTTGACCTACTTCTCTTTTTGCGAAGCACTAGGATACTGCAAGAGAATATCCGAGGAATTTCCCTGAGCTCCAAATGCTGGCTTGAATTTCCCGGCCTTCTGACCCGACGTGATATCGGCGCCATGTACCATCTTAAATGGCCGAGAGCCTTCCTCCGAAAATGCCTTCACGGAGCGTAAGCGTCGCTCCGGATCAGGTTCCGCACTGGCACTTGTCCTAGCACGCTTGCGCACTTCAAAGGATGCATCGGTATCGCTGGCATCGTCATCACTGGATAGACGAGTATCTGGAGTTGGCCGCTTCTTTGCGCGAACCGGGGTATTCAGCCGCTTGGCGGGACGAGCATCCAGGTCACTGGACACAGATCGGGCCTTTAACAGTTTCGATTTACGACTGCGCTCTGACAAGGACTGGACTCGAGGGGAGCGGGCTTCTGGAGTTGGTGGCGCCGATTTTGCAGGTGTTTGTCGAGTGACTTTGCGAATTTGCGGCTTTTGCGGCGGGAGGGCCGTGGCCCCTCCTTTCTGAAACTGGTCGAAAAAGCCCATCAGAGTAGGCGAGGAATGCTATATGTGCAAGAAATGTGAGGATGCAAGGGGATTATTAATTTATGGACAAGAAATACATGAGGTTGAGCGAATAGATGCAGTTGGTAAGTAGAAAAAGAAAGAAGAAAGTAAAGAACAATCGATAAGCGCTCGGGCAAAATCCACAGTCGCGGTCAGGGCTGATCTGACCACTCATTAACTCTCTACTTCATATTCACTTCAAGTACGGGTATCACCATGATTTTGTCTAGAAAAAAAAAACTACCTAGAGTCCTAGATATCTGTAAATATCAATACATCTATTTCTTCTTTTTCGCCAGTCTCTTTTGCGCCCGGACATCCTTCTTCATGCGAGCATCCACAATCTTGTATCTGCCCTTGACACCACGGGGACGACCAGACACACCACGGTTGGTGCCTCGGGCTACCACCAGCTTGGTCTCTGTCTTGGGCTTCTTCTTGGTGGCTCTGCTCATAAGTCTTGAGATGGCCTGCGATTTGTCTTTCTCGCTGAGTGCATCGTCGTCTGCCAGGAGCGCAGACTTCTTGCGCAGCTTCTCCAGTCTTTGAGCAGCCTTGAACTTCTTGCGACCCTTGGCCTCCATCACTTTCTTGATCGGGCGGGCGTTAATGGCACGCCATTTCTCCTTGATTGCTGAGGCTGCGGCCTTGGTGATTGGTCGCTGAATCTTGCTGTGTTTGCCCTCATCGTCTAGGAACCATTCTGGAAGACCATCCACATCGCGGAATGAAAAGCGATTAAAGCCATCGTCGACGATATCTGTTGCCTTCCTTTCACCAGTAGCCATCGCTTGAGCGAGAGCCATAGCTTCAGCGGTAATGATATCAATGTCTGGTGTAAATATTAGCAAGATGAACTATATTCAGCAATGAAAGCATAGAAAACCTTACCAAGTTGGCCGTTAGCCTTGCGAGGCTCTGCAGATTCTTCGTATTCCTCATCCGAATCAACCCATTCTGATTCTTGCTTCTTCGTTTCCTGTTTCTTGGATTCCTTTTTGCCTTTTTGCTTCAGGACAGGAGTTTCTTCTTCTTCCGTCTCACTATCCTCCGCATCTTCTTCTTCATCTTCTTCTTCATCATCTTCTTCATCATCATCTTCTTCCTCTTCTTCTTCCTCTTCCTCCTCTTCTTCCTCCTCTTCATCGACGCCTAGATCTTGGAAGATATCTTGGTCAAAGAACAAAGCAGCATTGTTTGAGATTTCTCGGGGAGGCTCTGGTTCAACAGCGGTGGTGGATTCAGAGTCCATAGGCTCTCCTTCCTCCTCATCGCCGCTCTTGTTACCGTCTGAGAAGCCCTCCCATTCTTCAGCCTCGTAATCCTTACGCGACTTCTTGGCGCGCAGTTTGGAATCCTTGGCCTCCATTTGTTCTTGGTATACTTCGTACATACCATCAAGTTCTCGCTCCAAGCGATCACCATCATCATCACTCTCTGCATCCGATTCGGACTCATCTTCACTTTCACTCTCGACAGGAAGGTCGCGGGCATTGACGACAGCATCTCTGGCATTCGCCTTGTCAATCCGTCTGAGTGAGAACGTCGAGTCCACACCACCAGGACCGATTTGTTCCATGCCAATATCCATGGGTGTGGTCATATGCAATTGCATGCGCACGATCTCCTTGCGCTTCTTTTCATTCTCCTTACGGCGCTCCTTCTTGCCACGGGCAGTCTCCTTCTCCCGCATCCGCGCGAGCTGCTCCTGGATGGCTAATTCCTCATCCATGGGCTCGACCTCCGCAACTTCTTCTCCTGCTTCCTGCTTCTCCCCATCCTTCTTCTCTCCATCCTTCTTCTTCACGGACAAGCCGAACTTCTCTCGCATCTTCAGACGCCACTTGAGCAAGTTGCGGAATTCCTTTTGCCAAGAACCTTCAAATCCTGACAGCAGATTCGAATTTCTTCTGTGGTTTCTTCCAATCGGTCCAAGGCAGTCATGGCAAGATCACCTCCTTCCGGTGGTTGTGAGAAGCTAAGCTTGTTGTAGCCACCCAAAATGGCAATAGGATCCATCGTATTGATGAATTCAGCGACTGAAATTTCCTTGTGCTGAGTGTAGTCACCTTCCTCGTAACCGTCACGCTTACGCTTCTTGACTTCTGGGTTAAAAACCTTGGCTTCGTGATTGGGGGTGGGATCTGAAAGTTCTGCGAAGACATGACGAGGGTCGAGGAATTTCGGGTCGATATGTTTGGGAGCCTTGAATCCCCGACAGACGACGAAGATTTCGGCAGACACATTACGAGACGAAGGGGGCTTGGTCGCTTCAACTGATGTGAACAGCTGCTTAAAAACCCATAGCAAAGGGTTGTAGTCCTTAGAACGGAAAACCTTTGTGACGAAGTTTCCCCCTTCGATCAAAAACTCTGTGGCTAGTTTCAAAGATTCCAGCACTAGCTCTGCCTGAGAGAAAGCATCCTGAATCCATGCAGTACCGACATTTGGCGCACCATCGTGTAGAACGGTATCTGCCTTCCAGTTTTTCAGATGGGATCGGATTGTAGCACGACATTTGTCGGTAGTAATATCACTTTGGAACGAAATGACTTTGGGAATAGGCTTGATAGGATCGAGATCGACACCAATAATGATGCTCTGACTGGGCATGCATTCTGCAGCAACTTGACACCAACCCTATTCAGTTGTTAGAAAAAAATTACTTTTTCTCTTCCGAAGAAAAATCTTGCGAGGAGATACATACACCAGGGGCTGCACACAGATCGATCAAAACCTTACTCTTCTCTAGGAAGCCGTACTTCTTGTTCAATTGGACCAGCTTAAAGGCGGCACGAGACCTGTAACCCTTCTCTTTTGCAAGCCGATACCATTTATCCAAACGACCTTTTCCATGCTTCAAACTGTCAGTATGAGCGTACAAAGAGGAAAAAGGGTATTGTAGATACCTTCTTCTGAATCGCCATCTTGACGCACGAGTGGCCTTTTCAAAGTACCAACGCTGCTAAATGTAAAGAACGACGATAGAGGCTGTATACTTTTTACCCAGCGGCGCCGGAAAAAAAAAGTCGACTTATCGCTCACCGCCTTAGTGGATATTTCCCCTGAGGCAACAAGGCAGTAAGGCATAAAGACGGGTCTAGGCAACGAACGTGGACCCCAACATGTGACGTGCGATAAGGCCTATGGATAGTGACGCTCAGACATACTTCGTACACAACTCCTATCCTGTTTGTCTGAATCTACATGTTTTCTTTGTTACTCATAGCATCCTGACTCCTGATGGTCCTACCTTCCCTCCCATGACTCCCAAGGGATCCCGTAAGAGGGTGAGGCCCAGTCCTTCTGGTGCGGAATCACTTTCCCCCACATCCCCAAACAATAGCGTTCCAGACCGCTTAGAATCCAAGAGCCACGACCGCCGAACAGTAGGTCGAGACGGTCACGAAGGTTGAAGCTGATATGTTGTCCCATAATAGCTAACAATCGTTCTTTTTTTTTTACCTAGAGTTGGTATCCGGGGTCCTGGTCACCTATATCTAAGGCAGCCCCAGTTACTGAGGTCGCTCATGAGAGCATCGAAGTCGCCCAACACGGGGTGTCTATTGTCGCCGAGTCCACGACATCTCTTCTCGATACCACTAAACTCTTTCGTAATCCCTCTCTTCGATTGACCAAGATCGCTGCTGCGTCTACCCGGTCTCTCCCCGCCAACGCAACTACAACTCGACTCAACATTGAATCAGAAGGTTCGGCCTCAACAACGGCCCTGGATAATTTAGAATCTTCAGCGACACATACCCTGGCACATCAAGGAACTACCAGAAAGCCATTCGAGAAATCGGCCAATAGTCAAGAGCCCGTCCCTGACGCTCATCAGGAGTCCTTTACATCGCATTCAGGACATACAGCTACTCCGGAACAATCCAGTGGGTGGTTTTCGTGGTTTTATAGATCTGGCACTGCAGAAAAGAGTGAGCTAGATATTCCGGTATCACTAGAAGCTCCAAACGGGACAAACGATAAAGCCATCAAAGACCAATCGAGCTTGCATGCATCTGCGAACAATCCAGATCAGCAAGAGCCACGGGACCAGGAGCAGGAGTCGGCAGAAACTGAAATAGCCACAGCGTCTGTACCGATGGCGCAGAAGCGGTCGTGGATGCAGATGTGGTACGGCTCAGGCCCGTCGACCAAACCGGAAGAGGCACCTACGGAAGCAATTACAACCAACCTCCCGGAATCAGTTCCGTCAGGAACTGACAGCATAGACACAACACAAAATGAAGTACTAGGAGATTCAAATGCAGCTGGTATATCACAGGCCCCCGTTGGAAATACAAGATCTGGTTGGTCATTCTGGTCTAAAGACGCTTCGAAAGAAGCAGCACCCACGACCTCTCAGGATACTGCAGCATTAGAAGCGACAATCGACCCCGCCACGCAACCCCGGCAAAAGGGTATCGAGTCTGACCCGGAAACAAATGGGAACTTAACCAAGAAAGGCAACATCCAGGTCAAATCGGTAAAGGATAAACGTATCAAAGATGGTGTCTTGTCGAGTGTTGAAGTCACTGCCGCTTCTGCATTACCAGCTGAGCCCCGACCTGCGGATCCTTCCGCCTCTAAACAGCCGCTGAAGATCCTGCCCAACCAAGTACTTCCTAATTTTGAAGATACCTATCATATAGAAGAGCCTCCTTCCCTCTTTCAATCACTTGGTCGATACCTACAGCACAACAAAAGTTCTGGATATATTCATGTCTCCCGCATCAAAGATCCACCACGAATCAAACGTGCCCTGGCCATTGGGGTCCACGGGTATTTTCCTGCGCCTCTGATTCGGAGTGTGTTGGGACAACCTACTGGAACTTCCATTCGATTTTCAAATATGGCAGCAGAGTCCATTCAGAGATGGACTTCCAACCATGGATATTCCTGCGAAATTGAAAAAATCGCACTTGAGGGAGAAGGTCGAATAACAGAACGAGTGGATTTGCTTTGGAAGTTGCTTCTGAGTTGGATGGAAGAGATTCGCCAGGCCGATTTCATCCTGGTAGCATGTCATAGTCAAGGAGTACCTGTCTCGATCATGCTAGTTGCAAAGCTAATCGCTATGGGCTGTGTCAATGCCGCACGAGTAGGTGTTTGCGCCATGGCTGGTGTCAATATGGGTCCTTTTTCTTCTTATCAATCCAGATGGATCAGTGGATCAGCCGGCGAGCTGTTCGACTTTGAACTTCCTTTCAGCAGAGTCTCCAAAGACTATGAAGCTGCTCTCAAATGTGCACTTGACTTTGGCGTTCGCATTTCCTATGTTGGCAGTATAGACGATCAGCTTGTCTCCCTCGAGGTGCGTGAACTTGCTTTCTGATACTACGCACTCTATACTCACGATTTCTTCAGTCTTCTTTGTTCACCCCGATAGCCCATCCATATATTTTCCGGGCCGCTTTTGTCGATGGCCGAGTTCATGCCCCAAGCTTGTAGGCACCCGTCCAAAATTCCGAATTTTCACAATCTAACTTCTCTAGTCTTTCACATCTTGTTGGCTTTGCTCTCAAGCTTCGAAACTTGGGCATTCCAGATCACGGTCTTATCCGCGAACTCAGCACCCCGCTAGCTGGCAGTCTTTATTCTGGAGAGGGACACTCTCGTCTCTATGACGAAAAAGCTGTATACTACATGGCTGTTCAGTTTGCGCTAGAAACCTCAACAGTTCCTGACCCAATTCTCAACATCAAGCGATCTAGCTCTACTGTACCCCCGAATCCATACATCCTCCCCTTCGCCATGCGCGGTCTGCTCGAGGAGGACCACGTACGGCGTGAACTACACGACGAGATGATGGAACTCCTGCGCCAGTTTGATGACTGGAAGCCTTCAAGTAAGGTATTAAAAGATGTCAAATTTCGACTGGAGGGCATTCGATCCAAGCTTTAATATCTTGGCAGATCACTTCGTTTTTTCATTCTCTTATTAGCGTTTATTATTAGCGACATATGGCGTACGTAGAATTGCTCTCCTTCCGCACCTGATAAATACAGAATCAGTTTTTTTTTTTTTTTGTTAGAATAAACAAATCGATGTCTCCTATCTCCCTAGACAACTCGAAAGAAAAAAAAAAAAAAAAAGGAAAAAAGTTATTGAATTGTTGCGCTCGCTTTAAAAGCGTGGGAATATGAAAACTCGAAACATAAAAACGTGATGCCCCTACTCCTTTCGGTAGGTGACGCGCATAGTCTGGCCAAGAACACTCGTATTGTGGGTGGCCTTCTTAGCAGTGATGGCAAACTCCTCGTTCTCGTACTCAACAAAGGCAATGTTCTTTCGAGCGGGAACAGTACGAAGCTCTTTAAAGCCTGCAAAACAACTGAACCGACTCTCCAAATCCGCTTGATCAAGTTCCTCAGGGATACCCTGGATGAACAGGACCTTGTTGGGTGCCAAGAATTCATCACTTTTAGATGATGGCTTGACTTTTGTGGGCTGAAGTCCAGCACCACGTACGATTACCTTGGAAGGCTGGGGGCTGTCGTCTTTAGCTTCGGCTTCGAGTTTGCGCTTCTGTCTCTGGGCGGCCTCCAGAGCCTGCTGTGCCTTGATACGAACTATAGAAGCAAGATTATTAGAATAAGATCATACTGTGGGAGAATTTCTTCCATTTGTATACCTTTCTCGGCATGACGCTCTTGCTTTATGGTCTCCAGTGCCGTGGAACCTTCTTCACGAAGAGTGTGCACATCACTGCGGGTTCGTGCATATGCAAGGGCCATTGGTTTATCAAAAAGTTCAAACTTGTTCACCTCTTCGATGGCGGTAGTGGCAGATTCCACATTATCGAAAACAACGAATGCTTGTCCTCTGCATCTGAGGGACTTATGAGCGATTATCTCCAGCACTGTGCCGTACTCGTCAAAAATCTCGTGAAGAGCTAGCTTTAGCTCGGGGATCTTGATACGATCATCAATGTTGTTGATCTGTTTATATGGGTAAGGTAAGTCAATGTCATTTCGTGGTTAAAGACTGCGACAGGTTAGAGGGATGAAATGCATACGTAAACACTGGAAAGACATGTCAGTTGGAATGATATATATGAGTTCAAGGACTTAGACTTACGTGCTATTTGCCGGAATGGAAGACGATTTGTCCGTGTGTTGACTTGTAGCCTCCATGGTTGCGACAGATTAGGTGGGGATCTGAAATGGAAGTGAGCTTCAGATTCAAATAAGGTATTGCCAGGCGGTGTATAAGGCGGTATACAGGGCGGTATATTCAGGTCTTCAAAACTACTTTACCTCGAACTTCGTTTTATTTCGAAAATCAATGTGAATGCCCAGTTTAGGCCTTGAAGTAACATGCAATAATAGTTATTTGATTTCTTCAATTCACTTCAAAGGACGCAATGATAAGTTTGTTTATAATGTCTAAAAGTCCGCCCTTAAATATCGAACTAGCATCATTGGTCTAGTGGTAGAATTCGTCGTTGCCATCGACGAGGCCCGTGTTCGATTCACGGATGATGCATAATAATTTTTTGCTTCTGTCACATTCCAATTTTCAATGTAATGGCAGTTCTGCTCAATGTGTACATTTTTTATTATCTTTTTTTTTTTTTTTTTTTCATATAATGGCTGCGTAGGTACCTCAATATTGGAAGTTGATGGATTGTCCTATCAATCATATTGGTAAGAGAACACTCCTCAAGCCCTCTACTTTCTCCTTTAATTCCTTGGGCTGTGTCGACCAATCCTCATATTTGACTGACTCAGAATCTGTAATTGTGAAAATGTAGTCTGCAGCACTCAATCGAACCTAGCGAGAAAATATTAGCACACACTAGGCAAGTTTTAAGACTCGACATACCCTTGGGAAGGGATGCAGTAGCATCCCTGTCAATTTCTTCAAAACATCATTTCGTAAGGACTCGATTCTCGACAATGCTGCATAAACCCTGATTCCTGCTTCGAGTCTAGCAATGTTGGTGGATCGGAAATGTGCTTTCTGACCTAATGCAAATATTTTCCGGAAAACTGGGTCCACATCCTCTGAACTGGCGACATAGTAGCTGTCAATTAGAAACGCCATGAACTCAATTGCTGGAATTGCATAGCGATCATCGAGAATGTTATCGCTCAGAACAGTCGACAGAACTTGTAGGAAGGCAATCAATTTAGCAGGTCGAGAGTTGGCGGTAGTGGAATTGAGATTGATGACATTGAGGAATTTAATCACGGCTTCTCGTGAAGAGCGCACAAGACCCTCGGCACCTGTAACTGCAGAGGTTGCAAGGCCTTGAAGTATCGGCAGACGCAGCCATTCGTGTGGCCATAGATTTAGCAACTGGAAAAAGTATTCTGGTGATGACACATCGCTGGCATGTTCAAATTTCCTATTCAAATTAGCTTTTTACTTGAAAACATATATAAAGCCCATAAAATAGATGACCACTTACTTCAAGAACCCATCTCCATCAGCCAACTCCCAAACGCAGTCTTGTAAACAAAGCCAGGCCTGAAGTCGAACCTTGTCGAGCTTTTCGCATGCGAGACGGCAAAGGCAGCCAACAATATCATGGACAAGAGGGGAACGCGGTACAAGTTTGCCTTGAAGCACCCTTGCTGCTTGAATTGCTTCCACACGAATCAGTGACCCAACATCACCTCGTCTATCCGTGGTGTAATCGTTTAAGAAAGTGAGCAAGCTAGTTGCGATCTTGAGCGTAAGTTCTGGTATATGGTAAGCTTCAATATTATCTTTTTTGAATGTAGCAAGTCACAGACCTGTCCCTGCGCCTGTGTATGGCAAAATGCTGGTTGCAAAGCATCTCACAGCAACTACTCGCTTTTCAAGGACTTCCCCTTTCGCTGCACATTGAAGTAGTTCTGAGGTGATGCTCTGCAGAAGTTCGTCTCGCCCTTCGAATTGTTTGAAAACAGCCCCCAGGGCTAAGATCTGGCCACGGCCAGTTGGTAGTTTCGAGGAAATACGAAGGTGAGAAAACCAGGCCTGTACTGTTTCATCTTGTTTCTTTAGCGATAAAAGTGGGAAAAGAGAAGCCAGTGCATTTGATGACGATTCGATAGAAATATCTTCACTTCGCGAGACACATAGTGAAAGAATCTTCAGGGTGCGATCAATGATCCCCTCAGATGGCCGAGCAAGTCCAGTGACGGTGGTTGCCCGGCATAGAGACGCGATCAAGCGAGATGACGCCTCCGCAGTCAATTCGGGCCTTGAATTTTGAAGGGTCAAATCGTTATCGGTAGGTGCTAAGGGCGACTCAAAAAACTCCCACAGTTGAGACACCTGAGAAGAGACCGCGGTTCCTTCGGCATCTTCTCTTATCTCCAGGGAGGAGTTCCATTCAGAGATATAAGCATCTACTGTGGCAGCAACGGACAAAATACATCCATGTCTCGACTCCACATCACTCCTGAGAATGCGGGGAAGTCTGTCTAATAGACGTTGGAGTACTACGTTGATTGTTTTGAAGTTTTGTTGTGTGCTGAGCGAGCCAATGGACTTCGCTGCTTGTCGCCTGGACTCAGCATCTGGACAACCAATACCTCGCCACTGCATCAAGGCCCCCAGAAGAGGACCCCAGTATATTGGATCCAGTGAAGCGGTTGCCTTTACCACATCAACAATGGCACGAGAACGACGAGCAACAGAATGATAGTCCACAACCTGCACCAGAGAAATTCCTTCAGTGATCATATTCGGGTGACGGCCAACCAGTTCTTGTAAGGCTGCGGACGCCCCTCGTCGAATGTTTCCAGAAGGGTCAACACAAGCCGAGCAGACAAGCTCTACAGCTAACTTCTGCAAGACATCCACCTCGCTCGTCCCGGAAAGGGAGAGGATCATTTGCGGATGCAAGGCTTGAAGTTCCGAGGTGGTATACTTCCGAGACAAAGCCCATACTCCAAAACAAGCAGCATCTCGAACACCAGTTCCGACAGAGCTGCCCGTGGAAGATCTCTGCTCAAAGTCCAAGCCTGATACAAGAGATTCAAGGATATCAGCCAGTTGAGTTAGAGGAGGCGCACGACGGAACAACAAATGAGATAAAGTAAGCATCAGCCCCTGCCATCGTTGAGCATCAACGCCACTCAGGTTGCGTCTCAACGTATGGGTGTCAATGCCACGGGCCTCAAATCTTGTCAGTAGGGTTCCATCATGCTTTTCATAGAGAATGTTTTCGCCCAGAGAGCCAATAACAGCTTCAATGATTTCAGCCCCCATCTCTGGGTCCAGCTTTAAAGTTATGACACTAAGAGCTTTACTCGCAGCAAACCGAACTGGAGTATCCTTATCTGCAAGGGCAATAAGGAAGTGATCAATGATATCTTCTAATATAGTAGACAATTGATCATCCGATACATGAACATCTCCCCGTTCACTCAAAGAAAGAGCCATTCCGGTGATGTTACGAAGAATTTTGACGACGGTCTTTCTGGCCAAGGCTGAGGTTTGAATTGTTTTTGAGACTTCCGTATCGCCCTGGGAGACGCTCAGGGTCTTTTCAAACACCACCCTCAGTAGAGGAGCCAAATCCTCTACCTGGCCCGATCCCGCTAGACGGGCAATAAATGAGAGAATTCCGATGCATGAGTACACAGAAGGAACTTCGCCTGTTTTATTATCGACAGGTTGAAGTGTCGCAAATGCCCATTGAATTAGACCTGGAAGAAGGCCCAGAGCTTGCATATCCCCACGCAGAACTAGTCGTGCCAAGAGAGCAGTGGCCGCCTCGCGCTCTTTGCCAGAAGCATTGATGTAGTGAAGCGCCAAGGAAAGTAGTGACTTGGTAACCACGGGGGTTTTGGGAGAAATAGTCCCCAGTTGCTGCAAATTGTCATAAGGAATAGGTATGTCATCTGACGAGATCGAAGACAAATCAAAAGGAGCAAGAAGCAGATGAGAGAGCCAGACCAGCATCACATAACGTTCTTCCCATTGCAATCCCTGAGGCTCAGGTCCGGCTAAATCATCAATTGTATCTTGAGTGTTTATCAAGTTCCATTGTATGAAAGCTCGCAGCATGGATTCTAGATATTTGGGTTCATTGTTCAGAAACCGACTGATGACCTTGACGCCGCGAACCTTGCAAAAGGTGTAAAGTAGTCTGCAGATGGCTCTTGGAAGAGGATAGAGTGCAAAATTCGGTAAGCCTTTTGGAGATTTCGACCCATACTGACCCTCATGTCTAACCAAGTAGGCCAAGAATGCATCGACTAAAGGAGGTAGAAGCTTCTGCAGATGAGGATCGAGAAGCTGAGGCCACTCTTGGAATGGTTCCAACTGTGGCGATTTAAGATTAGTGACAGATTAAATTATTTTGACTTTTATTTTTAAATTATATTTGATGATGCACTTACAAGACTGACAAGCCTCTCTGTCTTGGACACTGGCGCCCATTTGCGTGGGGTACGGAGAGGGGTTCCATTTTGGGATCTCCAAAGTAGTGATGGCAGTTTAGCCGAGAACTCAGTCACCAAATCACTGGATGCCCGCTGGAGCTTCACTTCTCGGTCTTCAGCTGCATCCATTATGCGTTATGTGTAGTGTATGGGTAACAGTTGTTGTGCTCAAATCAATAGCGGGACTGGTCATGTGACATGGAGTCGAGAGTTAGTTCCAATGTTGGAAGACTATACTACTCTCTTCTGCCAAGCTGGCAGTTAGGAATAGGACTTCACTTTTATCTGATACGCATATGTCTATTGTTCTACGTGAATCGATAGCTATCTGCTTTGGTAATAACCTAGTCAGCCGATAGTGATTTATCTGAAAGGCTTTAAGGCACGAGATGTGACACTAATCGTTCTTGACAGGTTCAAAAATCTTTGTGCCTTGGGATTTCATACTCACGCTGATAGTCAAGGGCAAGAAGTTTCAAATCCAGACGATGCTGGACATACGTGGAAGCCTTCAACTACTCAATTCAAGAAGACTTGGAAGAGCAGCACATTTTGAAGTGATTGATTCTACCACTGACCAGCCGACATTGTCTACAACAGACCTCTGCAAGTTGGTATTGAATTCGATCAAGGCGTTCATCACGGCTAGAAAAGTAGACAACATAAACAGAATGCATTGAATCACCTCGATAGCTTCAGCCGTGGGACCTCGGGAGGTTTAACCTGGGCAGATTTTCAAATATGAAATATTGAAGCTACCTAGGTAAAAGTAAGCCCTAGATATCAGATGGCAGGATGGATGAAAGTAATACCTCCTGAGCTCTTTACCTAGGTACCTACTTTCTACCTGTGTGAACATGACCGTTTTTTCCATGCTGGTTCTTGGCATTCCCCTTCCGTATTAGTGCTCACCCCCTCGCTGCTTTTGTTCACTGAGTAGAACTGAGCATTACATAAGCTCACTGATCGTAATAGTTATGGCAGAATTCAGGAATAAGTATTAATCCGGATTTCAGGCAGAGATCAGGCAGGGGGGCGTCTGTTTAGCAATCTCCTTTAAAAATTTTGATATTGAAAACTCCAAGTCTATCTAGGTACCTAGATAACACTGTAGGCTCTGGAACCAAGGCCTTGGAAGTTCAGCAAAACACCTCAATGGATGGATCCATCTTCATTACATACAAAGGGTTACCTCCGGGCTATGAACAACATTGGAGCCTTGGAATCACCGATCCCTCGATGAAATATAGAACATAGTCTGAAAACACCTAAAATCAACGGAAAACAAACGGGCCTAAGTCAAGATTAGAGCCTTAAAATTGAGATCCGGCTACAAAGAAATAAAATCTGAAGTACTCCAGGCCTAGTATGAAATGCGGAATAACAGATATACGAGTCAAGTGTGAAACTAAGAAATTCAAAAGTCCTCATCATCCGTGTCATCCTCACCCGGAGCACGAAAATGAGGAACAAGAGAGCCTGAATAAACATTGGCAAGCTGAGCCATCGTATCCCTAATGTGAAGAATCGAAATAGCTATCGCAAGAGAGTTCCACACGTCCTGGTCAAAATCAGAAATATCAAAGTAGGAGAGATACTTTATCGGAGTATCAGACGCAGTAGAAGACCAGCGAGCATCTTTGGGATCGGTATCAACGGATACAATAGAGAAGATAGGGCCACAAAGAATAAATCCAAGTAAAGTTGGCCAGTAAGGATTTTCGAAGTCTGCGTGTGCATCTTGATGGCGTTTAGCTAGTCGCTCTAATTTCTTGGACGCTCGTGTGATAATAGTGATGGTATCTTCATCCCCCCTCTGGCAACCAACCATATGAACGGGAATCATCTCTGGCGATATCTTGAGATTACCATCTTTAATGGCCCAGCGCAGATACTTCTGAACCGCATGATGAATTATTCTTTCAGTGCGAGCCTTCAACATTTTGCAGTCTCTAAAGCGGCCACCAACTGTGAGAAGCTCTTGCAACGCCTTTATAGCGTCGAACTCGGATCCCTTCTTTTCCTTAAAGACTAAGCCTTGCTCGTTTTCTGGTATCTTCCCATTCTTTACCTTGGTGAACAATGAGGCTGGTAGCGTCTCGAAGTCATCAGCCCAGTGTCCAGACATGAGAGGCTTATATCCCCGCTCGGCTAAACTGATAAACAAGCGTGTCTCTCCAGCTCCCATTCCACTATCTGGTGGAACTTGAACAGGCTCAACAACGGTATTGGGTCTTTCATTGGTGAGTTCGTACATGAGGCTTCGTTTTTCAGAATTCGTGAGCTTCCATTCATCCTCGTCACTGATCTCATCTCTTTTGGTATTCCTATATGCTGCAGAATGTGACTTTGGACGGCGCTTCTGCTTTCTTTTTTTATTCCACCGTCTCTGTGAATCTGAGACAGGGACTGTAGAGTGAGCCTGATCATGATCAGGCAATTGTGTGAATTTGATTTTGTGAGCCCGTTTCCTTGGAGATGTTGAATCATATTCATATTCGGAAGGAGAGGAAATACTGCTAGCATTATACTCGGAATGCTCGCTCTCAGAGGGCGTGGCTCCGTTAGCCGATTCATGGCCGTCATACTGAGCCTCTGCCCAGGCTCGCTTCAGTGAAGATACATAATATTGAGGATTTGCCGTATTTAAATTGGCTGGGAGATAAGCCCCGGCAAGATTGAAGGGTGAAGGTGAAGGTGAAGGCATGGAGTTGATAGGCTGAATGATATCAGATTGGCCATTAACGATTTGTCTTACTTCCGGCAGATGCAGAATATCAGCATTGCTTGAATGAGTTTTCTCTTTATTTTGATCCATCTCAGGTAAAGAAAAGAGAGGGAACCAAAGGTGCAGAAGAAAGATAGCTTCGTATAGTCAAAGGGCGGATCTGAGTCGAGAAGATGGAATTTGATGTCCAAGCTGATTCGAGATGGCAATGTCGTAGTTATCTGAAAATATTCATTAAGACAGAGCCGTAGTATTTTTAGTGAGTATAAAGCAGGAGACGAATCTATTTTGAAATGTTGACAAAGAAAGAGAATGTCCAATACTTGATATCGGTTGTGAGGACAAAGAGAGAGAGAGAGAGAGAGAGAGAGAGAGAGAGAGCACAATGATCTCAGATGAACCTTCGAAGATTCAAGAGTCACAAGCCATGAAAGAACCTTCTCTAAACTATTCCCATATATCATTTGCGTTTGCTGTGACGAAAACTCGGATCGAACATGATCCGAAAGGTATTCATACTTGGTGGTCTCGAAAGGGAGATTAGAACAAAGAGACTCAGATCTCGAAATAGAGTCAACCATAGAAGCTGCCCAGGTGTGTTTCACGGAAAGATAACCTTGGAAGGAAATGAAAGAAGTCTTGAATGAAAGACGTTTGGAAGAGCAGATCAAGACCTCGAATCTAGATATGATTTAAAACCATGGATGTTAGTAGTTTTGATTATCAGAAAATTGCTTCCTGGTACCTACTAATATCATGCCATACCTAGGCAGTTTACTGATGTCTTTGTGTTCATAAAAGTAAAGTAGTAATCATAATTAATTAAGTCGTATTTGCATCTCCAGTCGTCAGAGTCCAAAGCTCATCAATACTATATAACTTCAAAACACATGCGAGAAAACAACCGCTAGAGTACAGGCTACAAGAACTCATGGGAATCATAATCTTCAAATCCACCAAGGTCTCATTCAAGGCTTTTTGTTTGTTTGTTGAAAGAGTACTCCATCCCCATTCGTGCGGTCGTAATCCAACTCTGTCAACATACTGTCGAGAGCATCTTTATCTTCGTCACTCATGTGCTCCATGAGCAATGTCCAGACATGGAAAGAGTTGTGAGCCGACCAGTCGGAAAAATGAAAATGAAAATCAGGAAAACGTAACACAACTCATCCGAGAAAACATAAGGCAATTTAGATACGAAAAAAAGACCAGAAAAAAGGGTAAGAAAGCATAAAACAGTGACCAGGTTGTCCCTACAATTCATGTTATTCGGTGAACAGGATATGATTAGTGAATCGGCTTGTTGCCGACGTTTATACGACTAAGCTTAACTGCAATATGCAGCACATTTTGAAGACCGAGGAAATCAAGCATGCCGGAGCCGCAAAAGGAAAATTTAGGCTTGACGGCATCAGGTCGAGAATACCAGACTGATATCCAAGACGAGATGTTGACGGGTGCCGAAATGAGGGGGATGATCACCAGGACAAACAGCCATACCAGATCAAGCAAAGTCGGCCGTGTAGGAGAAGCCGCGGAACTCTTCTTGCATGGCTTGCGAGAGCACTATGAGAGAGAAGATGTGTTAGCAATTTGAGATCTTTTGAAAAGGAATATTATAGGTAGCATACCAGATTGAACGGGAGTCAAGACCGGGGTAACACTGGTGAACTCTGAATCGAAGTTGCTGGTATCAGTGGGACTAGTGATTGTCGGGATGAACGGAGGGGGTCCACGCTTGTGGTAGATGTCATCCCAGTTGATGTTGCGGAAGAAGGCGTGCGACATGACCTCCTGGGCATCAGTGGGACCAGAGCCCAGTCGGAGCTCAGACTCGCGGGTCAGCAGCTTCTGTAAGATTGAGACCGAGTCTCGTGGCATGTGGATAGGGTAAAGAGGTTCATCGGCAAGAATGGCGTCGTAGATTTCATCCTCGTCCTCGCCACGGAAGGGAGATTGCTGCAAAAGCATCTGGTAAATGAGAACACCAAATGCCCACCAATCAACAGCTCTTCCATACTTCTTGTCCAGCAAAATCTAAAGGAATATCAGTAAATGTCAGAGGGGGATATCCAGGGGGTGCCAATTACCTCAGGGGCCATAAATTCAGGGGTACCACAGAATGTGCTCGTCGTGCAGCCATACCACATGTTCTCCTTGCAGAGACCATAATCTCCAATCTTGATGTGACCGTCAAGAGTGAGGAGAATATTGTCAAGCTTCAGATCACGGTAGATGACACCGTTTTCATGGAAGTACTTGAGAGCCAGACAGACCTCAGCGGCATAGAACCTAGAAGAAGAAAAAAAAATCAAGTCAGTATGCCTACTCTCAATAGAAGGCGTAGGATTGGAAAAGAACGTACTGTGCTCTCTTCAGACCGAATTGGCCACGCTGAATGTGCAGCATCAGATCACCACCACTGATGTATTCCATAACGAAGTAAACACGAGTTTCTGTCTGGAAACAAGCATGCAGGTTCAGCAAGAATGGGTGTCGTTCCTTATTGGCAACTAGGAAGACACGCTTCTCAGACTTGGTGCTCTCCACCTCGTCGTTCTCAATGATGAATTCTTTCTTCAGTACCTTGATGGCATATAGCTTGCGTGAGCTCTTGGTCTCGGCCAGCATGACCTTTCCGAAGTTACCCTTTCCAAGAACAGCAAGAAAGTTGAAGTGATCCAATCCAATGCGAGCCTGTTGCTTCGGTTGAGCGGGCTCCTCCTTGGAAACGGGCGGCGCAATCTGCTGCTGGGGTGGCGCCATGACCTGCTGCTGTTGCTGCTGGGGTGGCGGCATTCCATAGGACGAAGGTGGAGCTCCAGGTTGTGCCATTGGTGACAGAGGCTGAGCTGGCATTTGTGGGTTCACCTTGGCATAGGCCCCAGGATCGTAGGGAGCATGCTGAGGAGGTGGTGGTTGTTGCGGTGACACAGGCGAACGCATATCCGCTAGAACGAAGGCATTAGTTTCTTCAAATCTGGTAAGATGGACGGGTAATGGAGACATACTTGGAGTCTGCTGTTGGCGAGGAGGCGCCTTACCGCCAGCTGCAGCCGCAGCTGCTGCGGCTGCTGCGCGTTGTGCATCGCTTGCTGTAGGCGATTTTGGTGGAGGTTGGCGCTGCTGGGCAGCATATGAAGCCCCCGGTGACTGTGGGGTGGCATAGGTGTTAGTCGCAGCACCTACCGCATCTGAAGATGGTAGTCTCGGAAGTTCTCCATACGGCCGGTCGTTGGGTTTCTGGGGATATGAAAGGGCGGCGTTGTCTTGAGAGGGCTGGGGTGGACCGCCTGATCGGAGGGTAGGTTTGAGGACGCCGGAACTGACAGATGTTGATTTGTTGTGATTCTTTGCGCGAATCAAAGTTTCCAGAATTTGATTTGCAGCCTCCATCGACATGCCACAGAAGTCGGGAACAAGATGAGTACATTGTGCATGACAAGTAAGGGCGCATTCTATAGAAAGTTGCAAGGTTAGTGTTATCTGAATGGGTTGGGAAAAACATTAAGAAAATGTTGTCTTACCTGTACATCTCTTTGCACTTTTGCGCCCAAATGGAAGGAGATATCCGCAGTGGCAGCACCAGTTCGCAGAAAGGTTGGAGAAGGTGTCGAAACGATGGGGAATGCGATGGTTGATCTTCTCCTCATCGGGGTCGGTTTCGTAGTTTGCCTTGCTGATACACTTGGTGACAACCTTGGGATAACATTTGCGATGGCAAGTGTACTTGCAATCAGAACATTGCATACCCGCAGCATACTTGAGGAACTCTCCACACAGCGCACAGCGCATGATATTGTAGAATTGCTGGGTAACGAACTTGTGACCTTGCTTCTCGTGGACCTCCTCCTTCTTTTGACGCACGGCACCCTGGCGGTTGAGACCGATGTCGAAGGGACGGCGGTCCTTGAGTTGTTTGGCAAAGCTCATGGAGAGGTGAATACGACCAAACGGTTCCAATGCAAACCATGAATCGATCATGACCGCTGGTGGCGCATTTCCCATATCACCCTGCTGCCCCATGGGCGCAGACGAGTCTCCAAACCCACCAGAAGAGCCCGGCTGGGAGCCAGGGTGATTATCAGGACGCGGAGCTCCTGAATTGTTCATTTTGTCTGCAGATACCCATCCGGATGCATTGAGTTCAGTCTCAATCTTCTTGCGACGCATCTCCTCTGCAATATCAGAAATGCGCACCCAGAGCATACCAATAGGTGTAGGACGTTCTCCCGCTTTATCGTAAACTGTCAATTCGATCTCGTTCGCTTTATCAATATCAATGGAGAACGCTTCGTCCAGCCACTTGTCATTTCGACTGGCCTTTGTCCGTGCTTTGATTGCGTCCTCCACCTTCACAATGATAAAAGTCTCGGGGCCACGAGAGAATCGTGAGCTGTTGGCATGATCCACATCCTCAACAGCATGGATTCGCATGGTTAAAAGACCGGTCAACGGCTTGCGCATATTGGGGCTGCTCAGGCTCTCATCTGCGAGAAAACTGTTAGTTGCAATAACCTATACATAAAAGATAGAACCTAACGCACCATCTGCAGCATCGGCGGACTCGATATCAACATGAAGATCCTCATATCGCTTCAAAGCTTGTTTTAATAGCTGAATCTTCTGATTGCTCTCCACGCGACGGCCTTCGGCATCCGCACGACTCTTTCGGTCGCCCTCGTCTTGATACAGGCGAACCATCTTCTCAATACCCGCTTTGTATTGTTTTTCCACGCTCAGCTTGAATTCGAGCTGGGAAAGCATGAGCTGGATCTTCGGACCGAGATAATGGGTGTCATACTTGATAAGATCTGAGACATATCCTCTAGTCAGCATTCCATTCCAATAAATCACATGTTAATCTGCACTTAGGAGTTCATTCGAAAGGGGTAGGAGGGGAACTAAAGAGGGGTTTTCGTCTCAACGCACCGAGTTTTGTGTAATTGGGACGCGGTTTGGGAATCGGAGCGTAAGGACGAGGGTCAGCATATGGAGCGCCCGATGGCATCGACCCGCTTCCTCCTTGAGGATATCCTGCATCCCCTTCGTGGTCCTTTGGTGGTGGCGGGGGTCCCGAACCCTGCGCGCGACGGTCACTGGGAGAACCGCCACCATCCTGTCCCATACGACGAAGTTGCAGCTCTTGCATTTTCTCTTCAAGATAAGCGATATTTTTGCGGCCATCACGAATGTTGGCGTCGACACGTTGCTGAACGAGGGGGTTGTCTGTCGACTGCCGCATGTTAGATGCGGCGGCGATGAGGGCCTTCTCCCGCTCGATCTTGTGATAGACCGAAGCAATAAGCTCGTCGCCGTCCATGATGGGCAGGTCTGAGACAGAAGGAGAGGAATGGTCAAATCTGGGGTGTTGCGGCGCCAAACCGGGGGTGGGTTGTAAGTGGGAAAGGGTTTCGCGGGGCTTGTTGACAAGGGGAAACGGATAGTCGTAATGCCACCTCGGAAAATGTAAGATTTAGCCCACACCAAGAAGAAAAACGTGAGATCTGTTTTTTTGAGTGACAACAAGAATATAATGTGAAGTTACATTAAGGTAGAAATCAAAGAGTAGCATTAGGTATTTCCGATTATCTGCTTATGTTTGAAAACATTGGCATCTCCGGGGCTACTACAACACGTGAGCCCATTAACTCTGAAGCTTACATTACGCTGCACTCCGTATAAACAAGTTAATATACAACGTTCAATTTCTCTTCCATTCGTCATTGAAGCTTCCAAGGTTGTCTATTCCAAGTCCTCTTACAATAGTATTCAGCTATGACATCCTCTTACGTCGAAGCCGCACGTCGGGATTCAGTCTCAGCAAGAATATAGGTAGTACAGAGTACTTTTTGCTTTACTTGATTGTACTCGATGTGTACTTGATACATGTTACCGCTCGTCTCCTTACTGCACACATGTCCGTTTCTTTTGTTCTCTTCGCTTTCGGTTATATCACTCATTCTTGCATGGGCTATATAGGGTGATGTTCATAGGGGACACGGACTCCATGTTTATGACTGCATTTACCTCATGCTCTATTCCGATCTCTTTGAGATCTTAGGCAGCATAAGCCAACTCGTAGCCATCACGCCATACAAGCCGATACAAATCGGATGCAGCACCATCGTCCCTACATGCTGCGCCAGAAGACCCGTGAGGAAGGGCCATAATGCACCACCACTGCTACCAATTGCACTAATGAAACTCAGGCTAGATACCTGCATATTCCGAGGCAAAAGCTTGACAAAGACAGACGTAGCACATGGATAAACAGCACCGAGTAAAACACCGAGAATGGCCACGGTCACAGCCTCCCCAGTCACGTTGGGAATGAGCCAGGTCAGTAGTTGGAAGGCCACGGCACCAGCGATCATTCCGACTACAGAGATCTTCTCACCTAGTTTGGTGGCGGGATGAGTCAAGAGAAACCGACCAGCGGTGATACCACCCCAAAAGCCAGAGCTGACATATCCGACTCGTGAGGGGTCGCCGTGGCGGTAGGTGATTAGAAAAGAAACAACCCATCCAGATATGGACACTTCAGCTCCTTGGTATACAAAAATGAAAAGTGAACCTATTAATGTGGTGCGGTTGGTGATGACTTTCTTTAAAATTTGGCTTCGAGTGAGCAGTTCGCTTTCTATGGTGGAACTATGACCAGCTAGGCGTGCTCTCTGTGGGGCAGCCAGGGTGTCATTCTCGAAGTTGAAAAAAGCCCACGATGTAAAGGCAATGTTGGCCAGACACACTGCTAGACTGATTATGTAGAACAAGGACCACCGGATCCCACTGGATGTCATTGCTGTTGCAAACAAGGGTGCTACCGTGCCTCCTATACCATAGGCGCCATGAGCAAAGCCCAGGGCCGTTGTACCATTGGCCAGGTTGGCACAATACACATTGCTTAGGGCTAAGCTCAGGGCCATGCCAAATCCAAGCATGAAGAAAGACATCACAACGACAGGGAATGGAGGATGACATATGATAATCACATAGGCCACTGCCAAAAAAGACATGGCAAAAGCATAGCTCTTGTATCGGCCAAGCTTATGCTCAATGTAGTGAGTGAGTGGTGCAGCTGAGATGAAACCCAGTGCATTGGTTACGAAGATGAGCGAGACGACAGCGTAGCCGATGTCATATTCCTTCTCCATGAATGGAATCAATACACCAGGAGCACTGTCGTTCATACCAAGTCCAAACTGTATCAGGCAGACACTCAGTAGTCGCCATTTGGTTTTCCGGGATATTACTGTTTGGTCCGGGGTCCAAGCTGCTGTGTCATTGTCCGTGGCATTTGATAGCCGACTTTCTAATGCACTGGGCGTCGGTGGAAGAGGGCCCGTGGATGATTGTGTTACTTGCTTACAGGTCACATCAGCTACATTGCTGGGTAACTGGATTTCATTCAGCTCGTAATCTGACGGAGTCCGTGTGGCGACATGTTTGTCCTTGCGAACTGCGTGTGGTGGACTGGATATATTGGTAGAGCTTTCAATATCTAGAAATACCCCAAAGCCGGAAGACATGATAGAATGATCAAGGCACTTGGGGACTAATTTTTTTGGGAAAAAAATTAATTAGTCAATGTGAATTAAGAGTATGAGGATAGGAAAAGAATGCTGTCAAGACTTATATCAAGTCATCGCGGAATTTATTATCCGGTTTAGCTATGTATCTTGGGTATAGTAGAGTTGCCCCACGTAAGCAGATTCAAGTGTAGATTAGAGATGCCCCACCGATAAGCTCAAAATTTCACACAAACACCACTACTTTCTCATTACCATCAGTTCAGTACATTAAATATATCCAATTCCATCAATTATGGGTCCTCCTCGTCGGAAAATGCTGGCAACAGCCCAAGAGACTCTCACCCCACCGGCCGAGCTGACCGAAACCCAGCTGATCGCGCGAGCAATCAAGGCTACTGGCAACAATATCTACTTGATTGAATTGTCCAACAAAACTCAGATGCTGGTCGAACTACCAGCGCGCTTTCGTTCGACCATCTGGATCAAGCGTGGATCATACATTGTGATCGACACCAAGGCTTCTGATGAGCGAGAAAATAAAATTGGCGGAGAAATTATCAACGTTGTGCTCGATGAAAAGGCTTGGAAGAAAGCTTCCTTCTGGTATGGATTCTTCGATCTTCTCCCTCATCCATGGCATCAAGACTAACTGCTTTTTCCAACTCAGGCCGAAGGAATTCGTCAAGCAGCCAGTCGCTGCCGCCGACTCTGACTCTGAAGAAGAATCCCGGGTAGGCAAAATGCCTTCCTCTGACGAGTCCGAGTGATTACTTGATTAATATTCGAACCCCTGGCTCGAAGCCCAGTCAGCATCATTGAGTGCGTGTTTTTTGGACGTTGTCAGCCCTGTCGCCCTTGTTACCCACCTCTGCATGCCTATTGAACAACACGCCAAACACTTGCAGAGCGAGGGAAAACACTACAGCTGCGGAACTAGTGTTCGTGCTGGGGTAAACATTCCAGGCCCACTCCTGGAGCACCCATGCAGAATAGATAATGACAGGATGAAGACCAGCACGCCAGAGCAGGAATGGAGAAGCCCAAGCCAAGTATGCAAAGAACTGGTAATGCAAGGATCTGGCGCACAGCAGGCCAATGGCCAATGAGCTCAAAATCGTGGTCATTATGAAGAGTTTCGAGAGTTCCACGTTGCCCTGATGGCCTTGGAGTGTGTGCTGCAGGAAGCGGAACGGGTTGGACCCTGACGGTTTTACCCAGCCAAAAGCGAATATGGCTAGAATAGAAACGTGCAGCACGAGCAGTCCAATAGAAAACTCCTTTGACAGAAAGGATTCTTCGCCTATAAATCTCCAATTCACGGTCCACTTGAACATAAATTGCCGAGAAAGCTCAAAAGCTCGTGAAAGATAGCCAGTTGCATTGATATAGAGGAATGGAATCGCAAGCAGGATCTATAAGTTGGGTTAGTCCAACGTTGGGGAGCTCTACTCGGCCTTCTTTTAATGTAACTTGGATATACCTGAATCAACGCGGCCATAGTCCCGAGTCCAACACTGCGCTTCAGCCCGACACTAAGCAGTAAAATGATAGCAACGGCCGGCGCAAGCAAGACTAAGGTCATCTTGACCCCAACACCTACAGACCAAATCGCAACGCCTGCAGTCCACTTCTTCTCCAAGAACAGATATAAGGCGATCCACATTGCAAACGCAGCAATGCCGTCATTGAACATGCGCAGCATAAATATGCTATGAAGCCGCTTGGAAAGGACTAGAAGTGGGAAAATGTAAGGCGGGACCTGTAGCTGTCTATAACAAGCCACGACAATAACTAGAGCCAACATGTAAAGCGCGGCAAACAAGATTTGACCGGTGTAAATGTCACGCCCGGCATCAGTGAGATGGTAGAGAAGGTTGTAGATATAGACGTGGGCCGCAGGATAGACGAGCGGACCAGTCGAACCTTTTATGGCGGTATAGTCGCGTTCCCCAGAGGCGTAGAGAGATATCTGCTGCATGTAGGTTGTCCAGTCAATCTCGGTATCTTTATCATAGAATCGATTAGCTTGAATCCGGTCTATAAGCTGGATGTGGCGCGAGATGGAGTTGGACTAACAGGAGACCTTCCAGATGACCAATGCGCAGAGCGCCATATCGCTCAATATAAGGAGGGGAGCAATCCATTTTGTATGTTGGGGCTGGGTAAGAACGCTTCTTATGAAAGCTACCCAGGACATCGTGGCGGCAATGGTTGACGGAGAATGTTCAAGGTGGCCTGAGGAGTTTACTTTCGCGGCTGCGGTTCTGACCAGGGAACATAGATGTTTATACTAAATTACCATGGTGATTCGTCAATTCTAACATTCAAAGGCTAAAAACTCAGGTGTGTTTATAGATTAATCCTAGTGTATTTTAATTTTTTTTTTTTAATACAATCTGTACATGGTGAGGTATCTCTCATACAACAATTTCAACAGCGGACTCTCCAAGTCCAAATCCACCTTCTTTTCAAATCCATGGTATCATAAACAAAAAGCTTAGCAAAAGATAAACAGTGCGAAATGAGCGTATACATCACAAGCAGCCAACAGTGCAAGACATTATTGGCAACCGGTTGATGTCTGGGGTCCCTCGCTTCCACGGGTATTCCGGAATCCTAAGAGCTCACCGAGAGCACCTTTAGGTTTCGGAATGGGACATTCATGGGTTATATGCGCCAGCTTCTCTGCCTCCTCTTCCATCTGGAAAAATGTGGAAGCGTCCTCGTCCATAGGGCGGGATGGGATCGGATGGCCCAGGGAAGGGGATTCAGAGTCCAAATCGTCTTTCCGTCGCCTACGACGAACTCGTGGCAGTTGTTGCCCGTCGGCTGTGATGGTCATCGCTGAATCGGCGAATGTGCGTCGTGGAGCAGGGCATGGGAAGATGTGAGGTATGCCAACTACTAGGAGGGATGCGATGAGGGTACAGCCAAAGAGCCCGGTTGTTGATCGTGATTTAGGATGTAGATGCGGCGGCATTTTGAATATAGATCATGAACGGATTGAGAGGAGATTTGAGGGGGAGTACGATGTGGTCGAGTTCTGTGTCGTTCTTTTTGGATCATGCCATCTGACGGATCGGGATAAATGCAGGCTAAAAAGAGAGAATGGAAAGAATGGAGTTGATAGGAAAGATCAATTGGATAGCCTTCGATAGTACTTTTCAGCCAATATGTTTTCAAAGCACAGATAAGGAGAATCCGGGGGAGATTGACATAAGGTACAGAGTGGAAAGAAGAAGAGAGTGAAAGGCTTGAACATCTAATCTTATCTGGCTTTGGTATGATTGGCCCGGTCCGGTCGCAGAGTCAGTTCGACACGCTTTCTATTTTCTCACTTACTCGATCACTAACGCGTGTATTCCTTCACATGGCGTTGCAACAATGATTCTGAATTTTTCAAGGGAAGGAGACTGATCTGATCAACTGCATCGCGCCGCCGCAGTGATTCTCTTTTTCTCGCCAATCCCCGTTTTCCCTCCTAAACCTACCAATTCCACCCCAACCCGAACAACATGATGAGTGATCTAGACGGGTACAACAAGAGCTCTCCTTTATTATTCATGACGTTCATTTAATAACCATTGTTTCTGATCTACAGGGCAATCGAGCAGCTGCGGGCCTGCCGCCTGATCCCCGAAACCCAAGTCCGCGAGTTGTGCTACAAGGCGCGTGAGCTCTTAATCGAAGAGGGCAATGTTGTCTCTGTCGACGCGCCAGTAACAATTTGCGGCGATATTCACGGACAGTTTCACGATCTGATGGAATTATTCCGCGTCGGCGGCGATGTCCCCGACACAAACTACCTTTTCATGGGCGACTTCGTCGATCGCGGCTTTTACTCACTAGAATCCTTCCTCCTTCTCCTTTGCCTTAAAGTGCGATACCCCGATCGCATCACCCTCATCCGTGGCAATCATGAATCGCGCCAGATCACAACCGTTTATGGATTCTACGACGAATGCATTCGCAAGTACGGCAGCGCTAATGTTTGGCGGTACTGTTGCGAAGTGTTCGATTACTTGGCGCTGGGCGCAATCGTATTAGGCGCTAGTTCGGAGCTGGAGCGAACTGCCTCTTTAGTAAACGATTCAAACATCGATGACAGCGAGCTTGAAACTGAGGTGCTGAACTCTCGCGGAGAGGTCACAACGAGCACCTTTGCCAATCGCCGCTCATCGAACTCACAGAATATTTCCCCGCAACAGGGCCAAGCAGGCGCCTTTTCACGCACTGGAATCCCTGGGTCGGGTGCTAGCGGCGACAGTAATGGCAGCGGACAGATTACTCGCACGGGTGCTGTACTTTGTGTCCACGGCGGACTGTCGCCACTAATCGACTCCGTGGATAAAATCAGATTGATCGACCGCAAGCAGGAAGTACCCCACGAAGGTGCCATGTGCGATCTTCTCTGGTCCGACCCCGATGAGATCGAGGGCTGGGGCTTGAGCCCCCGAGGCGCCGGATTCCTATTCGGCAGGGATATTGTCAAACAATTTAACCACTACAACGGCTTGTCTTTGGTCGCACGTGCCCATCAACTTGTGATGGAAGGGTACAAAGAGATGTTTGACGGTGGCATTGTCACCGTATGGTCCGCTCCGAACTACTGCTATCGCTGCGGAAATGTTGCCGCCATTTTAGAATTAAACGAGGATACTAACTATGGCGGTACAATTGCACGCAGCAATGGTGAGGTCGGACAAAGCAACCGCGCCATGGGTGCAGAAGGCTTCGTCGACTCGATAATCAGTCCTGGACGGAGATACCGCGTCTTCGAAGCCGCAGCCCAAGACACACGGGGGATGCCAGCGAAGAAGCCAGTCGCTGATTATTTTCTGGTGAGACCAGCCACTTTCCCTCCCAAGTTACCACCCCCGGCACCTAACAATTCTACTAGTGATACCTTCTACTACATGACTTTAGTTTGTCATGTCTCGCGCCTATGGCCCGAGGTATTTGATCATCTCGGCATCTTGGCCTGCTTTGAACTCATGAATCTGCTTCAACAATAATGATCAGTTATGACGGACTTTGAATCTTTCCATTTCGTTTCTATTTTCTTTTGAAAGTCATATTGGAGTATAGTGATTAGGTTATTGATCAATACAAAACCTACTTGATATCTATACAAGCCCTGGTCTGGTATAATGTAAAGCATACCTGACGGCAGTAAAAAAACCAATTCTACTACTTGTCACTGCTGGACTGATCTGGCAAACTAACATTATCCTCGGAGGTCATGTTCGGATCAACAGATATGGCCTGTGATTGAAGCTCAGAGCCAGAGCCAGAGCCAGAGCCAGAGCCAGAGCCAGAGCCAGAATCTGGACTAGGACGCTGAAGCATAGACATAAATGTATGATCCTGTAAGTTCTGAGCAGGATCCAGAATTCCAGGACTCCACGGCCCATTCCAAGTTTCCATACCCGTCCCAAGTGCAGCAGTTGCATTTAGGGACCACCAGTCGTGACTTTCGCCAACGAGATTTTCGAAGCTCTCGAGTCCTGCTAACGCCGATACATTCGACGCAGGAGACATTTTTGTCCGTGAAACTTGTGCATTGGATAGATCAAGCCAGGTAGATGGACTGGGCGATTGTGTGGGAGATGGGTCTGCTGGTAGGGTTGGGATTTGGTACCCGACTTGTGTGGGGTGGAGATATGTCGTGGCTGAAGGTGAGAAGGTGTGGTGGAAGGATTGTCCCGAGTCTAGTTGATCTTGGTTCGTCTGCGCTGCTATAAGATACCGTGGGACCACGGATCCAGCCAAAGGATGCTGATGAAGCGCTGGAGGCTCAGGGACTTCTGACGACGAGAAAGGATGCACAGGAAGCGACGTGGGACTCGGACTTGTAACACTGGACTGCAATTTGCTATTAGAGATAGGAGAATCGCCCGAAGCAGACGAAGATGCTTTGTCCCACGATCCCCACGAGCCCCATTGTGCATGTGTGCGCTCGAAAACGGAGATCGCTTTGGCCGGCAGCTCGACCTGCCACTTTTTCGCGGACATATCAAGGATACGCAGGGTTCGACGTGCACACGGCCAGCTCTCAGCCATCTCCTCAATACTACGTACGCCGTGAATCACATCTCGTTGAGCGTTCTTTTCTGGAAGGTTCAAGAGGTGAATTGTACAGGCCGTGTGGGCGATGTAGACGACGAAGTTACATATCTGGACAAGTCCATATGTGCGTTTGTACATGCGCAGGACTCTGGAAATCGCTGATGCTGCCTGGGTGCATATCTTGCGAGGTGAGACGTGCGAGGGGAGAGGTGTGTTTGATTTGTTATATTTCAAAAAGGGTCGGTAGAGATGAATCAGGAGAAGTTGGTGGAACATGCTGGAGAGACTTAGCACGAATAAACATAATTCATCTTTGGTGGATTTAACTTACTGCATCATAAGTACTTGAGGAAGCTGTCCTTCTCTTGCTTCTAACTCGCTCGGCAACTTAATTTTCCAAGCTTCGAGTCGCGTGTGGACATCAGTCAAATTTTTCAGCTCCAATTGCTTTGAATGAGACTTTTCGGGTCCTGCCGGATGATAGAAGTAAAGAAGAAGGTCGTTGCTGATTTCACACAGACTTAATATCTGCAGTGCGACAGCCCTCGTGCGAGAAGGCTGCGTATGGACCTTTGCCATACCAGAATCTGTATACGGAGACCAAATCTCCATTTCTTCCCGTGGTAGGACATCGATTTTAGGAGTATTAGTATTTGACGAGGACAATTGGGGTTGACGACCAAGATAGTTTGACCAAAGCCTACGTTGTTAGTAAAACGAAGATAACCTGGAAGTGGTTAGGGCCATACTTGTCAATGAGATAACACCCCCAAAAAGTGATTCGTCGAGCATCAATCTCTTCATCACTGAGCCTATAAGCACCAAGATTACTCGCATCAACATTCAAACCCAGATCACAGGCCATGCGAAAACTCAAGCCACTATAAACCCAGCCCTTCCCTTCACGGCCACAACCTGCTTCACGCACAGACATGAGTGCAAAGGCCTGGACTGTACAGAGCTTGGAATTCTCATGTTCGTCATTTTCTAGGATCAGTCGCTTGGCCTCTTTGAAAAAGTGATTCCCGGCTGTCGCGGGATTTTGAGGATCTGATAAGACGCCTGGCCAAGAACTGAAGTGACAACCTAGAGCAAGCATGGAGTTCACAAGAAGGGCTGAGCAGTATGGGCTGGCAACTCCTCGTATATAATCCCGATAGAACAATTCCTTAGAGAGAATAGTGAAGAAGGAATAGTGCCAAGTGAAGTACATGTTCAACAGGTGACTTATCAGCGACTCATCTTCGGTGACCTGAGTCCATCGCCTCACTGGCTGCGTATCATTAGAGCAGAAAATGTGATTATAGGCAATTGAAGCCGACTCATGCAGCTCCGAGCCTGGTGGAAGGAATATCAGATTTGAAGTTCCGCCAATAAACTTGCCCGAACCGTCAAGTATCAGTTCGCTCATTTTACCAGATAGCTCCGTCTCAAACTGGTCAACGACATGCGCTGAGCTGTCAACTCCAACCGGCTCACTAGCGGTCTCTTCGGCCAAGAGTCCTCTATCGCGGGCAGTGACTGATTGAGCGACATCTTCAAGTTTGTCACAGGATCGAATTTGTCGGACAAGCTCAAATGCATCTTCCTCTTCGTAATTTAATATTGCATGGAATAACGTCTGCAGCGTTGTATGCCGCGCTCGAAGGGTGTTGACATTCTTCTTGTATACTCCTTTACGACGATGATCGGAGTTTGGATCATAAATGCCTTGATTGACGTCAGCAAAATCCTGTGGCATATATTGGTCAAAAGCACCGACAAGGTGTATGATAAACCGAAGAGCAGGCAGCGCAACTGGGTAGATTGCTATCACACTAGGGGAGCTGATTAGGTTGATTCGGATAACAATCAATCACATCCAATAGTACTAACCTTGGACTTTCTCCTGCGACAAGCAATACAGGCAGTACTCACACAGTGTCTCTTGGGCGCACTGGGTTCTGCGTCCATGTTTGGGTTGTTACGCTAAGGTGGGACTCTGGATTCGGGGGGATCTTCCTTCGAATGTCACCCTAACTACTCGGACTCCGTATGTGTCGTAGCCGTTGGTCAATGGCACAACTTGGAAGTATTGATTGAAGATAATCAAACACAGTACAGAGTACACGGCATGCTCACCAGGACCTCTTTCGAAAACAGGCTTTTGAAGAAGTGATTACGCCACAGTGCATGGATAATTACGAGCTAGAGAGATGTCAGCATAGATCATAAACCTAAGTAACGAATAGACCAGGTATTATGGAAGCCATGGAAGGATCACAGTTCACTCACGCTTCAAATCTACTAATATTCCATACTCGGGCGTGATTTGAATCTGTATGATTGGACCCGCAGGAACGGTGGACCGAGGTGGGGAAATAATCCAAATGCACCACAAAGCAGTAGAGCGAGTCAGTTATTGGACGGGGATAAGGCCAATGAATGATAAAATGATTGGTCAAATTTGATACGGGCTGTGAAATGGGCAGATGAGGCCTGACTTCTCAAACTCGATGGTAAGCCCTAACTAAATCCCTAATTAGTGATGACTCATCTACTTTGTAAGATAAGAATTTTGGGAGGTTTAAATCACATGATGTGTTTAATTTCAATATATATTACTGCATACTCGGTACTCCGTCTTTCGTCCGAGTTATCTCCATGAGGCATTTTAGATAGCGCAAGTACACAGTAAACTGAGATGATAATGAAAGTGAGGTTGTGTGCCCGAAGGAACAATACGAAACAACAAAATGGAGTCTAATCCCTGGAAGTAAAGGAGTGCCCTGCCTAGGCTTAACTAAAATTTGTATCGATGTATTTTTCTACTTTATGTCTACTATTTAATTTATTCCAAACTTCGACTTCTTGGGGGTTTATGTACTCCACACGTGCTTCTTTAGACCTCCAATTCTAATGCATAAGTACGAATAAGTACACCGCTTGATCCACCGATCGCCTTTAATAACCAATCAGTTCCATCGGGCTCCGGTGTTTACTAAATAATTATTCTGCCTCGGCTTATTCTTTTACTAGTTCTTTTACTAGTTCTGTTATTCTTCTTTTTACATACCGGTTAACGGCATTGAATGAACATTTACTCCGTAGAGTGATAGTAACTCCCATAGTAGTACTCTGTATACATTAGTTCGGTCTCTTATCTGCAGGCACCAGCGCTAAATCCAACCTTAACCGGGGCACCGATCCGTTAGTTTAATTCAAGGTACTAAGCAACTGTCAAACTTTTCTGAAATCAGGGGTAAAATACAGAGCAGAGAAAAGCTAATAAAAATCCATAACGGCCTTGCAACAATTAAAGCATCCGCTATCGGAGGGAGTTATTTTAGCGCCTTTTTTTCTATCAATGCAGTCTCCATAATGTCACCCAAAAAGGAATAGATTAATACATAATCTGGCCAATTGAAGCCCATGGAAATCATTCCAGCATCCATATGCTTTATGACCATTCCTACAAAGTAAAAGAGCACCTGATATAGTTGAGGTGCCCAACAAGTCTGAGCTGGTTTTCCTTTCCCTCCTGGACTTCTGAGCTTTTTGAGTGATCTCTTTTGTTCTGAATAACGATGCAGTATGTCTTCCCTAGAAGTCTCACTACCATATGAATTGCATTAGGTCACAGTAACCTCTATCAGACCCGCTAAAGGCTCTACTTTATGCCACAACGATGATTCCCGAAGCCCTGGCGCTTTTTTGCACTCTCTTTATTCTTATGAGGATCAAGATATACAGAAAAACGTATGATTTGCTTAAAATGGGTACATTATTATAATAATCTTACTTTTTCGTGTACGCGTTTACAGTAGTGGTGATCTACTCTTCAGTCTCTACTCTACCATGGAATACGATGACAGCTAAGGCTATCTTTTTTGGCTCATCTGTAGTTCCTTCTTCTCCGATACGATCATCTACACCATTGTACCACCACCAATTAACCTGGGCGACCTTAGTCTTGATGAAATGAAGCCGGACAGTAAGCTAAGCTCGTATTTTGAGCCCTCTTAGGATATCCTCTTTTGATAAGAAAACCAATTTGGCTTATCACTACTATACTTTACACCCGATATATTTTTATTACATTTGATGGTAGTATTACCCTTGGAAGTATGCGGCAACTCAGGGTGCTGAAGAACCTCACACATGACCATGGAAACCAACCTTGGAATAGTACCAGTAAATATAAGATCTTCGTCGCTGTTTTTATCTATATAGGCACATATATATATCGAAAAATATTGCTGAATTAGAGGTTAGGTTTAAATATGAGAATATCACCTGATAATATCACATTTTTACGTAGATAGTGGTAAACATTACTGTTTCATGAAAGCGGTCAGAGAGATGAGCCAGTCATAGCTATATATTCTACTCCACTTTGGTATACGCTAAACGACTTCATCCGGCAGCGCACAGATACAAAGTACAAAAACTGTGTTGAAAAGAAAAAGGGATCCCGATCCAATCTTCCATTTGTATCCACTCGAACATTCTATTTGGGGTACGTAATTTATTACATAACAGAATATAATACCGGGTCTCCGGCATTATACCCCCCGCCCAACCCTAACCCAATCATAATTATGCTCTTATAATCGCCTTCTAATCGCCTTCTCAAAGAGGGTTAGTTCTATCTACCCAATACAGCCTGGTCTTATCATTCTGGCACCCACATTTCCACTTTACTCAGTACATCCCAATTCTTATCTCCCTTGCTCTTCCTTCATATCCTCTTCTTCTTCCATCTTTCTTCACTTTACTCAATAACTCACCAACTCATCACTCCCTTACCTACATACACTATACATCCATACATCCGTACATCCATACATCTATATATACCCATACATCATATCAGCTGCTTACACTTCCGACCTGCCGGAAGTGAGTCACGAGCCTCTTACCCATTCATGTATCTCGTCCAGAAACTCGACCAGAGTGCCTCGTCTGGATACAAACAGAGAGAATACTGTTGAACTGTCTTCCCTTGAGAAGATGATGGTCCCAAGAGCCTTTCTTTTTACTTCTTCACCCATCGGAATGAAGGAACAGGTCGCCACGCCTCTTAGCCCCGGCTTTCACTTCCTTAAGAATGCCCCTACCATTGGATCGGCTACAACCCCGATGGGAATCCCTTCAGGACGTGACAAACGCCTCCAGCTTCGCCGAGATCCTTCCTATACCCCTTCTAAGTCGCCGAGCTCGTCACGGCGATCTTCAATCTCCTCCAGTGACCGCCCCATGCCGTCTGCCTTTACCTCTATGCTAAATGCAACGGCCATTCCAGTGCCACGTAGATCTTGGTCTACCTCAAAACAGAGAAGAAAGTTACGAGGAAGCCAAGTGGATGAGTTCAGTCGGTTAATCCAGGCACCACTCAAGTCAAAAGAAGACTATATGACTGCTGGGGTTATCAACTCTCCTCTGGATATCTTGCTCAGCCCTCTGGAGGAGGACACTGAGAAATACCAGGCCGCCAGCGAATCGGGCTCGGAGCCCACCTTCTCCGTGCAGTCACTATCAAGCGATTCGATGTCTTCCTTGGATCATGACGTCGGCTCCCCATCCAGTATTCCTCAGCCACCGACACCAGGAAGCCAAAAGAGTCCATCCGAACGACGGCACCTAAGATACTCTCTTTCTGAGGATTGTGCTCTCGACCACCCTCTTTTAGAGACGGATGATTCTGATTTCGATCTCGTCATCGAGGATTCAACTCTGGATGAAGTTCCCACAAAGCAAGCCTCATCGCGTTCCTTCCCTCGTCTACGATCATCATTCAAGTCCAATCTTACCGCATCATTAAGAGCTATTAAATCCGCTGCTCAATCTGTTTCCACCTTTGCTACACCCTCAGTCCAACCCGATGATTTCCTTACTCGGTCTCTCTTCACCATCACCCCAGAAATGACTGACGACCGGCGTCCTCTTCCCATGCAAGAACCTCCTTCACCAGCTCTCAGACGGTATCTCAACCCAACTTCCATCTCCCCGGCGGAGATGTATGTATATCATGATCACCCGCACGATTCGCCTTCAAACCAGGCCTGTGTCTCGATCCAGATGCAGACCTACCGCCGCTCCCGTAGTAGAGGCCACCGAAGAAACCATTTCCAAGTAATTTCAACCCAGAATCGCGATAAATTCCATACATATGATCCAGAAAGCCCTCCAATTTCTCGTCAACGAGAACCCCGTGAGAACAGTGATTTCCTACGAATGGTGGTTCTAGAGATGAACATGCGACGTCATGGCAAGCTCCGCGAAGATGTCCCTACACGCGCCCATATCTGGCTCCCTCCTCGCAAGAGCAATCCTTATCGCTTGTCACTGGACTTCGAAGACTGCGACGACGACGGTGCTGTCCCAGTACGCTGGGTGGGTGTCTCGGCCTAAGCCAACCCAAATCCCATTCTCATGCATCTGACCAGCGCGGAGCGCAGGCAGCTTTGGTATATGAGCCTCTCTATATCTTATTTCTATTTTTTCTACATTTTCAACATATAAGCGCGGCGTTGAACGAAGATTGTCAAGGATGACACTTCTATCTTTATTTTGTGATAGGATACCTGATCGCCTTTCTCACTATAGAGGACTACCAAGATATCCACCTACTACCAATATAAGATATATGATACCTATACCCTTCCAAAATACTTCGCTATTCGTCGAACATAATACTGTCAATACTGCGTATTGCAGACAAAGCTTATTGTCTTATCTATAGTTGCCTTATGATGTCATCTGAGCCGCGAAGTCACCCACACTTGGCGATCCAGGTGCTTGAAGAACGATCTAGGTGCTTGAAGAGACGTCATATGTATTGGTTTTGTGATACAATGCTCATTCTAATCTCTGTCGGAGATCGCCGACTGGTACGCCTTGAATTTCAAGCAAAGGATTATACTAATGCATAAGTCAAAATGCGGGGTGTTGCTTCGACCCCACGATAACAACGAAAGGTTTATATGGATCCGCTTAGTTGAATTGATTACTCATGATAGGATGTTACCTTAACTTCGAACCACTCTTACTTTCATCATGTGAGTCGAGGTCAATAAGACCACCTGACCCTGTCATTTATAGTGCAAACTAGTCAAACTTCAGAGAATTAACCTTCAATGTCGATAAACTTCTGATTGGCTTGGAGCGTCAACTATGTAATACTCCAAGTCATAAGTAAATAGGACAATACTCATAGACAGCTAGAAGGACCTCTTCGAAGAAAATCTACAGCAACTTCGCAATAGTATCCCTAACACCAGCTTCAATAGTGTCGACATCCCCAGTAACCTTCTCAACAATCTGATGATCCTTAACAAAAGCAAAGGTAGGCACGCCCTCAACACCCCATTTAACCCCGACGTTCTCAGTCCCCTCCTCGTCGGATTTTGCCGCGTCGACAGCGAGAATAACGACCTCGCTCTCAAACTCCACACTCAGTTTCTCGGCAATAGGGGCGACCTCTTTACAGGCTGGAACCTGAGAATTCGTGAAGAATATGATCACAAGTTTTGGATCAGCTGCACTCGCTAGCTGGACGATCAAATCGTTCTCACTATCCACGGTTTATATTAGCCTGAATTTGAAACAAACCATGACGTGCAAAACGTACTCTTTGATAATTTGGACCATATTGCGATAGAGACCAGAAGAATGGATCGTTTGATGAAGTTAGGTGGCTTTGATAGTCGAGAGCTGTCTGAACAGTTCAAGAAGGGCAATAGACTTGGGAGTTTCCGATGTCAATGTTCAAAGAAAACAGAGAATAGAGAGCTAATGTTCGATTTTGATAATCAAATAAGACCAGGAAATCGTTGGGTTTTGAACGTTTTCGAGCAGATCCTAGGCCCCTAGTCAATCGACTCCTGGAAGGCCCCGGCGAGTCTAGAGGGTATAGAAAGAAGCAATTTCAAACATTGGTTTGCTTCATTCCAATCAAAGGATCTATATCCCCGAAGCGAGGTATTTCCAACATCCATGACTCTCGGCCCAACTTTTTCATTGTCCGTCGAGTTTCCCCTTCGGAGATATTGAATCGGCGGATCCGAAATTGACGGGGATATTTGAATCGACGGATTAGTTGGGCAGAAACCTTCAGCCACGGACTTATGGATAAGAGAGAAATGATATATCACTTTTATAGCCGCTTTGAATGTTTCATACATAGTAGATACATGGTGGTAGGTAACCTTGCGCAGGACATCGAAAACGGCGAGTCAAGAGCCTAGACCTGGTGAAGTTTGGTTGTGCATCTGCCTAGACAGGTCTGCCTCGCTAGACAAAGAATTGAAAACTCTCCTGTCATTATCCTAAAACTTGGATTGAATCAATAACCGAGGGGCAGAAACTCAAAGGTACGCGCGTGTACCTATGAGGTAGAAAGGCAAGACATGCCGTTTCATATCACGATTCGTACCTCCGGGGTGTTAAGTAGGAATGCATGTTCCAAAGCTGCTATCCAGGTATGTAGCGGTATCTAAATTACCCTTTCAGAAAGTTGATACCTAACCTTGGAACCTAGGTACTCTGTTGATAACTGGGAAAGATTTGAGTAGTCTTAAATCTCACGGTTAATCCCTGAGCTCATGAGATAGCGATGTAGAAAAAGCAATCATATTGGGAATATCCTGAAAATTATACGAGCCACAGGATCATCACTTCAGAGGTATTACGCTCCCTTATATCCATACTGTTCACTACACGGCCAAAAGGACACAAGAGGAAATGAAAAAGAAGAAGAAACCAATTTATTATGTTCAAAGCTAATGATTTTCCATATCCTTTCATTATAGATGCCCTTTGTGTCTTTTTCACCATAAGACCTGGTCTTTTCTTGAGTTGAACTTATCAATTGTTTTCTTGTAGAATCTAATCGAGAAATTAGAAATTCATCAGATACCTAGGCATGTTCGCAGAGATATTGACGTGTGCATCAACTTTGGAATAGTAGGAAGAGATATAGTTATACCTGTCTAGTCACTTTCGTGGCTGATATAGTTTCGTGTGTATGTATAACTTCTAATGTAGGGTTTTTTGAGGAGTGAGTACCGTGGTTTATCAGTTTTATATCCCTTATTCGTTCCAATATTTGGACTGGTATTCCACTCCCGATATCTATAGAAGTGGGGATTTCTGTCGAAAATGTTTCTAAGATGGTCTCGGGACTTTGCTACCATGGAGCAAGTTGGTCAATTGTATAATAAAATAGAATGAGCAGTCTTATCATCTCTGATAGGCTACCGAGGGACGTGGAACCCTTTTCGCAGACAGAAACATTAGCCAGGAACAAAGAAAAAGCCAATTGAAGAAACTCACCTTCTTCATCCAACAATGTCCCACTTTTCCAACTCTCCTCGACCCATTCAAAACTGACAAGATGTGGTATCTTCCTGCCCGTGGCAGCAGCCAAGGTATTTCGCAGGGAGGTGATATCAACTGATTCTACCCTCTGCAGGTTGACAATTATGTGCGTGATATCGGCAGTATCAATCGAAAGGACACAATCTGCCCCGCCAAACAGAGCAGTGTTTTGCGCAAGAGTGAGTCGATTGTCATCGACCTTGAACTCTTCCGAATCCATGTGCTCATCTTCCCCGTCTGTTTGACGTCCTGAGAAGAACAAAAACTTGAGGCCACGAAAGAGCCAGCCACAGGAAGCTGTGTAGCCTGAGTGAATTTTATCTTGGATAAGGCCTTCAATTTCATGTAGTGTAGGCAGATCGAGAGGAGGGGCATTCTGGCTCTTGATAAGAGCCATCTGCTTTAAAGTCTGATGTACGCAGTAAGTATGCTTCAGTATTCCCCCATATTATCTAGGTATATGAGCGGCTCACCTCTCGGAGCTCATCCACATTTGTATCACGAGCATAGCTGTCCGTAAATCGATCGGCATTGATGACTATTTCTGCATCTCCGCCCTCGGTGATGAATAACATGTGTCTGTCAGGGATTGTATGTTAACGTTTCTTTCTTTCCTCGGCACATTAATGACAGAAATACCTAGGCTCAAACGGTAACAGGAAGTCTGGCAGCCCCACATCTTTCTCGTTTTGTTTGATACAGTCAAACAGCCAAGATGGTTTGACGATATTGGCATCGCCTCGTTTTTGCACTGAAGCTACTTTGACCGTCTCTGAAGAACGAATTAGCAAAATTACCTTTCTTGAAAACTCAGATTACGCCATACTTCGCTCGGCAATACAAATCGTGTCAGGCGCAGCGGTGTTGGTTTGATAAATCTTGCCTCCATTAGCTTTGACCAGCTGTTCAAGTTCACCTTTTGACTTCTTCCCGTCAACGTTTGACTCGGTCATGATAACTGGGAGAGTGGTTAAAAAAAGTTGCAGAACACAGTAATCCTTAGAAAGCTCACAGAAGTTCAGGTGTTCAAATATATGGCCTGAAGGTCCGGAATATTGAACATTCTGATTTCCATCATATCCAGCAATATTCATGGGTTTCTTTTCTGTTTTCTTGATACGTTTAGTCCGAGAGCTTTCCACCGAAAACTCCTTTTCCCGTTGCTCTTGCTCAAGATTGGATTTCAGGTCCATAAATTCCTGCACTGACAAGGCATTTTTCCAGTTCTTATCCCTTCGCAGCCGTTTGAACCGAGGAAAACGGAGTGTGAGGCCCATGCGGAATTGGTCACTCCCACAGACTGAGGCTGCTTTCACACAGACAACGACTGAATCAGAAGGCCTGATCCACACATCAGGTCGTTCGTATTGAAGGTCTCCGCCGGCTAGTTCTATTAAGAAAGATGGTGGCTTCTTCGCATCCCACTCAGTCCACTTACCATCTGTGTTATGGCGGATTTCCTGATAGTCGGCAGCGTTGAATCCGCCTCCAACTTTACAGAAAGACCAGCACTTTTCGGGATTTCCACTTTGTGAGGACCCATCATTGCTGTCAACACGTAGACCACACAAAAAGCTTGCTAGATTACCTCCTCGGTGACCCTGACCATAGTAGCCTCCAACCACGACTAAATCGAGGGACTCGCCAAACTCGGTCATGTAGTCAGGCTTTACTTTCATCCAGTCATCATGGCGCTCATTAAGTCGGTACGGGGATCGAGGGTTTTTCAAAACAAGACCCTCGGAGGCCTCAGCAACAACCTTTCGTAGGGAAGTTTCAATCTCCGCCGCAGAGGTGGCTTCTTCATACGGGTGAATCTCGAACCGCCGATGAACAGGTTTAATGGTCTTCTGCAAGGCATTACGCCGATCCCGAAGAGTATATCTTGTCAAAGCACGTCCATTCAAATACAGAATGTCAAAAACCCGAAACAGTGGCCGCGGTCCGTTCGAAAAGGGGTTGCGTTGCTCTGCTAAGGCTGCAGTCTTTAGAGTGCCGAAGGGGATCATCGCATCTTGCTCAGGGTCCCAAGTGATCATTTCTCCGTCAAGAATGAGACTCTGCACCCCATCAACAAAAGCATCCTTCAAATGCCTGGTTAGTGCTCCATTTTTGTCATCTATCCCATGACCATAAAGATAGGTATACTCTTTGGCTTTTCGTGACCAGAACGCGAACTTTCTACCACCAGAGACTGATTCATCAGAAGTCATGTGAAGCTGCATACGCTCTCCATCCAACTTCTCTTCAATCCAAAACACTGGGTCTTCCTCGGTCGTTTGCATTCGCAAAATCATTTTGTCAAACGAATGCATCTGAAATTGAGCGAGCTGGGGCTGGAAGCATTGCATGAGCCCAACGCCACGATCCTCGGCCTCTAACCGAATATTGGGATCTGGTAGGTCCCAGCATACGCGTCGAAGACTGCTGGAGATACTATACAGGTTCTCAGCATCAGGGTGCCAGACATTAAAGAAGGTGCACTCAGACGCCCCAACTTTCATCTGACGAAGGATAATACGAATGAGCCATGTGAGTTCATCAGGGTTCATGCGCCGGTAAAAATCAGTCAAAATTGGTAATTGCTGGTCCTCCTTCGCGGCCGCCGAAAGTTGGTTCAATTTCTCGTTTACTTCTTCAATAGTCATATTGCCTGGGTCAGTACGCATCGGGCGCTTTGAAAGAACATCGTGGCACCGCCCAGCAAAGTCTCCCGCCATTCGAGTAGCCGTAGACTGGCCTGGTAGCTTCCAATTAAGCAGATTATAGCCATCTTCTGACTCTTTGGTGATCTTCATAATCTTCACCAGCATTTTCCCAATGACCTTCTCTTTCATTCCATACATTGCACGATCTCTGTCCTTATCAGGCAGGATCAGTCTAAATGCTGGGTAGATATCATTGCCCACTTCGTTGCGCCATCGCGAAATAAATCGAGTGATGACATCGCGTCGAAGCTCAAATGGATTTAGTCCTGCTGTATTTTTGTTATGAGGTCCAACTTTCCGTCGAGAAGGGGCACTTCCAATTGGCTTCTTTTTGATATTGCTGAGTGGATCGAACAAATTCAAGTAGAGCTCGTGGAATGGAAGAGTTATAGAATGATTATGTGGACGATTTGGATATCTGTTGGCGGTTAGTAGCAACAGATAACGGGTATAATGTATTCACTTTTCATCCAGATCCTCCTCAAAGATTTGAGTGGAATCAGGGACAATATCGTCTGAATCCATGGCACACTTGTTAATAAAAAGAGAAGTGTAGAAGTGTAGAAGTGCAAGTTCCCCGGATAATTTTAGGCAACTATGAGATAGGCTAGGCAGACATAAGTGGGTCCCTTATCACGTGATAGACATGCATAAGGACTTCCACGTAATGAGATTTTTCTACATTGGTTTGTTCAAGTGAATCAGTTTGCGGGTAGTTAACTTCTCTCGATTGCTAGCATTGATTTGATCCCTTTCAATTTTCTTTTCAATAACGTCGATCGGTTTGTTTAGAGCTGCCCGCGAGTTCCGTGTAGTATGATCTTTTTTTAGTCCTCTGAGCAGTCGTATTGTGCCGTCTTAGCGTATACTAAAGTGATGTAGAATATAGACGGAGTAGCTATGGTGAGCTAATAGCTCTGACCGTCTTTATATAATAGTTGAAGTCTCTATTATTTAATGATTATTACTATCATTAGACAAGGGTGTTGATATCGAGAATCAAATCTGTGAGAGCTGTTAGATATAACACAACTGTCTTCGCTCATAATGGCCAATGTTTTTCTAGCTTCTTAGTGTATCTATTATGAACTCTTATGAGTTAATGAAGGTTGAGCAGTTAAAGAGCAATTCTTACTCTGTACATAGTGGGAGTGTGAGGTTTTAATTGGTCATACTAGGTATTGATCTATTCTATTTAAGGATATAACTGTGGAGACTGTATTGGCAGAAAAAGGGCGCTAAAACGGCAGAATACGACAGCCCAGGGGAATATTTATAGTGTTACGGGGTTAAAAGTGGATCTTATGTTGAATGTCCTTCAACCTCACCTTTTTCATCTAAAGTACTGTAAAAAGTCTGATTCCCAAACTCCACAGATATCGATTCCATGAATGGCGAGGTTCCCCCGCGAACCAGCGGTTGACTTCCCCCGCCTTCCGGAATGCCTCTGCTCTACAAGGCGCCAACGTCGCATTTCTGGCCTCCCGCAACCCACCTAATGTGATTCTTCCTTTCACAGTCACTGGTTCTGGTCAGTTCAATCGTCATGCTCAGCCACGTCACCACGATATGTCCTCTGAATCCGGCCCCGAGGTGGGCTCTGTGAGAGATAAGATCGGGAGGCTCACCAACTCTAAGTCTCCGGCACCCGTCAGCAAGAGAGTACGACCACCACCACCCCCATCACCGAGACCCGAACTACTTGCTGCACGACTTGCAGCTGAAAAATCCTATGCTACCAAGCAGATATCAGCCGGTGATGCCGCCCGGCTCGGTGCTATGCGTAGCGCAAGCAGAGCGCAACCTCGACCACCGCCTCGACCTGCCACTCTAGACCGGCCTGATATACGTGCCCCTATCCCCATACGTCCAAGAAGCGCCCAGGAAAGCGTGGATAGTATGTTTAAAGATGATATTACAAGTTCCGACTCTGGTCCCCGATACTCCCCATCCCTACGATCCCGAGCTGGGAGTCTTCGCTCCCAAGCTCTAAACACATATCCCTCTGTCAGCTCACGACTTGCTGCTGCAACGCCAATAGAGGATCCGAAACCGAGGCCTCCGCCGCGCTCAATGACATCATCAGTAGACTATCTCAGAAAACCGGTGCTCTCTTCGTCCTCACCAAGCATAGCCTCAACGTCAGAACTATCACAGCGGAGCAGCTCAAGTGCGGTTACCAGTATGGCGGATGAATCAAATCGGATTCGTGAGGAGGCCCTTTCCAACGCCATTATTGCGTCCGCCCTAGCATCATCCCGGGCATCCCCTGCGACCAAACTACCACCGCCTCCCCCACGACGTCGAAGAGCCCATTCAAAGTCAATCCTTCAATTAGCATATCCCAAAAGCGAACCATCAAGAACCCCAAGTCCGCTGAAGGGAATGCCACAAACCCTTCGTGGCCTGCCAAAGCCCGATGATGACGAGGCTCGTCGGCGGCACAAGATGAAACTGCTCCACAAGCATCCCCACAAACACCATGAAGGAGATCGAAAACGATGGAGACGGGAGGTGACTGAAAAAGAACGTAAGCGCTATGAAGGTGTATGGGCTTCAAACAAGGGGCTGCACATCCCCCCCAGCTTTAACACGCAGACTAGAACCCAGAAGTGGCCGCCACCATCGGAGATGGTATTAAACCTAGTGGTGCGGGAAATCTGGTCCCGCAGTGGCCTGTCAGTTTCTGTGCTGGAGCAAGTGTGGGACCTTGTGGATCAACAGCATATTGGGCTTTTAACCAAAGAGGAATTCGTGGTAGGAATGTGGTTGATAGATCAGCAGTTGAAAGGACATAAACTGCCAAACAAAGTCCCGGATAGCGTTTGGGATAGTGTGCGTTATGTTACTGGGATCAAACTTTCGAGTACTGGCAGATAAATACAGATATTAATAGACACAGTATATAAATTAGGCAGGAGCAACTTTAAATTGCTCAAATTCGATCATTAAACTTCTTCCATGATCTGTCCAGGTTATTTCTTTATGAGCCCCACACTTTCCCATGTCTTCCGATTGAGATCCATCACATCCATCTTATACCATAGTCGTTGAATCAGTGGCTTAATCTATGACTCTCACTCTCTCACACAGTTCCATTCTAAACAATCTCAAAACGTTCTGCTTATGGCCTCGTCTTAAGCCCTTTCCAATTCTCCCAAAACAATTCAGATAGTTTCTTTGCTTTTCCTCATGAGTGAATTGATGCCTGAGGCAGCGATAATTGTGGCGATTGTTTAATGACGCAAATCCCGAATCTCGGGGTTTGAATCACGAAAAATCAGCGCACTTCTTATATCAAAACGCTGTTTCACCCAAATCTGGGACCTCGTCGCACAGCAAATTATCATACAGCCATTCAGCCTACAGCCGGAATTCAAAGGTACAAAGAGTAGGGAAAACCCCCGGGCTGAAGCAGCGGGATATTGAATTGCGGAGTATCTTACCCCATGATATCCTAGCGAGGTGATTCGCCATGGACACCTTACATGAGGGAATCCTTTCAACGGCTCCTCAGCAGGCTCGCAAGAAGTTTGCAAAGCCACCAGTGAAGGTGGCATGTTTAGCATGGTATGTCATTGTTCCTTCCCCGCAGAAAAGTTGCTAATCCCGCCCAGTCGTGCTTCCAGAACCCGATGCGGTGGGGAAACACCCTGTTCTAACGTATGTATACTGTGTCCACCTTGGCTCTGTACGGAGCCACCTTTATTTTTTGTCTTTCATCCTTCAGTAAAACTAACCTCCTCGTAGTGTGTCGCAAAGAACAGAAAATGTTCTTATCTTCCCAGCAAACGAGGCGGGCCTCGGAAAAAGAAGCAAAAGGCTTCGTCATCTCCCGAAGCAGAGTCCCAGCAGGATGAACCGCAGTATGAACCAGTAATGTCTGCGGATTTCGAGGAGCGTATGTATCTTCCCCATCCAATTCATCATGTATGGTCTAGCTGATAGGTGTTTTTCAGCATCAGGCATGTTCAGTCAAATCGATGTGCTCTCTTTACCGGGAGCAGGTCTGCGACATCTAGACTTCCCCCAAGTAGCCTCTATGTTCCAGGACTACTATTCCGGTGATGCATCTCATGTCCCCATAGAGTCGATGCCCTCCCCCTTGGGAAGCACTCGGTGCTTAGTGAGAACATATGGAAGCGAACCTGAAATGTGAGTTAGTCGTCCAGTCCACTGTCTTCATCCGCCATCCTAAACCAATGCAAAGATTGAACGCCTACTATGATTTCATTCATATCTACTTCCCAATTTTACCACCGAGGGTATCTCCTCAATGTCGGGATAGACCTTTGCAAAACCAGGTGCCATGCTCTAACCCATCATCCGAGCCTGTAATGATGTACCGGCCTCGTTCGCCTTTGAGTCTTGCAATATCAGCAATTCTGGCGTTGGTACCACATTCAAATGATCCGGATCCATCCTCACATGCATCAGTCCTTCAGCGAAGACTGTATGCTAATGCGTTCTCGCAACTTGCTAACTCAACCATTGAGTCGGAGTGTGATCTTGAATTGTCATCAACCGACCCTGGCCTGGCATTATCAAGCGAACGGCCTGCGATCAATCGGGAAAGATTCCATCCCCAGGTCCCGGAGGATCTTGAGATTCTCCTTGCTTTGTTGGTTCTCTCAGTATACGAGTACACCCAAAGGGGAAATAGGCTGAAAATGAGGTATCGTGCTGGCCAAGCTTTGGCTATCGCTTTGGATAAGTCATTGCATGCCTCTATGGACGAGGATGAGTCTTCTGAAGCTTGTCGGAGAGCATGGTGGATGACGGTTAGATTTTCAGCCATACACCTGCCCTAAAGCTGTTTCTAATTCGCTCCTAGTATTACTGCGTCTTACAAGGCTCCATTGTGAGCACAACTGTGAGCTAATTGATCTTCAATTGCACGGTTGATAGGACACTAACAAGTAGTAGGCACCTACAGTTGTCATCAATGACCCCCAATTCACGACCCCGTATCCACGATTCTCTGATGATCCTGAGGTTTGTATCTTGCCTATAGCACCCTTCTTTTTTTTTTTTGTTTTTAGCATTGTCTAAAATGAGAATAAATTAACATTTTTGCTAGGGCTGGTCCATTTTGATACAATCACAACAAGTCTTGGTCTCGGCGTCCCAGTTCATCGCCGACTTGAATAAATGCTTGGTATCGCAATCAGGCATGCACTTTATGTTTGAACGGATGCAGCAGCTGGACTCCTGGACCAACTCTGTTCTTGCGCAAGCGTCCTCACTTCCTATTTCCTCTGAATTTGGCAACCATCGAGAATCAATCACCGCCCAGAGCATACGAGCAATTTCCAGGATCAAATTATCCAGGTACAAAATAACTAGAAATGCTTTTGCACGGAGAATATTAACCCATTTGCAGTGCACAAATCAAAATACATCGTTTCAGAGCCTTCTCCGACATCCCAATCTTCATTAAGAAACACTGCGACCTCACCACTGCAAATCCAACCAATACTTCTGATATCGACACAAAATCCTGTACTTCAGGATCAGACATCCATAGCGTTTCTTGTTTACATGGCGGCCTTGATCAATTCCAACGGGCCCCCGCAAACGAATACATGACACCATCCGACTCATCCACATCCTCAGACGGCCATCCTTATACCCCACAATATCCACAGTACCCCTTCACACTAGGATTTCCATATAGTCCACAGCACTCGGCAAAAGTCTGTCTCCGTGCTGCGATTACAATCTCACACATGTTTGAGAGTCTGCCCTACCCGCAACCCCTTCTCGAGAATAATCAACAACACCCACAGCGTCCACTACCCCGGACCATGCCTTCATTTGCATGTTGTCTGATGCAGAGCAGTTACGCAATGTTAATGATATATTACAAGGTCCGCGTGGCGAAGCAACTTTCTCCGGATTCTGAAAACGACATTGGCGGTGACTCGACCAATAGACTCGTTGAAGAGTTATGCCAGGGCCTGCAACGGATTATTAGCGCCGTATCAAACTACTCCATTGCATTCGAGGCATTGGACGGCATGAGAGGTAATCAGAATCCTACTTTTTTCCTTTCAATTGCATTCCCCGCTGATGATACTCTAGATGAAATCCAAGGTGCATTCCAAACGGCATTCCCTCAATTGAAGATTCCGTCGAAGCAGGAAAAATACTTGGCTTCACCTTGAACGCCTCGTGCCTTTTTCAATATCGATTTTTCAATTCTCTGGACGGACGTCCACTCTCCACTCTCCTCTCTTAACTTGCGTTGGAACTCGGAAATTTATATATAACCTCGGCTGGTTTCTCCAAGGCTCTACATTTCGTAATGTTTACAATGGACAGAGTTATCTACTTCAAGGTTCTAATTCTATCTCGGTCTTATATAACATCACATGTCTTTACGACACAAAAGTCCGTGGACTTCACCGATACCGTAAACAGTGCTGATATTTTTAAATTTTCTCAAATTTTATAACGAACCCCGGACTAGGATGGCCCTATTGTGGCTGGTTTCAAGGGTTCAACCAGTACTTCAAGGTTGTTTAGGTAGCTTCCGGGTGAATTTTCCAGTAAGCTTCAGGGCTTGAAAGTCACGGGTCTAGTCTACAGGAGCCCGCTTGATGGCTATGTTTTGAGAACTTCCATATGAGAATTGAACATTGGAAAAAAAGTCTAAAAATACTGGGAACTAAAAAATCACAACTAACTAATCATCCATGTCGTCGTCAAGATCGATGGCATCTGGGTTGGCCAGCACAGCTGGCGCTGCTTCATCGGCCTTCGGCCGATTGCCACCTTCAGGGCCGGTGGAAGCAGCAACAAATCCCACGGGGGCACGAGCCTGGCGCTCGAGAGCAGCCATAGCATCATTACGCTGTGCATCTTCCTCGCCCTCTGGGTTCTGTCCGTCTTCTTGACCGCGTTGCTGGCTGCGGGCGATTGCTTGGGTAGCAATGAAGTGGACGTCGGTGCTATTAGTAAAGAATTAGTCAATAAGCTGTCCAATAAGTAAAAAGAATGGGAGGATGCCTACTTGTATTGAGCTTGAACACTTCTCTTGATGCGAAGCATCTCTTTGAAGGTGTCTTCGTTTCCGTGCTGGACCTCGAATGCTTCGTATTTCTGCCAGAAGGGAGCATTTGTGCGTGGATCGCAGAACTGCGAGGCATGGCCATAGATCGCACGGGCGCGGTCGATTTCGCCGAGCCTCCGCTCCATTTCGGCGAATTTGAGACACATCTCCTTCGCTTCCTGGTCTGGCAAAGCGGCGATGGCTCGCTCGTAGATGGGTCGTGCTGAAGTAAGACCGAAGTTCGAGGCAGACTTGGTGATGTAGAATTCGAACATCTCAAACCTGTCCTCGTCGGATACAGCCCGAGTTGCACGCTCGTAAATCCGCATTGCGTGTCGAGCAAGACCGCGCTCTTCCTCCAAGTTGCCGTACATAAGGTAAAGTGGTTTGGCGAACTTTGGTGGGCAGCCGTCCAGGGCTTGTTCGAAGAGGTCTCGCAATCTCTCGATTCCAATCTTGCGATCCACGGCCTTGGTCAAGTAAAGATTCCAAAGTTCAAAGGCAACCGGATAGCTGAACAAATCAAGACCACGCTCGTAAATCTTGAAGGAGTCTTCGTAGTAATTGTTCTCCTCCAGAAGATTGGCAAAGTTGACAATAGTTTGAGGAGTTGCGATTCGCAGCTCGAAGATTCGTTCGTAAACCTTGCGTGTCTCCTCCAATGACGATACACTTTCCACTAGATCGACATAGAAACTCCAAAGTTTCCAGCTCTTATGGATTCGCTGCTGTGGGGTCAAAGTCTCGTCAAAGTAGTCGACAGTTGACTTCTTAGGAGCTGCAGTCGCCTTGGTCATAATTGCGACAGCCTGGTCGAAGTTCTCCGCGCGCAATTCCATCTCCGCCCATTCACACCAAGTTTCCGCGAGTTCCGTAATAGTCTTGAATGGGACCTTCACAGCCTTTTCAAAGATGACTCGTGCGGTTCCCAGATCGCCGCCGTTCTCGTAGAGTTTGGCGTAGTTGACCCACAAATCGGAAAACTTGCCGTGAGTCTTCTTGGGGTTAATGGCAGCGATGGCATTGGTGTAAGTGTTAACAGCTTCCTGTTGGTTGTCACCCCAAAGTCCCACTCGTTTCTCCCATTCAATGACGTTGTGGGGGTTTTGTCGCAAAAGAACATCACTGAGCAGGAACGGGCGTCGGTCCATCAGCTGTTCAAAACGTAGCAAACGCAGGTCAAGGTTGAAATCTGACTCTTCGTCGATTTTTCCTTTCTCCGAGCGAGTAGCAGCAGCTTCCATCAAACTGCCAATGATCGATTCTTCGAATTCAACGTAAGCATCAAAGATCAACGTGAAATCACGAACTGTCATGACTGTGATGATTCCCTCCTCAAATACATCTCTGGCCTTTTCAAAGTTACCCTTTGTGATCCAGTAAGTTGCCAGGCCCGCCCATAGCTTGCCTCGCTGATCAGCAAAGCGATCAATACCACTTCGAAGAATAGCATCGACATCGATCCCGACCTGTGGACCTGTTTGGATTTGCTTAGCTTTTGAAACCAGTATGTCAACCATGCCGGTCCACAGCTGGAAATTGCTATGTCCTTCCTTGGACTGGAATCGAGGATTGTCAAGAATTCCCATGTAAACCTTGACAGCTTCGGTATATTGACCCATCTCAACTAAGAGATCAATGTATTCCTCTGAATTCTCCGGGTGGATTTGCATGTAGCGACCCCAAATATTCACAGCAGTTTGTCCAGATGCAGATCGCGCAAATTTCTTGTAGACTTTCCAAATTCTGTTATGTTGAGTAAGAGGCAAAGCGCGAAGACCGAGATCAAATGTTCGTCGAGTCAGGGTGACAATAGGCTGCTGGAGTAGAAAGTGGAGGTACATCTCCCAGATGCGAGGCATCTTGTTCAAGAGAACTAGAGCCCGTTCAAAAAGCGCATTAACCTTCTGGTACTCAGAGCGATAGACGACCGGGTTGCGGCCTTTCAGGTGCTTCATTCGGAAATCGAGATACTATCACTCATAACAGTCAGTCTATTATCTCTGACTTGAATACTGGCAAGGAGGGGAAACCGTACGATCTTCCATAACTTATACGACCGCGGCAATTGTCGAACAGCGCGCTCCATAACCTATAAGGCTCTTGTCAGCTAGAACCAAAGATACCACTATCAATTATGCTGTTGACATACGAATGCTTGCTCATAGAGTGTGCCATTTTGCTTTTTGAATTCGATGTAGTCAAGCCATGGTTTGACAGTGTGACCAACGCGCAAGAGGTCCTGCTCGTAAACACTATCCTGATCGGTCTAAACGTTTTCAAAGGTCAGAAAAGACACATGCGACAAAAATTCAAAGGGCGCCTACGATCAGGTACAGATCTGGTCCGGACGCAGATGATCGATCCATCTGGGCGTGTTGCCGGTCTGATCTCGGGGGCAATAGAGTCCCTGGCATAGCGCCACTCCGTTCGAGCGGGATCAAAAAGGCACAATCAGCACCTCGGCATGTGAGAAAAGTGCAAAAAGAGAGAATCGCAAGCGCGATTGTCCCAAGCTTGAAACAGCAAAGTCGATAGGTCTATCACGTGACTTGGGCGGTGGGTGGAGCCGATACGGCGTCATATCATATCAATGTGGCCGCTGCTAGCTGATCTTCTAAGTTAATTGTTCTACATTCTTCAATCTTAGTTGCCGTCATGTCGGGTGCCGTGGTGCGTCTAATTATGATCTGTGTTCTATAATTGCAATCGACTAATCCAGCAACCTCTTCCAGGGCCGAGAGCCAGTCTTCCCGACTCGTCAGTCACTTGGATTGATGAAGAACAAGCTTAAGGGAGCAGAGATTGGCCACAGCTTGCTAAAAAGAAAGAGTGAAGCATTAACAAAGTACGTATAGCGATAATCCTCTTGTTCCAGAGCTTTGCTAATCACATTCGGTTTCAATCAGACGTTTCCGAGGTACGAACATCTCGATCATCCAGTCTCCAATCCCCCGCACTGCATTGAAGCTAACCCCGAGGTGCAGACATTACACGACGCATCGATGAAGCTAAACAAAAGATGGGACGTGTCATGCAAATTGCAGCCTTTTCTCTGGCCGAAGTGAGCTACGCTGTTGGTGGTGACATCGGATACCAGATTCAGGAGTCCGCCAAACAGGCTCGTTTCCGTGTTCGAGCTAAGCAGGAGAACGTCTCCGGTGTTCTTCTTCCTCATTTTGAGAGCTACACAGAGGAAGGTGTCAATGACTTCGGCTTGACCGGTCTTGGCAAAGGTGGACAGCAAATTCAACGCTGCCGGGAGACATATGCGCGGGCCGTGGAGACACTGGTGGAGTTGGCCAGTTTGCAGGTATGAAGGCTGAAGTTTGAAGGGTGTTTTTCATGTTTTAACATCTTTAGACTGCTTTCTTAACTTTGGATGAGGTGATCAAGGTTGTCAACCGACGAGGTAAGCATTATCTTATGTGTCACTCGAGTTTATAAGCTAACTAACATCTTTCACAGTCAACGCCATGTATGCTGCTCCATATGAAGACAATTTTTATATTTGAAATACTAATCACCCTTTTCCAGTGAGCATGTTATTATCCCTCGAACTGAGAACACCATTAAATGTACGTCCCCGATCAATTGGTCGAAATATACACAACTGATAATCCACTAGACATCAACTCTGAGCTTGACGAATTGGACCGAGAGGAATTCTATCGTCTTAAGAAGGTCTCCGGTAAGAAACAGCGAGACACCGCCGCCGCCGATGCGGAGATTATTGCAGCTCGACAAAAGGCAGCTGAGAAGGAAGCCGAGAAGAAGGCACAGATCGGGACAGATTCGGTTGATGAATCAGTTGCTGAATCAGCTGCTGAACCAGATGCTGAACCGGCCCCTGAGCCTGAAGTTGCAGACGTTTTGGGCGAGCAGGAAGACAACGACGTTATTTTCTAGGTTTTTGATATCTTTCCGTTTTCTTCTGTATATCGCGAATATGGTTCCCAGTTGCCATCTCTTGACAATTCCCTATGATCTTCTACGTTTGCAAACTTCGTAACTTGTTTTCAGCCACTGGCTGTACTTCGGGAAATATATTTGACTACTTATCTATAATGCATCCATGGATAGGAAACTTTCAAGGGCTACTCCGAGGTTATCAGTCTCAAAAGCCAGGAAGTTGAAACTTTTGGCCATCTATGTAGCTTATATAGAACTTTGAAAGTGAATTTAGCCCGGCAAATAACATTAAATACCTTGGTAGGTAAAAGAAGTCATGGAACTCCCCATTCAGACATTTCATTGTGTACATGTAGTGTTATTATAATGAAGGTTCTAACAAATGGAGACACCCACGATATTACTACATAAAATTTGGGAACATAACTCGCTCCAGTCCAGCACTCTTCTATATGTAAATACAATGGGGCAAAGGAGAAAGGGTATGGGAAATACAACAGAAGGAAACGGATCAGGCAGGGGCCGCTTCTATTGCGGAGTCTCCTCAGTGGGCTCATCCTCAACAGCGGCCCCTGTAGAACCCTCCTTAGCATCGGCAGAGGGAGAGGTAATCTCATCACTCTCCTTCTCTACGTCAGTGCTTGGCAGAGCGGGTGATGCAATAGCAGAGGCTGGCTGAGACTTTTCAGGCTCCTCGACTGGGTCGGGAAAGACCTCAGTAAAGAGATCCGGCAGGAATCGTCCAAGACGCTTGCGAGTCTCGAGCCACATTTCCTCCTTGCTGGGATCCTGTGACGGGGGGACAAGGTACCCGCCGTCAGCCATGACGAGAAGAATGTTCTTCAAGCTCTCAGGAATGGCTTCTTCCTGTTGTGATGGAAATTGCACGTTAGAAAACTGGTATTCCTTTTTCATGTGTGAGTTTTGAGTCAAGGGGACCTACCAGACTATCGCTTTGACCGCTGTTCATCATTCGGTCAAGAATATCCAGGATTTGAAGCCAGAGGGGAACAACACCGTCTGGATTACTAAGCTGGTCGAGGAAACGCAAGAATATCTTGCATACTAAGATCGCTGCTTGGACTCGAGTCTCAGCCATCCCAACAGGGTCGGAATGATAGACCTCTGGTTTAAGAAGTCGCAGTATGAGACGTGGGAAGAGGACCTCATCGAAGATAGTAGTCCATTCCTTATCGTCACTTGAGATTAACTCAACTGACAAAAGAGCGCGTTGCAGAGTGGAAAGGGCGTGATGTCGAATGTCACGGCAAGGGTTAACACATTGACTGGTCAGAGATTGGAAGATAGGAGACCAGTAAGCCGCCCAAGCTGCAGGTGATGTTAGAATATGTCATGTGGGAAAATGTAAACGGAGTTGGTGACTGACCTTCACGCTCTTCGAGGTGAGATTGTTTTATGAGCGTGGGGACTCGGCCAGTCAGCTGGTAAATCAACCCAATGGCCTTGATTCCCCGAGTAACGACTTGATTCTCACTGCAAACACATTATTAGGCTTATTTCTCCACAAAATGAAAACAGAAGAGAAGATCTTACGCAGGCTTGGGCTGCTTCACACCCTTGGTCCGCCGAGCGCGGGCATCTCTTTGGCGTTCACCGATGGATCCTACATGCGCTGCGCTGATGAATTCATTCGCGAGGTTAACAACACACTCGTAATTGTCAGGCGTTACAATGTCAGGCATAGATGCGACGATGTCTTCGAGAAGTTCAAAAGTCATAGGAGCGGCCTCTTCATGCGAAAGCAATCTTTGCAAGATTGACCAGAAATCCGGAGACATTGTGATCTCATTTCTCAATCGGCCTGTGTGGTTGATGCAACGTGAAAGACCCTTGATTGTAGGGGTCGCAACCATTTCCAAGATATCTTGCTCGTAGCCAGAAATTGCATGAAGCACGACGGGAACTCGCATGAAGTGTAGATCCTATTCAAATCGGTATTAGTAAGAAGCAAAACAACGTCAAAAAGGTTTTCAAGAGCACTTACATGGCTGACTCGCAACAGGTTGAAGAGGTAGGAAACAATGCGAGACAAAGTCAGCGGATGGAGGCTTTTAGCGTCTCGCACCAAGGTCTGGAGGGTGGTGGCCAGAGTCTCGCCAAGAGTCTCGAGGGTTTTCTCGTCGCGAAGGGTGAGAACTGTTGCCAGTTCCAAAATGAATATCATCGATGGATCATATTTGGGTTTATTCGGGTCAACCCTGCCACTCGTTGACCTTGATACAGGACCTGGCCTTTCCCGCTTCACGACAATAACTGCAGGTGCATTATCTTCAGGGAGTTGAGTCAGGAGAGTCTCAACCAAAACCTCTAAAGAGGACAGGGGGAGGTATCTTGGACAGAATTAGTATTCCAATTATATTGTCTTATTTATCAATTAATACTCACTTGATGTTTGTCAGAATGTCTGTTATGGAGCACGCAGTCACACAGTCAACAGTACACAAGGTGTTATCAAGCTCCTCGTCTGAAGGCTCAGGGGGGTCATCAGCAGCGTAGCTAGAGAGGTATGATGTAAATGCAGATAATAATCCTGTATCAGTATTGCGGCCATCGCGGTCTACGACCTGAGATGGAAGTTGCAGCGGAATTGGAGAAACGTCGAGTTCGGCGGTAAGGTTGGCGTCAAATGGCGGGATTAAAGAGTTCACGAAAAGATTGCTGAGAATACGGATAATGTGCTCCCATCCTTGCTTGGGCAGAGACTCATTGCCGTGCAGTACCCGGAACAGTACCACGGTGGCCAGCTGGGCCCTGAAATCCCTACCAAACTTCACAGCAAGTTCACTCACCATAACACTCTTCTTACCGGCCTGAACCTCAGTGTTGAGTGCGGTGCTTGGGGGTTTAGTTGTTGACAGGGTACTGATAGAAGCAAGAGAGAAAACAATGCGATCGAATGCCTCGGTGAGACCATAACGAGCTGCGATTTGCGCGCAGTGGTCGAACCCATTGACAACGCGGGAGTAGACAGCATCATCAGATGCAGACATGAACACATATGATAGTGTAGCAACTACCGGTCTCCAGGTTGCTTCGAACATCTCCGCATCATAAAAGTTGGTCTCACCTACCACCATCTCACCAGCGCTTGACGATTTCAAAAGCAATTCTTTCCAAGCGAAGTCAAATGCAAGCTTATTCTCGTGCTCATCCGGCAAGATAATCTCATTTTCCTTGATGGAATTATATATCTCCTGCAGAAATTCCTCCGCAAAATCACCACCACCGTTGACACCCCGCAGGTTTCTAGCAAAGGCAGGGAACGACATTCGGTTTTGTGACTTCACGTTCGGGTTATAAAGTTCAGTGTTCAACATGATAATGGCATAGGTAAGAATGTAGAGGGAGTCTTTGTCTACGACACTTTCTGGGTTTGCATTTTCGGTGTACTTCTCTGAAAAGGTTGTGACAATTCGTTCAATCAATGGGGACTCTCCGGGTAAGCGGAACGAGCTAAGGAGCTCTCTGAGTGCTTCAACCACACTTCGTCCTGAAAAGTCGAGGAGATCAACGAATGCACCCAGCAGTTCTTCGTTATCACGCTTGGAAATGAATTCTCCAAGTACTTTCTTAGACAACCGGCTGGAGCCCTTCAAAAACTTGGCGACTTGAACGGGATCTTTGGGGTCTTCGATGATACCATGGCTCGCAAGGTAGGCAATTCCAGACTTGGGATTTTCATTGAACATTTGCGCTCCCTTAATAATGGTCTTCTTCTTTTTGCGCTGGGTGCGGAGATGTTCTTGTGGGGGGTAGTTTCCCTGTACTGGGTCATCGTCCAGTCGATCATATATAAACTGTACATAGCCCAAGAGCGCGTCGAGACATAGTGGAGGCACATTGGTTGTACTCCATGTGGCGGAATCCGGGAATGCATTGCGCGAAAGTAAACCAATCATGTCCTCGCACAAATCAGCTCGATCCACCTCGCAATCGTAGTTAACAAAAAGCTCAACCATGAAGCTAGGTATGCGCGACAGGACTCCAATACTTTCGACCATGGCTTCACGAGCTTCGGGGTTTCGAGAACCACCTTCCAACCCCAACTTCTGTCTATCTTTCACAGGCACAGGTGTGGCACGACCACTGTCCGCTTGTGATGAAGGCTGCTTAACCAATTTTGGGGTTTGTGGAACACCCTCATAAAGAGATGGGTCAATGCCTGGCTCTCGAGGTATTTCAACTCGAGGGTGCAAACAAGCTACTAGGTATGAAAGGTATAGTTCTTGCTGTAGCTTCAGCACAGGTCGACATGTCGACAATAGTGTACCAGCGACTCTCAGAGAGCCTGTGAGAATAGCCATCTGCTCTGAGCGAACCAATTGGAAAAGGTACCGGCAAAGATCATCCCTGGCCAGAGCGGCCAAGCTAGGATGTCTGGCGATAGATGGTCCAGCCACTTCCAAGGCGACATCGATAATTCGTAGGGCCATTACCCGCATGGTGTCAGTTTGCTGTCGGTTGTGTGGATCTAGGAGGTCGATTAAGACTCGGAACAATTCTCGAATCGATGGCAGAGAGTACGGCATAACTTCGTCTTCAGTGTCATCATCAGGGTTCGGAGGCGCGGCATCAGCGTTCCCATTTTCAGTCTCACCCTGATCTGGGGAGCCCTCTCGACTGGTGTTGTCACGTTCTGCGGCTGCAGTGTCGGCGCTTATAGCAGAGCGATGTTGCGATGTTACGGTATCGCCATTCACAGACGGATCCATCTTTAATGTCGTTGTATCTTTCTTGGCACTATCGTCTTCGAGGGGAGCTGGTCCCGTCGGCAATTCTTGGTCAAGAAGAGAAAGCCGCATGAATATGACTTGGCACATCTTGACCATGGCCATCTCTGCAGACCTTCGCAGTACCTCGGATAATCGTCCCTGACAGCACATGCTAAGACCAGTTTCCATCATCTCACAAACACTCTCGTCGCCCAAGAGCTCGCCCTCAGGGCGAGAGAGCATGCCCTCCATAAGCTTCAAGATTCTTAAAAGCACAATCTCGTCAGCTGAAGAGTCACTCCCTTCAAAACGGCAATGTGTAATAGCGGCCGAGAGTAGTTGCATCGCCATAGAGAGTCGGGGGGAGTCTCTATTTATGATGTTGTAGGAAAAGAATTTGGTGATGGCGATCAGTGCCAGGGATGTAATTGCGGCAGAGGTAGAGGAAGAACGAATGACCTGAAGAAATGGATGGAGGAGTGCTGGAGTATCGAAGGTGTGGATATCTTTGCAGCTCTTGAGATCACTACGCAGACGAGTGAATGCCGATATCAATGGATTGTCCTGCATACTCTTCCCCTTCTTCCCCCGTAGACCCCATCGATTAGCGAGAGCATGCTCCTCATCGGCGCCAATCAATTGACTGCTTTTTCGCGGGCTTGGTGGTGCTGAGGTGTCTCGCTCATATACGCGGGACCCCCCATTGCCGCCCAGGATAGCGGAGACGGAGGAGTGCGCCCAGCGGGCTTGCTTCCGCATGGACGAGGTAACGGTAATACATTCAGTAGTGACCAGGGCTACCGAGTCGATAGCTATAGGTAGAGGGTCCGACATTGTGGAATTCGACATCTTGAGCGGAAGATGCGCTCGTGGTCGAAGGAATTGTTGAACAAACAGCTGGTCTCTTACCTAGGCCGCAGCCTAATTTGGATTAGCGGTTCCCCGCATGACTAAGCTATCCAGGTACTGTTAACTACTGGTTACATTCTTCCCGGTATGAAACGATGCCTATTGGTTATGAACTATGTAATGCAGTATATCCGGTGGTATCGAATACACGCCCTTTTCAGGTAGAAATCCAATGGTAGAGAACGAGTATGACTGATATCAGTGATATATGTAAACATCAATTCGTGATCATATGGAGCTGCCTGGGCTCTCGACTTGGGAATTTGGAGTAGACTCTGTTATTAGAACTCTGTTACAAGACATAAGTATCGGAAAATATACTGACAGGCGCGCTTTTATGACTTGATATTGGTCAACCTCAACATCTTACATCTCTACAAGATTCAAGCCCGTGGAACATTGGAAATAATTAGGTAGATAATGAGCTGGACTGTTGACTAATCATAAGGTTAAGGAGTCTATATTCTACTCTGGAAACAGGGAGGATTTTGAAGGCTCTAGGCCATCTTATACTCCCGTATGTACTGCCCGGATTAAAACTAGTTTCTTCAGAAGACTTTTGTCTATGGACTTGGATTGTTTTCAATTGAAGGCAGTATAGTTCTAGCCCTGGAAGTTATGCTTAAATATGATATGAAGAGATCTGTGGGTCATTGAACTAAGAACATTGGTAACTAAGGCATGTCGTGCTAACTAGTCACATAGTTCAACAGATATAATGCATATCTCCAGCAACTCCCATAGTAAATAGGATTGAAATAGAACAAGAACAATACAGGAGTCGAGAGGATACAAATACTTGTCTCAAAAATGGACAGACCTTGCAGCGTTGAGAAGAGCAACGGTTGCTGACCCGCGTTGGCCCGACAAATGTAAACAGTTGTACTCTTGTACTCCCTATCGCTATCGCCCCCGTATCAATATCTTCCCCCGCGCAATAACAAACGTTCTCCTCGTTCTCCTCATTCTCCTCATGTCCTTTGTCGCATTCCCCCCATAACTCAGCTAAGCTTAATTACTTGGTCGACTATCACTGTATGGAGGGGTGTTGTCGCTTACACTCGATTTGATGACAATCGTCCTTTCCCCCCCGATGGCCTGTTGACATCTACTTTCATTCATATTCGTTCCTTCCAACTCAGATCTTACCGTCTTTCCTTTCGAAAACTTCGCGTCACACCTGAATTTAACTTTGAATTCATCCAAAAGGGCTGGAATTACGCATTCGTATGGCAAGTGCGGCCGAGTCCGTCATGGCTCTCAATGCAGTCGCGCCTGCGGGCACCGCATTGACTGAGCCGCCACTCGAGTTTCTCAGTCTTTACCATGCTGTCGATCCTTACCTATCCTCCGTGTTTATCTTCTATGGCCCTGTCGCGACTGCCAATGCCACCGTTAGTAGCTCACGCATCCAAGCACATATCTTCACCCCCGCGGGCTTTCAAAGCTACCCTCGAATTACAATTTCACCCGCTGCGCCGTTGTATGCAGCAGTGAATCGACTACCCAGAGAGAAACAAGGGAATGCAGTAGCCCGAGCTCTAGCTGTGAGCATGTTTAAGTATTTCTCCGAACTATCAGAACCCTTGAGGAATCATTTGACAGACGCGCCCCGGACAACAACAACGAAACAGCCAGTAAAACCGCCGAGGCTATTTGATGAGGGACATGCTGCCGACTTGGCTAGTCGCATGATAATGTTGGAAGATTCTTCGGACGTTGTGCGCGATATTCACAGCGCATTGTTGGATCGCAAGATTTCCTGGGCCGACATCGATGTTGTTCTGCCAGCTGGTACCATACAACTGCCTCAAAGGCGCGACAGCACAGCCTCAGATATTGAACCAACAGATAAACTCCAATATGGTCCGTATACATCCCTCATACAGGCACTGGGTGAACCAATCTTTCTACCAACATCTCGCCTCAAGCGGGCACCATCCCAATCGACTAATGTAAGCAAGTCAAAAATCTTCACGCGCAACCAGAAGGAGGCACTTCGTCTCGCTATGTGTGAATTGGTGGATACAGAAGAAAGATATGTGGCCAAGATATATTCGTTGGTGCATGAGGTCGCAGACGAGTTTCGACTGAAAGCCCAAGGAAAAGGCCCATCGAGCACAAGTCCCGACGAGGCTGCCTTGAAAGCCCTTTTTCCACCATGCTTGCACGATATTCTGGATGTGAATCTTGGCTTTTTGGATGTCATTCGCCACGTGCTCGAGGAAACCGAAAAGGACGCACTCGAAGACATTAGCCAAGATACCGAATTGCCATCGTCTCGCGCGGCGTCGAGGGAAGGCAAGGATGCAATTGGTGCGGTAGCATTTGCGAAGGCACTCCTTGAATGGCTGCCTCAGTTCTCACAACCCTACGCTGATTACATGCGAGCACATACCGGATTCACACAAACTCTCAATTCTTTCATGAAGGACAAAAACTCAAGCTTCTCGAAGCGAGTCTACGAGACCGGAGAACAGAGACTACGATCTCTCCTGATGGAGCCTGTTCAGCGACTACCTCGCTACAGCCTCTTAATAGATACTATGACCGGCAGTCTACCATTGGTCCATCCTGCCGTGCGCCCTCTATTGAAAGCGAGAGACATTGTGAAGGATATTTGCGCCTTGGATAATTTTTCACCCTCTAGTCACGCACTGAGTTTGCAACGTTTGGAAGAGCTGGCCGATGGATGGCCAGAAAAACCCTTCCCTGAAGGTCGCTTGATCACTGCTGTTGATTTCAACGAAATCCCACTTCCATATCAATTGGACGTCCAGCCAGCAGGCCACGGAGCTGGCATTATGTTGCTGTACAAGAATTGTCTTGTTTTACTCACGAAACTTGCTGAAAGCCGAACGACAGCACGTGGATTGCTAGCCGACATCGATAATGCAGCCTCGCCGAATAGTGACACGTTACTGTCCCTGCCATCCTCCGAGCTCAAGGTTGCACAGATACTCGAGCTCCACAATGTGCGCTGCATGCATTCCACATGTGGGCGAGTCTTGTTCATTGTGCCAGCAACATCAACGTCAAATGCAGATATTTCCGGTAATGCTGCTGAGCTTCTTGCTTTGGAGTTGGTCGCAACGTATGAAGGAAAAGCCAGTCGTTTTATCGAAGAAGTGACCAAAGCAAAGATAGAAGGCCGCTACGACGATTCAGAGCGAGAGGGAGGCAAATGGACTCTACGCAGTCCTGCTGTCACATCTGGAAATACAAGTATTCTGGCTTGTGTGTGCGAAGAAGAAACCAGTATTGCTCTCAAGCAGCCGCAGTCTTCCAAGGTTCGATTGATATTTGACACGCCACGAGCAGCATCCATCCAGTTGTTGGCGCAGAATGATTTGGAGGTGGTCATAAACATTTCTCCATCTGGCGAGGATCAATTCAGAATGGACGTGGATTCTGTGATTGGCTCAACATACACAGATCTGTTTTCGGCGGATAACTTTGTTCTGACACTTTCCAAGCGCTGTAAGTATTACTAATATTGAACTCTTTGTTCACTCACTGATTGCTCGCCTCATAGTACAAAACCTATTGTCAACTCTTCACACTGCTCGAAACCCTCAGTTGGTGAAGCCCATGGTTCATTCAAATTTTGAAATTGTTCGATACATCGCTAGCAGTTTGATAACTCAGGTCAAGTCTTCACGCAGCTTTCGACCACCCTCAGCAACCAAATTGCTTTCAAATCTACTAGGAGGCAGCCGTGATAATGTTCCCACCCTCAAGTCAGGCACTCTCCATGGTGAATTCCCGAAGACTCCGCCACCAAGAGGCCATCTTTCCAGATCGAATACTTTGCCTTCGTCACTTCCAAGCAAAGATAATGGAAAAGAAAAAGACAAGGAAACGGAGGAAAGCTCGAACAAAATTTCTGTCGTTGGTACATCCACTGTCAAAGGTCTAGATGGCCAACATGGATTGCTGGAGAAGACTTTTGCGGCCTATGTTCTTTCCTTACAGTCTCGAAGTGGGAACATCTTGGGGCGTATGCTTAGGGCCAGAGAGAATGCAGATCGTGCCCTAGTAAATGAGCTTTACAACATTCTTCTGGAAGATCCAAGCAAGCTCCAGGTTGCCGCAGAAGTGCCCGTTGACACCCTTTTCGTCGCATTTGAAACATTCATGAAGAATGCCTGGAAGGAGAGCATGGGCTCCGTTCTGGAAACATCATCTTTGACCTTGCTTCAGAGCCAGTTCGATTCAATGTTTCCTCGCGATTTTGATGAGCAGTTCCGGAAGTTTCTGGTCAATACGAGTCCACAGAATCGCCGTGCTTTGGCTGCGATAATTCGGTTGCTTGCCGAGCTACTAGATGCTTCTGGGAACGATGGAGATCGGGGTGCTTTGACTATGGCCTTTGCTGAGGTTCTTACCGAAGATGGAAATCCAGTACAGCATGTGTCACTTTTAGACCGCCTCGTCGATGACTTTGACTATATCTTCGAAGAATTCGTCCCTAGTGGTGCTTCCGTGGAAGGAACATTGACCTGTGATCAAACCAAAGCCTCACATGCGAAAACTGGGTCTGTGGGCTCAAATAGCTCCTCTTTTCGAAAGCGCTTTGGATTCGGCATGCACAAGGAGAGCTTCAAGCATGAAAATGAGAGCAAAGTTGCATCAATCTTGCGAACATTGAGTAGCAAGAGACAAAGCCCCACGGACTCGGAGCCTAGCACTCCTAAGGGACCTCTAATACGTTCAAAGTCCACCGATATTGACACCCGCCTAGGTCTACTTCGGCCTTCCTCTCATGACCGTCCTCACGGGTTTGCTTCCGAGGAGAATATCCCGAGACCGGACATAGGATATGGGCAACCGCCCTCGTTGTCTTCTATGCGGGGAATGTCGACTGATGGTGTAGTGAGAGTTCGCAGGAAGAGGAGAAGTTCCCTTTCGGATCTTCGCCCAACAACAGCCTCCTCTGATGTCTCTCAGATTTCAGTTTCCTCAAATAGTCTTCTACGTCCAGCGACGCCATCCGGCCGCTCACAATTTGAAGTTACAACCCCCACCAGCCAGACTAGACCACAGAGCAGTTACAGGGCGCAATCTCCAGCCAGGGGCACGTCTCTTTCAAAGGCAACGTCACCTACTCGCCTTAGATCGCCCATCCGAAGGGGTTCACCGACGCGGCCTGCTACTCCCAGTAGAAAAGAGAACGTTGATCCTAAATCCCATCAAACAGAGCGGCTACTTAAGCCCAGGTCCAACATACCAGAATCGCCATTCCAGGAGAACAAGAGACGATCCTTGGCAACTGGCATACCCCAAAGGACAGCCGCACTTCGTGAGAGATCAGCTGTCAATGCGTCTGAAAACAAGCGCCCACTCTCTTTCCCAACGATCCAGAATCATCAGAAGGTGCGAATGCAGAGTCCGCAAAAGGTAAGCAAAAACTGCAGTATATGACATGAAATGTGTTCTAATTCTTCCAAATAGCTACGCGATCGAGTTCAAAACGAAAAAAACTCCCAATCCACTACCGAACTGGGAATGAGAGATGAGCTCTCGGCCCTTAGTAATGAATTACATTCTTTGAAGCTCGCACCATCGAACAATGTGACCCCAAAGAGAGGCACTGTAGATGGTCTCGATGGTCGCTTCCGACGACTTGAGGAGCGTTTCGATCAATTCTCTGGTGAATACAATGGTCGCACCTCTGCACTGGAGAGAGATCTGGAATCATCTTTGATGTTTAGTGAAAAGCGTGCAAAGAAGCTCGACGAGCTGTACCGAGAGGCAAGCGCGGAGAATGAGGCACTCTATGACCGGTTCAACTCAGAACTCAGCAAGATTTCTAAAGATGTACGCGCAGGAAGTGTGGAAGACGCGATGAAGTCTCAGCTGTCCCAGGCCTTGGATGAAATTGGCCGCCTCAAGAAGGAGAACTTTCGACTGAAGAGAGAAGTCGGTGGTCTGCGTGCCCAACAGGCTGCTGTTGCACTTCTGAGAGCAAGCGAACAATAATCGCGACATGGCGATAGGAATCAAAATTTCGATTTCATGAAGCAGCCGCCAGTGCTAGCTACATTCTTTTCCTTTGTTTTATCTTATTACTGTATCTGATACCACAAATTTCTATCATTCCTGTTTGCTTAACTTTATACAGCCTTTTCCATGTCACTCTTCGTGATACCAAGGAATTTTTCTACTTTGTTGTCATTTGTTCTTTTCTGTCTTCCAGCGCCATCCGAATCGGGGTCATGCATAGCTACGGAGATCAACTTTCTTATGTTACAATTATGTTCAAAAGCCTAGACAGCTTCAAATGTTACCAGCCCGTCCATGAGGCGGAGTGTGTCAGTATCAATCCTTTTGTACATCCATTGCCACCTCACTGACCACATTGTGCCTATGTAATTGATCTGCATCTCATTAGCATCAGAATTCTTAGTTGGATCACCCAAAAAGTGATAATTGAGAGTTGGAAGCGCCAGTAACTGTCCGTTGTTTTCATCTCCAGACTGTAAGATCTCCAAGACAGGAACCGTGAATCGAGACGCCGCTGGAGCTTCTCGAGAAAATATGCTCTGTAGCTTACGCGCATGGTTACGCGCACTGACACGCGCAAGAACGGTCATTCCAGGCCCGCCGCGAGTTTTCTGAGGATCAGATTCTTCAAATGGTCGGATAACAAATGGCATGGCTATCGGATATCCGAACTTTACGCCCTGGTTTTCTTCAGATTGGACCGGCTTTATAGAGAGTCGGAACCAGAAGCGATCATCCCATAGACTCCACTCGGAGAAAGTTGGGCGTGTTGCAGGTGGGATTGGAACTTCTATTCGCATCACTGGAGATCGGCCTTTCATGAACGGTTGTCTTGAAAGTTGCCACGTGATGGGTTCACCTTGTGCTGATGATTTCCAGTCAATAGGCTGGAACATCACACCACCAAGTGTAAAGGGTTTAGATTTCGGAAAAGCTTTGTTATTTTCTTCGGGGCCGAATATTTGAGAGACGAATGGCTCAAAGCTCCGTAATGGGAAATGACTTCCAGGGAAGGGAGATAGAATCTCAGTGACATGACGGAGGGCCATAGCCTGAATTTGACGGGTCCTGGTGGGGGATAGGCTCTCTAATGAAGGAATTCTAGGGAATTGAATCGTCATAGTCCCAGTTCTCAAATAGAGTTGCTTGATTTGGCATTGAGCAAGCACTGCGTCTGTAAGAGTTTTTGTGTCTTCGAGAAGGTCCTGGCTTGAACTTATCAAAGAGATAATGCGGGGTGCTTGTAAGGCACGGGGTAAAGAGTTGGAAGCCAATAGACTGCGAATCGCATTGCGGGGCGTTAAAGTTGGATCGAAATTAGTCGGATCCGAGACGTAGGGTACGTCATGTCGATGACAGGTCTCGATGAGGCGAGTCTTGGGGAAACACAGAAGAGGCCGACAGAGAAAGACTCCTCCTCTAGCAATGGAGGTAGGTAGGGAGGACATGTCTTTGTCGGTTAAATTTAGTACATTATCGTTGGCACCTGCAGCACCGTTTTGCCCGTATTCGAGATTTTCGGGAGTATAATGCATTCTGCTGTCAGGACGGTTCTTGCTGAGCGCCTGTACGATGTCCGTAAGGATATGATCAGTGGGCTTATCCGCCTGTGAAGAGGCTGGCTTAGGGCGCGAAATGGATTTTTCTCTTATAAAGGCCGGTTGAACCGTGGCTTGCTTTGTCCAAACTGTTTCCGAGGAGCCGCTCTCAGAAATGCCAAAGAGGCCATGACATTCTGGAATTCGACTATTCTTTTGAATGCCACTAAGGCCGAAAAGTCCGGCCCCAGAGGAAAGTCGCCAAATGGCTGTCTCGACTGAATCGTCCTGGTGGTGGCCCAAGAGCAGGGCCTCTATACCTCGTTCTCGACAAGCCTTGCCAAGGGCTCGGTACCTTAATCGGCGAGCATGAGTTTCAAAGGCCGATGGCATTGATATCTCGCCATTAAGCTCGGCTGAAGGGTTTTCTGTTTTAGATAATGAAGACCAATCTAGCTCCAGAATCTGGGTTGTGATACCTGTGAGGTTTTAGTATAAGGACACTTGACTTTATTAAGTGTTGGACGCATGGATTGATTGATAGATAGAGTAAAATGGAGGCATACCCATCTTTGATAGCCATCCGGCTACAGTCTTGGCCTCTTCACTACTTTCTCTGCGGGCCTTATGGTCAACTACAAACGCAGTCACAGATATTGATGCCCGTGGTGTGAGTTTTTGCCTCCTGGTGTTCAAATTTTGATGTTCAAGCTGTCCACATAGATATGCCAAAGCCATAGAATCAGCTCCGCCACTGACAGCAATACCTTTAAGAATTGTAAGCATGAATTTATCTTGATAAATGTATTCCAACAACGAAGTACAACTTACCAATCCTACGCGGTAGGGTCGGTGAACTTCCATCAGCCTGGGCATTATCGAGGGATGTCACAGACGTGCTCAGCAACTGAAGCAGGCTATCTTCATTGTTTTTCCCAGGGACAGTTATGCCTCGCGTACCAAGCCATGCTTGGTGGAGACGCTGGGAAAATAATTTAACAGAGATCGGTTTGGTTGGATCTATCCATGGAGGAATCGGCATTGTAAAGAATCCACATGGATGGAAAACCAGTTGACCTTCTTACTGGAAGGTCTCGTTTTGATATTGATTATCGGAGACTTTGTTTATCCGACCCGCATCTCTTATACGGATTCTTCATTGTTGGAGAATTGAATTGTCATCTACGAATACCTTAAGAATAAGACTCGAAAACTACCAGTGCTCGGCCATAACCCAAATGCTATTAACATTTAATGAAACAAAAAAGTAAAGAATCGGGAGCTTGAGGAAAGTCCAACCCATGGTTAGAGAGAGCCCTTTGATGTCCTCGACTAAAGCCTCTCGAGTGTCCACCGCTGAGTTAAGAATACCGGCTGCAAGGATGATAGCGATATCAACATTCATAGCTGGATCCTCTAAGTTCCATATTCGTCGATCATAGTAGTAGGAATTTTAGAACTAGATACCTAGGGCTAAAGTGTGCCTAGGTCGTTCAGAGCTGGTTACCTATGTACTTGACTCTTTTCAGGTCGCGAGAGAGAAAAAGGTCCACAGTGGTCGTGACGTGAAGAAAGGGAAACACCGAGGGCGTTTAGAGGCTGAGTTCAATGTTGAATGCTTACTGACATGTATGCTGAACTCTATGATAACTACTGAGAATGAATGACCTTAGGATGAGGCCGAGAAGAAATTGATGCCTGGTTAAATGGTAGCACTTTTCACTTCTTTAATGACAACTCCGAGAACAAACATTTCCCAGGTCAGGTGTTCTCGTGTTATCCTTCCGACATAAGCAAGAGGACTTCACTGGGACATCAGCCACCGCAATCGCAATCCTCAGCTGCGGTTCAATATACCTCGCCTCAGCAGTACGACCTAACCGAACTAAACACTCATGATACCCCTGCAAAGCCCATACATTGTTCGGATGCTGACGCGCCCGGATAACAGAGCTATCAAGTCCTAGATCGCAGCGGTACACTTCAGCTGCCTCTTCAACGTGGTTTTGCTCAAGTAAAAGTGCAGCAAGAGCATGGCGAGAAGGCTGCATCCAGCTCCACGGCTCACTATATCCAAGGCCGTCATCCAGCTCAACCGAGTGACGTAGATGCTCAAAGGCTTGAGCATAGTTGCCGCGCCGGTACTCTATTTCGCCGTCCAGCATTGCAGCTGCAATTCCAAGGATACCAACGCATTTATTTGGGAAGTCGAGTCGCGACGTTGGGACTCGCTTCGCTGCCTCGTGGTAAAGCTCACGCTGCTTTTCGGCTTCGGGAATGTTTCCTGTTGCCGCGTATGCGACACCCTTGGCATATTGAGTCGTGGCGGTTGTCACGCAATAGAGCTCTTGGTCGTCTGGGAGCGGACGGGCGATGATCTCATCCCACATGCCGAAACGAACCATGACATGTGCTCGGACGGACATGTAGACTTCTATAAAGTCTGGCATCTTGGCTAGGAGCTCTTTTGGTAGTGTCCCCTCCATTCGATCGACAGCGTCCAGAGCAACCGCCTTCTGACCGGCGAACATTGCCGCGTAGATAAGTGTGTGATAATTATGCATGCGGTAATTCGAGTAGAAGTTAAACACCCCCTCAATCTGCACGTACTTCTCATCCGCTATCGTGGCTTTCTGGTTTGCGCGAATAGCGGCGCGATAGTCTCCAACGAGGACGTCCAGATGGGATGGCATATGACAGGCGTGCCCAGAATCAGGAATCAAATCACGTAAATGGTCTCCAGGAACAAGACCAAGTTCCGGATTTGGGGACATTTCAACCAGGTGAATGTATAGATGCAGCAAGCCAGGATGCTGACTGGAATTTTCATGGCGCAAAGCTTTCTCTAGTATCTCTTTAACTTGCAAGGTACGAGTTCCAGGATTTGGTTTTCCAGTCTTGAGATTCCATAGTTTCCAGGCTGAAAGACTCATCATGGAGTCTGCGGTGAGAACTGCTACATCTAGGTCTTCTCCGAAGTGGTTATATACGGCTTCCATTGCGTCAGCATAGGCTACATTCTGAAGCCTGTACTGCTCCATACTAACAGGCTCTTTATTTTGAAAGCGAGCCTGGATAGCATTGATGAGGGCTTGTTCGATGGGCGTTGCACTGGAAGCAAAAGAGAGGGCCGTTTGGGTAGCCTCATAAGTGACCTTCGTTGCATTTTTCAGACCGTCGCCAAAAGACTCCCAAGCTAAATTGTAGTTCGGACCACGGGAATATGCTAGACCCCAGTAAGCTATGGCACACGAATTATCATGAGCAATAGCCTGCTCAAAGCATTTAGCGGCCTCGGTGTGATTGAAGGTGTAAACCCATGTCAGACCGCGATTGAACCAAGTCTGAGCTTCCGGACTGTTGGTCGTGATAGACCGTCCGAATTTGCCCAGATCGTATGCATAGTCGTCTTTGGTGATGTGTGTAATTGTCATTTTGTGGGCAATGGTGGTGAAGTTGAGAAAGTGAGAAGCACTGGAGATGAGGGGTTGGAATTTAAGTGTGACCTGTTCTAATTACCTACTTGGGCTCGCTTGCAGGGACTTTAGTCCGATGATAAGTTTATCGGCAATATTGCGAATAGAAAATGCGTTCGTAATATTTATATACTAGATAATAACTCTAGTGACCTTTACGTACTGTTTTTTTCTATGCCAGGTGGGGCTTTCCTATTTCAGGTGCCACTTGAGGCACTCATTACCATTAGGCTCACTGAGTAAATTTCAGGCTGCTCGTAATAGTCACGTGAAATATTCGTTATGTCCAATAAGCACTCAGTAATTATGATTGGCTACTCAGGAAGTATACCGTAAAGTCAGATGTCTTGGATAACGATTGGACGGTGTTGGTAATTGAACCTGATCTTGACCAGGCGACTACGAATCGATAGGCCTAGCAGCCATGTGGATAGGAGGAGAATACGATGGGTAACAATACCGAGAAAACCTAGGCATCGAGTACCTAGGCCAAGACATCGAAAACACAACAGAAACACAATAGAAACAGACACAAGAGGAATGAAACGGAAGGTAAAGACGCCAATTGGTCGGGGATTACAGAGAATCTACAGGTGTGGCAAAGGCCCTGGATTACGAGGATGTCCTACGAGGGAGTCTACGAGAGAATTTACCTATGGGACAACACGTCCTAATTTCTTATGTATCTGAGTTTATTTGGCGTTGGACACAAGTTCCTGCTTTGGACGGTTGAAGCGCTTGCATAGCATATACGCGACTAGTATAGCTCTGTCAGGTTAATAGAACTTTGAATTGAATTGAATTGATAGGAAACACGCCGCGGCCGAAAATATCACTAGACGGGCTCTTGCATCGATATTGCCATCTCCAGTTTTGCAGGGGGAACAATTCCAACTTCAACTAACTTTCGGATCACACGCACTGTCCATTCTTGACAGTTTCTTGTTACCAAATGCCGATGATCGGCCTGTGGAGGGAGCTCTGCTTCCGCTGTCTGTTGTATGATTGCCTGTTCTTCTTTGCTAACCAGGGCTAAGTGGTAGATGTTGAGGAACATCGCTGATTGTAATATATCAACCATCTGTGTCGACGGCTGATATCTCATATATTAAGTATCGCCCTTCACCTGATAAACCCATCCTCGTTCGTTCTCGGCGCCAATAAATTAGGGATGGTAACGGATTGGCGGATTGGCGGATTGGCAGATTGGCGGATTGACGGATACATAATCAAAAATTGTTGACGGATTTTAGATCTGTTACCATCCCTACAATAGATAGAGACCAGTGAAGTGGCTCACCTGAACCTTGGTGTTGCTGAACCAGGCCTGAAAATGGTCGACGAGTACCTTGAAGTTTTGGCGACCACCAATTGGAAGCATCTGTAACATTGAAATACAAATACAATGTTGAATTATATATTACACGCTTTATCATAATCTTTTCTAAGTGTCACTGATAATATTTAGCCTCAAGCTTAAACCACTTTCCACAGACATAAAAAGTGTCAAAGAAATGACGGAATCTCCAGTTCTTTTCACACGACGGAATCTTCACGTGGGGCAGACATACATCAAGGAGGGCAAAATCTTATTACCATGCTCGCCGTCTGTGGACCCATTGTCCTTTCCATACACCCAAGAGAAGGTGACTGTGGTAGCTAAGCAAGGGAGCAGAATTGTATTCATGTGGGACTCCTGGATAACAAAGTCGGAATGCGGACTTGGACTGTTGGACAGCCTGAAGTCGAAGCAATGAGGCTTATCTTGGAGCACACTGACGTTCCGGTCCCCGAAATCGTTTTTCCTCCTAACATCCGTCCTCCAGATCAATATAGCGAGATTACGATGACAATCATACCCGGGGCGCCTCTAGATCGCAAGTGGGATATGCTAGATGAAGGGGCTAAAGAGTCGATATGTCTTCAACTCTGGGGTCTGATATCGAGAATCCGAACCATTTCTCCTCCAGAGGAACTTTACCAGTGTGCTGCAGATGACTCTCCATCCCAGGACCCAATGCTAGTGGATCTATAAGAACCTGCTCGGCCGCTTTTAAACGACTCTGAATTACGCTCACGAATTTACGAGCGATATATCCACTGCGGGGGAACTCTCTACAAGGATAAACTGCTGGACATGCTGCCACGGTCAGAGGACTCGGTATTCACGCATGGGGATATTGCGCCGCGTAATGTGATGGTGGACGAACAGAGTAACATTACCAGCATTCTCGACTGAGAAACAGCGGATCAAAATCAAAATTATCGAGCAAACATAACACCAAATGATACATCTAGTCAATAGCATCAACATCATCCATGAACTCAATGTAGCTCAAATGCGTTATCTATGTCTTATCTTTACCATTCCACCACTTGTGACGACAGTCGCCCGAACAGCATTGCTTATTCTAAAAGCAGCGTCCGCCAAACACTTTGCAATCTTCTCTGTCGTTACAGCAATTGCTTGTCTTGCTATCATCCCTGACAGTCTTACAGCACTGTGTTTGATGACAATCCATGTCAACCTTGCAGCCTGTGATGACCCTACTCTTGTACTCTTGGAAGAAGGCGAAAGGTGAAAATCGTGATGGAATTCTAAGATGAAGAGGGAAAGGAAGAGAAGAGAGAAGGTCTTCTCTTAGATCTAGACGGTGCACACCAGAAAACTTTGATCAAGTACATCGAAAAACGCTAAATATGTTGCTATCCAATTCACTGGGGATTTCGAAGTATGAGGGTAGATGGGAAACGAGATGTCCATGGCGATGATAGCAGATGTATGGCGTGGCGACCAAAGTCTGGATAGAACAAATGGAGTGGCCTAGAGATTATCCATCGCAAAGACATTTGTACCGTAGAGAACCTTTGATGCGTCCTCATACCTATCATAATGTAAAACACTTACCTTAACCACTCCACATTGCCAATTCTCCCTTCGAATCTTGGATTCATATCACCCATCATAAAACCAATATAGCATAAGTCAGGGAATAGCTCTAATTTCTCACAGACACTGTGACAGTGCCACCAACCCCAGTGCCAGTCACCACTCCTCGGCTTCGGCTTTGGCGGCGGCTGAAATGGCGGCCTCCAGGAATATACAATGTGCACTCTCTGACTACCCATGAGCTCAATATATATCAGCCCTCTTATATCAGCTGGCATACAAAAACATAAGCTCTGGCTTTGGGAGTGGGGCTTTGCATCAAACTTGAGTAGGCGTTGTTCTGGGGGTGGAATCGGCAGCTTCCATCGATTGAATATGTCGCCATTGACCTCACAGGTAGAATCTGAAATTCCTATTGCATCTGAGGAAGTTATACCCGGTGGTCGGGGTCTTTCCTTTTTGCGCTTGAATAGGCTGAAAATTTTGGGAGCCATAACGATGTGTGGTTAGTGTTTAAAGGAATGGTGGCAGACGCTTTATTTAGATGGCCCCTTCCGTATATTAGAAGAAGAACTCCAAGAACTGGCAGAGGAAATCCGGTACATATGTACCCAGGTATATCACAACCTACATTTCCAATGACTTTGGCCATTATCCACGGCTCCTATACCCCTGGAGATAACCGATTTACTCTTCATACATCCAACAAACTCGGATATAATTATAATACATCCACCACCCATGGATCTAATACGTAATTCTAAATGGTCATAGCTTCACTTTTGACCACTGCTTTTAACCACTGCCTCCTTTGTCTCGCACAGTTCAGTGCTGGGGGTATTAAGCCCAGTTTTTAGGCCTTCTAGAGTCACTTCACCAGCGTATGAATCTTTGAAAAGCATAGCAAGCTTAAACGCCGACTTCCAAGGTTTTCTTTTGTCTCAGCATAGATAAAATAAATGAGGATTGTCTATTTGATGTCAGTCTCAGCGTCAAAAAAGACTGATTGGGTATTCTCACAGCAAGAATAAGCATGCCAAGATAGAAGATGCAGTAGTAAAATCCGATGCGATCTAGCGCTATGAGATTCACATACTGATTTACCGTCGCTCCAGCCTGTGAAATGCTCTGATCGGGTACGTGATGATCTCAGTTGGGTAGGAATAGAGAAGTTTATTACACCCCAATTAAAGCCGCATCACATAGAAATAGGAAGATCATGACCACTTATGAAGCTGCCTTGGATCCATGTTCCGAGCATATGGCTGAGGAGGTAGTGAGCGCAATATTGGCACATACCATCCCAATACAGCAGATGAACCAGAGAGGGCGTCGGCCGATGCCATCTGCAAGAAATGCTCCCAATAATGAGCAGAACAGGTTTCAGATCTGTAGCTCTCTGCTGATTCCAGTCTGCTTGGGGGTAGATGTGATATCGATGATTTTCAAAATGGGACTAAAGTAGTATGAGATAACTCCTTTTCCACACCAAAGAATAGATAGAATCAGTAAAATGCGCTTTCTGATCGGAGGCGATCGACAAAGTATGCTCCAGCCGTTGTGACTATTCATTCGAGTCAACCTGTCGACTTCCAAAGTGGCTTAACTTCTTCTATCTCCTGATGTTTTCCTGATGTACTGGCATCGAGTGACTATCGCCACTACTATGGTATTTTGCTAGCGGTTGTCAGGCTTCTTCTGATCGGCCTTTGGCAAAAAGCCATCGAAAAATCACAGATATGAGAACAGCAAGTGGTGGCACGCCCTGAACAAGGCATGGAATTCTCCACGAACAACCCATCGTCATGTATCCGGTTCCCAGAGCGAGTTGAACTAGATAAGATTTATCATACTATCTTTCTTCTCAATTTCAATAGGCGATTCAATGTTGAAAGGTGAAAAATCTTGTGACTGCGAATTATTTACTTCCTGTAATAGAGAAAGTTGTTTTTTTTTTTGATACGGGTATTCTCCTGTTTCAAGTCAAGATATGGTGAAATGTTGTCTCTCTTCTCGCTATTTGAATTGGTCAGCGTTCCTAGGTTTGAACTGAGGTACTTCGTTCCATATTGACCCAACTTATCAATCTTCCCTTGACGTTCACGACCTCTCTTCTGCAATATGCCTCAAGCCCCCTCATCAAGTAAGTCCCGCATGAAATTTTCTTATCACACTTGGCTCCGTGTTTGACACGCCTCAAGCAGGCTGTCGGTGCTTTTCAGCTCTTTTGTATCATAGAAATGATAGAGATCCTGCTTCGCTCAAACAGAATAACAGTTGAAGCCAGGTTGACAGTAAAAGACTGAATTCTGTTTATTGGTTAGGGCATGCAGCGTCTTTGCATGATTAGCTTCTTCATCCTTATCTGATATCAATATCTGACGGAGACAACAGGGCTGATGAAGATCAGTTGGATGGAATATATTCTAACAGGTAACTTGTCTAACAAGGCAGGCCCGTTCTCGGTAATAAATAATCTAATACTAAGGGCAGTTTTCTTGCCAACTGAATGACAGGTACTACAGTTACTCCAAATTACATCTTAGATGGGCGTCCAACTACATTACACGCTATACATGGCACCACCTTACAATACGTTGATATGAAAAACTCACAAAGGAAAAAGGTATCAGAAAACGAGAGAGAATAAGAGAGCAGCACCATATGTACCTAGCTCTTGCCCCGTCCAATACAAGCAAAATAGCCACGTACATCCCTGGATAGAATAGTAAAGCCACCTCACGAAAGAAAAGGAAGATTGCATTGCTGGGGATTGCTTGCATAGCTCGAGTTTAAGTAATGACTGATCCGGACATTGACCCGGAATTGGTCATTGAGTGAATGCTGCCCTGAGCGGCGCTACTCTCAGTGGCTGATTCGTTAGTGGCGAAATGGTTCTCGTTATTGGTTGCCTCGGATGAGGTTGATCGAATCTCCTTCTTGCCGTTTGCTTTGTAGTAGAGAACCATATCTCCAGATGTACGCCAGAGGTGTGTGCGGATTGTAGCCAGAGTCATCTTAGGCGGGCATATCTTGGACGCATAGTTAGTAAAGTAAGACTGGAAAGGATATGTTAAGATCATACTATGTTCTGGCAGTAAAGTTCCAGGTACTCCTCTGCTGGCATGACATCTGCCTCGGGCTCGTCCGGGTTGGGTGGATCAATGCGCTCAGCTACATAAGCCAGGATCTTCTTGGTACGAAGCATACGGTTGGCATTGAGACGCGAGTTGTTGTTATTGTTAGCAAGGGGCGGCGGTGGAGCTCCGTAGAGAGGAGCACTGTAAGGGTTAGCTCTGATAGAGTAAAAAAAAAAAAAAAGCTTTGTATGAAAACTTACGGTTCAGGCTTGGCAATTGGTGGTAAAGCGTCATCAAGTGGCTTCAAAATGAAAGCTATCTTAACCTGTTCCTTGAATGGAATTTGGTTCCTTAGTAGCATTTCACCAAGCCAGTGAGGAATCGACTGTTTAATCAGCTCTGAATCTTGACCAATGCTGCCAACGCTGCCTTGATACAGATCAGAAGCTACGGCAGTATCGCCAGTTTCCTCCTGGATGAAAACAGCAACTCGAGACGGAATCTCAAGTCGAGGAGTCTCGCTCTCAAGACTGGGGGTAATTGCAGTCCTAAGTTCCTGATTCGGATTTGCCGTCAAAAATTCATCGTATTCATCGTGAATACGATCAATTACGCCAATGACATTGGGCTCATACACCTTCTCTTTGACAGAGGAGACTTCTGACTCTTCAACTTTCTCTTCTTGAATCTGGGGCTTCGCATCTGTAGATGTTCGTCCCAGCTTCTTGATGTCCAGCTTGAACTTCTTTCCGAATATCGACCCGGTTCGCTTGCGCTCCTGTGTATCAGGCTCGACCGGAGACTGAACGCCATTTGAGTTGACATCGGATGGCGACATGAGTGCTTTTTCGTTATCGAGCTGCGTTCTAGAAGAGAAATAGTCAAAAGCTTTCTCGGAGAATGAAGAGGAAACTTCTTCATTGTTTGGTTGTTGTGAACCAGGTGTTGCCACGTCAAGAGTCGGGAATGGAGAAAGACCACTCTGAATCGATGTACTCAGATAGTTCGCCGATGACGGAGTGCCGAGGTTGATTCCCCAGCCACCAGGAGTACTAGGACTTCCCGTGACGTCCATACCAGGTCGCAAGGTAGGCTTGAAAGGATCGGAGAAGATAGGAATTCCAAGACTACGAGGGATATCATCAGGTGCTGAGGTGCCCGAAGCATTCAACTTGGCGAGTTCCTCAGCTCTGGCCACAGCATTTTCACGATACTCGATATCGCGTCGAACTTCTTCGTCGACTATTGGAGCGAAAAGCCAACGCAAGATCCATTTGCCGATATTTACTGTTTGATTCATCAGCATCACATGAAATAGTTATGAGGAATACTTGACAGCAGATGTACATACTTCGGTTATCATCGGGGAACTGCGAGAGTTCATCCTCTGACAGTCCAGCCTCGTCTGCGTAGACCTCGGCATCAAAGCAACGATTGGGTTCCAGAATGACTGATAACCTGCCGGTGCGAATGTCAATAGTACACCAGTGAGAAATAGTTTCGCCGGTATTGAGCTCATCCGCTACATCCTCGATATGTCGCTTGCCAAAAGTTTGTACGGGAATACACTACAGATAAAAATGAGTGAATGAATACCTCAGTCAAGGATTTCAGGATATTACCTTGAGCAAATCCCACAAGACAACGTCACCAGCCGTATCTTGGGTAAGGGTTCTCTTTCGATCGTTCAACATCAAGCACTTGATCAGTCCATGCTGTCCCTCGATCGTCTCCACTGGTAATGAGTGGACCGAGATGGTCTCATCAGTCTCTAAATGTGGTTCCGGGGAAGAAGCTCGTCCTGGTAGAGAGGATGTCGCAGACAGCGGCAAAACTGAATTGAATGGAATAACCTTCGGTTTGTTTGTCGCGACAGTTGGCGAAGCTACGGTCGAGTCGATGACTCGAGATGACGGAGGGGGTGATTCAATGTCAAGTGTGGTATCGACATTTCCCCAGCGGTTGATACTTGACTTGGGCGTAGCGGTCCAAATAAAATCATCAGCAGCCACAACCTTCAAAACGCCTTCGTGCTCCTGCAAAGCTGCAACGCAAGTGCCTTGTTCGATGTCTGGCGAGCCGCGTGTATCTGTCTTGGCCACTAAGCCCGAGCGATCACTGGAGTAGAAGACGGAAAGATCTGGATGATCTGAGTAGAGAGACCAGACACTGTCGTTATGCATAGTTAGGGTGTTCATGCAGCGCCCCGCGGTCAGCGACCACACCTTGATAGTTTGATCCGATGAGGCTGTCATGATTTTATCCCCAGATTGATTGATGAGTATATCTCGAATGTTATCCGTATGGCCGACAAACTTGGTGATTAGCTTCCCGGACTTAGGATCCCAAACTCGGACGACGTTTTCTGGCCCTCCACTGGCGATCACCGACGAGACTGCGTCTAAGGCGTAGATCGATCCTTTCTCGGTCGTTTCATCACCACAGACATTCACACTCATAATTTCGCCTCCGCCGTCAAGATCCCACAAGTAGAGCTTATGATCGAGGCCGCCGGATGCTACCCAATTGGAATGGCTACCGGGGCTAGCGAGAGCCTTCACATAGTCCGAATGCTTGCCGATGCGCTCGGGGACGCCAGTACATTCAGAATGTGGGCGCCAGAGTCGCACGGTTGTATCAGACGAGGCAGAGACGAGAGCGGTGTTGCCATGGGTCAGCACGATATCGTTGATCCAATGGCTGTGCGCTTGGACTTGAGTCTTGAGTCGAGTTGGGTCCGGCTTTCGATTGGCATCAGCGTAGGGATTTGAGGAATGGAGGGATTTTTTAGGAAAATCGACGTCCCACGAGCATATGACACCATCACGGCCTGCTGAATACCTGAGAAACTCATCTACATTAAAAGCTGTTTCATTCTGCGCGGAGAACCTACAATGATAGCAACACCACGAGACCGTCGCAGTAAGCTGAGTCTCAATTTTGTAGTCGCTTTCGCATTGAGATTCCGCGAGAGATAGCGAGGAGTACTCACAGGATGGAGTTCTGACGGTCAACGGTCAGGCCATTAACCCCCAACCGGTGCCCACCGGGGGCATCGGGGAGAGGGAGTACTGCAATGAAGTAGTCAGCATGCGGGGAATATGTATCACAAAGAAAGAAGATAAGATGACAAACCATAAGCGACCCTCTGGTGGCTCAGTTTGCGTGCCATGCATGCAGTTCGGGCTGATGACGGAGGGGATTGCGGAGGCAGATGCGGAGAGCTTATCTGCCTCTAGGCCGATCACTAATCTGGTGGGGAGCACAACGTCACTTAAGATACTCAATAAGCCAGTCTAGGGATGAAAATAGATGTATTTTAGTGAAAAAGCATAGAAGGATGAAGTTGGGAAGACAGGGGCATTTGGTTCTACCTAAGGTACGCCATGGCGCATCTGCCGCAGTATAAGCATCTTGGCCGTGGGGAACACGATACGTGGTTATTCGTCTGCTTTCTTTGATTTGTCATGAATCTCTAAACTGCTCAATACGAGGTTTTCCACGAATAGATTCATTACACTTGTTGATGTCATATATATAACCACTCCTTCAACGCGATCCATTCTACCAATCTGTACCCGGGATGCTGGGGTCGCTTGCACTAGGTGAGCTAGTGCAAGAATTGATTGAACTGATAAGTTGGGAGATCGACTATATATAACAGAGAACATTTGGAGAGATTGGTTGGATATGTGTGGAATTCCCACATCTATCTACTCTAGATCCTCTATTCTCTATACCCTCTTAAAGAAGAAATAATATACAATTGAACTAGCTATACCTCATCCTTCCCCCTCTTCCCCTCCAAAGTGTTCCACGCCCACTGGTAACTACCAAGAAACACAGCACCACCTATGCCAATCCATGCCACACGCGGTCCGATCCCGCGCCAGAACGTACCAAGGCCTTCTTGCGCGACTCCCTGCACGATCTCCTTAACACGAATCGGTGCCTCGCCCCCATCTCCACGACGTGCAAGCATAACCCGTGTCTTTATAACATCCAGCGGAGTCGTCAGACCGGCCGCAATGGCACCAGCAACACTACCGAACATGGCACTTGTTGACACGGGTATTTGAGAAGACCCAGCCTCTAGATATCTGTTCGCATAAGCCTCCTTCATCGATTCCCACATGGTAAACTGCAAGACGGTGAAGGGAATCTCGCGCGCGATGGTGATTCCAGCGCCGCGGTACAATTCTCGAATGACTTGTCCGTACCCCCGCTTCAAGGGAGCTGTGCTAGCCTGCGAAGCTACATCAGCTGCTGGTGCTGGTGCGGGGTGTCGCAGTGATAAGATATCTTTTAGTGCAAGTAGAGTTGAGCCACCGAACAAGCCGGCTTGAGCACGCTGCTTGACGACCTCGGTTGGTACGCGCACAGCGCAAGCTGAGATCTCACCGAGTGAGGAAGCGATGGAGTGAGTGAAGACGATGTGGGAGCGCGACGGTTGCTCGGAGGAGGAGTTGCTGGAGGGAGGGAGCAGCGAGCGCTTAACGCCATCGTAGACGATGAAGAAAGAGGCGGCTGAGGGGGCGGAGCCGAAGAGGACGGAGGGAAGACCAGCGTAGATACCACGAACTGTCTGGCGCAGGGATAGGCGGGCTTGTGGAGCTGCGTGGTTGTGTGCTTGTTGAAGACGGGTTTTGATGGTGTCGAGAGGATATAGGGAGCAGTCTACTGTGAGACCTGCGACAGCACCAGCCTAGATAAAAAACGAAAAATCAGAAGGGTCCCAGTACCCAGGTGGTTTGCGATGCGGCATGACATACAAGTAGAGACCTTGTCCACGGGGAGGAGACCAAGGCCCCATCGGTTTGTTGAGCCATGATGGATGGGATAAGATGAGATGAATGGGGTAGATTTGAGGCCGATGTAAGCTTTCCTAGCTGGAGTACATGCTAGTGTAGATAACAAGTTCACAGGGAACTAATTAGGACAAGTCAATCACTGGTGGTCGTTCTCATAAGCTCGAAAGAAGATTAGGGCCGGAGAAGCAGAGCTCCGCAATTATCGAAGTTTTGCTCGGCGGTAAAGCCGGAGTTACGTCAGGGTATATCCCCGATCTCGGGATGAACAACATCCATTATTAACTAGGGCTGCAGATCCTACTCTATCAGATAGGTTTACAGTGTTAAAGATTTCTCAATAAAAACTTATATGTACTTGAATTCAAACGTATTTACCTACTTCTTCAAGTTCTCCAGAAATAACAGGACAATCCTCAAACTCTCACCAGCGGAAGGGACAAAAGAAAGAAATCAACAAGAACCAATCATTCCACTGTGAGTCTATCAGAAACATTTATCGAGTTTCTGCTATTTTTTTTTGAGTCCACTCAGTATTCTCTGCATTGACAAAGAATATCAACCCTATCCTAGATCAAGGATGGGCGCAAACATCACGCCCTGCAAAGTATCAGTTTGGCAAGGTTGAGTCCAAGGATAGAAGGGAAAAATAAGAAGATAAAAAGATAAAAAGCGCCAGACACAGGTAGGAGAAGCCATCTAGACCATTCCAAGTAGCAAAAAGAATAAAAAAAAGACGCGGATGGGAGAAAAAAGGAAAATACTAGACCCAGTCTATGGGCGTCAGAGGAAATTATGCATAGAAAGGGAAACAGTTAAGAGGCAGTGAAAAGGTTGATACATGGAAGAACGGTAGCTCGTTTGGCCTGTTATTTGGCCTTGCTCTTGGTAGCTGCCTTGCTAGCTACAGCAGGACTTTGTGAGGGCGGTTCGAGGACGTGGGTGTGGCCGGGGGCATTAATGATATCGCCTGAGTCGAGCTGTTCACATGACTCGATGCTTCGCACCCAGTCATCTGCCAGAACTTCATCAAGAGTCGCTCGTTCCTTGGGGTCGACCTTCAACATGCGTCCGATGATGTACCGACTTTCCCGTGGCAAAATGCGGAGAAGTCGCCAAGGACCCTTGATCACTTCCTGGCGTTGACTAGACGATTGAGTTTGTCCTGGAAGCGGCGGTGCCTCCTTGCTGGTCGTGCGGGTGGTCTTTTCGGCAGTCGGGGAAACAGCAGCGTTATGAGTAGTATCGTCACACTTTGCGTTTGCCTGGTTGCCGTTTGTTTGCGGAGTAGGTGGCACTGTCAACTTGGCCGGTTGTTCAGGCTTAGCTGGCTTCTCAGCCTTCGGAGTTTCAGACGATGAAGGGAGTTGTTTCTGATCATCCTTCTCCCGGGCGATAAAAGGGAGATCGGGGGATGACTTGGCATGCTGGCGGCGAGGGTCAACATCTGGAACTGGTGTACCAGGGGTGGGAGAGGACACAAATAGGCGGTAGGAATTGTCTGTGCTGCGAGGTTGCTTCCACGGGAATCGACGTAGAGTCATGCAGCAGAAGATGATCGCCAGCGACCAAACATCCGTAGGCCGAGGGTCGTACTTCTTTTCATCGTATACCTCTGGAGCCAGGTATGGATCAGAGCCAACGATGCCTGATGCAAAGACAATATCGTTCTCAAAGGGGTATCGGAACACAACTGCGCTTCCAAAGTCGATTAGTTTCATGATTCCCTTCTTATTGACCACCACATTGTCCAATTTCAAGTCTCGGTGGGCAAGACCCATTCCATGAAGATATGCCACGCCACTGAGGATCTGCTTAAATGAGCATGCTATTTCCTCTTTGCCCATCTTGCCTGTCATGACAATGGCGAAGAGATCAAACGGCGCATACTCCATCACCTCGTACCAATGGCTTCCTTCTTGAATTATATCGAGAGTTTCGATAATGTTGCCGTGATGCAAGGTGGAACCGATACAGAATTCTGCTGTGACTTTCTTTGAGTACTCTTTTGCACTTTCCCAATTGTGACGATCTCGGAACTGCTTGACAGCGAAAGTGACACCATCGCTATTCCGCTTGAGCAAACGAACGGAGCCACCAGCTCCCGAACCTAGAACGCGCCCAAGCTTGCCGTATTTAGAGTTCAACCCATGATCGTCTCCAAATGGCACACTATCACTAGCATTGCTCTTTGAAGAGAAGTTACTGCTCCGCTTTGCGGAAGTGGGAGAGTCGGGCCGTTTGTGACGGTGGCCCATCTTGAAAAATCGCTTTAACTCTGACATGGAGCCATGGTGAATGTGACCATGGCCGTTTTGGGCCGTCTTTGAGGACGAGTCCTTTTTGCTGCTACTAAACACGCTGTGTTTGCTATTGGTCTTAGTCACGTCGCTGGTACTGGCCGACCGAGATGGAGTTTGGCGGAAATGACGTTTTGAATCTCGACTGCCAAAGATAAATCGTGCATCTAACTGAGCCAAGTTCCTTGTCTGCGGGGGCCGTTTGCTGCGGGCATATGGGTCGTTTGGTTCACCTACTGGGGTAATAGCTCCGGGTGGGGTGTGAGAGTCTCTCGGAGTTGGCGGAGGGCTTTCGTCTATGGAGCTTCTGTCGGTCTCAATGAAGAATTGTGCACGATGTTTCGGGTGCGCAAACTGCGCGGGTTCAGAAGTGGCACTTGGGTCTTTGGACAGGACACCGGTGGATGACGGCCGGGAGGACGAGGAACTTTGACGAGCACCATCCCCGGACGTGACCGGAGGAGAGGCTTCGGGAGTGATAGCGGATGTATGAGGGTCTGTTCGGCCGGCTGCGTTGGTTACGGCGGCACTCTCACCGGGTCTGTTTTCGCGGGAGCGGGTGCCAGCGGGGGTCAGGAGAGGCGAGTGAATGGCGGAGATGGGTGGAGAAGCATGAGGAGAAGCCACAAAAGGGCCAGAGCCGTCGCGGGCGCTCCTTTCACTGGAATCACGAGAGCCAACCTAGAATTAGGAAGAAAGTTAGTAGGTTATTCTCTTCACCAATGACAGGTACTTTGGAGGGATGGTTGGAGGGGTTCATTAGAGTATGGAATCAACATATCCTAGAAACTTCACGTATCGTGTGATTCGAGATTATGAGCCTCCAGAGAAGGATCAAAGCGACTGGAAAGAGAGTCTGATACATACTCTGGATGTTGGCAGAGACATTGGGTCGAAAGAGAAATTGCGCAAACGAGACTCTTGTAGTTTGGTACTCTGCAAGCTCATAGCCAGCGACCGCAAATTCTCCTCATCTGAGATTTGCTTAGGAACTTCGTGCATAGATTGCTCCAGTTCTGAGTGAATTGATTCAGATGGCTCGATTTCCTGAGTTACAGATGAGAAGCGAACCTGAGCCGGTTGAGATCTTCCCTTAGCGTCGGGGTCAGCGGACTCCGCTTGGACCGGCATCTTGGCGGGGTGGGTTGCCTGTGAGTCTGGTGTCCAGAAGGTGAGCATGGATTCCTATAAGGTATAATGGGGAGAATGAGGTCAGATTCAGAAGTAGGACATACCCGATACGATAGAGTTGACAGAGGTTGACTCAGGCTGTCCAGACGTCATACTCAATCGAGACCGGCTTCGGTCTTAGTGGGTCGCATGCCCGTGTGAGATCACGATAGGATAGATCTATGATAGTGTTGATCTCCCTTCTGAGCTGTACGAGTACCGTTGAGTGCCAGATATGATAAGGAAGGAAAGAAAGGTGAAGTGAATCTGAGGCAAATCTTTTCTCGCCGAATCCGTGAATCCGTGAATCCGTGAATCCGTGCTTTAAGCCCGTGCGTCCGCAACGGGAAAACGTTTAAGAAACGAAAATTCACTAACACGACTATGAGATTAAGAAAATAAAGGAGGGAAAGAGTGAGAGAGAGGAGAGTTTGAGCCTTGAGGGGTTTCTGGGCCTCAAGCCTCAGGCATTGAAAAATAAAAAAGGCCCAAGTGGGGAAGTTGGTGACGTTTTTAATATCGTATTTTGATAGTATGGAGTACTATGTACCATGGGTAATATTACCATCCTTTGTTTTTCTGCAGAGATTATCACAGATACTTAAATAGTGTACTGTATACTGAATACATGAACTTGCATACTTAATACTTAGTACTTATATCGAATATAAAGTCGGAACATTGCGGACGTCAAGTTCAGATGATCAGATTATATAAGGATAAAGGGCGTATCAAGAACGTGCCGACTTCCCGGCTCTCCGTGAACACACCGGAAATGCACTTGACGGCTTATTGCGGCTGCTGCTTCTTCCGATACTCTAGAATCTTACCTGAATTGGTTTAATGCAATGCATATGTAGATACAGAGAGAGATCAAGGATCAAGGCTATCCCCGGACACTTTCTCCACAACCATTTCCCCTCTTTTTTTTTCCGTCTCCATATACTCTATACGGTTATTCCGCATTGAAGAAGATCCGGTCGTGATATAGACTGTACTACCTATGGATGTACTTCTTACATATGTACTTACATTACCTACCTACACAAGTACATAAGCACCCGTAGACAGTAGAATAGATATCCCTTGGCTCTCTTGGCTCTCTTGGCTCTCTTGGCTCACTTGGCTCACTTGGCTCTTGGCAATCTTGATCATCTGGTGTATTACATAAGTATGTAAATCAATGTACCTGACATGAGTGGCACATCGTGATATCTTCTGCAGGGGTATAGCCAAAGTTATAACCTCTGTGTTGATCCAGGGCTGTACCGAGGTTCTGCTATGAAATTGTGATTGCTGACATCGCTTAAATATGCGATGAGATGGTCAGGTATAGTACAATGAGTGAAATGCAACCCCATCCATCTCCAATATAACGCCAAAAACAAGGACAAATGATCAAATAGATGGTCGGAGTGGGAATTGGGTAGTCCAGATCCCATGAGGCCGCTTCAAGATGATGGCAGTGGTGATACAAGTCTTAGTAGAATTAAATTCAGGACAACCGTAATTACGGCACAACTGAGATGCCAATGGACTTGGCTTGTGCCATGACACTCTTACACAACCCCTGTAGACTCAATCCTGATAACCGTGTCTCACTGTGCTTGATCTTGGCAATCTCATAGATGTGCTTGAGCGACACCTCACCACAAGTCTCGTGACCGGGCTTTTGAGCACCACGCAGACGATTCTTCCGGGGCTCAACGTTGGCGGCATTCAGCAAGAGGTAGGTGGTAGTCGGAGTGCGGAGGTCAAAGGTGAAAGATCGATCCGGGCGGACCGTGATACGCGAAGGGATAGGGGTACCCGGATTGATGTGGGCAGTACGGGCATTGAACTCCTATGAACGTGATAAGAAATATGATTGTGGATAGAGGATAGAATAAGATCTTACCTTGCAATAGTCCATACTCTTGACACCCTTACTACCAAGCGCCGGACCGACGGGGGGACTGGGACTGGCCTGGCCAGCACCCACAATCAGCTTAACAAACTGATCTTTGGCAATAGCGTTCCGGGCCATGATGAACTAAGGTGGTATTTCAAGGGTTGAATGGGGAGACGAATTAACTGAAGACGGAAGATTTTCCTTGGGGAAGGGAAGATGGACTCTGATTGGTCAGGGTCAAGCGAGCTCAGAAGCGCCGAACGTCATCGGTTTTGTTAGTTTTCTGTTCTTTTTTCTGTTTTTCTGTTTTTCTGTCTCCATTTGATTTTAATCTACATTTCAAGATCTTCTCCTGTTATCATCTTCTGATTTCGGCTCTAGAGTTCTCAGCTTCCATATACTCCTATTGCCAATCAGCTCACTCGGTCCCCATTTGTATCCGAACTACTAAACTCTCAGGCCCCGCGTCGATCTTTCCTCCTCACCTCCCTACTTTTTTTTTATTTCTTATTTTTTGTTTATCTTTGAAAAGATTAACAAATATCAATCATGAACTGGCTGAAATCAACGTATGTGCATTCTATTCCTTTCTTATAGTCGGGTTGAACTAACAGCAACAGCCTCTCTGCGGCCGTAGGAACGCAAGAGCCTGAGTATGGTCCCGATGCCATCCAGTCCGTCGCCCAGCAGACTGCTGAGACCCCCTTTACCATTCTCACCAAAGATCACTTGAAGTGGAAGGCACTCCAGTATACCAATGTCGAAACCCAGACCTTCTACGTTATGGCCAACAGCGGGGAGGTGGTCATGGCCCAGGTGATCTACAGCAACATCGCGTGAGCATTCCCCAGATCTATACACCCCGACGAAACAGGAAATGCGATCTAGATCTAGCTTTCTATGATTCACAATCCGACAATTCACACTCCGATAACTGACTGTCATCCTCGACATGTAGTGGCATCCATACCACCGCCCACCTCAATACGAAGATCTTCAACCTCAAGGGTGGCCCGCACATCTGGCACTCGGACCCACTGTCTAACTTTATGTTTGACGAGAAGATGCTCTCCTTCGGCGCTGATAATATGACCATCACCCTGAACGAGGAGGGTGACTCATACCACATCAAATCCACTGTCAACCCTGACAGCATCGTTGATCTGAAGTTCACCCGCACAGCCCCGGGTTTCGCCGTTGGCAAGAATGGCACTTCCAACTTCGGAACTGACCCCGCTAAGCCCTGGGGCTCCATGAGCCACGCTTTCTGGGCTCGTTGTTCCGTCGAGGGTAGCATCACCACCAAGGAAAAGAGCTACGATCTGGCTGGTCGCGGAGTCTTCATTCCGGCTCTCCAGGGAATGAAGCCGCATCACGCCGGTATGACATTTATTTTTTAAGGATGCAAATTTAATATACTAACTTCATTATGAATAGCTGCCCGCTGGAACTTCCTCAACTTCCAGACCCCCACCTACTCTGCCATTATGATGGAATTCACCACTCCTCCTTCCTACGGCTCCACCACCGTCAACGTCGGCGGTATTCTCAAGGATGGCGAGATCATCTACGCCGGTAGCACTAACACAGCCACTCACACTGCTTCCGCCACCGACCCAGAGAGCGAATGGCCTGAGCCGACATCCATCAAGTGGGAGTGGACTGGCAAGACATCCGATGGCCAGGAAGTCACAGCCGTAGTGGACGGACCCCTTGGCAAGCGCCTAGATCGCGTTGATGTGATGGGCGAAGTTCCCGGATTCATCAAGGCCATCGCCGGCAGTGTCGCCGGTACCAGACCATACATCTTCCAGGTAGATCTCCGCCGCCCGCCTTTTTTTACATCTGCGGATCCATACTGACTCATCCATTTAGTTCGCACCGACAGAGAAGCTGTCGCTGAAGCTGAAGATCGGCGACATTGAGGTTGTCGAGGAGGGAACTCTGTACTGCGAGTCTACTTTCATCTCCTAGGCTATAGAGTCCACCCTCCGTAAATAGGACATTGACCCCTCCTCCTTTTGTTGGGCTTTCTTGGCGTTTTTTCTTTCTTTTGAGTTATCCTATCTTAAATGCTGAAGGCAATCCATGAATGAGATGCCTCATGCGTACGAAATATTCCACAGATTGTATGCTGGATAAGTAATGCTATTGACCATGCCACGTTTGACCTCACGAAACTTAGTATAGCTCCTTTTTAATTAATTTACAGCCTATAAATGAATTACCTAATGCGATCATCTTCTAATGAATAACCAAGCATTTAGAAAAAACCTGTATCGAAGTAGGGAAATTGTAAAAAGAAAGGATTTGATAGAAATACATGGAAATATTGAAGAATAGGTACAAATCCAATATGAAAAAGGGATGTAATCCGCCGCCATTCTAATGGGAAAATCAAAGGGAATACCTAAGTAAATCTACAGGAATGGAACGCCAAAAATAAAAATAAGAATCAAAGGGAATCTAACTGTCAACCATCAACTGCTCCCCCTCATCGAGGAGTGTAGTGACACGAGACAGGTCAGAGATCATCTTGCGGCCGTGGTTGACCAGGAGCAGCTTTTCAGCATTGGCAGGCAAGCCAAGGTAGGTGGGAGGCTCGCGTTCAGGCAAGTTGTTGACCCAGGCGATAAAGTCGCGAATGCTAGTACCGCTAGGCAGAGTAAGAAGCTCGTCATTCTCAACGCCCGAGACGAGCTTGTAGTCATCCTCGAAGGCAGCAGGTGTGAGGAACTTGTCCACCAGGCCCTCCAGTTGCTGGAAGTCATGGGCATCATCAATTTTGCCACCGTACATCTCTGTGATAAGCGTGCGGATGATCTCCCAAGGAAGCTTCTGAGGAGCAACATTGGAACGACCCTGGGCGACGGTGTCGACCCAGTGATCGATAATGAAAGCTGAGCACTCGTACTATTGGGCTTGTTAGTAGACTGTAAGATAATAGGTATTGAATAAAAACTTACGTCACTGTCGTTGAATTCCCAGAATCCCTTCCATCCTAGGCTTGGTGCATAGCGCAGTCGTTCTTGAACAACTGCATGGAAGAAGCAGAGGAGTAGGTAGACACGAGCCTTTTCGACAGGAGCCTTGCTGGCACGGGTAGTCAGAGAAGACAGAGAGTCCTTCATATTGGCGCGAACACCGGCAGGCTGTTCGAACATCAAAACGCGCGAGGCACGAATCAGATTAACAGGGATCTTCGGGCTAGATTCCATAGAAAGGAAGAGGCGGAACTCTTTGTGAGGTTTGAGCGAATCCAGTCTCTTCTCCAGGCTTTGAAGCCACGAAGGCGCCAGGTGGACGTTCTTGACAAGAACCCAGTTACCCGCAGCTGCGGCGTTGCTGATGGCCTTGTCAGCACTCTCCAGACCTTCATTTGAACCCATGGCAATGTTGGCACAGGTTGCATGCATACGCTCAACGAGTGCATCAACCTTGTAACTAGCATCGAAACCAGGGCTTGAGCTGAGAGAAATAGGTGTAGTGGCTGTGACCTGCTCAACAACGTCTTTCAGATCACTGCTGCCATCAAAGAGCTCGCGCCCAAACACAGCCTCGATGAAGCGCTCGCTGATGGGCACGCATCGGTCCATACGACAGATCCTGACAAGGAGTACCGAGCGAAGTAGCTGGTCGAATTTAGAGGTGTTCTCGTCCCAGACAACGGGCACGACATTCTCCGCAAGCTCCTCGCTGAAGAATCGGTCCCATTGTTCTTGGGGAATATTGGGGATGTACTCTTTGAAGATAGACATGTTGAGCAACTTGCTCATCACTTCCTCTTGACGATCTATCGTGGTCGATAGATCCGTATCTTCGATGGTTTCGTCCAGGATACGGTCGATAATACCTCTGTCCATCGGGAAGGGAGTTGCCTGGGCAAGAAGAATTGCCAATGTCATGCGGTCCTTCTGCACGAGACCGAGAGAGGTCCTCTGGAAGGTGATTATGAACAGGTCTTGAATAATGATCTGAACACGTGCAGAGTGCTCCTTCTCCTGTGCAAGGCGCTTGTTCTGGTAAAGAACGCTGTTGAAGATGTCAACAAAGTACTGGAGGGAGAACTGATAGAAATGATTGATGTGGTGAAGTTGCTCTAAAACAGCAAAGACAGCACTGCATGCTCGAGCAATGACACTGTACTGATTGGTGATATTCTCCACCTCAGACATGACACCTTCAGTCTCAGACATCTTCTTGGATATCTCAGCGGCCTCTTTCTTGAGAGTTTCTAGAGTTTCAATGACATTGTCATCGTCGAGAATGTTACCACGAGACTCATTAAGTGCCTGCAATAGGCGCTTCTCGAGTTTCCGAAGATGAACCTTGAACTCTCCTTGCATCTTAACCAAATTATTGCGGCGTTCATCAACATCTGGGCGCTCAAACTTCAGAACATCATTCAAAGATTGGGTTTGCAAACTGCTTTGAGTGACTGTAAAGTTCACAAAGGTTGTACGACTGCAAACATCGGGTGCGAAGGAGGCAGACGGATCTCTGGTCGACAGGTACAGCCGGAAGGAAGGAGAGAAATCGATCTCTTGTTTGCCAAGTTGAATAAGAACACGACCACCCGTCTTTTGATATTCTTTGTTGAGAACATGGTTTAGGATAGGATCCAAGTGCTCTGCATCCTGGATAAGAATGGGATTTCCGAAACGCAGCGCACTCTCCAATTGCTTGACAAAAGAGTCGTCCAAGAAGCTCGTAACGGTAAGTTTTCGGTCTTTGCTTTCTTTCTGAAGGAACTCGGTTGCACGACCAGAGGGATCCACAATGAGGGGATATCTGTTGAATCGCTTCAGAATGATAGCATTCTCCGTGCAAAGATCATCGACAGGGAGCGAGTGCTCTTGCCATGTTAGACGCTCGTCGGCATTGGACAAGTACTCAGTGATCGGGTTGTGTGGTTTGAAGTTGATGCCAGACTGACCCAGCTGGTGGACCCAATCTTCAATCATAGCCTTACGGAATTGTTGATCGTAGAGACCCGCATAGGCAAGGAATGCAGCCGCGATGAGAACATCACCAACAAGAGTGCTGATTTGAGTCTCAAACGACTTACTGCCCTCTTCCCAACGCTCACGCTCTGATGACAGGCTGTCGAGCAGACGTACACTGCGGTCGACCTTAAATTGAACCCGTGACATCTCTGTCTTGATTGCCTGAGTTTCACTGATGAGGGAAGCGTATTCAGCCTTGTATGTTGCAATACTGCTTTCCAGGTTCTGGATAGTTTCTTCGATAGCCTGGGCCTCAGCCTTGGTTTGCAGAGCTCGCTCCTCGAGCTGGTCAACCTCCTCGCGAAGAGGTCCCACACGATCCAAAATCTCAGAGTAGTTAACTTGGGCTTCAACCCACTGCACCAGTGGACCACATGCCTTACTGGCACGGCTCACTCGCTCGTAGGTGAAGTCCTCCTTGGACAGGAACTCGTTTTGCATCTTAACTCGCATGTTACGAGTCATCTGGCGCTCGTTGTCGTAGTTGACGATACTAGCGATGAAATCATCCCTGCGCACTAGACCCTGAATAGTCTTCCAACTGTCGACCTTGTGGCCAAGAAGAGTGCATACAGCCTCCAGGGCTAGTCGGACACCAGCAGGGGGATTACCCATAGATCGGACTTCAGTAAGGTGTTGACGCTTAATGTTACTGACACTCTTCTGGGCCTCTGCCACGGCAGGTTCGGCGCGAGCCAAATCATGCAACACGACCTCCCTACGTTCTGCAACTTCCTTATTCTGTACAGTCAAAGCCGCTTGCACTTCCAACGAAACTTGCTTCCGCTGTTCGGCCTCTTGCTGATCAGCAACCATACGCTGCAACTTCTCATTTGCCTCTGCATCTTTCTTCTCGAGTTGTGTTTTCTTTTGAGCTAGACTAGCCCGCAAGTCGCTGACCTTTTCCACTGTATCGCGGAGCTTCTCGAGACCAACGTTCAAGTGTCGCTGTTGCTCCTCGAGATCCTCACGCTTCTCGTTAAACAATTTGACATATTGGGCAACGAAATCAAGGTAGTGGCGAGGAGTCAAGGATGTTGTACGGCCCTGTTGTTTGCGCAAGCGTTGATTGAAATGGTGTAAAGAGTGATGGATGTACACCATGGAGTTCATGACAGTGTCTCTGTATGACGCAGGGAGACTCAGCTCGCGATAGGCGACTGGAATGCTGTCGGGGGAGGTGAAGTTGGGCTTGTCCAAGTCAACTGACAGAGTCAACTCAGAGCCGACCTGGAACAGAGCTTGATCAGACCAATCACCCATCCAGTTTAGCACGCAACGATTAAACAGAGCAGGACTGGTGGCGGCTCTGGAACCCAGGCCGCCCTCTGGCGGGTTCATGGTAAACACGACGTGGAGATTCTTCACGATTTGTTGCGTGAACCATTTGTAGAGCTCTTCCTGGGAGTCTAGAAGTAGGCCTTGGCGCTGGGCACCCTCTTTACAAGCAGTCATCAGGGATGAGAATTCATCACCCTCAAACAGACCCGGAACCTCAGCGTTAGCAAGCAGGGTATTCATGCGCTCCAAGAAACCGGAGTCAAGGACGTTGGCTTCGTCCATGATGAAGCAAATCTTCTCACCCTTGCATCCAGCTCGGCGAAGCACACTTCTCAAGTCGTCATCGAAATCTTCAGATGAGTACTTGCCGTGGACCTTGATTTGGAATACCTTTAGGCCATTCATCCAGGCCACAAAGCGTGAGAGTGTGGTCTTTCCACTTCCACTCACACCGATCAGAATCAAATGACCCTGGGGTTGGCGGAAAACTCTGTCAATGCGTAGTGCATGCTCCAGAACGTCATTGAACAAGACCAAAGGCACATCGACTTCTTCCTCGCAAAAGGTCTTGAGACGGGCCTTGACAAAGTCGCGGAGGCGATCCCGCTCAACTGGCACGTAGTTCTTAGACAGCCAGTTTGAGAACAGGATCGGGCCCTTCAATGCCTCTTCATCGTTGATTGTAGGGAAGTTGTCCAATGCGATACGGCGAACAGCATCAGCCGTCCAAGCTCTCTCGTCTTCACCAACCAATCGATCTTGGAAAAGACGTAAAGCCTCGTGCGCCCAGATACGCACAAGCCCCTCTACTGTCAGGGTCTCGAGCGGCTTGATGGCCTCGTAGACACCACGTACCCAGCGAGTAAGTTCACGAGGTGAGTAAACGTAGTGTGGTTGGATCTTAGGAGTGAATCTTGACTGCGACTCGAGATAGAATTGGACCATGGCCTTGGTGAGGGCCTCGGAGTAACCACGAAGCAAGGGCAGAATCTTGAGAATTGCTGAGTTGAACGTGCCGTAGATCTGATTGAGTGAAATTTCACCGGGATAATCGACCATGATCAGCGGAGCGTGGCGCAAAAATCTCTCGCCCATGGGTGTACGGCCAGCGTCGGTCGGAGGGTTACAAGCACCAACAAATTGAATACGATCCAAAGTAACCCAAGTCTTGTCAGAGGTACGCCAGAAGCCGTTCTGTTCGATAAGCTGGCGTAAGAAAGAAATGGCTCGCTGAGTACCGTAGCGATCGGGTGCAGGCAAGTTGATTTCATCGCAGAAGAGAACCAGCCAGCGACCAATTTGGTTGGGTGACATGACCACGCCATTGAGTGTCTTTTTATACTCGCAATATTGCTCAAAGGTCTTTATCAAAAGATCAGGGGTGGTAGCGCTAGAAAAGTTGAGGCCAACAACCTCCATGTTGGGCAGCTTTCTCAGGGCGGCGAAGAGTGTCATCGTTTTACCTGAGCCAGGAGGACCGCAGAGAAGTAGTGGCTTGTGTTCAGCCAGCCAGGAGTACAACACATCTTCATGTCGGATTGTATCCACAGTCGGGATAATAACATCAGTTTGGGTAATCGAGTGTGTGTTGACGTCAATTGTAGGTACTTGCGACTGCCAGCTGGACCACTCAGATTTCGGAAGGGTGACATCAAAGTCAATGAGGGACGAGTTGCCATCAGGGGGAAGATCCATGGTCGACATTCCAGCGACATACTGACCAAATGCCTTGCGGTCGAGAAGTGGACAGTCGCCGGTGAACGACCAGACCAATGTTAGCAAGAGCTTCTTCGAGATGTACAGCTCGATTTGCTCAGGATCTAGCGGGAAGTCGACATGCTGGATGTTGTACTCCAGGACATTGCGGCAGGCCTTATTCAACAGACTGAAGAGCGTGTTGAGAGCGCGAATATCGGTAAACTCCATAATATGATTATATTGCTTGTCCTTTGCTTCCACAAGAGCCTTGAGAACCAAATCATCAGTTTCCAACAGCTGCTTGAGAATGGTCGAAAGGGTGTCCTGGGTATCCAGGGCCTTAACAGCAGTTGTACCAGCTGGGGCGCTGTCATCGTCCAAATCTTCAAAGACCTTGGTTTTCAGGCCTTCAACATAGTTGTTGATCATCATTGATGGAGTAACAGTATCGGCATTGAACCACACCATACCACAACGACTAACAGTGGCTAGAGTGGCATATTTAAGAGTCTCAACTTCGAACATGATACGCACATTGGAGGGTAAATTGAGACGTTCTCCATTGGGTAGAGTAAGAAGCTTGTTGTCATCCAAAACACTGTTCAAATTCTCAACCCACTCAGGATCAACATCACCGTCGAACACGATCCAGTGACGTTTGCTGTCCTCTCCTCGAAGATTGTCGACAATCTTTCGAAGAATACCAGTGAAGAGACCGTCAGTCCATTCTCTGGTGGTATTGTCAAGGTTACCATAGAGTGCTTCCTTGGACATGACTTTAGAGTCGATGATATGAGATACACCTTCAACACCTTCGATACGCTGCATAGCTTGCAAGAGAATCTTCCAAGCGGCTGATTTACCAGCTCCTGACTCTCCAACCATCATTACACCGTGGTGAATGCTTTGAATCTGGTAAAGTTGCAGAATCTTGCTTATCCACATCTCACTGTCCACAAAGTGCTGTTCGCGAGCAATATCACGAATTGCCTGGGTAAGTTTTTCATAGTTGGCAGGCACATATTCCACACCAGGGAAGTCTTGCATTTGGATGGTTAGCATACGATCAACGTCCTCCTGCACAAGCTTGGGAGCAATGGTTTCACGCAAGCTCTGAACGATAATCTGGGGCTCAATGACGGAATCGGGGCCAAGATCGCCATCGGTAATGGCGAGACGAGCACGCTTGAGGCCACCAGAGCTGACTAGCACACTCTTCAATGCACGAAGACCGAAGTCGTAGTGTGCTTGCTTGGAGAGCTGAGATGCACAGTGGTCGAAGAACGGCACAGTTTGTTTGGACAAAGGCTTAGCTTGTTTGAAACCCTGGGAGTAGAGCATAACTTCCGCAATAAGTTCCTTATCGGGCTTGGACATGGCAACACTGCGGAACAGCTTCTTCAAGTTATCTGGAAGGTTCGATCGTCCTGCATAACCGGGGTTCATGGTTATGAAAATACCCGTATTAGAGTGGACTGCAAGGCGTCGTCCAACGAGCTCGATCTGTGACTGGCTATCCTCTTCTCCCTTACGCAGACCAATCTGGATGTTTTGGATCTGCTGGGAAACAGCGGATAGAATTCTTTCCTCAAGACGGTTGAACTCGTCAAAGCAACCCCATGCTCCGACCTGGCAAATACCAAGGAAAATACGGCCCATAGCTTGGAAATCAAATGTGTCGTCACAGCAGAAGACAAGGGTGAAACGTCCAAGCTGAAGACCAAGAGCTTTGACTGACTCGGTTTTACCGGTACCGGCTGGACCGTACGGAGAACCACCCAGTCTCTGCTGCAGGGCCTGGGTAAGGGTGAGGAAACAACGATCTGTGAGAGGGGTGCGAACAAGACGCTCTGGGACACCCAAATACTCGAATCCATAGCTGAGCTTGGCGTTGGCCACATGAACATAAAGTCGCTGCAAGAAATCACCTTCTGGTTGGTAGACAAAGCGCATCTGGAGCTGCCAGAGATGATGTGTGGGAGTGTTGGCATTGAAGCTGATAAGCTTGGTAATGGCATCACGTTGATGGACAAACTCAGTAATCAAATGTTCACATTTCTTACGTGTAATAGGATCCAGTTCGCCAAGCACAGTGGCGGCCAAGAGCTCGAGAATCCTGACCTCGGATTCAAACAGGGCCTGGAGGTTAGAGCCACCTTCCTCCAGGGACTTCTGTACTACATTGGTCCACACAACTTGACTTGCAAGAACAACTACCTGAGCAGGGTAATTGGCCAGGAAATCATTGAAAGCTGTTTGATCCACCTCCGTAGCGCTGTAGATGGTCTCGAATTGTTCAACAGCCTCGCCCAGAAGCTCTGCAAGGGTCAACTTCATGTTGTTCTCTAGAGCGGAGAGCCAGTCGTTAATTCGAGGTGTCTTGACGAGATTGACCTCCCGTTTCAGGCGAACTTCTTCACCCTCCTTCGATGAGAATCCGATAATATTGTTTTCATCGTCCATCAAGAGGCCTGATAGTCCAGCAAACATCTTCTTGAAATGCTTGGCAACACGAAGAACATCATCACTGTTACCAATAATCTCAAGCAAATCCTCGTCTCCAACGAAGTAGAAACGAGGGAAAGATACACGCTCCCGCTCGAGATATTCACCGAGTGCTTTTTGGATCTTGTTGAGCAACTCAGCCAGTCTTTCCAAGGATTTTTGGACACCAGTAATGGCAAGAACATCCAAAACAAAGGGCGACTTGTAGACCTTCTTCATAACAGCAAAGAACTCTGAGTTGATGTTTTGGAAGCGACTGGATTCAAGAGGAAGGAGATGCTTGATATCGGCATTACCAGTGAAGACTCCCTCAAGGTACACCCATTGCCGCTGGACATCAATCCATACATCGAACAGAACGTGAACACGATTCAGCTTGTCCTCCCATGAGGTGGCCTCCTCCTCAAATTCTTTGTAGTAGGGTGAGTGCCTCATGGCCTGGAGGGAGTTCAAGTTCTCACTGCACTTGGCAAATAGATCATCAAATCCACGAATAAGACGGCACTTGTTCTGGTAGTTCACCAAGTCGAGGGAGTAGTTCTGCCAGGTCTCGCGAACAGACTTCAAGAATTCCTCTAAGGCCATCTCGCCCTGAGCTTGAGCAATGACATTTCGAATGATGGTCTCACTCGTAGCCAGCTGCAGATCCCAGACATCACCCAAAGTCAGCGAGACGAGAGAGAAGCGCTTTCCAGGCTTCAAAGCCTTGTAGATCTTTTGCCAATGGCGTTCTTTAACAGCCTCGGATTTCATATCAGAAAGTAACGAATTAACCTTTAGGAGCTGTCGAAGAACGTTCTGGATGTGTTCAAAAGCCGCATACTGTCTCATTCGGCTAGGCATCTCCTTTGTCATCTTGATCAGCCCATCGAGAGACTGACGGAGCTTCCGTGGTTGGATGCTAGTCCATAGGCCATCCCGAAGATCATTCAGGCTCTTCCAGATAGTAGACAAAGCTGCCCACACAGACATAAAGTCCTGAACTTCTTCGAGAATTGGAGGCAGTGCTGATTCAGTGCTTGCAGGAAGATCAAGGGCCTCCTTAGCCTTGGAAACCATCTCATATTCGGATTGAAGGGACTCAAGGCGCGACTGGAATGAGCTCAATGTACGAGACGCTCCATCGGGAGGAATAGTACCAGAGACCGGCTTTTCTTCATTCCATTGAGCAATGACCTCCGCGATCTTGTCGTTGATGATACGATCCTCAGCGGTGATCTTGGCGCGGAGAGCTTCTGTTTGATCGTGAACAAGCTTGCTCTTTCTATCAAGTAGCTCATTCAGCGCAGTCCATTCTCCATCAAGATTTTCAACGTGAAGCCAGTCGGCTGGGAATTGGTATCTCTGGCGGGAAAGAGTAGTTTGACCTTGGCGGAACATATCAACTTCTGGCTCCCAGATACGAGTCTTTCGCTTGCACTGCTGTACAATAGTAATGAATGAAACAGCGTGGGCTGTCGAAGAGGCCTCCAAAGTTTGACCCTCGAGATCTCTTCGGGCGGAAGCAATTTCTGAATGAACCTCTCTCATTCGGCCACCGAGTTTGGCGCCGAACTTGTGCAGAATTTCGTGCTGCCACTGGTCATACTTGGCATTCACCTTGGTCTGGACTTGCTCGTAGTCAATTCGAATGTTGCCGAAAGATTGGCTGACTTCGGAAGTATCGAAGGTCGCGCGACTCTTTCTGATTTCTTGGAGAAGCTGAAGCCATTGAGCCAGGTCGTCACCCAGAATCTCGTATACTTGGTCAGACTGCAAATCCCAGAGCGACTGGAATTGCAACCACTTGTTCACGTATTCAGATACACTGGTAAGTCTGGACTCAACAACTCCATAGACTTGAGTGAGTTCTTCAGTGCAGTGTTGCGGGAGATCGGCGAAGCAGGCTTCTGACTGTTTTACATTCTGTACGTCAATGGAAATCTGGTAACGAGAAGCCTTAATTTTCTCAAGGCTGCAAATCACTCCAAGCCAGGAATCAAAGTGCGCAAACCAGCTAGCACGGGCAAATTGCAGAGGCGGATCAAGGTGAAGAACCTGGTTCTTCATGGAAATTTCGTGGAATAGTTCAGGGAATGAAATGGTGTATTGGGATGATTCCGACTCTCCGTTGGCAAGATGTGATTGAAAGACCTGATCGTCATCTGCCTGGTTGAAAGTGCTAATCCACTCGCGCACAGCACGGTAAAGTCGCTCTCGGAGAATAACCTCAATCTTTCCATTGAGCTCTGACACCCAATATCCAAGGTTTACGTAGTTCTCAAGGTTGAGTTTATCCACTGCAACCTGAATGGTATCCAGACGCTGCTTGAAGGCCGCAGAGTCATACGGACATGTTTTGAGCTCGTGAATCGATTTTTGAATGTTCTCGTTGATGGACGACAAAACGGCAACCTTTGCCTGCAGGACAGATGCTGAGCCGGCAAATTCGCGGACGAACTGAACATGCTTGCTTTCGGTACGACTCGGCATTGAAGTATCAATTGCGCCATTCGACAAGGCTGATTGCTTCACGTGGAGCTCATAGGAATGAACAAATGACTCCCATCTCAGAGGAATTCCCTTCATGACCATGGACTGAGAATCGTTGACATATCCGTTGAGAAGAATGGCAACATCCGACATCGTGGCAATTGATCGGTTCGTCTGCAAGAGAGTTCGCACACTCTCCATTAGACTGATAGCGTAGGGGTAAACCCGCTTTGCCTCCTTGGAGATGTTGCTGACGGCATGAGGAACTTGGAAGTTCAGCCAAATGAGATTGCGGACCTCCTTGAACAGAGCAATGATTTGAGCATCAAAGTTGACGGTAAGCTCCAAAGCATTGCCGGCTGCACGATTGCGCACAATATTAAACAGACGTCCAGAAATCGTGATATGGCGTCGTTGAACATCGTACAGCCATGATTCAAACACGGGTCGGGTATCAAGCTTCTTGCGGAACAAATTACCTTCGGCCTGTAGTTTCTGTCCCTCGGTATGCAAGTGCCAGTCTTCTCCCAACACATTTTCTACCTTGCGCATGTAGCCATCCAATTGTCGCTCGATCTGCCGAGCCCAGATAATTGCGCCAGAAACGGGTGGAAGATCCCGCAGTTGAGCCATAGCATGAGCCTCAGAGTGGCCATACTGCTGCTTGAAACGCTCATGAAGGGCGGAAATATCTCGTTTGACATTGTCAATCAGCTGGGTCTGATACTCTCCAATGGCACCACGAATCTTTGGTCGAATAAGAAGGGCGTTGAATTTGGAGAATACGCGAAACATCTCATTTGCATTCTTAGCTGTCGCGAGACGATCGCGCAGGCGAGCAATAATTGAGTTTTCAACGCGAGATGTTCGCTCACTGTAGCCAATCTCAGCCTCCTCCCAGGAACGTGATCCTTCGGGAGAGACATCTAACACGTCTACGTTTTTGAGAGCCGCATAGGCGTGGGTAACCTCTTCTACAGCGTCGACATCACCGATCTCTTCAACGATAACGGCACTGTCAGAGTCGACGCCGGCGCTATTCTCTGTAGGCGAAGATTTCTTTGACCCGAGAACGTTTATTATCGTCTTCTGAAGCTGCTCGTGGTTGACTCGGAAAGTGTCAATGTACTTCAGACGCTCGCGTGTCTTGTCGTGTCGGGCACTGATCTTGATCGGGATGAATTTTTCATTGCGACGTCTGGTTGATTCACGGGCAACATTGGTAAATTCCTTTAGGTTCTCATCCCAGGTACGCCAGATTGCCTGGGTGATCTTCATCAATGACCGGAACTCACGGTAGTCTAGATGAAGAATTTTGCGACCATCAATAAGGCCGTGAATCTTCTTATCGAGGTCACCAGAGATGGCCTCGACTAGAGACAATGCACGCTTGATTGGGTAAGGGCAAATCTTCAACTTCTTGTTCAGGTGGTTGAATATCAAGCCCAATGACTCCTGAACCTTTTGTAGAGAAGTTGCAGAGAGAAGCTCATCCAATGGGAAATCACGCATAAGCTGATTGTATTTTTGAACTAATTCAGTGGCATCTTTCAGTCCAGTGTCTGCTACAAAACTGAGAGTCGGCTGATACCGCTTCGCATGGCGCAGAATATCCATGGTCAATCGGACTCCATCGCTTTGCAACTGAGCCTCAATACCCTCTAGGGCAGACTCCATTGACAGCCAGAAATTCACTTCTGGCGAAGCCGATTCACTGTCCGGGTCTCGAGACATCTTAGTGATAGTCTGTATGGAACGAATCCAGCCATTCACGGTATTCTGGATGCTGTTCGTGAACGCGCTGCTATCCAATACTGACGCAGGAATCAGCTCAACAGAGGGTCTGATCCCCTTTACCTCGGCCTCTTTCAAGGCAGCCTGAACTACCTCGTGGAGTGGAAGATTCAAAGCCGGGATCTCTACATTCTGTTGAAGGTTAATGAGACCCAGTTCAAGTTCTGCAAACTTCTTTTTAGTTCCTGGAATACCGGTTTTCGCCTCGGTATCTGCTCGTGGCTTCGTTCCAGTAGTCGTTTCCTGGTTACGAGTGTATGCTTCAAAATAGGGACTGAGACCATGACGAAGGAGTAGTTGTAAACATTGATAGGGCGACATGGAAGTTCCCTGTTGCGTCTGGGAATTTTGGGGAGAAGCTAAACCGGGCAAATTCATAACCTGGATTTGCGAAGCTATGGAAAGAGCCGGATCGATGGGGGCAGGGCGTTTGATGAATGCTACGGACGACGCGGTTGTAGAGGTTGAAGATATCTCGGAAGATAGACTGTAGACATATCGTATGGTCGCATCTTAACATTCGTAATGTTAGGTCATAAAGAAAGGGTATTAGAGCACAATTTACTCACTAAGACCTTCACTCTCGCCATTTGTCTCTTCGGCTACAATGTCCTTCTGCACATAGAGTGCAACTTGAGACTCTGATGCGAATCGCGTACATCTCTGTACCGTGTCATCGAGCCTGGCTTCTGATAGCAAGCTCCCAGCACCTTGCAGCTCAGACTTTGAAGCACCAAGTGTCACTTGGAGCACCTCTGTCAGGTACTGGACGATAGCGCCTGAATCCACCGAAGTGGTTGACTCTGGCGCTGACACGCCATTTGATGCCTCTGATGAGGCGACCTCCATATTTTTTTTAAAAATTATTTCCACGGAATCAAAACGATCATTCCAAGATTGATGGTTGAAGTTTGAAACTTGAAACTAGAGGAGCGCGATCGGCATGAAAAGATAATGTTGACAAGGCCGGGGGTCGCGTCCGGCGGGGGAATAGAGTAATAACGACTCGTGGGTCAATTCAGGAAGGAAGAAATGAATCTAGAATTATTAAAAAAAAAAGACAAGAGAAAAGGCTCCAAAGTCCTTGTTGACAGAGTCGAAATGTGTTAAAACACGCGGTCTTTCGTTGTACTCAGGGGATGCGCTCCTCCAAATGTGGTTAGTCAACAGACGCCCAACCATGTGACATCAGGTTCCTTCTTCTTATATCTACTTCCTATTCGGGTAAATTGTTTAGAATGGAATGGTATTTAAATAGTGATAGCGTTTGAATTCAAGTACCTTCAGTATTTAAATCTTATCATATCTTCTCTTCATCATTAACAAGATATCCACCTAGACGTCGTTGTATTTACTCCATACTCGCCTTGACCGCTTTTCTATACCTAGGTATGTTTATATACCACCTACCATCTTAGTCATACATAGGTATCTGCCGGCAGTAAAAAAAGCCCTAGACGCCCGATCAAAGATGACCTTGAATTATCATTTATGATAAGAATCAAAGAGAATCTGAATCTGAAGCAGCGTAAATGTATCCGTTATTAGTTAACATAGCATGCAAAATGCTCCATCCATTTCGCCCGAGCATCGACTTCATCGAGGTCATCAATTCCTGAACATTTTTCTATGACATAGAGTGCACCGTGAAAATAGGCCTGTTCCTCCAACGTTTCCTTTTCAATCCAAGGCTGTTGACCCTTCACTGTAATGCCCTTGAAAAAGTCCGGAATTTTCAAAGCAGGTTTCAAATTGATAGGGTCAGCTTTAGAGATACCTCTCGCTCCAAGGCTTAGGTACTTACATACCGGATTTTCTATACCAGGCCAGGGTGTTCCACTTCCGTATTATTCACACGTATTCTGATCGATACGAAGCAGCTAGACTTGAAGACATTGGGATGGGTTGAACGATGATATTGGCATTCAAATATGCGTTTTCAATCATTTTTCGAAGTGGCTCCAGTGTTGGGATATCGGACAACGACACCCCGGTTGAGACCACATCACGAACCCCTGTTCGAAATGAATCACAAACAACAACCTTGAATAGTATGCATATAGCTGGGATATCCTGTCTTCACCGGCTCTTCTGTCTTGGAAGATGGAACACACTCGTCTCAGACAGAAGAGCAACTTGTAGGATAAATAGCTAGTCCTCACCATGAATGAAAGATTAGATTTTACAACCACTTCAGAGACACAAGATATTATAGGGGCGTAAAGCGGTTCCTATAATAGGTGTCAGAAGTGGGCGTTAGCCTCTCATCAACCTTGCTATACCCACCGGTGTACCGACACCAACCGACGGCATTACTGCACGCAACTGAAGCATCCAAACAGGATCATTCTCCAACAGCAATATATATGAATGGACGTGAATATCAGGGCTCATAAGCCACCTACCCAAAAAGGCTAGTGTGAGATACTACAAGAGCCCTGTGATTGATAGTAATAGTTGGGAGGCTTCTTGCGTTGCGCTGCCACTCGCTAACTCATATACATAAGTAGCAGTCAGCTGAAGGCCGCTCAGCCTCATTGTCCTGCAACTACTGTTCAGCAGACATATAATACGCACGTATACCCCGCTCCTTTACGAAGACCCTCACTATTTAATACATTATAGAAGGACATCAATTTTGAATTCGAATAAGCCTCGCCGACGTGACATTGAGTTACCAGGCCATTTAGTACCTCAAATTGGCAATCAATATTTCAAAACTTCAACATGGCCACCCCAAATACAAATAGTCGACAAGCTTCCTATACATCCTACGATGATTATGTGCGATCTGAGTACGCGGAATTCATCAGTCCTGCAACAGCTGCCCTAAAAACCCACTGGCTTCAAGCGGTACTCAACCCATTTCAAGAGCCTTCCTTCAACGAAGAAATCTTCGACCAAGCCTTTGGTATTTCCTTGCTTTAAATCACGAATGATCATCTTTACTTGAAGTGGAGTACTTGTTTCAAGGAAGATAGCAATGCTCTTGCATACCAGCCTCAGGATCCTTCTACACTACCAGATATTGCTGATGCCCTCTTGACACAAATTGATGAGCTCTGTGCAGCTTCAAACACTCAAATATTCATCTTACACTTCCTTCCAGGACAATATCAACCCACAACTCCTCAATCTATTGCTAGAATATCTGATTTAACAGCCGAAGATGTAATCGATACCATCGGAGCTCGATTGCGTCTAAACCCCCAAGATTCTTCATTGAGCATTTTACCAAGAAACTCGACAGAGTCCATGTAGCCAGTACGCAAGCTTTACCGTCGGAAAAGGATTACGTGCAGCTTGAGCACCCGAATGGCGGGTACATCACAGCGTCTTCTGGGTCCACTGACACTCGTGGAACATCCATGGGTAATGCTCCGCTTGAGTACCTTCGAAATCTCCCTGTACTAATGTCAATGGGGATTGGCAGCAGTTGTGTTTGACTCCTCCATGATAAACCACGAGCGATCCTCTTTCCACATCAACACCCAAGGCTCTTGTATGGCGACAACATACCACGGACTTAACCTCAGACCAATCCCCAAAGCCAGTATCTACCACCTGAAACCATTCACAGAGAATATTCTCCGAACGACACTCGCAACAATGAAAAACTTCCACTCCTGCACAGATATGGGATGTAAATCATTACCCCGAACATGGCAACATTTGAAGTCTCTCACGGAGCTCCTCTTTTCCAATCTCACAGAGTTACAGCGACCCCTGTTCAAAGCGCAAGCAAAATCCCAATATCTGGCTGGGAGGCTCGTCTATTAGAAGACCTCAGGCTAGTAATGGACAACGCCATATCATACGAACGATCGATCAAGCGACAGGCGCAGATTCAGACATCCACCACGGCCGCTGAAGAAGCGGAAGAAACGTATAAGCAGGCTCGTTCTATTGAAAAGTACCTCCTCTCTCTTCTCTCTAGCCAAATCTTCCCTATTTTCCTACAGCAAACTGCTAACTACAACCTCCAAATTAGACTCACAGTTGTTGCATGGATCTACATTCCGCTAAGCTTCTCCGCGAGCTTCTTCGGGATGAATGTCGCCCAGCTCAATGATAGTGGACCTAATATTGGATACTATTTTGTACTTCTTGCGATATCATTGCTTATCTCCGCGGGAACGGCAATCTTGTATACGGAATGGTGGAGGCATGTGGAGTTTGCGTGGCGCGAGTGGATTCAACCTGGGCATGATTGTCACCCTCGGAAGTTATCGGTTGCGCATCTGCTTTGGGGTACGGTTCGATGGGTTTTTATGAAGAAGAAACTAGTTGGCGTTTCTCGTAGAGCAAAGCGAAGGAATGCAGGGGGAAAGAACAGTGGTGCTGTTTAGTGGCCTGCGGTTATCAAGCTGAAGTTGTGGGGTAGATGCTACAAGATCAGTGAGGAGCAGTACTGATTTCACACAAGCTTCCCTGCAAGTCCGAAGACAAGAGAAACACACAAAGCTTATACTCCTTTTGACTACTTTTTCCGCACCATATACGAGCTTTCTGAAAACGTTCGGATCTATCTGAGATGATATTACGCCAACCATACAATGAGGTATATGGAATGTGGAAGAGTGCCTATGCACCACCAAAGTCGCCTTACCTGCTTGCATACGCACAAAGAGACTCCTCTAAAAAGGAGGAGCTGGAGCCTCTTCTGAGGACCAGCGATTAGCCTGAATATCATCATACCCATATCAGGCACATCTCACATTCCTCACTCGTATCCACATCGTCTCAGGACACCCTCAGGATATTTTCCTAACAGATGAGGTCTCTTGACTGACTCTTTGATGATGCAAGTATATTGGGCACACGAGGTATGTAAGCCACTTTGCTGGATTCAACACGTGTACTCGGGAGATTTCATGAGATTTTCAGCCTTTTAAAGGAGAAACCATAAGATGCAGACTCGAGAATTAGATTTACCCCTTGGAGAATGAGCACAATCCAGGCCCCGGCCATGTTCTCCAGAAAGCGCAGCTTGTAAAGCAGTGCTGTAGTGTCCGCCTTCCGTGTCTTTTAAAACAAGCGGTCTGTAGAAACCCGCCACCTTGAGCATTGATATTGGCTCCGCGCTCTAATAAGAGCTGGGTCACCTTATCGTGTTCTTTAGAATGTACTTCCTCCAAGAATTTATTTGATTAATTCTGCAGCTAGCTCGTAAAGATCAAAGTGGAATAGATTCCTGCAAAAGTAAGCCCATCATCAATATATCTGATGAAAACCAGAACAAAATTTCAAGGGAAAAAAGTAAAATCGAATTAAATCGCAGTGCCCTTATCAAGTTCATGCCTGTCGTCAAAATTTTCCTTATCATCTTTCTCGCGGCAGTCGCAGTGAAACTTCTTGCAGAATTCACTCAGCAGCATTCCACCAATTGCCGACAAGGCTTTCTCGCTCGCTCGAACCTTTGCATATCGACTTGAAGTACCGGTGCACTGCGCAACTGAAATGCCATGGATCATCACTGCAGCGAGAATCACGGGCTGCTCTCCATCAATGGTGGGTAGTTCGCCAGACTTGAGGCAGTAATTAGTGCATCCATAAAGATCAGTCAACTGTCTGTAGAGGTAAGTCTGCGACAATGTTAGTGTACTTTTAGCATACTTTCAGACAAAACTCTTACTGTTGGGTGGCGGTTGGCGAAAGTGTCGTAGAGAGAGATATCAACGAAGAAGGGCTTCACGTGAGAAATGAAGAACTCCTCCACAACGGTGTAGTCAAAGTCCGAGTCAACGAATATCGCGGCAACATAAGCCTCAATAATATCGGGAAGACACTTCATTCATAGAAGCATCAGTATAAGTATTATCGCAGCAATACCGATGCATGTTTAATACTTACCTTTGGAGAATCGTGGATAGCAAGCCAGTAGTCCATTGCTCCCTGACTCTCATCCTCGGCAGCTTGAATCTCTTCGGCGAAATTAGTTATGGCCGCCTGAATGGGACTACTGAAGTGTGCCATGTGTCTGTGGAATTTGAGCTTTACACAGAGAGCACCCAGAAATTTGTTCGAAACCATAGCCATCTAGATTCCATTAGCACAACATCCAACCACGCCATATGACACCAATTGAGATCTTACCTTGTGCTCCGTGAGCCACTGGGGATCCTTGTCAGGGAATCGCTTGAACAAGTCCTCAATGCAAACCATGTCTAGCAGTGAATCACCCAAGAATTCAAGACGCTGATAACAGGGAACTCTCGCCCAGGTCAACGGGTAAGACGGGTGAGTGAATGCAGAGCGAAGAAGACGAGGGTACCTGAACCGATAACCCATTTTCTTGAAAATCTTGTCCGCAAGATCTATCTCAGATCCATCTGAAGCTTGAACTTGGTAACCCGGCTTTTTGTAAAGCGCCCGATAGCCAGCCCATGATGTAACGTTGTGCATTGTACTGTCAACGAATATTGTGACTGCTTTGACAGCTGTATCAAAGCGATGATCTTTTCCACCTGAAAGTAGCGCTGCTGCTATCAGGGCTTCACAGACATCGGCAATAGTTTTCACACCAAGCGCATGAGTGCCTTCTGAAGCGGCACTCTTCACAAAGTTTCGACCATGGGTGAGTTGGAGTCCTGGTGGATACCACGAATGGCTATGATACTGTGTTAGTCTATCAAATCTAAAGAAAGACCAGAGATACTCACCGAGAAAAACCACGACTACGTATCCACTCGAAGAGTTTAACCTTCACAGCGGTATTGAAAAGGTTTTGGTTGCAAATGAGTACCATACGATTCACGTGGTAGTCAAACTCATCATCCTCGGGTCTCAAGCAGAAGATCGAAATTGATGTGGCCATCTTGAGGAAGCTGTCGCCCAAGAACTCAAGTCTCTCATAATTCTTTCCCATACCTCGTTGAACATGGATCTGCATCGCCCTGTGGTCTTCTGTATTGTCGGAATCCTTGGTGAAAGCTTCCAGGGCATACCGGATATCAATGTCGAGGTCAAGAGACTGACACCCCTCCAGGACTATCATGTAGGACTCCATCCTACTCATGATGGCGGGAAAGGCTAGGCATGAAGTCACTAGGTATAACGGGATCTAATACAAATACTAGCAATCAATTATACAGCCAATAACCATTGAAGATAAAGACGACTGACTGGTGAGAGGGTAAGAGGTTCTGGGCAGACCATAATATTGGTTTTCTCTGCAGTCTGAGCCTCTGTTGCCTTGTCGAGAAAGTTTCGTCTAAGGGGAACAGTCTCTACCTGCAAGACAGGCTGCCTCCAGTTTGCTTGTTCGAAGAATCTCGGACGAGAATTCTTGGATAGACTCAACGTATAACTTAAGATATTATCCATCCATCTCCGCTTAGGGGAATTTTCTGGGGGTGGATCTGAAGCACGCAACGAGGATTCAATTTGAAGTGGGAAATATCTCTTTCTTCCATCCCACATGTCGTAAATGAAATGGTTCAAGATGAAACTGGAATCCATATTTTCGTTCCACTTCATTTCCGGATTTTGCTGGACAACATTCAAACTATCACGATCCAGCAATGTGTTCGGAAGAACATCTGGACTACTGGGCGCGAGGTCTGGGCGAATCGGGGCAATCCAATAAGGAAACTTCACTGATTCAGGCAAGAAGGTCTTGTGAAACAAATCACGGAAAATGGAAAGTGTGAAGATTGACAGAGAATCCAGATCCTCGGATGAGACCGAAAGTGGAGTTACAAGCTTCACTAGCTGAATAGTGGTTTCTGTATCATTCTCGAGGTAAACAGAAAACTCCAGGAGCTGTGGAAGCTCTACCCGAGTCAAAAGTAGAAGGCTTCCGTGCTTCCGAGTCAGAGACTTTGAAGGTAAGAAGTTTATCACAATCGCATAAAGTCTTTCCGGAAGATCACCTCGCTCTCTATCCCAAATAGAGGGCTTGCAACGCATCATATAATGATTAGTCTCTTTAGAAACGATGGCCAATTTAGCATTGCGCATTGCTGGAAGACGCTTGTGGTAGATGGATCGGAAGTGATCATCAAGAAGTTGGTTCTTTCTAAGCAGAATACACATATCAAATGCAGCTGACTGCTTCGCAAGTATCTTTTTCGACTCTGGGCCACTGATCAAGCCTCGAATAGGAGATGTTTCGGGTAGAATAATCTCACATGTAAAGGAGTTGTCACATTCTGTCACGATGTAGCTGACATGGCATGAAATATCATGTGCATACTGCAATGAGCCCGCATAACGTGCAAGGACTTCGACGGCATGTCGGTATGTTAGCTTTGCTCCGCTTGAAGGGATCTTGTAGATTCTCTTTGCATCATCCTGCAAAAAATTGCTAAGATCCATGTCTCCTTGTAAAATCCGATCCTGAGGCAGACGCGTGCAGAAGGCCGACATGAGATTCTATTCGCAGTGTTAGCTATATTCAGACATTCTTGTGTCGTACATACTTCTGCACGTCGCACTTCTTGCATCCGCTGCTTGTGCTCATCATTTCCGAATTCAATCATGGTAACATACTGTTGGAAAATGGTTGGCAAGTACTCATCTTTCTAATGGAGCGGAAACTTACAGTTGAGTTCTCATGTCTTGCACGGCCTCGACTCTGCACGTATTGAATCACCGTACTGTAGAGACTGAACCGAACAACAAGATTGCAGTCTGGTATATCAAGCCCCTCTTCGGCGACTGATGTTGCAAACAGGCAGTTAATACTTCCCTCTCGAAATTTGACCAAGGCGAGAAATTGTTCTCGAGATGTAATTCTTCCAGCAAGATCGGAATTGCGTACTCCAACCAGCACTCCAGGTCGAATATTAGGAATTATTAGCTGCTCACAGAGAAGCGATAGCATCTTTGCAGTGTTCCGTCGATCGGCAAACACAATGCACTTTGTTTCACTTGACTCTTTGAAACGATGAGTTAGCATTGCCAGGAGGAGGTCGACTTTTGAACTGTGCTGGCCAGGTTCAGCAGGATCCTTGTGTTGATAAGCTTTCACAATCTCGTAGGCCTCCTGAATTCTATCCATATCTCTTTGGGTTGCATTCGGATCATGACCCTCCATGTCTTTCCCCTTGATAGTCAGAGCCTCAAGCTTTGGTAAGACATCGTCCATCAGCATGTGTGTCCAGATATGGTCTGCACACCACCTTCCCAGCTCTGACGTTGCTTTCAATGAGAATTGAAACATTTGGTTTAATGACTGCATATCTCCAAACTTTGTCTCTAAAGTATCGTATAGCTCGGTGCGAAAAGAGTTCTCAAGTTTCTTGTAAGTCCATGTCTCCTCAGTGGGCTTCTGCACGATTTGCCGTAGCATGGTCAACTGTGACGTTGTGGCAATCTTGCTGTCTAAAATTATCTCTAGTTTTCTATATATTGTTAGCGCCTGGGAATAATTTTCTAGGAATCAAGAAAAATCTCACGTGGCCGCTTCTGCGACGTCAACTTTGGCATCAATAGGCGACGCCGTCATTCCAAAGATCTTTGGGCGTTCTGATTGATCCACTGTAAAGTAGGAATTGCGGATGATACTAAGCAAAAACGTCAGAAATCTTTCAGAAAAGAAACTTGGTTTGAAGATCCAACCGTGCATAGGGATGCTCCTTTTTGGCATGATGAGCTTCATCAAATATCAAGAGATTAATTTGCTTCATCCTCAAGAACGCGTTGAGTAAGCATTGATTCAGAATCTCTGCTGTGCAAACTATGACCATATACTTGCTTAGGTGGTCATCCCAAGTCTGTTGGTCCCAAAGGTCTGGTCCCATGGCTCCATAAAAGCACCCGATGTTCTGATTTATGTTGTTTTTCAGAACTGCAGATTGCTGGAAGACAAGTGTCACACTGTCAACCTGTTGGCTTGTCGGTATAGTTTCTCTAGGTCAAGGAAGATGACATACCAGGAAGAATGCCACACGAGGGGCTTTTCCATTAGCACGATCTATAAGCTCAAGATCTAGTGTATGCTTCAGTAGGAGTACTGCGATTAACGTTTTTCCCGATCCTACTTTTTGTATCAGATATATGGGCCCAGATATTTATGGATAAAGCTCATTTGTGAATGTAAGACTTACCTGTATCAAGGACTGCAATTGTATTTTGCACTTTGGCGCGCTCAAAGAGCTCAATCTGGTACGATCGAGGCTCCAAGTTACCAGCATTTGGATTCCGTTTCTCGACGAGCTTGGCAATTGTGAGATCTTCATTTCGCCTAGAATAATGGGTCCTGCTCTCCTCAATTGTCTCACTCAGTGAATGTTGGGTAAGGCTATAGCTTGTCAGAAAGTGATATGAAACTATGAGATTTCAAAACTGACAGTGCCTGAAAGTGACTGTTTTGGGCTCGACGGATCGCAGAGTTAGTGATCGGAACTATGAGTTCACTCTCACTATCAGAATCTTCAGATTCACTGGACTCCACATTTGCGCTCTCAATATCTAATTCCTCAAAGTTTTGTAGTGCTGATGCCATAATCGCTGGTGTGTTTTCACTCTCTGGCTCCTCTGAGTCGCTGGAAGCGAATGCCATGTTGGGTATTGGTGGCCGGTGCAGTATATGTTAAAGAAAGGAAAGGAGGGACTAAAGAATAGAACAAAATGATAGAGTGAGGTTAAGATGGAAAATTACGATGAAAATTGTGCAGGTTAAGCGAAGAGAGAGGGGGATGGATACGAAGGAAAGGAATACCTGAAAGATGAATATACTTCAAATTTCATCTGAGCACCACTTAGTCAGATTTGAAGGAAATATCACATGGTAAGTCTGTTCAGAGTCCTGAAAAACATAGCAGTCTACCTAAATAACTATTCCGAATGAATTAATAAGAAGTAGGTATTATACATGGGAAAGAAAAGAAGCTTGAATGTTTTGATCTATACATCAAAATGATAGCGATAAGATAGAGCTCTTATCAGCTTATCGATTCGCCAAAACTCCCGCCAAAATCGCGGGGCCAAGTTGAGTTTAGGTTTCCAATCCTCTTTTCAATCAACCCAACGCAGAATGGAACAATCACAGACTCTTCGCTCATTGTTCACCTCAGCAATAGAGAAGAAATCTTCCCTTGAATCAAGAGGAGATACAAACAGTGATGCTTACAGAAATGATGTCAACCAGACTATTGAGAAGTTTCAAGAATGTCAGCGACAAATCGGTATTTTGTCTCTGTTCAGCTCGAATGAATCTCTCGATGATGTCTCATCAGGCGACTTAAAGTGATTCCACTCTATAGGTCTTTACTTCAATTGACTAAGCTGATCCAATTTTGGCCTAGGTACATGACCTTGGAATACTTTCTTGCCGAGCTCATCCAGCGAAGTCCCAGCTCGGACCGTGAAGCCTTGCTCCGTCGAGCCTTGGAGCAATATGAAAAATTCTTGACACGTGTGGATGAATATGGGCTACTGCCAAAAGGAGACAAGTCTCTTTTCGATGGATATGTGGCTAATCCATCGGCCTTCACATTAGCACCTGTCAATGATGCTGCAGCACGGCGAGATACTAAAGTTCGGCGATTCAGAGAAGAAAAGGAACTCAAGCAGAAACTGGAGGTAATAAATATTGAATGGTTGAATCCTCGTGCTCGTCTGCTTACCCACTCGAAAGTACTTTGCTCGGAACGAGGCGCAACTCCAAAGCGACGATGAAGAGACTCGGATGCTCTACCTTGCTGAGATACAACTCTACGTACACCAGACCTTTCAGGCTCTCGATATGCTTTTGCAAGAGTTGAATATGCTTTCAGCTATGCGTAACGCACCCCCTCCTGATCATCCGCCCACCGAGGACGACCGACAAAGAAGAACTTTGGGAGGACTTGGCGATTCTGACCGATTGGATCCATCTCTATCCCAATTACTCGGAAGTGGTAGAAATGGACCCTTATTGAACAGCAAAGGAAGGCCGATGCAGCCTTTCACCCTGCTCGACCGTCGGACACAGCTCCAGCAAGGAGTATTTCGATCTGGCCATAATCTCCCGACTATGACAATAGATGAGTACCTGGACGAAGAAAAAGAAGGGGCAACATCCTTCAGGGAGGGGAGCAGTCTGGCATACAGCCCGAGGTGGACGAAGATGACTTTGATAAGGCTGACGAGGAAACAATGAAGGCTCGGGCCTGGGATGAATATGTCGAGGCAAATCCCAAAGGAGCTGGCAATACACTAAACCGGGGGTGATCAAATCACTGTAGAATTTAGGGCATGGAATTTTTTCTGTCTATGCAGATATCACGAAATTTCTGGTCTAATTGTGATTTGCACAATTCATTGCCCGTACGTCCCAGTCAAATCATGTTAACCCTATGCTACAACAATGTCTAATAAAGAGAGCTGGTCGATTTCATTTCATTCCAACATGATACTCAAACACCTATGTATATGTAATTTTTTCCCGTTTATGCTGTAACATTCACCTTGGCTGCCTTGTCTTTTTGAATGACATCCAGAATCGCGCCAGCACCATCTTCAACCAAAGCCTTGGCCACAGTGATACCGAATGCCTCGGCAGCTTCAGTTGAATTGACATCACCCTCCAATTCCACCTGCGCGCAATCCTTGCCATCAACACTGACAACAACAGCCCGCATTCGTAGTTTTTTAGATCCCTCTGATCCATGAACCCACTCAGCTTCAACTCCAAGTGGGGCACTGCAACCTCCTTCAAGAGTACGTAGCAGGCTGCGCTCAGCGAGGGAGGCAAATGTTGTCTCCTGGTGGCCAATTGATTCCAACATTTGCTTTAAGACGGTGTCATCCTTACGGATCTCAATTCCAAGAGCACCCTGTCCGACAGCATAGAGCATTCCGCTGTTCGTCGAGTCCAGGTATTGCGCGATGCGGTCTCCGATGTTCATACGAAGCAGGCCAGCCGCTGCGAGAATAATGCAAGTAAAAGGACTATCTTCCGCATCTAGCTTGGAAATACGAGTCTCAATATTTCCACGTACATCTAGCACCTTCAAGTGGGGGTATTTCCGTGCCAATTGAGCAGTCCGGCGAACAGAAGAGGTTCCGACAACGGAGCCTGCGGGAAGCTCCGACAAACTCTTGTATGACAGACCTTTCTTCACAACGAGAACATCTCGACTATCTTGGCGGGGCGGCATAGGTCCCAAGGTACAGGTAGAGGGGAGGTTGGTGGGAACATCTGGTGCAATTGATTATACATCAGCTCTCTGTCACAGGTGGGAGATCAATTGAAAGTGTGAAGCGGGAAATATTCACCTTTGAGTGAATGAACGACAAAATCGACTTGCCCCCCAATCATCAATTCCTCCAATTCTTCCGTCCATAAGTTCTTGGTGGCGAAATCACGGAAGGGAGTGACCTTGTTCAGATCACCGGCAGAATCTTGGGAGAAGATTTTGAATTCATAGTCAGGATAATTTTTTTGCAAGGCATCGCGCACGGCGTGTGTCTGGAGCATAGCCAGCTTCGACTTGCGGGTGCCGATGGTCAAGACCATCTTGTCAGGAGAAGAGGAGGCCATCTTGTACAGTATAGCACGAGTTGAGATTGGCTAGCTCTTGAGATTGAAGCTGACGAGAATGGGAAGGTGGGTTCTGTCAACCTAGAAAAGAGAGGGTGATGTTTGTACTGTTCTCAGGATTCACAATGGGCGTGTTTTCAGCAGATTTCCACCCTTCGATAGAAAATTCAGCTTCGTCAACATTTAACGATTGGACGATCAGATTTCGGGTTGACTCTGCCGATCACGGGATGTGTATGGAAAGATTGAAGTATTGATATGATACAGAAGAACAGCAATGCCCACAACCAGATGGAATGCTCGGTTTCAATCTCGCGTAGATTGTAAGGATTTCCGGATTCCCGAAGTATCACATTCAATAGATATTGTATACTCTGATATAGACCTGCAAAAGTGGTTTCTATTTAGGGATAGATGACACTAACCTCGGTTGCGGGACGTTAGATTACAAGACATACCCCGGACTTCATCTACGTGCTTCTGGAACCTCCATCCCCCCCCGAGGTCTTTAAATCTTGTATCTTTCCCCTCTTTCCATCTAATTTATTACTTAAGAAATTACTTGAACACATTCCACTCATTGCTTAACCATTTAATTTTACTTGCGATTCCTTGATAAGCTTTCCGGCAACTTGAAAGATGGGGACCAGCAGTGGCAGAGCCATCAAGCTTCCCCTGGTTCCTCTGGCCAAGGGCTCAGTCTTACTCCCTGGCGTGACGCTGAGAATTCCCGTATCCAATCGACCCGACTTAGCAAACCTTCTTTCATCCCTGGTAGACCGGCCATCGAAGCGCGAACTGAATTCTATTACCTTTGGATGTATTCCGCTCGCCTCTCCGTTGCTGAGTGCAGATGGCCAACGACTTCTAGAGGAAGCAGATACCGACCACGATAGAAAGGCGGAATATGATTCAATCGATGCAGGGCAAGCACGCAAGGATGATTTATTTCAGTTTGGAACGGTGGCGAAGGTGATCGGCGTGCAACGCCGTTCCTATTCTGAAGCATATCTCTTGGTCCAGGGATCCCAGCGGTTCACAGTTAGGAAAGTTTTGCGGGACCGACCATACTTCGAGGCAGAAGTTTACGTACATGATGAAGAAAGTAAGTCCTTCGACTATAACGTTAGATGGACTGTCCTTGAAGGTGACTGACAGATCGTTCACTTACCAGGCGCTTCTATAAACGGTGACTCGGACGCCGCGGAACTCTTCCAACAGTTGAGACAGCTTTCTCGCGAACTCCTCACTTTGATACGCATGTCCTCCTTACTCACCGCCACGTCAAATCGATTTTCTCCAATGGTGGCACGAAAGTTCGAATTTTATGTCTCGAAAACCGAGTTCAACCAGGCTGGAAAGTTAGCTGACTTTATGGCTGATATATCTGATGTCAGCTTTGAGGAGAAACTACGAGTTCTCTCTGCCTTCGATGTCAGGGAGCGACTAGAGAGGGTAGTTGAGCTCTTGAGTCGACAGGCGCAGCATATTAAGAGCAGCGTCAACGTCACACATATCACTACAACTTCATACCCTCCCAATAATGGTACCGATATTGATCCCCGTGAGCGAGAGTTACTGACAAAGCGTGCTCTTGCGAGCCTTTCTGGGCTCGTACCTCCCGGCCATTCAACCGCACGCGGCGGCAGCGATAATGAGGAGAAGGAGCCAAACGAGATCGATGAGTTGCAGCAAAAGCTGAACGATGCGCAACTCAGCCCCGAAGCACGTAAAGTTGCGGAAAAGGAGCTGAAGCGCCTGCGAAAGATGAATCCTGCTAATGCCGAATATGGCGTTTGCCGCACTTACTTAGAAAACTTGTCTGAGATCCCCTGGTCGAAAGTGACTGCAGACCAACTTGGCCCAGATACTTTGAGACTAGCCCGACAGAAATTGGACGAGGATCACTACGGTCTTGAACGTATCAAGAAGAGACTTTTGGAATATTTGGCTGTATTGCGCTTGAAGCAAGCGACCAACAACGACGTGGAGCGCCAGATCAGTGGACTGACAAAGGATTTGAATTTATCATCGAACGCAGACCTTGAGAAAGATGTTCCAATGCTCTCGGAGTCTGATCGAGTGGCACTGGAGACTCGACTCGAGAATATGAAGTCCAGACGTATGACTGATAAGTCTCCAATTTTGCTTCTTGTTGGGCCTCCAGGTGTTGGTAAGACCAGCCTGGCAAGGTCAGTTGCTGCCTCGCTCGGTCGCAAGTTCCACCGTATTTCTCTTGGTGGTGTTCGCGACGAGGCAGAAATCCGCGGTCACCGACGAACCTACGTCGCAGCCATGCCTGGTCTGATTGTCAGCGGTCTGAAGAAGGTGGGGGTTGCCAATCCAGTCTTCCTGCTCGATGAGATTGATAAGGTCGGTGGTCAAAATTTCCAAGGAGATCCCTCCGCTGCTATGCTGGAGGTTCTGGACCCCGAGCAAAACAATACCTTCACAGATCACTATATCAATATTCCGATTGATTTGAGTAAGGTACTGTTTCTTGCTACTGCCAACTCTCTAGATACTATTCCTGCCCCATTGCTTGATCGTATGGAGACCATCTCTCTTTCAGGGTATACCACTGTTGAGAAGAGACACATCGCCACGCGTCATCTGATCCCGAAGCAAATTCGTTCCAACGGTTTGTCTGATGGACAGGTCAGCCTTTCCAATGATGTGATTGACAAGACTATCACCTCGTACACGCGCGAGGCTGGTGTACGTAATCTGGAGCGTGAGCTAGGTTCCATCTGCCGCTACAAGGCCGTCCAATATGCTGATGCCAGTGACTCTGGCCGCTTGGGCAATTATAACTCGACCGTCAACATTGACGATCTTGAGGATATTCTTGGAATCGAGCGTTTCGAAGAGGAGATTGCCGAGAAGCAGGGCCGCCCTGGCATAGTTACTGGCCTCGTTGCGTATTCCACTGGTGGTCAAGGAAGTATTCTGTTTATCGAGGTGGCTGACATGCCAGGAAATGGCCGTGTCCAGCTTACTGGTAAACTTGGAGATGTTCTAAAGGAGTCTGTCGAGGTGGCACTTACGTGGGTCAAGGCCCACTCATTTGAGCTGGGACTTACCCATGATCCGAATGAGGATATCATGAAGAGCCGCAGTCTGCATGTCCACTGCCCCTCTGGTGCTATTCCCAAGGATGGGCCCTCAGCCGGTCTTGCCCATACCATGGCGCTTATCTCCTTGTTCACCAACAAGGCTGTTCCGCCCCAGATCGCTATGACTGGCGAGATATCGCTTCGAGGTCGAGTGATGCCCGTTGGTGGAATTAAGGAGAAGCTTATTGGGGCTTTGCATGCTGGTGTAAAGACTGTTCTGCTTCCGCATGGCAATCGCAAGGATGTCAAAGACGTCCCTCAGGAGGTCCACGAAGGCCTAAATATCATCTTTGTTCAGTAGGTCATCCGACTTCTGTTTCTTTCGACGTTATGCTAACACTATTTTTTCTTTTCAGACATATCTGGGAAGCACTGCGCCAGATTTGGCCAGATGCCCATTGGCCCGGCCAACCGCAAGTGAATTTCGTCGAGAGCCGTCTGTAGATGCGGCCTCACCATTGTTGCTTCCGGTTGTCCTTTGCTTTTTTTTTTTTTTGTGTTTTTTTTTACATATTCTTGCTCTCTTCAGCTCTCTCAACCCCAATCTTTTAGCATAGCATGACCGGGGTCATATCAGGTCCCATATGAAAGTCAGTCAGTTGTCTTGTGCTTTTGCCACGAAATTATGTTATCCAAGATTTCCATTCGTTATCTTCTCAAATACAAGCCAATTCACCAAAAACGACACCAAGGATCGGTAGACACTATTTCAAGGCTGGAAGGCCCAAATATAAGGTACCATACAATATAATACAAATATAGGCCTAAAGGTAAGGCAAAAGGACATGGACAGCCGTTTTCTGTTAGAACAATCCGGCACATACGAAAAATATCAGAGACACTCGACTCAGGCTTCAATCAAGACTTCGCCCACTTGGGTCTGTTAGAGCCGACGTTCGCCGCAAATTCTTTATGCGCAAAATCCAGGCCCAGTGTTTTCCAGGTCGGCTTCCATGTCTCCTTATTTTCCCGTAACTTTTTAGCCTGCTCTTCGAAAGCTTTGCGCACCTTGTGGTCGGGCTCTTCAGCCGAGTGGCCCTTGGGAGTGTTCTTTTTCATAATTTGCGACTGAATCTTCTCAGTTGCATCCCAAGAATCCTTCTCCCATCTAGATTTGCGAAAACAACCTATTAGCAGCAATTCTATTATAGGCGCAATGGCAGCAAGATTATCACCCTCTTCATAGGGCGAGCCATTCCACATAAATGAAACTACTTACTTGGATGTATCCTTCGGCTCCTCTGGCCACACGAAGGGTTCCTTCAATTGCACAGTCATTCGCTTCTGTGACTGCGGTCGTCGCCACGGACCGAGATTCCGGCCGTCACGGGTCATACGGGTAATGGGTTGCTGCTGTATGAAGCTGCGGACCTCGATGACACTGACTCCATATAGATTTTGTAGGTAGTCGCGCATGTCAAGCTTGTTGAAGTTGAGAGGGACGCGGAATTGAGCATAGTTGGCAGAGAGGTGGGGAGTTCGGACAAGAGCGATGACGAATTCTGGTCTATGTAGGGTGTGAAATAGGCCATTAGTTGATTGTTCCTTGTCGCTTTTTGGTGATTGTATGATCGGAGACCGGAGTCTCGGAATATGGTGAAATTTGAAGGCTTCCCTCATTGGAGGCGGGGATCACGTACAGGTAAATCTGCTTTCGCTGAGATGGTGGCAAGAAGGGAGTTCCCCTCGCCTTGGAAATGTTGACTGCCTTGCTTCGCATTTTGTGTTGAGTGTGTTGTGGTTAAATTGTAGGGTTGCCGGCGATCTTTTGACTTGAGAAAACTGCGCAAATGGCCGTTCCGCCCGCCCTACTCCTATCATATCTAATCTACTTCAACGTAGTCTAAAGAGGCCCATACATATCCTTGGGTAAAAGTTATCTCTGATAATCATTGTAATGATAATAATTTTTAAGATCTTTTAGGGTTTCCTATAATACATGCTAAGTTCATAATTATGGTCATTATTCAGCGAAGGATTTTTTTCACCTCAAGCTCCTGATCCAGAGACCTGAAGGGCCTCCAGTCGCTGAGAGCTTTCTTCAACGTCCGCATCAGTCTTCAGCTGCGCCTTCTCATGAGAATCACCAGACTCTGAAACTGACTGCTCTTTTTCTTCTTCTTCTTCTTCTTCTTCTTCTTCTTCTTCCTCCTCCTCCTCCTCCTCTTCTTCTTCCTCCTCTTCATCTCCATCTTCATCCAGATCGTCTCGAGGAGCACCATTATCTCCATCTACGCCGACCTCCTTCATGTATTTCTCGAGCTCACGCGCCATTTTTCTGGAGAAGCCCGATGCTTCAACCTCAACATCCAGACGCTTGCCGGGATTTTTCAAGAATCCCTTTCTGGCAGTTGCAAACGATGGACCAGACGAGTCGCTGACGAAGTGAAACTTCCGCTTGAAGTACCTCTTGATACAGTCGACATCGCGGTCAAAGTACATTTCAGCATTGGCATGATCAATAGAAACCATCTGTGGGAAATCAATGACGACGGGCGTGAGACGAATGTCCTCATCAGGCACGTCTTCAATTTTTGTGGTGACTGGGAACTTCCCAGGGCCATCAGGATTAACCTCTTCTTTGATGAGAATGTTGAACTCGTTAAAATCACCGTGAATCAGACCAAATCTTGCAAATTCCAGGATAATGTCCATAAGTTCGGAGTACAATTCGGCGGGATGAGGCACTGTGGAAATTTGGCGCAAAGGGAATGCATCAATCATACTCATAACAATGGTGTGGCGGTTTTGGGCAATAGGTTCGGGTACTGAGAATCCGTTCTCTCGAAGCGCCTTCATAAATGCGAACTCTTTCATCGCTGCCAATCTTGACATGTACATCCAGGATGCTGAACTGCGGTGTCGTAGATAGTCGCGGTTTGTTTTGACAGTTCGGAAGGAAATTCGGCCGAGACGATGGATTTTTAGAATTCGCTGAGTTCCGCTACTGTGAGCGACAGCAATAATGTCTGATTCCTTTCCCACCCCGATCTGGTTGCCAACAGAGTAGACAACGTTCTGCTTCTGATGCGCATTCAACGCCAAGTAGTCCAGTCCGCCGTAGGTGAGTCTGTAGCCGTCATCTAGAGGGGAAAGATTTAGCGTTTTTTTAAGAAGTGCGTTCAGAAGCAAGTCTGCTTACATCTCGCATTCTTCACTCTAGCAATCAAGTTAGTCTTGGCCAAGTTCGAGATCGAGCGGTGCACGCCACTGCCGCCCCGGAGACCTGAAAGCGTGACTATCAGCGGAGTTGGAACAACCTCATGGTTTCGGCTTCCGGCTTCGACCTATATTTTGTGTTAGTTCTCATGATAAAAGCCTTGATCGAATGGCTGGGGTGGATATGTACCCCGGCAAGGACTTTGAAATCCTCAGTAGTGAGGTAGCGAATCTGCTTTGCGTCAAGCTTCATTGTGGCGTGTTTCAGATAGTTGAAATAGCCCGAGAATCCTTGTTCTTTGGCGCAGGATGGTTGAGTCCTTGAAAACTGAATCTCGAGTTGATGCGGAGACAAAAAAAGTTGATAAATTCATGATAAGATAAGAAGCCCTAAGCCCTATTTCCAGTTTGGGACATATATGCCTACCTATTTACCTACAGTGACGTTACAGAAATTAATTTGAACGATACGTTTCGAAGACTCGGTTATGTTATCATATTTCATAGTTCTAACAGTAATTGTAGAGATACTCTGGATGGAAAAAATGAAAAGATAACTGTAGGGCTGACCGAGTCGGTCGAGGTGAACAACTATTGTAGAGTAAGAAGATCGATGCTATTTCTCAGTTGTTCGCAACACATTAGGTCTGATGATGAGTAACCATTTACACAGATACACTGAGTGTAAGTAAAGTGGCCTACAGATGGATTGTCTTATTCGGAGCTCTCCCAGTCGGGGTTCTAAAACTATGTTAGTTGACCGTTGTTGGGAATACGAGAGGGTGCTGCCTACCTTGCGCAAAATTACCAAACCCTCAAGTATGCTGCTGAGTGGAATGTATTGCTCGTCTTCCAGTTCGGCTCTCTCGCCGTGAGAAAGCAGAACTGGAGTGCTCTGAGTCTGCCATCCAGTGATCGTCTTTGGACGACCGGCCTGGCCAACTACATCAACGGCCTGACCCACGCGAACGTTGACACTGAGGGGTTGCAAGTCTTCGTCAAGAGTAACGAGGAATCTAGGGAACATGGCGGTGATAAGGAAGTATAGCAGGTAGTGATGCTCGGCAAGAATGAACTGCTTGGCATCAATGAGAGATACCAAAACAGTAAGGAGACCAGCAGCCGACACACGAGATAGAACCTGTCGGTCAGTGTGGAAGGGGCTGAGAGTCATTGTGCCCTTGCCCATGTGCAGTAAACCCTGGGCAATGCGGACCATGAACAGAGTGTTCTGGTCACGGTGGTAATAGCTTGCCAGTTGCCGTAGGAGTTGTGCTAGACGAGCGTTGTTGGTGCCCGCACCACAAAGACCCATGGCAAAGATGGCATTAATTGCGACATCGTTGTCGTTGTCGTGGCTGTATCGTGACAGGGTGTCATAAACCTTCATTTGGGGGTTACTAGCGCTAACCAGACCCATAGCGAGGGGCACAGCTCGGCGGATGTTGCTAGAGCCATAGTGCATGAGGTGACCAAATTGACGGAGAATCATATCTTGGCCAACATCCTCACCCATAGCAATGAGTGACAATCCTAGAACAGCATATGACTGAACCAATTCATCGCCTTTATTTTCCTCCTTTTCCTCAATAATGTCGTTGCAGATATGTAGGAGCTCCTGCAACTTGAGAACAGTACCAGTTCCAGCCCAAGCACAAACAGAGGCAAGGACGGAAGTGGGTTTGGCCATGGGGTGGTCGACCGCCTTCAGAATGTCGAGAATAACATCAACCTCCTCCTGTCGGCCAAAGTAGAGTAGGGCGAGACCAAGGGCCATGAACCGTGTCCATTTATCCTTAAGCTGCTTCTGGCGATCCTCATCCATCAATGTTGTCGCAATCGCCTCACTGACTTGGTGATTTGATGAGCCAACGAAGATAAGACCCAGCGAAACAGCAGCCATTGCAGATAGCTGCATATCAAGAGAAGTATCTTCTACAATGGGGAGAAGGACATCGAGGAGTTCCTCCTTGTTAGATCCCGCGTAGGCGAGACCAAGACCCATGATGGATGCAACACGCATTGGTACAGTCTTAGCATCAAGGTTATCAGGGTCACTCAAGAGAGCGAGAGCCGGATCAGAGTCAAGTCGAACACCAGAGTTTAGGATACCAATTGCAAGCAGAGCACCAGCCTTGACCTGGTCCTCTGATGCGTAGGTAAACTTGTCAATCTTGTCCAAGCCAATTTCAACGTCCCGGTGGAGAAGCATGCCCAGCGATGCGGTTGTTGATAGCATACCGTCATCCTTCGTCTTCCATACCCAAGGACCCTTCTCGCCCTCCACAAGCATCATCTTATCGTTGCCAAAGCCGGCGTTTGTAAAAGAGTTCACAAAAGCGCTAGCCAGATTGTGCCGAGCCGAATCGAGGTTGGCGAGACCCGCCCCACGGCTGGTTTCCAGATGTGTCTTGTAGATATCTTCGGGCATCTTGGGGTCCAGAATGTTAAGTTCCTTACCAAGAGACTTGAAATGCTTCGGGATGGAAATGTTGTTGAGACAATCTGCAAGAGCCTCGTCTTCTTCACCATCGGATGGCAAGTCAAGCCAGATCTGTTGCCGCGCGACAAGGAAGGCCATTTGCTTCTTAAGAGCCTTATCAGTTGTAGCATTGATGTCACTCTTAATAAGTCCAATGTCGTTCAAACGAATAGCGAGGACGATGGCCTGGGAGAGTTTGTTGTAGCGAACATAAATCTCGTGAGCTGTCGTGAGGAACTGCTGGTCTTCGGGGTAAGTGAGTAAGTTGACCATGCTGACCATATACAAGCAAACACGAGCATAAGTGTTCTCATCGACAAAACCAGGAAGCTCCTCAATAATCTCCATTTCACTCATAAGATCGACGGCATCTGCTTCGGCGTTGTGGCTCAAGAAGTAAGGCACCAGGGACAGTGCAAGGTCTACCAGGTCCTGTGTCTCACTCTCTGCATTTAACCGGCGCTGATACTCTTGTCCAGTCTCCAGAGCCAAATGCCTAACGTATTCGTGGCCCCATGAGCCAAGATCTTCGGACTTGGCCAAAAGGCGATATTTGAGCGTCTCCGGCTTATTCTCGTCTCCATAGGTCATACCAAGAACGGACAACATATCGGCTAGCGAGTCCTGAAAATAAATTAAAAGCCTCTGTTAGTCCTAGAAACGATTGATGATTTAGTCCTCGAACCAACCTTGTTTGTGCCTGCTGCCCAGTTTTCGTAGAGCTCTGCGAGATCATCGTAGTGTGGTCGGAGGAATTTCAGGGGCTTTGGAACTGCGGTCATGGATGAAGTTGAGGTCTTGATAAAGTTCTTGATGGCATCCAAGGCGGGTCCGTAAAGGGTGGTGTCCGGTTCCTATCGCAGGCAGGTGTGAGCATTAACGTCATCGATGATTTTCTGTCGGAATCATACCTTTAGTCGCTCAACAAGCATCTCCAGCTCATTTTTCAATTGCTGATCTTCCTCATTGAGTTCTTCTTCGAGGTCGTTAGCTTCAGTTCAAACACTATACAGCGAAGAGACCAAATGGCCAGCTCTGTTATTCTCATCGTAACTTACCTTCCTGGGGTTCATCATCATTCTTCTTACCCTCAACAGTGTTCTTCTCCTTCTGAGGCTTCTTGCCATTCAGCTCGCGAACATCATCAACCTTGCCCTTGCCCTTGTCAGCGGAAGTTGACCGTTCGCCTTCGTTCGCCATTTCTGACGGTATCTGGCGACCAGGTCTTTGAATTATGGAATAATGGACAAAAACTCGAGTTTGCGAGATGAATTTTAGTGCGTGGCACAAAGGAAAAGAAAAGATGGTGTGCAGATTGCGGTTAACGCGGTGATTGTAAGCTGGTGATTGAGACAAGAGCTCGGGCTTGGTGCAGCTCCCGGATTACATAATTCTGCCTGAATTCACCGCTCGTGATTGTTTTCCATTTCGTTCTATAGAAATCAACCTAGAAGTAACCAAAATATAATGCCTTCAAACTTCAAAATTCAAGACTCTAGAGTCCAGTTGACAGATTTCACTACCTGCAATTTTACAAAACGATTTACTGCAGCTTTTTTCATTCGATACTGCGAGATCAAGTGAGGTCACGGATATTTGAAACATCAAACGCTAAATCAAATCAAGACTAGAACATATTTTCACTAGATCACCACCTCATTTATCACGCTCATAGGCAGAATAATGGCGAGGAATATTTGCTGGAAGTCAGTGCTTCCTCTGAACAGCCTCCGTAGTGCACCTGGAAGTACTTTGTATACTCCTTGGTCTGTCGCGTAAGCGCTTCCACTGTCAACAGACCCCCGTCAAAAGAAAGCAAGGACAGGGAATTAACATCCGGGAGGCCCAATGCAAAAGTGTCAAGGAGAGGTGTAATCGTCGATACACGATCCAAGGGCTTATCTGATGATAATATCTCAATTTCATCTGTCTGTAACTCAAGAGATTGGCCTGTATCTTCGATGCTTTCAATGGTTTGAGCCGAATCTACAGAGTTCGGATCGAGAGAAAACTCTTCTGGAGGCTGATACAGTTCGTGGTGGACTGTCACCAGGGATGATGCTCTGAGACCTGGGAAGGAGGGATAAAGCATGTAGTATCCCCTAGAGCGCATCATTTCCAGAAGATATTCCATGAAAGCTGGATACCGTTTGGATATCAGCTTTTCTTGAGAGAGAACACTTGCTTTGCTCTCTAGGACTTCAAGACGATTAGACAGGAATGAGTGGAACTCAACCCATTTGTCACCGAAGTACAAAGCGGCATTGCTATTTGGAGCTTGCCAGAGGAATAATGGAAAATTTTCCTGCTCGGTTTTGCCCGAGTTGAAAGTAGATCGCAGCTCCGGGGGACTGAACGGCTCATTCTTAGCTGAGGGACTCAAAGATGGCAGTTCCAGTGCAATTCCCAATAGATTCGATGATATTTGGTGATGCAGCTGTGCATTAGCAGACTGCTTATAGGTGAGGATGTTGTACTTGAGGTAGTGGTAAAATGACGGGGCTAACTCCGCCTGCGGAGACAAGATAAGCAGATGGGATGAGTTGGGATTTATGGGATAGAAGGCTTCCACTATCCGGAAAGAGGACTCTACCGGGTCCATGTAGTGTGGTTGAATGCGCCGTCTGATAGCGATTCGTCCTGAGAGTTGACGAAGTCCATCCAAGTGCTGTAAAAAGCCGAGAATTTGCGAGTCTACCGATGGTGGAAGTTCTATGGTCAACCGGACTTGTGATCCAAGATAATCAGCGGCATCCAATGATCGGATGAGTCTAATCAAGGATCCCGATGATTCGGTGTCGTGGACAACGATATCAACTTGTATGTCATTCCAAGCTGTTCCAAGCTCGTTAGCCTTAAGTCGAAAAGATGTGGTAGGGTAAATTTCTTACACTGAAGAGCGGTGCTATCAATAGAGGCGATCCACATCAGGTCTCTCGAAGCAGTCGGGAGAGCGATGTGCTGAGTGCCAGTATACCGTTTATGGGCCGCAAGTCCTGACCAGAAGAAATTGTCCTCCCATGATGGTTGCTGGGTAATAATGACTTCCGGGGCAATGTATGTGTGTAGAAATCCGAGAGCACTAGCGACTGATCGTTCTATTCGTGAGTTCGTAGACTGGGCCGCAAAGTCTGGTCTACCGTCTGTTTACACGAGGTCAGCATTTATGAGTGTTTTATATGGCAGAGGTAAAACTAACCATGCCAGACTATAGGACATTCTTCATCTGTAATTCCATTAACCTGCTTAATACCCTCAATGGATACTTCCTCCTTTCCCATCACGACAAAATGGACGCGATTCAGTTTTTCTCGCCCCATTCGACAGGCTAGTGGTAGCAAATCCGAGACACTACGAAGGTTGGAGCCCGCAAACAGAACAGCTTGGCTAGGGGTATTATCCGCATGCTTCTTATGTGGAAGAGAATGAGCCAGCTCATTGAATTTGATCTTCCCATCATACGATGAGCTACCCACGCTATTAAATCCCGGTGGTTGTTCCTGCGCCTGTAGTGGAATCTCGGGTTTTGGCTTAGTGGGTGACGAATACCCTAAGCCTTCGTTTCTCAGTCTCGCTAACTCGGGGTTGTACCGTTCGATGGCTGGGGCAAGGTCGGTTGGCATGTTCTTGAAGAATTCATAGAGAAACACAAGGGCAATTAGTGCGATGATGATTCGCCGAGGGCGAGGAACTTTCGCATTTTGTATAGATCGAAAGCGGGTCTTCTCAGAAACTCGATGGTCGTCGTCCTTTTTGCCTAGCTCTTCATCGACGTCTAGAGGGATCTTTGCGCGCACCATTGCATGAACGGCTCTAGTGGAGCCACAATATCAACTCAGGACATTTAGAATAGCCGTGTTCAATCGAAAGCTGCCCGGGGCACAGAATATGCAGATGATCCTCGGAGCAAAGGGGGTCTTCTTGCGGAGTGCCGTTCCCACAGACAATGATGTACTTATCGCCTTATCCTTATCGCCAATGCTGCCCGCTTTATTACCTACTCCACTCACGACACGAAAACGCGAGGAGGATCTTTAAACACGATGGAAGACATGATGGAAATAGATCCATCAGATTTTCGTGGCACGAAGCGCCCTATTGACGAGGTTGAAGTCTTAGAGCCTGCCAAGCCAAAGAGAATCAAGGTATGATCGCTTACTACCTCACTCTGTATACCTACTAAGTTGATTTCTAGGCTCTAGATCCCGACGTCGTCAATAAGATCGCCGCCGGAGAGATTATTGTGGCTCCTATGCACGCCTTGAAGGAGCTCATCGAAAACGCCGTTGATGCGGGCTCTACATCGATTGAGGTTCTAGTGAAGGAGGGAGGACTGAAGTTGCTACAAATCACAGACAATGGGCACGGCATTGATGTAAGTGAATCGGACCTGTGTTTTCAGGAATTATACAACTTGCTGACTCTATCCAGCGGGATGACATGCCGATACTTTGCGAGAGATTCACAACATCTAAACTCAAGGATTTTGAAGATCTTTCTTCAATCGGTACATACGGTTTCCGAGGCGAAGCACTCGCCAGTATCAGTCATATTGCCCATTTAACTGTGACCACAAAGACCGCTGGCTCAAGTTGTGCCTGGCGAGCACATTACGGTGCTGGAAAACTGGTCCCTGCAAAACCGGGGCAGAGTGCATCTCCCAAGGCGATAGCTGGAAGGGGTGGAACACAGATCACGGTAAGAAAAAATTGAATACCAATGATCCAAGAAAGGTTGGTACTAAAGCATGAAAAGGTCGAAGATCTATTCTATAATATTCCCACCCGTCGTCGTGCCTTTCGCTCCGCAAGCGAAGAGTATGCTAAGATCCTCGATGTGGTTGGCCGGTATTCTGTGCACTGCGCCGGCGTTGCCTTCTCTTGTCGCAAGCACGGTGATTCTGGAGTCAGCATCTCGACACCATCAAGTGCAAACACCATCGACCGAATTCGCCAGATTCATGGTAGCGCAGTTGCAAGCGAACTGGTTGAGTTCAAAGTATTAGACGAAAAGCTTGGATTCCGTGCCTCCGGGTTAGCGACCAATGCGAATTATCATGTCAAGAAGACGGGAATTCTCCTTTTTATCAATCACCGTGCCGTAGAGTCAACGGCTATAAAACGTGCTGTCGAGCAGACTTATTCCACATTTCTACCCAAGGGTGGACATCCTTTTGTTTATCTTGATCTGGAGATCGAGCCGCATCGCGTAGATGTGAATGTCCATCCAACGAAACGAGAGGTAAACTTCCTCAATGAGGACGAAATCGTCGACATGGTTTGCACTGAAATCAGATCCAAGCTTGTACAGGTCGACTCAAGCCGCACATTCCTGACGCAAAGTCTCTTGCCGGGAGTGCAGACCATTGAAACGATCCAACTTGATAACGGTGGCTCTTCAGATGGAGTGACAAATACAAAGTCAGCAAGCACTCCCAAAACACCAGCAACAGTCAAAAAACCATATGAAAACAACCTGGTCCGCACAGACTCCAAAGTCCGCAAAATCACCTCCATGCTTACACCAGTCGCAATTTCCTCGCCTTCACTAAATGGACTAAACAAATCTGGAAATGCAGAGCCAATACCAGATGACGGCCTCCAGTACGAGACCACAGACCGACAACCCCTCCGCATCGCCCTCTCCTCAGTCAAAAATCTCCGCAGCATAGTCCGCACCACAATGCACAACACCCTTACAGAGATGTTTGCATCGCACACATACGTGGGGGTAGTGGACGAGCAACGACGTCTAGCAGCAATACAATCTGGCATAAAGCTCTACCTAGTCGATTACGGGCTCGCATGTAATGAATTCTTTTACCAAGTCGGACTAACAGACTTCGGGAACTTCGGCACCATAAAACTCGAACCACCACCCAAACTTGTCGATCTCCTACAAATAGGAGCAGAAGCAGAGCAACAAAACCATAATTGTAACGACAAAGAAGCCGAGAATATATTTTCTGACGCTGCGGAAATCGTTGCCCGTACTCTCATTGAGCGTCGGGAGATGCTGGACGAATACTTCTCGCTCAAGGTTAGCGCAGATGGCGAGTTACTCACCATACCACTACTGTTAAAAGGATACGTTCCCTCGCTGGCGAAGCTACCTAGATTCCTGCTTCGACTGGGTCCGTACGTGGAATGGTCTAACGAGGAAGACTGTTTCCACACTTTCCTGCGTGAGCTGGCTGCCTTTTATACACCGGAACAGTTACCTGTTTCTCCGTCAAAATCTGCAGAGAGTTCAAATCCAGATGTCCCTGCGATTGAGGAAGATGTCTTCATTGTCACACGACGGGCACAGATGATTCGGATGTTGGAGTATGATGTCTTCCCGGCGCTGCGTGCGAGGCTGGTGGCTACATCCCGGATGCTGCGTGGTGTGGTAGAGGTCGCTGATCTCAAGGGTCTTTATAGGGTGTTTGAGCGGTGCTAGCTGCCAGGAGTAATATTGTACTGAATGGATCGTATCTTCAAATATGGACAACATCAATTGATCCATATTTCCAGAGCTTGATTAACACAATGCAAAGTCTACCTTGGCAGCTTTAGTATCAATAACTTCCGATACAAGATAGATAAATCTACCTAGCTGTAAAGGGTTATGTGAAGTCTACTCGATTCTGAATGGCTAATTTTAAGAAGAGGAAAATGGCCACCAGGTAATGTTATGAAGAAAAACAACTGAAGATGGGACCCTACAAGTAGATAGACTTCAATGGTATCCATATAGAGAAATTAAAATATTGAATGAAGGAAAATGGGAAAGCCCTGAAGGATCAAAGAGGTGAGGAATGAAAAATAGTCTTGTTCCATACACCAGTGAAATGTTATGAGCATGAAAGGTGAATCATTCACCTAAACGCCGAACTTGAAAAAAGATCCCCCTTGAAGTCGTCTTGCTTGTAGAGGTCATAGCATAAAGGTCATCAAATAAAACCAACCGAATAATATCCGGAAAAAATCAATGCGAAAAGAGAAGATGTTCTCGGGTATTTGACTGCAATAAAAAAATTGTAAAGGAGGAATTGAAAGATTTCGGCTGCATGGAATCGTCGCTATGAAGCGAAGCAAACCGGGTGGGTGGAAGTACCCTTTTATGTTTTAGGTCCTTGCGTATGGCTTGTTGAGCAAGGCTATCTCGTGGCAGACGGATGCCCACTCTAGCTCACGTTTGAGAGGAATTTTGCGTTTGCGCATTTGAAGCTCTTCCCATTGCAAAAGCTCGTAACTGTGAGGTCATGTTAGATTCTATTCTCGCCAACTATGGGTAAGTGACCTACACAAAGCGTAAATGAGGCTGAATGATCACATTAAGGCGTCGAGCACGGACAAAGCAGCTAGAATGAAGTCAGTCATAGTGTCATAGGAACTCAAATCTTCGATCAAGGGTACATACTAAGCTCGAGCGAACGAGAGGCTCATGGCCTGCATCACTTCAGCAATACAGATGGTGGCAGACCGGGAAACACCGACGCGGCAATGAACCAGTGTGGCACTACCATCATGCTTGCAATTTTCTGCAGAAAAATTAGTCAAGTACAGAGCAGATTTCAAGATTGTTTCTTACCAATAAACTTCAAGCATCGAGCAAATTCCGGGGATAGGGGGTCGATACCATTGTCTTGTACATCATCGATGTACAACAGACTTTCTTGTCCCCAAACAGCACGTTCCTCCTTGCTCCAATTCAACGGCTCACCAACACTCAGAACTTGCCGGATTCCAAGTTCCCACAACATCTCTGGGTTGTTGGCATGGTTGATATTACCAAGGTAAAGGTATGGCATAATGCGACTGGGCAAGGAACCGTCTACAGTACCGAACCAGCTAGGTTCCCAGATATGCGTAGAGTTGGAAGTGATTGGAGCCGGAGATTCCTGCAGAATACGAGGCTGAACAAGCTTCAGAAGCTGCATGTCAATGGGATAAGCGAAAAAGTTTCGCTTCTTTTCACAATGCAATCTCATCCAAGCTTCATGAACGGGAACATTTTGAGCAAACATGAAGTATGCAACAGCAAGCAATGAGCTCTCTGTGTATCCATCGGGACAATGGATGAGCACCTTGCGTGGCTTCAATTCCGAGTGACTGATGCTCAGGCCCATACCGCTGTCTTTTTCCTGTGCCTCTGCAGGCTCATCAGGGTTGGCAAGGTAGTAAATCCAACGAAGGGTGGAGATGAGGTCCTGCACTTCTCGATTATTTTCTGATTTTTCCGATGGAAGCACGATAGCGCCCGAAGAGGGGAAATCCATGCGCTGGGGGCCATCTTCAAGTTTTTTATCAATCATGGAAAGGTATCGAGGACCAGGGATGCTAGACAGATCGTTTGTTTCAATCATCAGGTCGTATGTAACCTCCTTTGATGCTTCACCTCCTGATTTCAACATCCAGTCAGGCGTCGGACCAAGCCAGACATTTTTTGAGATTTCCGACGCTTTCGCCATACTACGCATCTCAAATTTTTCGCATTGACCTACAAAAAAGGTTAGTAATTGAAACCAGCAAGGGCCCACTAGTACTTACCAAAGTCGGTGACCTGGCCGGTAGTCTCACCCATTGAATTAACAGCCACCAAATGTGGGAACTTCTTCTCAAAATCGGTGAAGGAGCCTAGATTCACATCAGCATTTAGATATCAGTCCATGATATTTCAGGTCTACACGCACTCGTCAGCACAAAGCAGTTGTAAGGTGGGTGCTCGTGCAGAGGATCGTATTTGTTTTGCCAGGCTTTCTGAGCCACTCCGAACCTCTCTGCCAACTTGATAAGTTCCGATTGTTGGACACTATCCTCCCCGTAGATGACGATATCTGACAAGGTCGCCATTTTGGAGGTTTGTATATCAAAGTTCCGAACAGAGAATCCCTCCAACAGCCCGTCCGCAACCATAAAGCGGTCTCTGATGGAGATCACCTCATCAGGGCCCACAGCACCATTAATGCGCGCTTTGCGCAGGTCCCCGCCCAGTTTGACCAATGTGATACCTCGCCAGCACTTGGGCGTTCTACGAACCCGATGACCACGTTTGCGGCCCAAGAAGAAACCCAACTGTAGGTGGTTGTCGGGATGAAGGCCGTGAATCCACGGGAACATTTGTTCAGGATCAGGCAAAGGCAGCGATGCCTGGTGATTGAGTGCGGCAGAAAGAGTTTCGGCATCGATGGCAAATATCGGTGATGAAGCAGGTGTCAGGCGAGTTGATTGATCGGGGGAGATAAGAAGTGAAGAGGGTTTGGCAGAATCTTGAGAATCTGACGAATGGTAAGAAAATGGAGAACTTGAAGACTCTGGAGATGACTCTGGCGAAGGTCCCGCGGGGCACACAGGCAAGTGTCTCGAGACTGGACTTTGTCGAGGTACGGCATTGACCGCAAGTGATGGAGCCATGGGAGATGTAGGAGGTGGGGTTGAATGGCGCAGAGAATGCTGCTGTTGAACAATTACGGTTGTCATTGTGGAAGAAAAAAAGGGCCGACGGGTGTTCAGGTGGTTTGATGTGTTTGAACAATACCATCGATTGTTGTAGGATAATAAAGGTAGAGATATCACGATTCCATCCTTTTTACAAGACAGCGTGTAATAAGTATTTAAATCCTTAGTTAAGATATGAACGGTTTAGATTTGATTAAATGGAGTAGAAGAATAAAGGTGGAGTGGAGGTGAACTAGAACAGGTCAAAAAGAAAGGGAAGGAAGAGGGTTAAAAAATAAGAAAATAGTCACGCAAGGGGGGGGGGGTATGAATGAGCCGGAGTACAAATGGAAGGTTTAAGTAATAAAATACATTCCAGTCTATCTGAGATGATTACACTCTTATCGGCCCATATGTTCGTCATATCTGAACTCCTCCACTCGACTTGGAACTTCCCAACTCCACAGATCTCCACTGTATGGATCTAGTTTGCGCCTCCTTCTTTTCTCCATCTCAGAGATCAGATATCAGATATCTTTGAACTTCATATTCACCCCGTAGTACCCGTATCAGTGCGTTGCGCTCGGGTATATCCATGGACTAACCCTTTCTTGGCCACCAATCACTGGTAGGATCCAGTTCAATGACGATGAGATTCATATATATCCCTTTTTGGTTCCGAACTGTTATCCACTCGGCTTTGAGACCTTCAAACTGGCTCCACTTAGCGCCTCCAACTCATCCCAATACTGACGAATCGTGTTACTGCCAAAAACCGTTCCCCCGCACATACAACTTGGATAAGAAAAAAAAGTATCTTTTCCGGTTTCCTTGGAACGCCTACAAACTCAATTTATTATAATGAAATGGATTCAGGACAGAGTACGAACTACCCGGTATATGAGTACATGCTGTTTCAACCATTTCACATTGGGACAATCCCGATGGATACTGGTAAGCAATGAAAATGACAAAATATATATATAAGAACCCCCCCCCATGTGATCCGTCCATCACCCTATTCGTCAGACTAATTATGCAGATGCCCAAGAGATGTCCTACCACGATCCTAACCACAGAGCCGGTGCCCAAAAGCAACCCCAAGATATTAACGTGACACAACAAGATGGCGGGGCTCTTACTGGTAGACCCCTCGCATAGCACTTGCTATCTCGACCATACACAAACGAGAAGATAAATACTAGGCAAGGCTCATCTTTGGGCCCTTATCTTCATCCGATATTTCCCATCATTCAGCCATCGGAGAGACCTATCACTTACTCAAATGATCAATGACTTCTCACACCTAGGGGATACCCGTCTTCATTACCCGAAGACTTGCTTTGTGTTTTAGGAGACAACGCCATTGCTGTCGCTGATGGCGAGACGAACAACTTTTATCCTAGCTGTAGAATAACCTATTCCGTCCGCATACATGGAACAAATGCGTTCACAGGATCGACAGTTTATAAAAGACCTATGATATGTAAATCCTGCACCTCGTCGGGTGGACACAGGAATACGGAGTACTTGAAACTTGGATACACCACGTTCGATGTTATTCAACTCAAGTAGCAGCAACCATATGAGAGCTTCATCGTAATTAATACCGCCTGACCCGTGTAACTACCCAAATTTCTTTTCTTAAAACCTTGGCTCTTACCTGAACAAACCCTGAAGTAGAAGACGCGTTGTGGCTACCTGATATTCACCTTGGTACATGGCGCTAAATTCTCTCATTTGGTACCTACGTACTCCGTACCTGTTGCCTGAGATCTAGGCCCTTAGTACCTAGGTTTAATGCGTCTTAACCATCGATGATCTCGAGATCAGATCCATAACAGACTTGAATGCTGGAGAGAGCTGAGTGGCTAAAAACTGGGATGTTCAAAAGGACTTAAGGCTCTAAGTTTTATCCCAAGAAGTTCAAGTTTCACATGGAAGTTTATCACCCTTGATTTAAGCCATACAGGACTCTGGAGACCTCCTCAAGTGAAAGCTTCCATGTGATTATACGCTTTAAATTATTGTGCCATAATACTGTGCCGCTTATGATGCTGTCCTGACCTAGCTAAGTTCCAGGTAAGCTCCGGAAAATGTTTCCGCCACATTAAATTAGAGTTACTAGAATGATGTCCCATAGTTGATGTTCTGTTTATAATATTACTAGCCTACCGGTGTAGTATATCGGCTATCCATTTTTAATCAACCGTGAGCAATCACTTTTATAGATCTGTGCTCGATAAATATCCTTATCGATAAGAAACTATCCCGGGCGGTGAGCTTATGACGAAAGGCTCACCTGGCAGATGTTCCTCATGGATCCCCATATCAACAATCCTGCTCTTTCCTCCTACTCCACCCGGCGCCGTACTTTGTCTTGATCAAATCACGCGTGCGTGTGACGACAGGGATTGAGCAACTATCTGACAGGCAATCCTTCCCTGGCCCAGCCCCAAATTTGTGTCCTTCCCTTGGCGGGGTTAATCATCGGCTCCACCCCGGCGACTTGAAACATACCATCGATCTCATGATGGCGATGAACTTCGTGACATTCAACCAGGACTACAGCTACCTGGCTGTAGGTGAGATACCTCTTGAGCTCCACCATTTGATTGAGTGGAAATAAATGCCTTATCTAACATATACCAGCCACCTCCAAAGGCTTCCGAATATTCACTACAGACCCGTTCGCCAAGAGCTATGAAACCAAAGAGGGAAATATTGCCTTGATTGAGATGCTCTTCTCGACCTCTTTGGTCGCACTTATTCTCTCGCCCCGTCGATTACAGATCACAAACACAAAGGTTTGTTCGAGTCTACCTCAAAGGGCCAATATGTGTCTAACTGATAGCTTTGTCTATAGCGCCAATGCACAATATGCGAGTTAACTTTCCCGACTACTGTTTTGGCCGTCAGGCTTAACCGCAAACGACTTGTCATCGTTTTGGAGGACCAAATCTACCTGTATGATATCCAGACTATGAAGCTTTTATCGACAATCGACACATCCCCCAATCCTAATGGTATGTCTATATATCCTTACACGAGGAGAAGTTCTGACTCTTATTGACTAGCTCTTTGCACCTTGGCTCCATCATCCGATAATTGCTATATGGCATATCCATTACCGCAAAAAGCCCCCGCGACAGTCAAGCAACCAGCCCATGCTCCGCCTGGAACGACTCATGTCTCACCTACAAATGGAGACGTCCTAATTTTCGACTCTTTGAAGCTCGAGGCTATCAACGTCATTGAAGCTCACCGGTCTCCACTAGCCTGCATTACCCTCAACAGCGACGGAACTCTACTTGCAACTGCCTCAGATAAAGGAACTATCATCCGTGTCTTTTCGGTTCCTGATGGCCACAAACTGTACCAGTTCCGACGCGGTTCTATGCCATCCAAAATCTTCAGCATGTCATTTAACACCACATCGACTCTTCTCTGCGTCTCCTCATCTACCGATACCATCCATCTCTTCAAACTAAGTCAACAAGGACCGTCATCTGATGGCTCTTCAGCGCATTCTCCAATAGGTCGTGACCAATCAGTCCGAGGAAGTCATTTTGGAAATTTGCGTGACGATGAAGAGGGGGAGGAGAGCTCCGATTTAGAACCTAGAAAGCACAGCGGCACCTTTATGGGTATGATCCGCCGGACATCCCAGAATGTTGGAGGAGTAGTGGCTGCTAAGGTGGGCGGCTACCTTCCCAAAGGCGTGAGTGAGATGTGGGAGCCGGCACGTGATTTTGCATGGTTCAAGTTGCCCCGAACTAGTCAGGCAGCTGGAAGCAATAGTGCCGGTACTCTCCGAAGTGTGGTAGCAATGAGCAGCAATACTCCCCAAGTCATGGTTGTGACCAGTGACGGAAACTTTTATGTTTTCAACATTGACTTGTCCAAGGGCGGAGAGGGTACCCTCACCAAACAGTATTCGTATGTCTGAGAAGTCATTCTCTTATTATCATATCATATCATGCTAATTCTACTTAGGGTTATCGACTCAACAGACAGACTGGGTGGGATGGAGTATTGAATTAGGACTACGATCCTCAGGTCTATAACGGTTCCTCTCTATTTGCCTTTGATGTACAAAGGAACGATAATCACTCTTACATCGCCTTGCTCCATCCACGGACATTGCAACTCGGCGTCCATTACTATGGATCTCCTTTCATCCGCATGGCTTTACGGATCTCCCCTCTACTCACTTTTTCCAACCAAGATTCACCAAGATTCCCCCCTTATCCGAGCGCTCGCGTTTTTCGCTTTCTATTGCAGCGATATGAGTCGTGTTTGATCTTCCTTTTTTACTAGGCTCGCTGGCGGGGTTTTCTCTTGTTGACTACTTGCGACGCTTGATATCCACTATCTTGAGCAATATGAGCTTAATAATAAACGAACATGTCTCGGGTGTAATGTAAATATATCGATGAATGAGGTTCCACCGGATGTTTACCAGAGTCTAGAGCAAACCTCTCTCGACTCATCGGAGAAGAGAAGATTATCACACCTCAAATTCCAGATCAACAGCCCAAGTCAAGTACTCATGAACGTGCAACCGACCAGTGCCAAGCCCATCACAGGCACTTCTTTGCACTTTATGCTTCTTAAATCGTTATCGCAAGTTCTGTTATTTGACGCATATATCGGCTACAGCACCTACGCGATCCAGGCCTTGAGGAATCTCAATGCTGGAATCAACAGTGGTTGTCAAACACCCAAGGTTGATTTGAGCAACGCGTATTCTGGAGCTAGAGGAACTCTCGAAAATTGGGAGCAATAAATACAACGCGGAGCATTTTCCTCGCAGCGCTCGTGATACTGCACCGAGCAGGAAAAGGCCCAGAAGTCGCTCTCCATCAAAATCAAACCCATTAAGGCATAAGCATTTTTCAAACGAGTACGCTCAAGATGAGCCGAGTAACCCACCTCCATATGTACAACTTCAAGAAGCATTTCCTCCCACGAACCCTATAAATTATCACTCGGAGATCCTTGCTGCACACACAAACAGTGATTACGCTCCGTCGCCAGTCCTTGCTCTCCTCGATGACGATGAATTCATTCCCGAGACCCCTCCAAAACCAAGTGGAGGCGTTGGCGCGCATAACATTATCTACGACCCTTTAATCGAAACAGCCAATCCCCTCATCGACTCCAAAGATAATACGCTTCGAGCATCGATGACTTCATGGATTCTGACTATGAAGAGAGTCGATAGCGACTTTTTTTAAAGCTCCCCGACTCTAACCTGTCCTAATGTCCCTTGCGGGTGCAGCAGCAAAACATGATAGGGAGCAATTCATCAAAGCTAAAGCCCGAGGCACTACCATAGTCTTGGCAAAAGATGCTGCTGCAACCATCATCGGCCAGCAAGCTCACGCCAACCAGGAAATTCCCAATCTGCTGCATGAACAGGAAATGTTGACTGCGTGGATGTACGGGCTAGATCTCAACACCGATCTAGTCATGCTCCCGATTTTGCGAGCCATGGCTCTCTGGGCTGTTGCGCATAAAACACATACCAATAAGAACCTTACAGTAGACCATATTGATGACTTCAAAGGCGCGGAACTAGAAAAGAGGTTCAGACTATGTGAGGCTGAGTGTATTGCGGAATTCTATACACATCTTGTATCGAGGAAGGAAGCTTAGTCTATAGCATAAATTCGACCATTTTATCTTCATTGTCTCCGTTAGTTCTATTGTTGTCGATACTGTGTAGTAAGCTTAAATCAATCACCTTATCCTACGTGAAAGATTTTCTTTTCCATTTCTTGACTTTCCTATTCTATTCTAATAGAGTTCTGAGCATGGTGCACCTAGGATTTCTCTTAATAGTTATATTTGCGGCCACGTTTTTCTGCGATACAATATTTTTCTGGAGACCAGTCAACTTGCAATATTCGCTGTCAGCTGCCTCTCTCTCACACACACACACCACACACACACACACTTTCTCTCATCTCTAGAGTGCATAGATGGTATATCTTCCAGTCAGTCCTCCGGCGATTCTCCCCCATCGTTGATCAACACCGCATCTACATTTGGGAATTATTCACCATGATTGGCTGTCACATCGGGCGACAGTTGCATACAGGCTTTGCCTCATTCAGCTCGTATCAGCCAACCAATCCATTTTTAACTTACCCCTCTCTCAGCGAGAATCTCACATAAGATGTGAGTGAATCTTTCCTCTGTTTCTGTCGTCGTTCATAGTTTCTGTGCAGCGGTCGCCAGTTGATACATGAAACTTCTAGATTTGCCCACCATCACAGGTACGAAGCACCTGCCCAAAGTTACTTTCCGGAAAACCAACTCCTGGCCACGATGTCTGACCCCAAGGAATACACTATCGGATGGATCTGTGCCATTAGTACGGAATTTACTGCGGCACAAAACTTTCTTGATGTAAAGCACCAAGTACCAGAAGATTTAGCTCCAGCTGACAATAACGCCTATGCTGTAGGCCTTATTGGAAAGCACAAAGTCGTCATTGCAGTCTTACCCGATGGGGAGTACGGTCTATCTTCTGCAACAGGTGTAGCAAAAGACATGTTGCATAGCTTTCCAAACATCAAGGTCGGTCTGATGGTCGGCATCGGTGGCGGTGCACCGAGTGCAAAACGTGATATTCGCCTGGGGGATGTGGTGGTTAGTGCTTCCCGCGATGGAAAGGGAGGCGTTTTCCAGTATGACTTTGGCAAAACCATCCAAAATCAAAGTTTCCAATCGACAGGAGTTCTCAACCAGTCACCGGTATCTTTAAGGACAGCCCTCAACGTATTGCAAAGTGACTACGAGAGCGACGGGCATCAGATTCAAGAATCTATTGACAGTATCTTGGAGAAGAAGCCGAGACTACGAAAAAAATACCAGCACCCGGACCGGAACAGTGACAGGTTATATCGGAGCGAATTTGTCCACCCTGAGAACAATGATGGCAGCTGTCTGGTGGTATGTGGAGATGAGCTATCTCGCCTACTAAGACGGGAAGAACGATCAGACGATGTGGATGATCCAACGATTCACTATGGGCTTATTGCTTCCTCAAACCAGCTCATGAAGGATGCCTGTATTCGGGATAGACTTGCTGCAGAAAGAAATGTCCTTTGCTTCGAGATGGAAGCCGCGGGGCTCATGAACCATTTTCCGTGTATTGTGATTCGTGGAATATGCGACTACTCAGACTCACATAAGAACAAGGAGTGGCAAGGGTATGCAGCAATGGTGGCCGCAGCCTACGCAAAAGACCTACTCCTTAGGGTCCACCCAAACAGAATTGAGGCTGAGAAGAGAATTGGTGATGCTCTGTCTAGTTAGTTTAACGTGAAGTGTAACCTCTATGTTCCTCGGTGTTAATTTTGCTATTTTATTAGGCCTCGATATAGTTGCACAGAAGCAGCTTGCGCTACAAGAGGATATTTTTAAGCATACGCTTTCAGAAAAGGAAAAAGAATGTCTTCAATTGTTTCGCCATCCCACAAATACCGAAGGTACGGGATACGAATGGTATAAGGACCGAGTGGAAACTCGAGTTGAGGGTACTTGCGAGTGGTTTCTTAACCATGACCATTTCCAGAAATGGCTGAACGAAGATTCAGGACCATTGCTGGTCTCCGCAGATCCCGGCTGTGGAAAATCTGTCTTGGCAAAATACCTTGTTGATGATATACTGACGAAATCGTCATCAATCATCTGCTACTTCTTTTTTAAGGATCAAGATCAGAATACAGTTAGCCAAGCAATTTGCGCTATTCTCCACCAGCTATTCTCGAATAACCCATCTCTTATCAAGCATGCCATAGAGGAATTCCAGAAAAACGGGCAGACTCTGGTCAAACTGATAGGATCTCTTTGGAGTATCTTTGAAAAGGCCACAAAAGATCCTCAGGCTACACCTGTGATCGTTGTTCTAGATGCTCTAGACGAATGCGCTGAATCAGAATTCAGGGACCTTATGCTGAACATCAAGCGTCAAGTTCATGGGGCCCAGTCGGATAACCGGAAACTGAAGTTCCTTCTCACAAGCCGCCCGTATGATCGCATAACTGACAAGTTCAGAGATCTTCGGGATGATTTCCCATTTATCCATATTCCAGGAGAGGAAGAGTCAGAAACTATCAGTAAAGAAATTGGCCATGTCATCCAATCCCGAGTGAGTCAGCTATCAAATGAGAAGGGCCTCTCAAGTGATGTTCAAGCTTACTTAGCTCTTAAGTTAAGTGAAGTTGTTCATCGAACATACCTTTGGATATACCTTCTGTTTGAAGACCTCCAGAGAAGGAATTTCGTAAAGACAATTAAAGGAATCAATCGCATGTTCGCAAGTCTGCCGAAAAACGTCTATGATGCATATGAGCGAATCCTCGATAGATCGGAAGACCAACTCTTGGCTCGCCAAGCCTTAAGCATTATACTTGTAGCGAAGCGCCCAATGACTATTTCTGAAATGAATGTTGCATTGGCTATTGATGATGAAACAAAGTCTTTCGATGATCTCGATTTAGAGAAAGAAGTAGACTTTATATCACGCCTAAGAACATCATGTGGGCTATTTGTTTCGGTTTATCATGATAGGATTTATTTACTCCATCAAAGTGCTCGGGAGTTTTTGGCTGCAGATATGCTATTACCTGTGATGAACCATTCATGTCCATTGTGGCAGCATTCTTTTGCTAGCAAAGACTCACATCGAATCCTGGCAAAAATTTGTGTGGCTTACCTCGATCTGCTCAACAATGAAAAAGTTTCCACGGAAATAGTGGGAGAAGATGTTTTCCAAAAGCAAATGCATCCTTTTCTCGAATACTCTGCACTGGAATGGGGCAATCATTACCGCGAAGCTTGCATTGCTACTGATAGAAATATCACGTCTGCCACAATACGCATAAGTTCCCCGGACTCAAGAGCTTGGTCAGCCTGGTTTAAATTGTTTTGGGAGTCAGAAGAGAGAATACCATCAGACAGAATCACCGGTATCATGATATGCTCGTATATGGGGCTTGGAAACATTGTCAAGCTGCTTCTTGAGAAGGGTGCGGATCTTGAGACAAAGGATACAGATGGCTGGACACCACTATCGCAGGCTTCTAGGAATGGCCATGAGACTGTTGTCAAGCTGCTTCTTGAGAAGGGTGCGGATCTTGAGACAAAGGATACATATGGCTGGACACCACTATCGCAGGCTTCTGAAAATGGCCATGAGACTGTTGTCAAGCTGCTTCTTGAGAAGGGTGCGGATCTTGAGACAAAGGATACAGAATATGGCTGGACACCACTATCGCAGGCTTCTAGGAATGGCCATGAGACTGTTGTCAAGCTGCTTCTTGAGAAGAATGCGGATCTTGAGACAAAGGATACAGAATATGGCCAGACACCACTATCGTGGGCTTCGGTAAGTGGCCATGAGACTGTTGTCAAGCTGCTTCTTGAGAAGGGTGCGGATCTTGAGACAAAGGATACAGAATATGGCCAGACACCACTATCGCAGGCTTCTAGGAATGGCCATGAGACTGTTGTCAAGCTGCTTCTTGAGAAGAATGCGGATCTTGAGACAAAGGATAAATATGGCCAGACACCACTATCGTGGGCTTCGGAAAGTGGCCATGAGACTGTTGTCAAGCTGCTTCTTGAGAAGGGTGCGGATCTTGAGACAAAGGATACAGAATATGGCCAGACACCACTATCGCAGGCTTCTAGGACTGGCCATGAGACTGTTGTCAAGCTGCTTCTTGAGAAGAATGCGGATCTTGAGACAAAGGATAAATATGGCCAGACACCACTATCGTGGGCTTCGGAAAGTGGCCATGAGACTGTTGTCAAGCTGCTTCTTGAGAAGGGTGCGGATCTTGAGACAAAGGATACATATGGCTGGACACCACTATCGCAGGCTTCGGAAAGTGGCCATGAGACTGTTGTCAAGCTGCTTCTTGAGAAGGGTGCGGATCTTGAGACAAAGGATAAATATGGCTGGACACCACTATCGCGGGCTTCTGAACATGGCCATGAGACTGTTGTCAAGCTGCTTCTTGAGAAGGGTGCGGATCTTGAGACAAAGGATACATATGGCTGGACACCACTATCGCGGGCATCTGGGAATGGGCATGAGACTGTTGTCAAGCTGCTTCTTGAGAAGGGTGCGGATCTTGAGACAAAGGATACAGAATATGGCCAGACACCACTATCGCGGGCTTCTGAAAATGGGCATGAGACTGTTGTTAAGCTGCTTCTTGAGAAGGGTGCGGATCTTGAGACAAAGGATACATATGGCTGGACACCACTATCGCGGGCTTCTAGGAATGGGCATGAGACTGTTGTCAAGCTGCTTCTTGAGAAGGGTGCGGATCTTGAGACAAAGGATACATATAGTCGGACACCACTATCGTGGGCTTCTAGGAATGGCCATGAGACTGTTGTCAAGCTGCTTCTTGAGAAGGGTGCGGATCTTGAGACAAAGGATACAGATGGCTGGACACCACTATCGCAGGCTTCTAGGAATGGCCATGAGACTGTTGTCAAGCTGCTTCTTGAGAAGGGTGCGGATCTTGAGACAAAGGATACATATGGCTGGACACCACTATCGCAGGCTTCTGAAAATGGCCATGAGACTGTTGTCAAGCTGCTTCTTGAGAAGGGTGCGGATCTTGAGACAAAGGATACAGAATATGGCCAGACACCACTATCGCAGGCTTCTAGGAATGGCCATGAGACTGTTGTCAAGCTGCTTCTTGAGAAGAATGCGGATCTTGAGACAAAGGATACAAAATATGGCCAGACACCACTATCGTGGGCTTCTAGGAATGGCCATGAGACTGTTGTCAAGCTGCTTCTTGAGAAGGGTGCGGATCTTGAGACAAAGGATAAATATGGCTGGACACCACTATCGCGGGCTTCTGAACATGGCCATGAGACTGTTGTCAAGCTGCTTCTTGAGAAGGGTGCGGATCTTGAGACAAAGGATACATATGGCTGGACACCACTATCGCGGGCATCTGGGAATGGGCATGAGACTGTTGTCAAGCTGCTTCTTGAGAAGGGTGCGGATCTTGAGACAAAGGATACAGAATATGGCCAGACACCACTATCGCGGGCTTCTGAAAATGGGCATGAGACTGTTGTTAAGCTGCTTCTTGAGAAGGGTGCGGATCTTGAGACAAAGGATACATATGGCTGGACACCACTATCGCGGGCTTCTAGGAATGGGCATGAGACTGTTGTCAAGCTGCTTCTTGAGAAGGGTGCGGATCTTGAGACAAAGGATACATATAGTCGGACACCACTATCGTGGGCTTCTGAAAATGGCCATGAGACTGTTGTCAAGCTGCTTCTTGAGAAGGGTGCGGATCTTGAGACAAAGGATACAGAATATGGCCAGACACCACTATCGTGGGCTTCGGAAAATGGCCATGAGACTGTTGTCAAGCTGCTTCTTGAGAAGGGTGCGGATCTTGAGACAAAGTATACAGAATATGGCCAGACACCACTATCGTGGGCTTCGGAAAATGGCCATGAGACTGTTGTCAAGCTGCTTCTTGAGAAGGGTGCGGATCTTGAGACAAAGGATACAAAATATGGCCAGACACCACTATCGTGGGCTTCGGAAAGTGGCCATGAGACTGTTGTCAAGCTGCTTCTTGAGAAGGGTGCGAATCTTGAGACAAAGGATACAGAATATGGCTGGACACCACTATCGCAGGCTTCTAGGAATGGCCATGAGACTGTTGTCAAGCTGCTTCTTGAGAAGGGTGCGGATCTTGAGACAAAGGATAAATATGGCTGGACACCACTATCGCGGGCTTCTGAACATGGCCATGAGACTGTTGTCAAGCTGCTTCTTGAGAAGGGTGCGGATCTTGAGACAAAGGATACAGAATATGGCTGGACACCACTATCGCAGGCTTCTAGGAATGGCCATGAGACTGTTGTCAAGCTGCTTCTTGAGAAGGGTGCGGACTTTGAGACAAAGTATATATGGCTAGATACCACTATTCTAGGCTTCTAGGACTGGAAATGAGACTGTTGTCAAGCTACTTCTTAAGAAGAATGCGGATCTTGAGGTAAGGATAGAAGAATAAAGATTGAATCCGTTGAGGCCTGTTCATAAAGATGGCCAGGCACCACTATTGTTGGCTTCTAAGAATAGACATGAGACTGTTGTCAAGATACTCCGTGAGCAGGGTCTGGAGCGGGCTTTAAGACAATGGCGGGCCTTAAGTTAATGGATATAGATGGCCGGACACCACTTTTGTGGGTTTCTGAGAATGGGTATATGACTTCTCTCAGACTGCTTCTTTAGAAGGGGTCGAAATTTGAATTTGGTCCATTATGGAAAAACTCCGAAAAAAGAAAATATCTTCAATAGAGCCGTAGTGAGTCATCCGTTATTTATTCACAACTGACCAGTGCTTACGATTTGGCATCCAGGAAAGCATTCCAAAAATTAGAGCATATTTCGAATGCCGACAACGCAATGATACGCTTGTAGCCACGTATAAGTAGCATGTAAGGATAACTGTACTGGACATCTTGATCAGTAATATGCATCAAGGTCGATAAAACTTAGGAAGGAACAAATGGTCAAATAATTGGATTGATATCAACATGTATTCACGCTCCAACATGGCAGGCACCGCGCCAAAATCCCAGTTTTGACTAGATTTTTATTGGACCGAAACATACGCAATTTTCGGTCGTAAAGTGCTGATCTGTATATGGCATGTGGAAAATTGACTGGCACATTTTGAGGAAAGCTTGTCGGCTCAGTCGGTATTCTTCCTGCCCTCAATCGTAAGATGTTAAAAATAGAAACGCGAGATATCTGTATCGTATTAGTATGGGGATCTAGCTTATCTCTTTTGCGAATAACATCGATTGACGCATGCTTCAGAACGGATTACACTAGCTGTATTACTCCAATATAGCGTGTTTTTAGTGTGTAGTTTGAGCTCGGGGAATTATTTTGTTGTTTATGGACTCAGGTCTTGATATCGTCGAGGAAACTGTCGACAGTCTCGTCATCTCCCAAGTGAAGAGTGATTTCGCCAAACTCGGAATTTGCTTGTGCGTATGCTCTGTAGCTTTTCCGCCGCGGAATGTGGGATAATATGCTAGAAAGTACCGTCATCGAGTATTACATTAAGAATATGAGTTGTGGCACCAAAATTGCCAATAACAAGGAGCGCAGAAGGACTAGCAGATGGGTGGATTTTTCTGTGAGGCTGGCAAGCATGGCTACTATTGATTCTTGGCTTGAAGATGCCGATTCCACTTCCAGTTTGTCAGAACAACACTTGAATTAATCTTCAAAGTTCAATTTTGGTGGAATGATGTGGACCGCTATGTATTTACCTCTCCTACTAGACTGCACAACAACGACAGCAGACAGTGAAAATGAGAGAGATGAGAAGAAAATACGCAATGCACCAGATCTCAGCTTGGCTGATAAATCAATCGCAACAATGGAAATTCCTTGAGTGAAGATAACTCATCTGTCACTGAGACTGTAATTCAACTCATTCTTGGATATAGAATATTTTAAGATTAGTCCAAGGACTTTACTAACGTAGAGGGAGCAGTAGACTCGCAGGCACCGCAGATCTGAACCGACTGAGCAGCTTGATTCGTGGATTCCAACCCTAAGATAACCTTTCAATAATAAATTAGAAAGAAACAGAAGAAAGAAAGTTGAGTGGGGATATTTACATAACAACTACTTTTTGTCTTGTTTTCTTACTGCCTTAAAGCTAGGGACAGTGTTTATTCTTCTATCTTCTGATATCATTAACATCATCCTGTTAGAAATGCGTATGACTAAAATCCAGGAAGCGAATTTGAGTGAATATGTCATCCCGGGTCGATCTTTCGGCTCGATCCGTGCAGACTAGACCCAGTTCGGTTTTTAAAGTGGAGTCTGGATCAGCGACACCGGACGAATCTGTTTGGCTTTGCGTTTCATTTAGAGCTTATTATCCGGTAATTCGGTGACCTTCTGATCTCCTGTGGTCTTTATGATGCACTGTTAGGAAGTAGGCGATAAATTATTATTTAGTGGAAAGATCTCAAGAGCGACTGGGCCCTTGACTCTCTCATACTAGGCAATGATATTAAATGGTGGATATTACTGCATATTCAATAATTCGACATAAAATGCATCAGATATGTGATCATGACTCTATATTCAATTATATGTCTAGGTGTAATCCCTCTTTGTAATTCCTGTGACCATATTTCCGCTCACTTTCTAGCGGCTGAGTCCGAGTCATTTTTCTGGTAGGACTCTGACAGTGATTTCACAGCTTTGATAAGACATCAATGTTCTATCTTTTGCGGAGCTGGCAGATGGTGTGGGATAACATATGAATCTCCAGGGCTCCTACTTATCTATGATCCTTCCCAACTTCATACTGTAACGGCCACACTGTCTCGATTATATTTAGTTGCTGAGTTTAGGATATTTACTATGCCATGATAGACTTCGCTGCAAGAGCCGTGCGAAATCATCCTTCTTAGATGAAGAGTTTTCATGGTCTTAGTGCTAGCTTCATGTGCTGAACTGGAATTCTGTAATTCCTTGTTGGCTCGATTCCAAGGTTCCCTTAGCACCCCTTCTTGATGTACTCGATGGCAGCAACGGCCTCCTCAGCCTTGTGGGCGAGCATGGGACCGAAGGTAACGTCACCGATCACACGGATGTGAGACTCCTTGGTACGGTACTCCTGGTCGATAACGAGACGGCCGCGCTCGTCCTTGTCAATGCCAATGTTCTCAAGACCCAGACCCTCGGTGTAAGGGCGACGGCCGATAGCGACCAGCACAACATCAGCCTCCAAGGTCTCCTCCTTTCCGCCCTTAGCGGCCTCAACGTCGAGAGTGATGAGGGCACCGCTGTCGTCCCCCTTCACAACCTTAGTTCCGGTCTTGAACTTGATGCCTTGCTTGGCAAGGATCTTCTGTGACTGCTTGGCGATCTCAGCATCCATACCGGGTCCACCGATGGCGCCCAGGAACTCAACAACGGTAACCTCAGCACCGAGACGAGACCAGACGGAGGCCTATAATAAGAACAGGTTAGAAGTTCGCGCTTTCACATTGGGAGTTTGAATATCCTACCATCTCAAGACCGATAATACAACCACCAATGACGACCATCTTCTTGGGGACCTCCTGGAGAGAAAGAGCACCAGTGCTGGAGATGATGCGCTTCTCATCGATGTTCAGGCCGGGGAAGGGAGTGGCCTCGGAGCCAGTGGCAATAATAATGTTCTTTCCACGGACGGTCTGCTCACCACCATCGAGCAGGTCAACCTTGACAGTGTTGGCATCAACGAACGATCCAGCACCCTTGACGTACTCAACGTTGTTCTTCTTCAAGAGGTACTCAATACCCTTGGTGAGACCGTCAACGGAAGCGTCCTTGGCCTTGAGCATCTGAGCCAGGTTAAGCTTAACTTCACCGACCTCGATACCGCGCTTCTGGGTATCGTGAAGGATCTGGTGGTAAAGATGGGAGCTGTTGAGGAGGGACTTGGAAGGGATACATCCGACGTTCAAGCAGGTACCGCCGAGCTTTCCACGCTTCTCGATACAGACGGTCTGTAGAAAGAGTTCAATGTTAGCATTTTCCAGATCGGGGAAAAGATAGCTGCGCAATGCAGTAGCATTCATCATACCTTCAGACCTTCCTGTCCAGCCTTGATAGCAGCGACGTAACCAGCGACACCACCACCAATGATAACAACATCGTGATCACATATGTAGCCTTTGTTGTTCAATACCAATTGATATAACTACTCTACATGTGCTACAAGAATCTTTTATTAGATCAAACTACAATATAAGTCCTCGACTTCCTGTGCTTTCTCACGAAAAAAGAACAAATGACTCCTGAGAAGAAATCGGTATTGTCAGTTACATTTTATTGATTGCGTGATTATTCTGACATGTGAAAGATCGATCTCAGAGCTACTCTCACCTTCATCTGGTACTGCAGAGGAGCAATCCAGATCCCGACTGCCTCGCCTTGAGTCAGAGAATCTTACTGCAAGTGCGGCGACAAGCAGAATCTCAAACACAAGTCCATCTAGGCCTCACTCTGATGATTTTCAAGGAAACGAGATTATCAATCGAGATTCATACCCACAAGGCTATGGCTCACAAGTAATTTCCAGTCCTGTTTTGGCTTCGGCATGGAAGACTTCACCAGATTCTTTGGAGAAGGTAATAGCGAGGTCACAGCACCAATTCCCCCAGGTATGTTGAAACTAATCTGAGAGCTCTCATGAATCACACTTATTCTTATTATAGATAATCTGGATGAACGGAAACCTTCTCCAGCAAATCCATAAGTTCACAACATACTGTGGGACATATATCCCTACTTCTTTAGACGATGTCTATATGGACTTCATCGTGGAGGATATTCAAAAAAGGGAAATATTTGTTAGATGGAAAGTCCTTGAGCCATTACAATTAGGAGCCCTGGAACAGTCTGAAGACGAGAATTACCGTGGGCAGCTCCGCAGTGCCTACACTCTGGTAAGCCCGGAAATAAAGGGACTTTTCTGGAATTCTTATCGAAGAGAAATAATGCTCGCTGAGCGGAGCATTGTCTGAGAGCAGTTGCACATCAATGGACGTATGTAGCTTGAAGTTCAAAAACATAATTCATCTCCTAGATTAACTCAACCACTGTTAAAAACATTCGAAGAGGGTAAGCTATTATATGAGTTCAGCTCTCTTTAAAGATTGGCTCAGTACATTTTACTCGCTACAATTATAGCTAGCCTTGCAGCTTTATTTTTTTACTTTGTGAGCGGAATTTTTACCCATCCGTGTGCTCGCTAGCTATTGTTGGGACATGATTCAAAAAATACGGAGGAGTGTACTTTCGAGTGTCCTGAGATATTTGAGAGTGCTCTGTCATTGAAATGTAAGAGCTTGGAGGAAGAGAAAAGACTATTCCAATTCCATCTGCCCTAAGTATCGATCGATCATTAATCCAAAGATTCCGGATCTTCCACCTCCTGCTGGAGCCAGGATTCGACAGCAAGTATATAATGTTGCGCAGCGGCAAGAGCATCGATTTCTGGCAGAAACCAATCTTGCGAGGATCTGTTCTCAATTTGCTCCAATCGCCACCCTTACTTGTCGGTATAGCTAGACCAGAGGGAGACTTAGAAGATGCGTCGCACTAACTTACACCTTTATCTTCATTCTTTGCCGTTTCATCCACGTGATCAATTATTCATCAAACATTCTAGCAAGCGGAGAATAAAAAACGGCCAGCATATACAGTGAAAGGGAGGGATGCCTTTCTGAATATATCTCTTGATTGACTAGTTTAAAGCCTTTCGCTATTTCACTATCAAAATCGAGATTTCAGATTCGTGTCAAACAGCGCGTCTTGAATTCTTCATCCTAGTTTTGAAGCAATTCTCTCATATTCAGATCTACATATGGGGTCAAAATTGCTGTTATCTTTTTGCTATTAATTTTCATACTAAAGATTAGATAACTGATATTCTCGTCAAAACTGTTTTTTGAATTAGTCACTATAGCAACCTTCTTATCTACTTGCAAATGAGAAAATTAGGAAGCAAGTCTGGCCTGTTTCAAGTGACAGTATAGAGCCTATCGTAAGCTGGAATTGGAGTGGTGTATATTGTCTTAGCCTGAGGTTCTAAAACAGAGCTTTTTACGAAGCATAAAGAGAGTAGCTTTATTGGGGTTACCTCCCAGCGCCTACAGCCTCACGTGATGTCTACACCGACATTACTGAGGATCTCCGCCTCTACGACTGCCTCACGAGAGTCAGTTCTTGCCTCACGAGAGTGATTTGCTTGCCTACACAGGTAGTTCATCATCTCTTGCGCAGTCAAGTCTCGATTTTGTCCCTCCCGCCTCCCCTCTGTATAGACATGTGCATGGGTTGGGTATGGGTCAAAATTCATACCCATACCCAACCCATCAGGGGTAAGGTAAACCCATACCCATATGGGTATTTTTGATGCCTTAATGCCTGATTTTCGCCTCAACCTAAACTAAATTAGGGTAATTAGTGCCTTAGTGCCTAATTTTTGCCTCAATCTAGTACTAACTAGGTGACAAATCTCACGTGAAATAAAAGTCTTGGCAAAAAGATGGGTTTATGGGCTGGGTGTGGGTTTTACTTCAAACCCATACCCAACCCAATGAACATGTCTATTTTCAATGGTACCTTCTCCCGTCAGTGACCTCTTGATCCACTGATTTAAGATTAGTGTGGGCTTATGTTACTAGAAGAAATAAGATATAGAAATATAGGCTCACATTGAATATCTCACTTCGATCTTCTAGCATAATGCTAATCTACATGTCTTCTTCGAGGCCACCAAAAAACCGCTCAGCAAATGATAGAACTGATTTCATCACTGGTCGTCTATTTTCACTGATCCGTCCGCGCGTGGAATAAATATACCAACGAATGAACTCTTTGATAAGTATATGATCAGGGACATTGGTTTTATGGTCCTGTTCATGACTTCCTTTCCCATTTTGTTCGAGGAATCTAGAAGCAGGTCAGTTTTTATCCACTTATCATTCGCATCGAAATTAGTGGCAGCATACTCTTTCCATAGCTTTACATATTGCTAGTATGTCCTCTTAGTCTTGGCCAGTCTCTTATCTTTATCACGAATCGCATCATCATTTATATGCACTCCGAAAACATAGCCACTTTCCTGCAATCGTTCGTAGCGTTTCTCTTTTGCGATATGGTCTCGTTGACCATGATACTATCTTTGGCCCATGGGTGACTTGCTAAAACAGTGCCGACAAGAGAAACCAAGAAAAGTATATGAATGGGAGAATGAAAAGTAGTTATGATGATGCTTCAGAGAGGGGTTTTATTTCAACTTATATACGCCTGGTTATGCCAGGGTCTCTCCGAGTAAGCAAAATTTCCCTTACCCTCTTCATAATCAACAATATGGACCCATTCACATTTTTGCGTCATCTTGTGTTCATGTGGAGGGAAAGATTAAACACCTCTGTAACCTTGTTTCCACTAGTCCTCTTTCGGTATAGCATGAGAAAAAACTGAGTGCTCAATAGATGGCACTGATCGATCTCTGAGTAAGCAGGGAACAGCCAATCATGCTCACTGAATAGTCACTAAGCGTTCATTGGGCCTCAGTGATCTATCACGTGATGGGACCTGAGCCGCTTACTGAGCCTGAGCCCGGACTAAAATTTACTCACTGAGCTTGACTCTGAGCGTCCTCATTAAAGCGGCGGTAGCTGTTTTAGGAAAGCCCCACCGTGGAAAGGAAATCTGCTATATACAGTTGCCTAGGTAGTTAACCTAACTTTTAATGACTCTGCCTACCTCTTCCTTCATAACGCCCTATCTTTCATAGCACTTACTTCGCTGTTCCTTACTACAATGAAATCTTGGTTCATATCGCGCATCCTCTTACTCGATTCCACCTGGTCTGATTTTACTCGGCCAATCTCAATCAAACAAATAGCACACCTCAACTGATAAATCCCAAACTACGTCGTCTTTGTGGATTTTTGCATAAACATATACAATAATTTTCTTTATCCTATTGCTCCTGGGTTGGGGTTCCTTTCGATAATCAAACTGCTCAGCTTCCATTTGGGCCTATATTAAAATGGTCTGATGGCACTCGGATAGTGGACGCCATAGCTATGCAAGTAGCTAGAAGAGCTGGTTTTCCAGTACCACGAGCGATATGCTATTGAGCTTTTATATAAAATTAAAATTAACTAGCAAACCATTTCCCAAAATCTCTTCTTTAGACAAACAAATTCTCATGGGCCTTCTCCAAATCTCTTAATGATACTTTTCAAGCGTTCATCATGAACTACGTGTTTCTCTAGCATACCATACTTAATCGTATTTTGAACTAGATTAAACCACTCATTAATAAGTTCGGGGTCTTCTGCTTTAGCTCTCTGGATATAAATTTGATGAGACTTTCGAGTAGTAAGAGATTTAGTCCGTGTAAGATAGCCTATAACCCAATTTTTGCTAACTTTTAGTTGGACGGGGTGTTTTCACAGGCGCGAAGCATGAGATTGGCCATATCTCTACATATTTCATGTGTTAAGGCAGACACTCTAGAATACATATAGTAGCCATTGCTTTATTGAATTCTCTTCAGCTGCAGAGAATGTATGGCCAGATAGGCGTTTTTGGGGCAAAGAAACACGGCCATTCAGTCGGTGACGTAGTGTAGATGGGGGTATATTGAAAGCTTTGGCTGCAACTGCAGTTACAGCAGAAGGATATCGCCCATCTTTAATGGCTTTGATAGATAATTCAAGATGGACTTCCTGTTCAATCAACTTTTGAACATTTTGAGTGCGAATTGGGGGCATTGTTGATGTTTAAAGAGTGTGGGTCGATTTTTAGACTGATATTTTGAGGTGTCACTCGGGCGGGATTCACGTTAACTAGAAGTACAATATAATATGTGAAGCAGGACATTTGAAGCCATCTGGGCATAGCTCTGGAATTATCCTGATTTCCCGCTGTCGGAAAATCTATTGATTGAGTGATATGGATATGTTGTAAAATTAGGTATTTACATGAAGAATTGAATGTCACCTGGGCATCAATCAATAATGCACTAGTGTCTTCGGAATTTATTGGGGATCATGTCTACTACGATCGACTTTTGTTCCAGCTGCTCGAGTCGTAGTTCCGCAAGCTCAAGTTCATCTGTAGGTTCGATAGTGTCAGCTAAAGAAGTCCGTATCATGCGCAATCGGGACATACCGTGTTGTTTGAAGTGTTCGATATCTTCGGGATGTGTCAGTTCCTCTGCGGTTGCGTCTTCGCCGTGGAATTGTTCAAAGTGGTGGATCTAATGACAATATGAGTAGCTGTAAACAGTTTCTGGAGATAATAGCCAAAAGAATGAAGATCTACCTCATATTCATATTCAATATCGCCGTGATGACCAGGTCCAAGACCGAGATCTGGCAGCCGCACACCCGCATCAAATGCCTTTGTCCAAGCATCACGAGTAATATAACCGGTGTTTTCGGGGTCAAAAAGTTCAAAGACCTCGCGGACGGCCTCCACTTTGCGAGACTCGCTCACTCCGTCATTGGATTCGTGGTCGGCGCCATATGTCTTGCGTACTTCATCGGGTGTCCAAGCCCCTGAATCGTCGTAATCGTGAAGCGTGAAAAATGAAAGTGCGTCAAACGATTCAATGTGATGTTCCCCTGTGTATTGTCTTAGCACGCTTATTAGCTATGTTAAATCCATCGAGCTCACCAAGCATGTGCTTCGTGGTCCAATCATTAGAAGCTGGCTGCTCGGTTGAATGTGAGCCATGCGCATTGGCCAGCGAGCTCCCAAAAGCTAGAACGCTGGCCAAAAGACAAATTGAGCGGGGGATCATGATGGACTTATGATTTATGTTAGAGACAAGAGGGAAGAAGTGTGAGTTGGTTATCGTAAGTCTAAGGAGCATACAGAGGCTTGGCTTGTTTGTGCTGTTTGCAGATTCGGGATAAATGTTGGATCGTCTGATTCCAAGACCCGCGCAAAGTCCAACCTCGTCAACACGCCAATTGCTTGGGTTACCTTTCATTTTTCGGTAAAAAGCGATGATCAGATAATGCAGAGCTTGTGGTCTCGCGCAGCCGCGCAGTCAACGTGCCGCTGCGGCTGTTTAAGCACGACCGCCAACGGTGTCACTTCACGATCAGCCTCCGCCGCCAGCAAGCGACGACTTCGCATAGGAAACTCTGTTACGGCATTATACGGGAGCTTGTTTGCCATCGCTACTCTCGCTGATTCAAGGGCAAAGACTCAACGCCGACATGACTGGGAGGAAAAAATTGCTGCCGTCAAGGCCGAAGTTAAGGAACTCGTGGATGAGGAGCAAAGAATTCTAGAGTCGCTTCAGATCTCGCTGACGAAACCTCGGGGTTTCGGCCGATGGTTGCAAGATGCAGGACTCGGCGCTGAAAGGGGCTTTTCTTTCTCAACACAACGAATGTCGTCTCATCAGTCAATAAGGTCCTTACATACCGAACGTCGGTTATACAATGCTGCCAGCGCTAATGCTCAACTATCGGAAGCATCCGTGTCGGATGGAGAGATTGATCTGAGAAATGTCGAGGAGGAGGATGACGAGTTTGAGAAGAAATACAGAGAGCATCTGCCGAAATGGGTTGTTAAAGACACCCTACGCATGAAAGCCATACAAAAGCTTGCTCTAAGACAATTCTCCATTAGAATACTTCTACGCCCAGCCATTACGCACAGGTATAATGGACTACCCATGACTTATATACACGACTCTGAAGCTCCCAAGATGAATGTCGAGAATCTTCTACATGAGCTGAACAGCATTCGACTTCGTATCCAAACGCTCCGGACGAACAAAGATGCGCCTTATTCAGACTTACTTGGAGACTACCCCATGATGGATTCAGATCAGATCCATAATTCACGAGAAGCGCTTGATGCTGAGCTTATTGACGACCTTGAAGCGTTCTCAAGCGAACGAATGTCCATGCAAGAGCTCCTTCTCCGAGTGTCTGTCAACCTTTTGAACTCAGTGGATCCAGATCGTACTACTGCTTTCAGGAGTATGTTTATAACATTCACAAAAACTCGCCAAAATGACTTGAATGACCTACTTCTGCGAACCCTCATCCCAAATCGGTTCCTTCTCAGCTCTTCTCTCATCATCACCATCATCTCCGTTCATCGGAAGATGAAAAACCTGAAAGATTTCGACCAGTTTCTCCAGATGCTTACCGCAGATGGTGGTTGGTCAGCTAACCTCGGATCAATTGGTCACTACATCCGTCGAAGCTTCAATGGGTGGGAAGTAGTTGTTCCACCCCTTGATAGCAACAACATGGTGATCTATTCAGAACTTATAGCTGCTGCCCTACGGTTTGAACAGCCAGAACGAGCTGACGCTTGGCTTCAAGCAGCGCGAGGCGTTGGTTTCTTTGACAACTTCACGACGCTGTCCAGTTACTTCAAATACTACAGTGTCCGAAAAGACTGGGTTAAAGGAATTTCCGTCCTGAAGCGAGCTGTCACCTATTTAATATCATCAACGGACCATCCTCCTGAACTAGTCGACCGCCTCATTGTGCTCATGTCCCACTTCTGTGACTCATGCGGACAGAGCGATTGCTCACAGGCTTTGATATCTGCAGCTATGCACAGCGGGTTTAGCCAGAAGATTCGTACTTACCAAGAGGATCTCACTCCCATTGTTGACTACGGGTTTACGCGATGGACTGAAGCTGCTAGGAGAGCACCTGCGGAAAACATCGATCGTCTGCCTTGGCAAAAGTGGATAGACTTTGGAAAGACGTTTGGGGACTATTTGAACGAGCTTGACGTATCAAGGGATAATATAAAGATGCATCAATTTTCCTCAAATGCTGCTCTCCACGCCCAGCATGCCATGTCGTCCGTTCTTGGGGATATCTCATCACAACCCAATAACGCCAATCTCATTCGAGAGACATCACAACCAGTCTCATTGGGCTCCGTCGTATCAACTGACAAATCTCAACCTCCCAATAAGCAAAATGAAATAGAGGCTCTCAAGAGCGAAGTGGCGGAACTTCGCAAGCTTGTCTTTGAGATTCGAAAGACCCACATCGGCGCATCGTCCAAGTCCGATACGGAAATCGAAGAAGAACAGCTGCTACAAGTCGAGGAGCCCATCAGTATCAACCCACCTACTCCTTCTCTCCGTCCAAAGCGTAAGGGATTTCAAACAATATCTCAGATTGCCAGGAGCAGGAAAGATTTTCCACGAGAGAACCCCTGGAATCGCTCTGGGAACATCTCATGAGAATCTTGTTGCTAATACATCAGCGTGGACAAGAGCTTGGCATGCCACTTCATAAAGGATGCTTCTTGGCCCCAACCTCCATTTCGTGATTAGCTAATTCTTTCCTCACCCTTTGTATATTACTATAGAGTCCCCGGGGGCAGGCCGGTTGACGCCGCCACTTAGGTATTTCTGGGACGTCCTTCGGTGTTGATGGTGCATATGTGTATATATCCAGTACGCAAGGAATTGTATGATTGTTTGAATATCACCCTGATGAAATGTAAACCCTCCAAGGCTGGAAATGAAATACCTACCCGGGCACCTATACCTACGCACATGCGTTTTTTAACTAGGCAGCCTTTATGTCAACTGGTAGAGGTAGGTACTGACCAGGTTAGGGTACTGGAAATACGCAGCTTACTGTGCTTTAATTTCTACTCAGGAATATGTACTTGTGGAACTTCATATTCACAAGCTAATTATGGAATCTTTTTGAAAAACAAAACGGAGGAAACTCATTGGAAACTCCAAACTTGGGAAAGCCAGTAACAAGGGAAATGGGAGATCTTTTAATTTCCCTAGTTTCGAAAGCTGCCAATGAGCATGAAACCATGCATTCGTGGTAACGTCAGGAAGAAGATAAAAAGTCGAGCAAATGCGTATGTCAACTGCGTATCTTCTTCAGCAGAAAAAAGGGCCGACATATCTAATTTCTAATGAGAAAGATGAGGAATATCGAGAAAGATGAACGATAAATTGGGTGTCGTTTCGCAATTCGTGAAAAATTATCGTGCACGCGTATCCTTGACTACCATGCGGCGGCAGTAGTCTCCTTGGCCTTGTCGGCACGCATCTTTTCTTTGCGAGCAAGGTGCTCTGAAGCACGAGTAAGAGCGGATTTGATTTCACCTTTCTCAAATGAGGGAATGTCATAGTATACAGGTGCGAGTTCCTGTCGCAAAAAGAAGTCAGTAATCAATTATCATAATAATCAAGAGATCGAAGCAAACTTACAAGCAGCCATTCAGGTTTCACGGCAGTTGCTTGGCGAATGAAGTTCTTTGAGGTCAAAACAAACTCATGGTAGATGACCCATTCTGGATCATGGGCCAGCATGCTGCCGGGGTGGAGAAGAACACTTTGGTGATCCTTGACGGTTACGTAACCCTTGCCCTTTGCCTCTTTCTTGGCAACCTGCATGAAAAATCCAGTGCAGAGAGCACGACGAATGTTCTCATGGTACTTCTTGTCGTCATGAGGAGTCGAGATTAGCTCCAGGTCCTCACGCTCCATAGTGGTAAGCAGCTGTCGGCGAACGTTGTCTGCCTGCTCGAGACTGCGTTGTGATAAGAAATGTTCATGACACCACTTCCGCTTGTTCTCTCGCGGGACACTGCTGTATGCATGGTAAACATTCAACAGAGTCAGATGATCGCCATCGGGGTGGGCGAAACTTCTCTTCATCTCTTCCGCACGTGCGCGCTGGGAGTGAGGACGAAGGAACACATCCGGACACGACAGAAGAGCTGCGATCGAGAGAATCTCGTTAGAGCAGTAGAACTCTGGAGAGCTAATGAGCATGACAGCCATTGCTGGGTCAAGTGGGAACATCGATGCCATGCGGCCAAGTGGAGTTAAATGTCCGTCGTCATCCAGACAAGCCAGGTAGTTGAGTTCCTCCAAAGCGCGCATCAGGGTCTCAGGAGCCGGGGGATCCATAAGATCGAAATGCACCAGGTCTTCGATCCCGAGCTTCTTCAATTCAAGAACGGTCGCTGACAGGTTCGACCGGAGAATTTCCGGGTAAGTCTGCGAAATGAGTTCATCTTTGAAAGCTTCCTCGGTGTAGAGGCGGAAGCACTTTCCGGGGCGTGTACGACCTGCACGACCAGCTCGCTGCTGAGCAGATGCTTTTGAAATTGGAGACACCAGAAGGGACTCAACACGAATACGAGGGTTGTAGATTTTCTGTTTAGAAAATCCAGTGTCAATCACGTACACAATACCGTCGATCGTAAGCGAAGTTTCAGCAATATTGGTAGAGATGATGACCTTGCGTCCTGGTCTGCCACCAGGCTCGCGGGGTGGAGGCGCAGGGTTGAAACACTGCTGCTGTTGGGCCGTAGTCAGACCGCCATAAAGAGTGTAGACTTTAAGAGGACCGGCACCAGATTTTTCCATCTCATCCGACTCCAATTGAATTGAGTTGGCTGCGTCTTCGATTTCTTGTTCGCCGGTCAGGAACATGAGGATATCCCCCTCGTCCTCACACGCGTGAATCTGCAAACAAGTCCGGATAGCAGCATTCACGTAATCATTCTCCGGTTCGGGGGTGTAGAAGACTTCCACGGGAAAAGTACGACCGGGCACAGCAAGAAGCGGGGCATCCATGAAATACCGCTGGAATTTCTCAGCGTCGAGGGTGGCTGACATGATGACAATTTTTAAGTCCGGACGACGCAGTACGACCTGCTTCAAAAGACCCATGAGAATATCGGTAGCCATGGTTCTTTCGTGTGCCTCATCAAGAATAATGGTGCTGTATCGGTTCAGATCGTGATCGTGCATAGCTTCGCGCAGAAGCATACCATCAGTCATGTACTTCAGGACTGTCTTCGGTCCAGTATTGTCATCAAATCGGATGGAGTATCCGACTTCTTCGCCGAGGCGCACGTCCAATTCATCGGCGACGCGATTGGCAACGCTCAAGGCGGCAACACGGCGAGGCTGGGTGCAAGCTACCATCTTACCCTGTGTCTGGGGCAGATCGTCGTAAAGAACGAATTGCGGGACTTGCGTGGTTTTTCCGGAACCTGTCTCACCAACGAAGACCATGATCTGATTTTCTTGGTAGATTTTAAGAAACTCATCACTGACCAAAAAAAAAAAAAAAAATCAGCCAAAGCCTTCAGGAATAAGAATTTGGATGCACTTACCGCTGCTTGTGAACAGGCAGATCGCGTCTACCTTCCAAGATGTAGCTGTACTTGTTCGAAAAAGGTTTTCCCGTGAATGGATTGGTAGGACCCTGCTCAACGGCCTCAGCCTGGGCTGCAGTTGTTTTATGTCTCTTAAAATCCGCCAGCGGCGCGTCATTAGCGCCGGCGGGGTAAAGGTGTGCTAGATAGGGATTGTTTTTGGGATCCATCTTCTCCATCTTCAGTCGCTTTGCACGAGCGCTCTCGTCTTCTACTTCTGCGGAATGTTGACGGCGGCGATCAGCCATGGTGTGAAGGTGTTAGAGGTTGAGAGGTGCAAAACTTCAAGTTGGTAAAAAAATCATAGATAAGCAACACCTTATCGCCTCACCGCCAATATTATCTGCCGTGCGGGACCTGAAAGTATTCTCCCTTGGATAGCTATGAGACTTAACATAATATTGTGAAGAACTTCTTTCCATCACTGCGCAAAAAATCTACTAAAATGGAAGGCTACAGTACCTCTGAAGATGCTACTCCAAGGTTTTGTATCGGTCACTATCAAGCTGACCGTGACATGATGGTATCTACCAGTGTGGTGCAAAAAGTCCATGAAAGCAACGTGAGTAAAAACTTGTTCTCAAGATATCTTGCATGGTGGCTCTAATGAGGATGCTTTATATAGTATGACATGATGACAGTTCCAATCACAACTGAGCATTTCCACTCTAGGGTCCTCAGCTTACTATCTTCCTTTTTGTCTAATCTGCAATCACCAGCTTATGATCCTATTGGAACTATGGGAACTACACAGAATACCCGGCTTGTATCAATACCCCCATTGTCAAAGCTGGACTCCAACCTTACCCCAAATGAGGCTACGAGTCAGCTCGTTGGTGTGACAAGTAGCTGGATTGATCTTTGCTCACCCGATCCACTGATTGCAGACTTGTCCCGCCAGGTTCTTATGCTGGAAGTTGCATACGCTGCTTTCTGTGGCATTGGCTATCTTTTGATTCCAAGCCCTAAGCTGCACCATGGCAGTATGCACTCGGAAGGAGTTGTACACTATGCAAAGGTGATTCAAGATGCTTTGAGCCTGGGTCCGTTCATCCAGTTCCATATCTGGTTGCGCATGGTTGATGATCCTGACCTTGAAATGGAAACGATGGGTGATTTGGCCCCACTAGCTCGCGAAGAATACATCCAGCCTGAGCAAGGTGGATTGCCAAAGTTAGATCCATTTGGAACCTGGGATGCTTGGGACTTGATCCGAAAAACTTGTAAATATCATACACGGCTGTTTGTTGGTAAGTATACGAAATCTGTCTAGGTCATCTGTGTGTTGTGACTAATATGGAAAACAGCCCTTTCAATGCCAAAGCAGCTTCCATCCTTAAGTGTGCTATCTCGTTGGCATTCAGAACCCGTGCATCTGCTTACAATTGATGCATCATCCTTCCTGAAGAACCAGAAGGGATTCCCTGTTCTTTCAAAAGCTCATCAAGCTTTCATTGCAAAGCTTATGCGTCTCCGTACTCCACCGTGGATTATTCTATGTGATGTTGGCCCAATCCCAGGTATTGAGAATGCAGATGACTCGGGGACAAAGCAGCCTCATTTATCTGGATCTGATTACCCCAGCCTGTCACAAGTCGCAGGTGCAACCAAGAAACATTTCGATCCCACCCCTCATCTTTCCTATGTGCGAAATCTGCAACAACGACAGCCACCAAGGACATTAATTGAAAGATTTGGCACAGGTTATCAGGACTATTTGCAAGCTCCTTTACAACCTTTGACCGTCAATTTAGAGAGCATTACCTACGAAGTATTTGAAAAGGACCCCATCAAGTACGAGTGGTATGAAAGAGCAATTACAAAGGCACTGAGAGATTGGGCAGATCAGAAGAAGCCTACCTCTCACCCTGATGGCAAAGTCGTTGTTGCAGTTGTGGGTGCGGGCCGTGGACCGCTGGTAACACGTGCTCTCAAAGCCAGCGCTGCAGCAGGCGTCGAAATTGACATGTGGGCCGTTGAAAAGAACCAGAATGCGTTTGTTTTGCTACAGCGACACAATGACTATATTTGGAATGGAAAGGTTACATTGGTCCAGTCCGATATGCGAAGCTGGAAAGGGCCTCGCGTGAGAAAGCAAGCAGCAGACGAAGCTGAGGGTGAAGTAACCCATGTTGATATCTTGGTATCTGAGTTACTTGGCTCTTTTGCCGACAATGAGCTCTCGCCCGAATGTTTGGATGGAGTAAATGGTGTCATAAACCCCGAGCATGGCATATCCATCCCGGCCTCCTACACGGCTCATCTCACGCCAATTTCCGCACCGAAGCTGCACTCTGATGTCATGAACCAGACTGTGACTAATCCAGCAGCTCCAGAGATACCCTACGTAGTCATGCTCCATGCCATTGACTTCCTATCCTCGGCGGATTCACCTGCCAATGCCGAGACGGGCAATCAAAATATCGCAAACCGTTCCTCGACCTTGACAACGCCCACGACTGCAACAGAATTTCCCGTACCCAACGTTCAAACCGCGTGGTCTTTCTCTCACCCTAACCCAAACACTACACCGCAAAATCCTATGCAATCCACCATCTCAAATGCTCATAACGTCCGCCGGACTAGGCTAGCTTTCCCTGTTCAGAACCGTGGCGCATGTCACGGCCTAGCAGGGTACTTCGAGACTGTCCTCTACAAGGACGTCGAGCTTTCAACCAATCCAGTGACAATGGATGCGAAAAGTGCTAGCATGATAAGCTGGTTCCCCATTTACTTCCCCCTAAAGGTAGGACGTCTAATTTTGAAAATTATTTTGAAAATTATACTGATTATCACGATCAACCGCAGACTCCGCTCAACGTTCCTGATAATGGTGAGATTGTTGTGACAATGTACCGCCAGACAGACGACCGTAAGGTCTGGTACGAATGGATGGTGGAAGTATTCGCCCTTCAACAAGTTTCCACCTCTTCAAACAAGACCACCTCTCCTTTAATGAGTGGAGGTCGCTCATCATCTCCTAGTGTCGAAAGCCTAAAAAACAACGCAGGCCGACAAGGCTACCGCCGTGTTCGGGTTGGCCTGAGTGAGTTGCATTCGAGTATCAAAGACGGTTGCCTGATGTGATTCCGTCAGAAAACACTATTCGTCGACCTCGGGATTTTGGCCCCTGCATTTATCATCCATGTTGGCGCTGATATTATCATAAAATGGCGTTCTCGCCCTCTACTCCGTTTATTGCGAAGATATCGTCTTCCCATACACAAAAATACAAAACTCTTAGTACTCGGCAGCCATGATCGGCCTCTAAGGGTGGCATGTAATCTGTTAGTATTTTTGCAGGTTCTATTTAAAATGAAGTCTGCACGCCGGTTGATCACACATTATACCCGTGTACGCACCCGATGATCTAAATTACTTACAACAGGTTGGGAGACGAAACTGTGGCTTATATTAACATGAAACTTAGGTCCACGAGTGTCAGTCGTCACCTGTGTACGTTATAAGAGCGCTATTCCACTAAAGAAGATTACCTACGTTACGTAGGTATGTATTCCTAAACGATATTCACACTAGGCCAATGCCTGGGGGTATGGAATGCTGGTAACATCTTCGGGTAAGGAATAATTAATCCGACATACGCCACATGGCCTACCTAGTTAGATTTATGAAGGTAGGTCGTGAACATGTTTCAGATCATGCTCAATGATTTTGCTGTCATGGTTCGTAGATCACACCAAGATCGTATGAAGGTCGTATGCTAAGTAATGTTAACATTCCTGGATCAGTGGCAAAGGTATCAATGACATATTATTCAAAACATTTGATAATAAATATTTTTAAATTCAAAAAGAAAATCCCTTCTCGGTTTGATAGTTCCATATATGGAGTTCAATAGATAAAGTGCCGTATCAGAGTCAACCATCGGAGTTAAAAAACCCAAAGCGTGATGAAAATCGACGCCCGTCAAAAATTGATAGATCACACCCACATATGTTGAAAATGTTGTGATATTCTAAGAAACATACTCTGGGATTGGTCGCGTAAAGTGGCTCTCTATGCTATTAAGTTTCGTGGCGTGTGAAGGCTCGAAGTATGTACTCCATTATAGTCCATCCAACAGTCAACTCCATATATTCCGTAGAAATTTTTATGCGCTCCAGATCTCACGGCCCCGGAGATCAGACCAGAGAGTAATTCTGCGGATGCTTTTACTGCAGATTATATTGAAAACGCCTTAGATCTCGGATCCAATAACAGCTAGACAACCCCAAAAAAGTAAAATGCAGGTACTCCACTCTGTATCACTTAGTTGAATCTACTAACCGGGACTTGATGGATCGTTAGTGCGATTTTCTGATAGTTGAATGGTGATTGAAGACGAGTATGGATCGGAGACTCGGCACTAGTTATGCGAAGCCATATTTGCTTTTTCTTCTTTCTCTCTCTTAAGAAGATCAGGACCTTGGAAGCTGCGGATTATCTGTATAAAGGTCCCATAGACCTGTCAGTCCATGGAGGTTTAATTTCAAGCATTGGCATACTAGGGCAATATGCATCACGCTTTCTTGGCTATCCTATCAGTCATAACAACACTGAGCCATGCAACTCCCACAAGTCTGCAAAGTCGAGGTAAAGCCCACCCCTTATGCCTTCAAAAGTTTTCGCTTTTTGACTTTCCAATTGCTAATGTGCTATTATGATAGATATATCTGCTACCCAATTGACAGAATTTGGTTTTTGGGTTCAGTATGCTGCTGCAACATACTGCCCCTACAACTTTGCCCCCACCAGTATTGGCTCGAAAATAGCTTGTTTGGATAATAACTGCCCCCAAGTCGAGGCTGATGATGCCACAATATTCTACACCTTTGGCAAGTAAGTTCCTCCAAGCGGTATCACAACTATCTATAGCCGAATCTAATCGAAACAGTACCACTATAACAGATACTGCTGGGTTTGTGGCTGTGGACCATACTAAAAAGGCACTAATTTTGGCCTTCCGCGGCTCATACTCTCTTCGCAACTGGTTAGTCGATATCGAATTTGAATTGATCGACCCAGGTCTTTGTGAAGGCTGCCTTGCCGACCTAGGTTTCTGGAACTCATGGATACTGGTTCGAGACGATGTTTTGCAGGTCATCAAAGATGCTGTGTCCAATCACTCTGACTACGAGCTGCTAGTCGTCGGTCACAGTCTGGGAGCTGCCATTGCCACACTCGTAGCAGCAGATCTCCGTAGCCGAGGATATCCTTCGCTCCCTCTTTACGCATATGCGTCTCCGCGAGTTGGTAACCCAAAAATGGCCAGTTATATCACTGCGCAGGGAAACAACTATCGATTCACCCACATTAACGACCCTGTACCTAAGATGCCGCTGCTGATTCAGGGGTATGTTCACGTTAGTCCGGAATATTACATCACTTCTGGCAACAATATCACTGTTACTACTAGTGATGTGGAAGTTCTTGAGGGGGCGATTAACTTGAATGGAAATACGGGTACTGGCCTCGTTGACCTTTCAAAAGTCCCAGCTCACCACTGGTACTTTGAACGGGCTGATGGCTGTCTCTCAGGTGAAACTCCTTTATAGGTATAAAGAGGCAGCGAGTTTATTTCTGCACGCAGTTGTGTTTTTTAGAATATATAGCTACCTTAGTCCTCCTAGCCACGATGGCAGCTCTGGATGTACATAGATATACAGTTGCATAAAACCATTGGTCTCGGGATACTACTATCTATATGCCATCCCATGTACTCAATGTTCTCATACGAAGGTTGATGGATGATACACTACCTAGTCCTAGAATTAACTAGGTAGACAATAGAGGATTTGATGGTATACATACACAGCATTTCCCTGATCTCCTTGAACTGTCAAAAGTCCAAAAATTGAAGCCCAATTCCCTTCCCTTTCTCTCTCTCTCACACACACGCTTTCTCCCTTGGGTTAGCAAGACTCTGAGCTTTCGAACTTGTAGCATAATCGGGCTTCTGTGAGGTAAAATACTACTTTACCACTTCAATAGGTAATTCTGGTGATAGTTGTAGCACTTTATCGGCAACTTACTGAACTTTCAATGTGCATGGTGCTTCAATCAGCCTTGGAATTAATTATTCTCAGATCCACAGGTTAAAGTAGCAATTTCCAAGGTTGGAAGTCGAAGGCCTATGATACACATCTATAGTATGATATGATGCAGATAGGTCGGATACATTCAAACGTCCGCTTATGTAAATACTCCAGATGTTCGTGATGTCTCTCTTGTGGATCATTATGAAACACTAGATAATCCAGGAAAGTGGCCGCTTCACCCACTCTTGATCTAAAAGTACAACCTCGAAGAAACATACCGCGGGGCAATGCTATTGGCGAATTGAAACCATGGATGCGGAATTAGTTAAAAGCTAGTTACGCGTAGGAAGTCGTAACCAGTGGACCCGAATGTACTTAGTAGTTAGCTAGTACAGGACCGACAATAGATCAAATTGTCTTAGAAAGAGTGTCATAGATCCTTGAGCGTGATGATTGATCAGGAACTAGCTGGAGTACTAAAATTATAACAAAGTATTCTCAAAATAGGAAGAAGATGGTATATTGAAGGGCATACGTAGTTCGGCTAGATCCGTCATAGTTCATTTCCAAATCCACGCAAGCGCTTTCGTAATCAACCAATCCTATCTGTTTGACTGGATCCTCCATTGCTTGCTTTAGTCGCTTCTTGTCAAGTTCATATTCTTCACTCCACTTCGATAGGGCATTTACTCCAATCACTACTCTTTGATTGTTCTTATCGTTCCAGAGGTTGTGGCTTGATGGGCACAGTGCCGAACACATATTATGATATGTATAAAGTGACTAGCCTTCCCAATGTTGGAGGAGTTCATTTCGCTAAATATCAGGACTTCAATTGTCCCACTTCCAAGGCCATACCTATAGCCACCCAGCCACACAATACACTCGCTTTTATATGAACCACATTCTTTTTGCTATTTAAGATTTGCTTTACAAGAGGATATGTCTATGTCATATATGAAGTGGGCCGCTCTTGGTTTGGCCATTGTTCAGCTTGGCGCTGCTCAAACCTCCACCAGCTGTAACCCAACGGAGGGTTAGTGCCTTTACTCGTCTCGATAACTAGGTATTGGTCTTGTTATCTAATCATTTCAGTTTTACAGAAACCTGTGATGCAAACACTGGTCTGGATGAGTGGGAGTATAGCGCAAACTTCGTCTCGAATTCAGACGCTCTTGCAAGATGGACTACCTCTGGTGGCACCGTGAACACCACTGATATTGGTGCAAAGTTCACTATTGCTGAGGAAGGAGAAGCCCCTACCCTCACTAGCGACTTTTACATCTTCTTCGGCCATGTCGATGTTACGATGAGAGCCTCCAACGGAACTGGTATCATCAGTACCTATTTCCTCGAGTCTGACGACCTTGACGAGATCGACTGGGTATGATTAGGGCCGCTTTCCTTGACTCTTGGACATAATCTAACCTGACACCAAAATCACAGGAGCAAATCAGTACTTATTCCACTGAAATCCAAACAGACTACTTCGGCAAGGGTAATACGACTTCTTACGATCGTGACACTAACGTGGACGTCACTACTCCCGAAGAGACTTTCCACACCTACAGTATCGATTGGACTGAGAAGCGGATAGAATGGCTGCTCGATGGCGATGTCGTCCGCACCCTTGAATATGCCGATGCTGTAGATGGAACCAACTACCCCCAGACCCCGTCCAAAATCAAGATTGGTATCTGGTCTGGTGGTGATGTTGAGCAAGACAACGAAGGGACAATAGAATGGGCAGGCGGCGAAACCGACTTTGACGACGTCCCGTTCATCATGTGGGTGGAATCAATCAAGGTCATCAACTATAACCCTGCGAAGAGCTACACCTACAGTGATAAGACTGGTGATTTCAGCAGCATTGTGCAATCCAACTCAACCACATCCAACACGACGTCCTCCACAACATCGACTGCATCGTTTTCCACTAGTACCACTTCTAGCGGTACGTCATCGCACAAGTCCTCATCTGAATACTCTTCGTCAGCCTCTTCAAAGGCTTCGTCTAGTTCTGTCTCCACTAGCTCTTCGAGTGTGTCCGCATCAGCAATCTCCTCCGGCTCACTCACAGCATCTACTAGTACCACCAACTCGGCTCCGGTCACTCTATACTCCTCGTTTTTCATGGCCTCAATGGTTGCTTTCGCAGCAGCAATCTCCCAGTTTTGATTGATGAAATATCGCAGGATTTTTTTATTGACTGTCGTTGATTTGAAAATTGAATGTATAATAAGAATCTGAGCCTAGACATCGGAGAGAGGATCTTATACATAACTTCAATCTATGTCTCGTGTGCTAGATAACACCCTAGTAACAATTTTCAGATTTTGTTCAAATGAGTCCACTTTTAAATAAACATTCATATGTTCAGGTAAACTTGGCGCAACTATTCACTCCGGTATTAATGCCTTAAAGTTGGGTTATGGGGACATCACGTGTAGGCATTTGTTCTGTTCACGCGCACCTGAAGATTACCATCGGTCATCTCAAGTGCTCACATAGCCTTGGAACGAACCTGACATATGGGCCACAGAATGTTTTGTCTTTCTGCTTACTGCAAGACATCACCAATCAGGAAGAACCCATCTCGTGATACACCTGCGAGTGAAGATCATTTCCCAAAAAGGTAACATACATGGATCTCCGATCTATACGTGTGAGCTACCCACTTGACTTAAGTTTTATGCTAGCGGCGACTTGTTGATGCAAGAAGATCACCTGGTCCACTATTTAGTGCTGGTTGGTCTTATCGGATTGAAGTTATGCTCACAGTGAGCAGCATTCCATCTTATGTCCTCAGTATGGCGTGCGTCGGGTATCCACCAAAACAAGAATGCTCATCACTTGCAACTACAACAACTCTCTTATCCGGCTCCAAGGTTACCAGGTCATAAGTATTAACTGAAATCTCATATGCTGGTAGTGAAAGAAATAAATACAAACGTTCTTACACAAAATAGCGCCCTGAAATGGCGACTGTATTTTCACAGTCCATCAAGGGTCCTAATTACGGAACAATAACATCCCACTCCAAAGACTCCGACGATCTTACTCTTGGAAATTCAGATGAAAACCACCGGTTCTGGTTTCAGCGCACAAAGCAATTTGACTTCGATGCGATTGCGACTCAGCCATCAGTCTATGACAATCCTGACACGGCAAAGGAATATCAGCCCAGAGATGACTGGGAAAACTTGCATAGATTTGATCCGTCAGCAAGATGGACATGGGGTGAAGAGTATAGCCTGATTCGCAAAATTGACCTTCGAATCATGGTCTTTACGTGTGTTATATTTATGGCTCTAGAGCTGGATCGATGCAATCTGACACAAGCCCTAACGGATAACTTCCTGGGTGATTTGAACATGAACACAAACGGTATCGATATTTCGAGCCCTAGCTTGGAAAATGAGCGCAATCTGATCAAAGCTTCTAGATTATAACCTTGGAAACACTATATTTCGGCTTTCATTTCTTTTTGCTGAGCTACCATCACAGCTTGTGAGTAAGTGGATAGGACCCGATCGATGGATCCCTACCCAGATGGTTCTTTGGTCAGTTGTAGCCACATCTCAGTATAAACTTTCTGGTCGCACGTCCTTCCTAGTGTGCCGAGCCCTTCTAGGAATTCTTCAAGGTGGCTTTATTCCAGATGTGAGTGCAGTCGCTATTCGCTTTCTATGCAACCTTGGAATACTCATGGCGACATAGGTAATCCTCTACCTGTCTTATTTCTACAAGCATCACGAGTTGTCTTTGAGGCTGGGCTTCTTCTGGACAGCCATGAACATTGCTGACATCATCGCAAGCTTCTTGGCTTTTGGATTACTACATCTGCGTGGAGTTTCAGGTCAAGCAGGCTGGCGCTGGATGTTTTTGATCGAGGTGAGCATTCTAGAACTCCAAATATCTAGCATTATGTTAATGACGGTAATGATAGGGTTTGATGACCTTTGTCATTGGACTTTCAGCATACATCCTCATGCCACCAGGTCCCTGCGAAACTGCAAACTGGGCGCGCGGACCAGCAGGCTGGTTTACTGAAAGAGAGGAGACGATCATTGTCAATCGAGTTATTCGCGATGACCCTAGTAAAGGTGCTATGCACAACCGTGAACCGATCACACCAAGCATGCTCTGGAAGAGCCTTTGCGACTTTGATCTGTGGCCGTTATACATCATTGGTCTTACCTTTGAGACGCCCACGACGACGCCCAAGCAGTACCTTACTCTTATTTTGAAGAACATGGGATTCGGCACTTTCACCACGAACCTACTCACTATTCCTACGAAAGTTCTCTCTATCATCACGATGCTTTCCATGACATACATCTCTGAGGTCACTGGGGAGTTGACTTGGGTAGCCCTTTTTGGTCAGCTTTGGACACTACCTTTTGTTATATACTTGTGGACGGTCGATGTGTATTCCCAGAAATGGGTTGGCTGGGTTATCGTGACTCTACTGTTAGGATTCCCAAATGGTAAGCGAATTAGGACCATGATCAAAAACGATTCAGCTAACAACCACAAAGCACATGCAATCCAAGTCGGTTGGAATTCACGCAATGCCAACACAGTCCGATCTCGCACAGTCTCAGCAGCCATGTACAACATGTGTGTTCAAGCTTCATCTGTTATAGGCTCGAATATTTATAGAGAAGGTATGTATACATAATCCGCTCGCCCGGATTCTCCAAAAAATACCTTACTCATCCCCTTCTTCCAGATGATGCTCCCCTATATCGACGAGGCAATCGCGATCTTGTGGGTTTAGTAGTATTGAATATATTCATCTACATCTTCACCAAAGTCTACTATGTTTGGCGCAACTCAAGTCGAGACAAGAAATGGCGTGCTATGACACAAGATCAACAGGCACATTATTTGGCCACCACTCAGGACGAGGGAAACAAGAGACTGGACTTCCGTTTAGCGCACTGAATACAATTGTGTCATGTTGGATGCAATTTGATTCGCACTTGACAAGGTTTATACTGTTAGTTCGGATTTGCACAGATTAGAAGATATGACGTGCTTCGACCTTATCAGTATACTCCGTCCATTATACTGCAGTCATATATGAGTATTCGAAGGCCGCTTCTGACCTTTGAAGCTGATACATAATATAATGAAATAACGATGCAACATTCTGAGCTTTTGTGAATGAAACCGAACAAAACATTAAAATCACTTTTCTCAACCACTAATTTCAACAAGGTTCCACCTAAGCAGCCAGCTCAGATACCTTCTTCTCAAGAGCCCTTTTGCTATAACCCTGCAACTGATCACCCTTCTTTCCATTCTTGAAAAACAGGAAAGTAGGAACATACGAGACGGAGTACTTCTGCGCGAGAAGCCCGACTTTCTCAACGTCAATACGAACGAACGTAATTGATGGATATTGATCGCTCAGTTTGCGAAAGACTGGCGTGATACTTTTACATTCGTCACACCATCGTGCCGTGAATTCAGCAGCGACGGTCTTGTTTGCGGAGATGATGTCTTCGAACTGTTTGATGCTAAGTAGAGGATGAGATTAAATCTGATAGTCTAGGTCGTATCTAGGAACTTGCCTCCTGATCAATATAACATCGGCCGAGGCATAGAGGACTGCTTGGGTTTATTAGCCCTGAGACCGGATGAACAGTGGGCTGATGTGGTTAATTCAAAGTTGCTTACACAAGAAGAAAAATCCCAATAGTCTGATTGTATTCGTAGTATTCATCTTGGCTGATTATAGACTACGAAGCCTTTCAATATTATCCCGGGTTCTAACGAAACGGTCTAATGGAGGGTTGTGGAGAATTAAACCAGTTCCGACTTGACAATTTCCATCTTTCAGGTGTTAGAATAGCTGAATATTTGTATGATCTGAATACTTGAACTGCGAATAGACTTCTGCCTGGGGGACCATCATGTATAGGTGTTTGTTACGCTTCTCGATGCCGTGTTACCTGCAGCTAGATCTGATACGTTGAGGAATATAGCATCAAAGAACTATCAACTTCCTGAGCTAGCTACGTGAGACTTGACCTGAATACCCCAGTGGGCAACTACAGTCCAGTCAGCCATAGTAACCTTGCAAACTTCGAACAGATTTGAGAATTGACTTGTGAAGAGCCGTGTTCGGGGTGCTTTTTCTGGAGTAATTCTGAATACTCACTGCTAAATAGGAATGATAGGACAGTCCATATCACAAAGATAGTGACAGGGAAATTTGTGTAATTGAATTGCTATGGAATAGACCTCCTGATCCAGTAGGTATCCGTGTGCAATCTTTGGAACTATCGACCAACTATGGGACCTTTAAACGCGGGGCTAATGGCGAGATCTAACACAACTCAATGGCTTTATGATGAGATCGTATTGATGGGGACATGTTTCAGGCTCAATTGACGTGGTTGATAAGCGATACTCGATTCGTCATTGCGTGGAAGATTTACGACATTGTATACTTCCAAGGTTGTGAAGCGGGGTTAATTTCGCATCCAGGGTCTTGAAATCTGAGGCATGGAATGGGCCCATAAAGAGCTGGTAACTACCAGCAATCATACTTCGATTCAGGGACAAAAAAAGTTGTCAATATAAGGTCAACTACGAGTAGATTCACCCATTAGTATTACCAAGCCATGGCTCCCGGACTCACAGAATCCACTACGCCCTCAATTCCAGCCGTGGAAAGCAAACTCGCTCAACTAGGCTTAAGACAAGAGCCTCTCAAGCTCACTGGGGCCCTTGATGCCTTTGAATCTTTTGACGTAACTCCAGTCATTGGAAGAGAGTTTCCAAACGCAAACTTGAGGGATTTCCTGCGTGCACCGAACTCGGACGAATTGCTTCGCGATCTTGCCATCACGAGTAGGCATTTCTTATTCAGTGCTAGTTCACCAGAAGTGCAAGACTAACCTCCCTACCTCGATAGTTTCGCAAAGAGGTGTAGTCTTCTTTCGAAAGCAGGATGGTTTGGACGACGATCTTCAAAAGGAGCTTGTCCAGCGACTCGGTGAACTTTCAGGCAAGCCGAGCACCTCAAAGCTGCACATTCACCCCGTCGCCAACTCCGGCCGCGAACATAGTGTGAAAGATGATGAAATTTCAGTCATTAGTTCACAGCAGCGTCAAAAGCTATACGTTGACCGAAATGCGCGCAAGCAAACCGCCCGTCGAGAATGGCATAGTGATATCACTTTCGAGCCGATCCCGAGTGACTACACTCTACTACGACTTACTGAGCTCCCCAAAACTGGTGGAGGTTCGCAGTCATTTTCTTTCCGTTACTACAAATTACAGACAGCTGACATTTAATACAGACACTCTTTGGGCATCAGGGTACGAAGTCTATGACCGCCTATCAAAGCCTTATCAACAGTTCCTAGAGACTCTCACTGCAACTTATGCCCAGCCCGGCTTCAACGAGATTGCCAAGAAGAACAATTTCGAAATTCATCCTGGACCTCGTGGCGCACCCGAGAATGTTGGAGAAGATCTGCGCGCCGAACACCCTGTGATCCGGACAAATCCAGTCACTGGCTGGAAGAGTGTATTCGCCGTGGGTAGCCATGTACAGAAAGTCAATGGGTTGACTGACGAAGAGAGCGAGCATCTGCTCCGGTGGTTTATCACCCTTATTGTTGAGAACCACGACCTTCAAGTTCGATATCGCTGGCAGAATCCTAATGATCTTGGTATGAATGCTCTTACTGTAAAATGGATGATCTCAAATCTAACATTTGCAATAGCTATCTGGGATAACAGATCGGTGTATCACGCCGCTACTTGGGATTATGAGGATATTGGTTCTCGGACTGGTCACCGTGCTGTTGGACTTGGGGAAAGACCTTACCTTGATACTAATAGCATTAGTAGACGTGAAGCATTGGAAAAGAGTTAGATTCCAATACGGATAGATATACCTTAGCCTGACTTCAGAAGCTTTGCATCGGCTCAATCCAAGATCCGAGCTCTTTTCAATTGATTAGTCGCTATCTCGCATAATTCGGCGAATAAAGATTCTTCCCTTGAGGGTTGTTACTTCTGCCCTCCGTGTATTAGGACGTTTTGGCGCACATTTCTGCCAATACAGCCTCCACTATTATACTCAAAAAAGGAATAACTACAGCTGAAAATAGTCTTAGAGGCTGCCCTAGCTGCTTTTCTGTGTTTCTCCCTGTTAATCATAGACAGCGCTATAATTGTGATTAGTGGGTGTTAAGTACTTCGGTTTGAGCACCCGTCAGCTATCAGATATTCGGATACTACCCAGGTACATTCTTAGCACAAGCCAATTTACATCCAATGGATGGCTTCTGTTGATAACCTTGGAAGTTGAAAGTCTATATCCAGATGGATTTGGAGTTACTCAGATTGAGCCTTCAAATTCATAAAAAGACGAACACTCGTGCAGATACCACTGAAGTATACACCGAAAAAATTGAACTTACAAAACCGAAACATGACAATGAATCAAAAAATTACAAAATGGTAGTAGCATCGACAGAAGAACCGGAGTCTTTATTGTCAAGCACGGGAAGTTTGTCGATAGGGAAAGGATGTGGCGAAGGACCTGGAGTGCGTTCACTCCTATTCTGACGCTGGATGAGGCCGTTAGTAATGCCGAGTACAGAGTCTACGATCACTGCGTCGATGCCTTCGGCGACTTGATACTACATAGGGAATCAGTCAATGTGACATGGAATGGATTATGCATTGAAGGAAAACATACCTCGACGTTCACTCCGTCATTGTTGAGAGAGCCGTAGGATACGCAGACGAGACCGGATTCCTTGACAATGCGTACAAGACGTGGGCAGAGGACTAGAGGCTCGGCCTGCGAGACTATGCCGAGGAGATTCCATCGTGATGCGAATCGGACTGCTTCCTGGAGACTGCTGGCACGAATGTCTCCGACGGGTGAGGCGCCGGAATCAGTGAGGAAGAGAACGGGAATAGAAGGCTGCTTGAAGGCCAACAGAAGACATATGTCAGGATTGAAGCTGGAGAACAACATGTCACGGCCGGTGCCGAGATCGTAGACTAATTTGAGGATGGTGTCGACGAAGGAATTCAGTTCGACGGCGTAGGTATCCATCTCCTCTTCCTCGCTCTCATGGAGCATGGGGTACTCTGGCGATCTTGGTTAGATCGTCGAAATAAATGTTCTTTCGGGGGCGGTTGATACTCACTCAGTTCAATGTTAAACCCAACAGGTTTGGGGATCTTCTTGAATAGTTCCTCGAGCGTGGCAAAGGGCGCTTGTATGTGCTCGCCACGAGTGTTACCTTTGAATCCCTTCGTTTTGAAATCACGAGTGTGCTTGATCTTTTCCGTCACTTCGGTGGGGTCGTATCCAGATCCTCCGACGGACATGGACCGCTGGCGAGGTTCAGAATTAAAGTCCCGGTGCACCACAGTGTCAGGTATGGCTTTCTTGTGTCGACCTTTGCCGAGCTCCAGGAACTGGTCCAGGGTCAATGTGTGAACAGGGGCATCGATACCCGTCTCACTGACGAGGAAATCGTGGTAAATGACGGGGATATGGTCCTTGGTAAGCTGCACATCAAACTCGACATAGGAGGCGCCTAAATTGGCCGCTGCTATGAATGACTGAATTGTGTTTTCACCCAATTGAAGGGAATTGCGAGTAGCCAAGTTCTTTCCCAGGCCACGATGCCCGATGACCATGGTCGAGCTCATTGAGCGCCAGTATGTCTGATTACCGGTGATTGACATGTTGGGATGCTTAAAGGGTGTGATAACCAGGAAGTTGAACGTCACAGATCCAATCACATCCAATGTTTTGGCAGCAACGATAGGAATGGTGGAATCACCCTTTAGGTTGATGCGGTTTGAACCGACACTCTGCCGGATGCTGGAAAGGAGTGCGACACCACGGCCTACGATCTGGTCCTTGGAGCCGGCATAGGTCGGGACAAGGTCAAATAGCAGGCGGACATTGCTGAGATCGGTGGTGTGGAAGATAATGGGTTCGGTCGAGATGTGGTCATGCACAGGAAGATCAATGACCTCTGGCTCGCTGTGGGCACCACTAGCAGTGACTACCAGTGAAAGCGCAGTATCCAGTTGTGTCGCATGAGCATGTTCCATGGGAATGCGGTCCAGGTTGACCGTCTCCAGCGGCCGGCGCATATCCATGGTTCCCAGGCTGACCAGAATCATAGTCTCATCAGTGAGATACCGGTGTCCAAATGTCTTGATAGGTTCAGTATTGCGAAAATTAGAACCAGATGTAGGAATGGGGGCGGCAGACCGTCGATCAGCTAGAGAGGACTGGGGAGGAGGCGAAGAGATTGGAGAGGGATGGTGACTGGGCACAGCGACGGGTATCTCATGCTCTATCAGCGGAGGGCTAGGGGTGACTTCGGCGAGGCAACGGGCAATGTCGAGATGACCTCGAAGTGCGGCGTGCTCCTTGGCGGTCCAGCCGGAAGAATCAAAACGCCCAACCTCGGCACCAGCAGCAATTAACAGCTTGGCCACGCTCAAGTTGCCGTCAACGCATGCGATGAAGAGAGGAGTCCAAGCATAGGTGTTCTCTGTAAGCTCGGTGTTTGCCTTTTGATCTTCGGTGCCCTCTAGGAGGATTCGAGCACACTCGTCGTGTCCAGTACGGGCTGCGACATGCAAGGCAGTTTCACCTTGTTCATCTTGGTAATTGATGTCGACGCCAGCGTCGACGAGCAGCTGAACGATATCCACAAAGTTGGCCTTGGTAGCTAAGGCAAGAACTGCACTGGACCTGGACACCTGCTTCCGGATCTTCTTCTTCGCACTGAGAGAACCCTGGTGGTTCTCGGCATTCAACAGGCACCGAGTAGTCTTGGGATGACCACCAACCACACTCAGGTGAAGAGGTGCCCAGCCATCGTTGTCCTGCCACAAGGGGCCGTCAATACCATTGCTGATATCAAACATGCCCCATTCTTTCAAGTGCTCAATGATGATATCACAGACTACCTTGAATCCATACTGTGCCGCATAGTGCAACGGAGTACGGCCAGAGATATCTTTCGCCATGAGGGCTTCCCGCTGGTTCGGACGCAGTTCATCTAGTAGTTGCTGCAAAAGAACAACAGCCGAATCATCACGACTAAGTTGCTTAGGCCTTTGCTGCTCCTTGATCACAGAACGTGGTGGCTGCAGAGTTGGCGGTGCCGCGGGTGTGATATAGCGAGTGGTCTCTGGCGGGAAGTCCAGCACCAAGGATGCGGAAGCATCGGAATCGTTGACAGGCTGCTCACGGCCAATTGAAATGACCAGACGGTGTAGGCAGTTCCGTCGGTTGATGTCATCGTCCTCCTCCAGGGAGTCCACACGGCTTAACAGAGCCGTCAAGCAAGCCCGTGCGCCATGGAAAATGGCTCGCTGTATGAGAGTCTTGACGACTCTGGGGAAAACTGCATCACCGGCCTCGTCCGCGGTAGTCTTCATAGTTTCGAGCAATTCCAGCAAAACAGGCGTGTCATCATTTCTCAAGGCGTCATCTACAGCAGTAAGAATGCTTTTCGGCAGGTTCAAATAAGGGCGCGCGTTACCACGCTTCAGAGAAAGAGATGAGTGGGTCGAGCTAGCATCGTCAAATTTCTCATCCCCCTTGGACTGCTCATTGAGAATGGCCATCCAGGCATTGATACGCTCCTGAGACTTGATAGCGTGGGTATTGGAGGCGAATTGGGCGGGGTCGACCTTAGTCTCCAAATATATCTTCTGCGCTCGGGATCCAACCTTCTTGTCCAGCTTCTTGGTTATCTTCCCGAAACCACGGCGATTGACTTCGCCGTACCATTGTAAGCGGCGCAAGTGATAGCGAAGGTCTAGCAAAGCCTCTCGCAGGTCATGGCGCTCCTCAGCCTCCAATGTGTGTTTACCCTCCATGGAATATCCATAGCGATCCTCGAGGAGCTTTAGACGGCGGGCGTATTCGGAATATTTCTTGTTATAGAAATAGTCGACATCCTCGACATTTCGGTCAAGAGAATAGAAGAAACCTACACATTGGAACGGGAGATATGGTTAGATTGAGTCTTTCAATATCAAAGGATCTATCGCGCTTACCGGCCAGATCCGCCTCTTGGCCCGCTTTCTTTTGGTCAGCGGCAGCCTTGATGAGCTGCTTCAAGGATTTGTACTTGATGTAGGAGGTACTCCACTCAGGGACCATGAACTGGGGTAAGTTACGACCAAACTTCATGATGTATGGTCGATGATTCTGCCTCAATTTTTGTCGAGAAGATCAAAGGACAGTCTAAGCTGACAGTTCACATGTACTATTCACAGAGTAATATTCCAAGACTCCATGAGAAGGGGAAGGAAGGGGGTGTTTAAGGGCTCGTAAAGTGGTGGGGCTATGAAGCGGTGAGACTGTGATACAATCGATCTGCTCTGAAGAAGCTTAATAATGCGAATGGGATGAAGTCGTGCGTACTTCTTCGACAATGATTTGCCGCGGTTTTAGTGGGGGCTCTACTTATAGCTTTTTATGCCCATTTTTGTGCCCATTTTTGTGCCTTGTGCCATATTCACGTTCGTTTTCATTTATTTTGCATCTCATTTGTAAACAGGATTCGTATATTTGCGTAAGATCGAAAGCCTCGGTTCCTTTGACCTTTGACATTGGAGCGGGTTTCATCGGAATAGAGAGCTTTGAGAATGTATCATACCAATGGATCAGGCCTGTAACGCCACCGACCCCAATTTGGAGTCGCTAATTTAGCATTCGGATAAATTGTTAGTTATCAGTAAGATCAGATGATACTTATCGTGCGCCAGAGTTGCCAAATTATATGGATCAACCTGGGTTGAAGAGGAGAAGTAGAAATGATGGGGTTGGAAGGAAGAAGAGCCTAACGTGGGACATGAATTCCTGCCTGACCTGCATACTTCTGATCTAGACTCGATCTTCGATATGGTGCCATACAGTCAACTCGTGATGGTAGAGTCCGTCTTCAACATATCTACTTAATATTCAACTGATACTGCCCTTCAAGAAGAAGGATTTCTATTTCTGCAGCAAAAAAAAAAAAAGAAAGCCCAAATGCCGAAATCCTGCAACGAGTGCAAAGCTAACGCCCCATGATTGGCCCATAAGAAAAAAATAAAAAGTGCAACATACCGCTAAATGGACGTGCTAATAGGGGATATAGAAAGATAATATCCCGATACCAAAACAAGAAAAGAGGGAAATGGTAGAACTCCTCCCACGTCCAACATCAGGTTACCTCCCCAAGGTTTCATGCAAATGGTGGCAGCAGTACTCTGCAAAGACTCACCAAAAAGGTATTGAATAAGACAAAATAGAGAAGAGTTATGGAAAAAGAAATGTCATCTGCGCCGCTTATAATGGTATGGTGAAGTCAAGCGTCGCGGGTTTGGGATTTGAGCAGTGAATTCAATGCCTCCACACACGCCTTGTGCACTTCCGTGTTTGAGGTTTTCTTGAGACACGCAACCAAGACGTCGACACCACCTGCAGCTCGGACGGCTTCCCTAGCGCGGATGTCAATGTTACCAGATGCCATACTAGGTAGCGAAGTCAGGTTGCGCACACAAACAGCTCCGCGCCACGCAAGAGCCTCATTGTCCTCTTGGCATAGACGCAGAAGCAGATTCGCTGCACGAGGGTGTTCCAGGATCGATGCAACGGCGGGGTGGAATTCGGTTAGCATTGCAAGAGCTCCGCCAGCGGCACTTCGAGTCGGGGCGTCTTCGGCGTCGGTAAAAGCCAGAAGTATGTGGACGCGCTGAGAAGCGCGCTTGGAGCCATCCACAAATTTCGCATAGCCCGATTCACAAGCTACGAGGTTGCAGATGAGTTCACATGCAGCTCTTTGCACTCGAGTGTTGCTGGACAGAAGCAGTTCCTCCACGGCGGACCAGCCTTCTCGAACAATGAGATTGGCAGGATCGTCTCCCACTGAAGCGAGATTGGTCAGAGCAAGCAGGCTCTCGAACACGGGGAGCAGGTCACGAGATTGATCAGCTGAGAAAGAAGGAGTCGTCTCGGAAGGCGTGAGGAGAGACAAAAGAGGACGCACGGCGGAAGTCACTTGGGGAAATCCAGAGTGTGAGAACACATGCGAAGGATCAACAGAGATCAGGATCCGAGCTAGAGCGTGCGATGCATTATATGTAGTCTCTGTGGCCTGATTATTCTCTCGTTTCGGAACAGATAGCACAAGAAGAAGCTTGATCGCGCCTTGCTGTGCCAGAACGCCTCGAGACTTCTGTCTTCGGGTCAGCGCCACTAGAATTTTGGCTATGAGATCGTGGACGGCAGGCGTGGCAAGTCGGCCACATTCAGTTAAGAGGGCCATGACACCAGCATCAATTAACGCATCACAGCGGGCAAGAACTGACTCGTCCTCTTCACGAGGGTCGGGCGGGGCTCGAGCCTTACCAGCGGAGGCATCCGCATAGTTTTTCAGTTGCGACATCTTTTTCTGCTCTTCAGACAAGTTGGGGAGGAATTGAGTAAGATTTATGATGATCATCAAGCCACCATAAAGCACCGAAGAATCGACAGTACGCTTCTTCAACGCCGAGATCAAATCACGCAGAAAGGAAAGATCCTCGGTCAGTTGCTCTTTGACAGAGGGCTTCACGGACGAATAAGCCAAACCCTCGATAGCGTGAGCAATATTTTCAGTCTTGGTCTCAGACATCAGTCCCTTGAATCTTTCCACCAATTGAAAGACTCCGTCCTCCTCCTCTACTCTATCATTATCGGCCGACGTTTTGGTCTCCGAGGCTCGAACTTTTGCCAAAACGACCGCAGCCAGCTCTGAGCCTTCGTCACTGCCATTAGTCAGGGTGTGAGAAAGCCATTCCGAGAAATTCTTGGTGATCACCTCCCGGCATGGACGATTAATACACGCGGCATTGAACAGCTCCAGAATAGCGACCTCCACCTTCTTGCGCCTGGCGTCTCGAGATACCAGTGGGATCAATGACTTCATAAAATCATCTGACAAGAAAACATTGGCAGCTGCAGTAGGCACGACAGGAAATATTGCAGCCACAGCGGAAAATGCGATGATGATATTATCCAGACGACCGCTGGCAAGGCTGCTTGCGATCAGGGCGGCAAACTGCTTCTCGCCGGCCTCCTTCGCCACCTCCAAATATTTGGTGATTGCCAGGGTGGCCTGGCTCCGTAGCTCCAGCGGCAGTCGGTTATCAAGGGACTTGACAATCACCTCGAAACTCTCATCATCAACTAAGTGCTTCAGCAACGCCGCGTCGACTGCCAGCAGTCTGGCGATTCCTTTCAGCGAGCGCCCATCCAAATCATGGCCAGATTCCATAAGTTTAGCCAGGAAGAGTTGAAACAGTTCACTCTCGCAGTGTTCCCGGGTCTTGTCCGAGGGCCAAACGCTAGGGTCCAGCACCACGGTGTCCAGGCATATGGCGGCTCCATCGCCTCGGTCATACATGTCATCGAAAAAGGTCGTCACGGAGTTTTGCAGCTCATTGGAAAAGTACTGTCGAACACTGGAATTATGGCGTACCAGCTCGGATATAATGTCGTCCTGTACCTCGGACAAATCGTCCGCGGGTTTGGCCAGTAGCAGCCGCAAAACCTCCAAGGCGACCTTCTCTGGGGGCTTCAAGCCATCAGTGCGAAGATAAGCAGCAGCTTTCTTTCCAGCACTCTCATCCTTGTTTGTGTAACGGCGGCAAAGGTCTAGTAGCTGGTGGCCATTTTCATCCTCTTGTTGAATTTTAAGGAAAGCCACCTTTACCTCTGGGTGTTCGGGTGCGATGGAAAGCGCTTCTCGAAGATTTCGTGATGCCGCCTGCGATTATCACAGTTAGATATCTGGGCCAAATCTCAAAGCTAAAAGCTAAAAGCTAAAAGCTCAAAGCTCAAAGCTCATTCATTCCGGAATAGAATACCTCGCGGTGGCCTGCGTCAACCAGCTCGACAGCCTCACGTGCCAGTTGAACAGCGCGTTCTTGGCCTGGTGCTTGAACCATTACAGCCATGCTGAGGAGCAGCACGCTACACTAATTAGAAAATCCGAATAGTGGTGATGTTGGTTGAGGGTCAGGAACCAAAAAAAAAAAATCCGAAGTGCGGGAGCCTCTTTTTAGTGAGGGGGAAAGGTGGAGAAGAGGGGTGGAACGATAGAGATAGGGATGAAGATGGAATTTATGTTTGTAATGAAAAGAAAAGGTGAGTTATAACGTCGGAGTTGAGAAACACCATGTACTTTACTCCGAATATTCAATACGATATCAGGTAATACAGGAAGAAATCAACGGGGGCCAAGAAATGGCCATTTTGCCGTGTATTGTTTCCGGATAAGAACTACCAACCACAGCGTATAAATCCCACACGTTCGGGTCATCTACTGGAAAACTTGCTACTTGGTATTACTCGCGTCTTGGCCTGATTCGAATATGTACAGTAAGATTATGAAATGATTGTGGTCAACGGAATGAGCTAAACGCAGTACAACTAGTCGAACGATATGAGTATAGTAGATACCGGGTACAAACTATAATGAGATGTATCTCAGAGTACGTCCTCTTGTACTCTTGGTATGCTAACTCGGACTATTTAAATAAAGTTGAGATCTAACATGGATTATGATCTGTCAATATGACATCAAACAAGTCTGGTTCCATCTAATCTTCTTGGCATTGACTTTGGAAATTGACTGTAACTCAGTACTTTATCCATATAAAGACTGCTGACAAAAGCAGAGTAGTACGTGTTTGATTGTCGTAACTGTGTAGGCGAGTGTAATGACTGAGCTATACTTAGTAAGCTGACTTGGTTGCAGCCCCCTGATCATCGTACACTCAGCTTATCAGATAGCCTTATCATCACGTGACCTTTAGCTTATCCGTCAAAGCTCATCTTTAATTCCGAGGTTCACCTCGCGATCAAGAGCCATATCCTCTAGAGACTCTCACTTTCTGCTCTCGGCCCTAGCCATATCGCCATGAACCTCCATCCCACTCTGGCCCCGGTACAATGAATTCAGTCGATGCCTCCGAGCATTATGAGCTTGGAGCTACAGGTACTATAGTTCATGTCACTCTTTGACAGAGCGTTACATTTATTGATCCACCTTATAGATCTTGCCCCATCCCTTCTAACCATCATCTTGGACACAAACCCTCACGCATGGGCCGCACTTGAAAATTCCCTACCTCTATCCAACGCCGTCGCAAACCTTCTCGTGTTCGTCAATGCCCACCTAGCATGTAATTATATGAACGAGGTTGCCGTCGTCGCATCTCATACCCAGAAAGCAGGATGGCTGTACCCATCACCACAAAGCACCCATGCAGCTGTAGCAGACCACGAAGGCGACGTCGTCATGAACGGAGCCGGCAGTGGAACAACCCAGACCCAAACGAACAAATACCGCCCCTTCCGCATTGTGGAAGAGCACGTGAACAAGAACTTGAAGAACCTCTTAGACTCCACGAGTAGTGACGATGTGCGCGGCAACACATCAACCATGATAGCTGGTGCGCTGACCCTGGCACTTAGCCACATCAACCGGCGCACGATCGCTTGGGCGGAGGAGCACGGTGGCGCAGATCTGGAAGACGCCGCCGCCGACGGCACAAGGAGTGGAAGCGGCTCAGGGACAGGACCCCCTACAACGGGCCGCTGGGCTGCCTCAAACGACGACGATCGGCTCCAAAGCCGAATCCTCATCGTCTCGGTCAGTGGATCTAGCGACTCAGCACATCAGTACATTCCCGTCATGAACAGCATTTTCGCCTGCCAGCGTCTGTCCATCCCGATTGACGTGTGTAAGCTGAGCGGAGATGCCGTCTTCCTACAACAGGCTTGCGATGCTACAAAGGGCGTGTACATGGCTCTTTCCGAGCCGCGTGGTCTGTTGCAGTACTTGATGATGGCATTCCTACCAGACCAGCGCTCACGCCGGCATTTGATTCTCCCCACGCGCGTGGATGTGGATTTCCGAGCTGCATGCTTTTGTCACCGCCGGATCGTGGACATTGGCTACGTTTGCTCCATCTGCCTCAGTATCTTCTGTGAGCCACCTCCAGGGAATGACTGCCTAACTTGTGGTAATTCGCTGGATGTAGGTGAATATGGTGCAAAACCTGCGCTTATCCAGAGGAAGAAGATCAAGAAGAAGAAGCGCATAAATGGGACTTCGGCGGCTGGGACACCAATCTCCACACCGACTCCCGGTCCTTGATGATTAACACTCGGTAAGGTATTACTTAGATACCTACCTAGGTATGAATGGGATGAAATTAAATACCTATGGTGGCAGGATCGTTGGAATTACATTCTCAAATGCCTGCCAGTTCTCATGTTCTAATAATTATGTCGGAGTGTCATAGGGTGACCCATATCTCTCCAAGCCAAGGAGATCCAGCATCTATAAATTCCCAACTTCAGTAACATCTGTCCGAAGACGATACCAGATAAGAAGGGACTTGCTATTTGACCCACCAAACCAAGAACTGGCGAAAGAAGCTCATTGCATCCATTATCGTGCATGATATTCAGATATGATCGGAATAACTCCGTGCCATGTAGTACATGCATGAATCATAGACCATTTCCAAGGTTGATACTCTAGGGTTGCTATTTAATTCCAAGATTAGTGGCATTTTGATTCCTGCACAAACTACATTTTCATTTTGACTTCCACTTAAGGTCGTGCTACATGTGTAGGTAACCACCTACTACCATATACTACTGAAGTGTAACAAAACTTGGAACATGGATGAAGAGCTATGCGTTTCTGCTCAAACCAGCCTATAAAAAGTTGATGCCTGAGGATACTACATATAAAAAGCTTAAACGTTAACATTAACGTGCCTAGGTAATCACCAAAGACTGCTCAAATACCTAGTATATCGGCAAGTCTCTAACAATATCTAATTAGAGGTGGATCGGGAACACTTCCTAAAAGAATAACTTGAGCGGATCAAGCAACATATCAGGCCAGGCTTTATAAAGTGCTGTTGACTGGGTTGTACATTAAGGACAATGAAGTAAAAGTTAGTAGCAATATGAATAGACATAGGGAAAGGAAGCGGATATCAAGAGAAGGAAAAATGAAATTCAAAACGTTTAAAGGAAAAGGAAAGTCTTCGAAGTGAAAGTGAAAGCGAGAGTGATAATGAGAATGAACTAAAAGAGAGGCAGGAAGGATGTAGGTCAGGTTTGGAGTGATATTATACATTATAATAGCATGTTGGGTCCTCCTTCTGGAGGTACTGGGCGACAGAGCTCTTCATTGGCGGATCTCAATGCGGGATAATCCAGAGCTTCCACATGAGTAACTCTTGTCAGGTAGTGCAGGACGCTTGGAGTGCGAGGGGGACATCATACTTGCCTCCCGGAAGAAGAAGACAAGTATCCCCACAACCTGTTCAAAGTCATTGAGACGAGCAGTAACCCAGTGCTGAGACCACTAGTCTAGGAGTCAGCGGGCGATATTAATCACGAGGATATGAATTTACTTACCTCGGAGTTATTGTTAATCTTCAGAAAGATGAAGTTGGTAGTATCCGTTGCAATGCCGTACACAGTGGTGTCTACTTTACCAGCTTTCTTGCGGTATTGATGCACACACCCTTTCAAACATTAGATTCACTAGTCCATCATCTCTTGACCATGGTGAGGACTTACCCATGTAAGCTAGTGTTTGGGCTAGTCCACTGGAGGCAGATTCTGCTTGCTTCACTTCGACTATCACCACACCAACTGCTACATCCTCTTTCTGGCCATAGCATAAACAATAAGCAGGTTTCCCACCCATGTTGTACCTCACGCCCTCGAAGGTCACAGGGCCGTAGCTCCATTGAGTTTCAACCTGGAGCTGCAGGTTTTTTTGATTAGAATGAGAGGTCGTGTAATTGTACGCGAAAACAAGCAAGTAGTTCAGAGTGAAGCGCATAACAGTCTTGTTTGTTTTGCTGGAGGAGAAAGCGCGTTGAATGTGATCAATCATTGTTACTTCTCTATGTCAGCCAAGACTCGGTTGCTTTGGGGTTGCTGAAATGTTTACCATAAGGCTCTGTGAGTGCTAGAGAGGGTTGATTTCGAAGCTCGTCATTTTCTTTGGTGAATTTTAGTCCGAAGAGAGGCTCTACCTCGTGAAGTCTTAGGGATGAGATGGGTAATGTTGGAGTATCATTATCAATGGGCGCGCTGTTTTCAGCAACAGCAGTCAGTTGGCTCTTGGAGATTTTGTTATCTCGAAAGTTAAAGACAGCCTCCTTCAACTTTCGATAATCTTTCTTGGTTCTGGGTTTTGGTGATTCCATGGTGTGGTGAACGAGAGAAAAGGAGCTCAATATCATAAAAGTACGAGGCAAAAAGGAGAGGGACCAGACCAATAGACCATGGCTGTGTTTCAAGTATTGATATTCGACGTTTCAATTATACAAGCATAATATCATAACAAATCACATGGAATGTGGTAACCACTATCCCTTCCGGGTTTATTTCTTTCTCTCAAGTATCGCTCTTCTCCATAGGACCAAAGCTGAAACATCCTATCCACTTGTCGGCCATAAGTAAAAACTAGAATGGTTCAATTTGTTAGCAATAACTAAAACAGGTAAATTTCTCAAAAAATTACGTAGGTATTATCCATTTTGAGAATTCGGGAGATCTCTGATCGACAATATTAAGCATAAATTGGAGATCGGCTTGAAGAACGAGTTTTCGATAATATGGGGTATTCAGAATCATCCATGGACCCTATATTAGGACCCACTGACCCACTACAGCTTTGATCCTAATTTAATTTACCAACCCTGGAATAGTTAGTATACACGGAGTAGATGGATCCATCATATACCTCGGGACCTCGTCTCCTATGAAGTCGTACTGGTTAGGGGTTCAGTCTTTATCAAAGCTATCTAGACCTGGTGAGATGTTAGAAGTAATGAGTATTATTTACAACCTTGTGGAAGATATTGATTATCTGGTGCTGTTTAATGAACAGATGGATCAGTCATGCTGGTGAGTTCATTTTCTTTCTACCTACTAATGTAATATACTACGGCTTCTGAAGAACTTGAATGGTATGTCACTTTTGAATTCCATCAAAGTCTAGTGAATCACCCATTGCTTAAGGCATCTTTGAACACACCATACTAGAGAAACGGAGTCACTGAAAAAGAACCAAAGCATCACAACCCAAATAGCCCAAAGCCATTAAACATATTGTAAAAGAGAGAGGAATAACCTGCAATCGTCCGGGGTCCAAAGTAATAGAAGAAAAGATTGGCTTTCAATCAGTCCAGTCCAAAACCATAATCATAAGAAAGAAACTTGCAAGCAGGCATCCAGAAAGAGCGAAGAACGATCGGGGGTATCAAAGAATTTTGGTAACCAAGAACGCTGGAAACTGAGCCTTTGAGACGTAGCGAACGACAAGGCGCACATGATGTTTGTCTTGCCACATGATTAAGACCTGATAGTGGAATAAATTTCATCAGCCTTAATTGAATCAGTAAATATAGATTTTATCTCACTTTTTGGGGCGAATCATAACTCCTCCCTGAGCACAGGGGCTCTGGCCTTCGTTACGAGACATGACACAACCAGGAGTAGTGTCTTTGTTAGACATGTAGGCAAGAGCCTATGGCAGTCAGTAAATTACAGTGATCAAGTCGGGTTGTTTAGCCTACAAAGGAGTCGGTGTTATGGCCAAAGAAAAGAGCAATGCCATCAACTGTTTTCTTGACAGCTAGAATGCCAATAGACCCAGGGATTTCGCTGTTCAAAACTGCGGGGTGGCCTGGGAGTTGTTAGTCTTCAATGACACTCAAGGAAGTTATGACACAGACCAGCGAAATCCTTGACGATCATATCGCGTATTGCTTCCTCTTCATTCACAGTGACGTAGGAGCCGGCGTCGTTCAAGCTGTGGTTGTGGTAAAGTTTGTCGGCACAGGTTCTAGCCGCAAAAGTCGAAGCGATGTGCTCGCCAGTGCCAGAAGTCACGACAGCCACAGTGGTTTTTTCAACATCATTGGGGTTGACGGGGATAACGTGATTACCAACACCGATCAGAGCTGCGGGACCAACTCGTCCCCGATGCTTCATACCAATGCCACCAGAGGAGGCGCCGGCAGCGATATTGCCATACATATCAACGGCAATTGCACCAACTGTATCAGTGATCAGATCCTCTCCGTCCTTGCGGTCATGGTTTGCGGACTCGTTCAGGGTCGACTCGTGCTCGATGGTCAGCGAGGTGCTGGAAGCACGAGCCTTTCCCTTTTTGGTCTCACCATCCAGTGCCTCAGTGAGAAGGAGAGAGCCACTTTGAGATGTATCCTGGTCATACTCAATCGAACTAGCAGCGTCCAGGATTTTCTGAAATCCCGGATACGCACGCTCGAGACGAGTAGAATTGGGAGATGGGGTCCCACGACGCCAGAGATCCTCCGCCTCACTCTCAGTCAATGGATTATCACGTTTGTAATCAGCAACCTCATGGCACCAGTTCTGGTATCGCTGATGCGACAAGGTAGCAATCAGGCACTCATTAGGAAGGACCATGATCTTGTGGTCCCATGCAAAGTCGGTAGCACCTTCGCCGACGAGAAAGTTAGGGGGAACCCGTGACATAGGCATAGCATTGTAAGAATGATCATAGATCTTGCGAGCAAGTTGGATGGGATTCTTGACATCTGAACAAAAATTAGAATCTCCCATAGGAGGCAATGGGGATAGACCTACTAGGCACTGCTCCAGCAGCACCACTGCGACCAAAATGATCAACAATAGAGGCATCACACTCCACTTGTCCTTTATCAGTCAGGTTGCTGCCGTAACCAGCATTGGTGATCGGGGCGTCCTCAAGAACCATGACTGCCATTTCCACGGCATCGACTGCAGATCCACCATGGCGCAAGAAAGTCATTCCAGCTTCAGCAGCCCTATCCAGAACATACTGTTAGAATTCAATGATGATGTGTGTAGTTGAAAAGACCTACAGCGCGCAAACTTCCAGATGCTTAGCCTCGTTTTCACGGCTGTGAAATCCTGCGCCAGCATGAACAAAGATGGCGCAAATGTTGTTCTGGAGTTGGATTTGCCCCATAATTGTGGGAGTCACTTGATTAGATCTATTCGTAATAGAATATGTCAGTATGTTTGGATGTTTGGATCGTTGGAGATATTCGTGGGTTTATAGGTAGCAGGCAGGCAGTAGTCTTCAGTGGATTTCAATTTGATTTCGATTTGATTTCCAGCTAAGAATTTCAAAAATTGAAGAAGGTGATGGAAAAATCACTTACCAAGGATTAATCGGATACTTCGATCAGAAAGCTGCCCCGTGGTAGCTTGTAGGAATGGAAATGAGAGATCGGGGCAAATGAGGGTGTGTGAAGAAGTAAGAATTATTAAAGATGAGTGGAGCAAGTGGACTTTGGAAAAAAGCGTAGGATGTAAACGTAGGAAATGAACATGAAGAGTAAAGTAAACAAACTGAATGGAAATACACGCGTGGAGGTGCTTTAGGGCTTGATCGAAAGAGATGGAGAGAGAGAAAGAAAAAAAAGACTACAATGAGCTATTGAGGTATAGTTCAACTCATGTTGGCTGCTCCTTCTCTTAGTAGTTGGACTCCAATTAGTTCACACTCCAGGTTACTAAATTATTACTGGTAGTCAACTGATTATATGTTCTTCAATTCCAAAGGAGTAGTTCTTGCCATTGAAAAGTTGCAGGCACATGATCACCATCTTAGGTAAGCATTACTCCCCCGCCTCGACTGCCTAAGCTCCACCACGGTTGACTTCATCCCTCCCCCTTCTAGGTCCTCACATTTTATAGATTGGCCCTGATACCAACCCTTCATCATGGCGTCTCAAACACCAGCCGTTGTCATGGACAAGTAAGTGAGCCTGATAACTTTAAATTGACCCAATGTTGACACACCATTCATCATAGCGGAACTGGTTACTCCAAGCTTGGTAAGTACTACACATATCAGGGGACAAGATATTCCAATTCAATTATCCGACTGACCAGGGTTTTTTCATCTCTTCAGGATTTGCTGGTAATGATTCCCCCTCCTTCGTTTTCCCTACAGCAATTGCGACCAAAGCCGGTGCTGGAACCGCCGCAAGCTCCGCGGGCTCTCGGCCACCTGTCGCCAACAAACCTTCATTCTTGGGCGGTGCTGGTGGATCAAGCTCTCACCTTTCTGGGAAGCGTGGTACCGAAGATTTGGATTACTTCATTGGCGACGAGGCTCTAGCTGCGGGCAACGGCCCCGGATATGGCGTCAACTACCCCATCCGTCATGGACAGGTTGAGAACTGGGACTACATGGAGCGATTCTGGTCAAATTCGATCTTCAAATATCTCCGTGTCGAGCCTGAAGACCACTACTTCCTCCTCACTGAGCCCGTAAGCGCGCCATTTACACTTACTCCGCCAGGGGGTCCCCTAATGCGAATTGTAGCGCTAAAATCCATTGAAATCTAGCCCCTCAATCCTCCCGAGAACCGTGAAAACACCGCCGAGATTATGTTCGAGTCCTTCAACTGCGCTGGTCTTTATATTGCCGTGCAAGCCGTGCTTGCTCTCGCCGCCTCCTGGACCTCCTCCAAGGTTACTGACCGCTCACTGACCGGAACTGTGATTGATTCAGGTGATGGTGTTACTCACGTTATCCCTGTCGCCGAGGGATACGTCATCGGTTCCTCCATTAAGAGTATCCCCATCGCCGGACGAGACATTACATACTTTGTGCAAAGCTTGCTTCGTGACCGCGGCGAGCCAGATAGTAGTTTGAAGACGGCGGAGAAGGTGAAGGAGGAATACTGCTATGTAAGCCCGGATATTGTGAAGGAGTTTGCTCGCTACGATCGCGAGCCAGACCGTTTCTTGAAGCACACCGTGACGTCGCCCAATGGCCGCAGCGTGTCGATCGACGTCGGATATGAGCGCTTCCTCGCCCCGGAGATCTTCTTCAATCCCGAAATTTACTCCTCCGACTTCTTGACCCCACTTCCCACTGTTGTCGATGGTGTCATTCAGTCCTCGCCCATTGACGTGCGAAGGGGTCTTTACAAGAATATTGTCCTGTCCGGTGGTTCCACCCTGTACAAGGACTTTGGTCGGCGTCTACAACGTGACATTCGCCACCTCGTGGATGCCCGTATTCGTGCATCAGAAGCTCGCAGCGGTACTGGAGCCCGCTCTGGTGGTCTGGATGTTGCAGTTGTTACACACAAGCGCCAGCGGCATGGTCCCTGGTTCGGAGGCAGCCTGCTGGGTCAGACTCCCGAGTTCCGAAGCTACTGCCACACCAAGGCCGAGTATGATGAGATAGGTCCTAGCATTGTGCGGAGATTCGCTCTGCTTGGTGGCCCTGGAAGCTCTTAAGGACTGGTTCCCAAGGTTCTTTTGTCATATCTTTTTATCAGCCGATGTAGCCGGATGCGCTTTGTTTATAGTCCATAGTTTTCATTTCTTTGGCTCTTTTTAACATCCTTTCTTTCCATTTTATTCTACGTTTTCGAAAGCGGGCGGCATGGCACTAGTAGATAAAAGGGAGGATTGTTTTGACACTTTCTACTTCCCTTTGGAAAAGCAAATGTTTGTACTCGTTCAATTCATCTCTTGTTGGTATTAGTGTCCCAAATCGACGCCAAAGACAGTATGCGAATAATGAAGAGAGGTATCCCACCTCTACCCTGAACTGTACCCAGAATCACATATATAAAACATGAATCCACGAAAACCAATCATCTATTTCATGCCGTCTCTTCTTTTTGAGGGAACTCAGCCCGATTCAGAATGGCCACACCCTCCACATGTCCCGTTTGAGGGAAGAAATCAAAGCCACGAATGCTCTCGATCTCGTAACGAACATTCTTCTTCTCATCGCCCTGAACCATAACCGCAACATCGCGCGCCTGTGTATGCACATTACAACTAACATAGACAACACGACGAGGCTTGAAAGACAATAGCTGCTGAAGGAAGTCCTCAGAGCAGCCCTTGCGAGGTGGGTCAATGACAAGCAAAGTCTGATCAGGAGGGTAGGGAACATCCTTGAACAGGACTGCGGCATCGGCAGCGGCGAAACCAGTGTTGGGGAGCTTGTTTGCCAGGGCGTTTTCGCGTGCAGAGATGATAGAGTCACCGGCAACGTCGACACCAAGACTTGATTTGAAAAGCGGGGAGAGGGTGATGGTGAAAAGGCCGGAGCCGGAGTAGGCATCCAGGAGATATTTGATAGGGCGAGGATCTTGATCATTGCCTGCGGGAAGAGCTTGAGAGCGGATGAACTCAGTGAAGCCGGAGAGGATGGAGTTGTTGTTTTGAAAGAAGGCTCCTGCCTTGTTGCTGAAATAGTAGTCGTCTACGTACTCCACCGAGGTAGCATTGTTGTCTGTGATACACCTCTTCTCTTCAATATAGGTTTCGTGTTCCACTCGGATGACATCGCCACTGTCTATGCCTGGTTTTGACGAGCTAGCAGTCTCCTTGGTCTCAGTCTCTTTGGTCTCAGAATCCTTGGTCTCAGAATTCTTATTCTCAGACTCGGCCTCTAGGTTCTCCTTGGGAATCCGAGTAGTTGTTTCGCGCATCAGCAGAGTTGCGCCCTTCTTGTAGGAGCGGATGTTCTCAGCCACGCGCTTTCGCTCACTCTTGAGGCCAAGACGAACAATATCCGTACCTAATGGGCAGTCTTCAATATCGATGTCCATTCTGCGACCCTTGTAAGTAAATCCAATAGCAGGGACCTTCACTGGTTGATCCAGAGGAATCTCTTCTCTCTTGCCTCTTCGAGGGCCGCCATTGGCGAAGTGCGGTGTGAGTTTTGTGCGGTATCCATATTGCAAAGGTGATGGGAAGGTATCTCCAATAGTAGGGATCAGCTCGGGAATAAGACCAGAAAAGTTGGCGTAGGCCTTCTCCACAATGCGCCGTTTGTGATCGAGCTGATCATCATAGGACAGCATCTGCAATTGACAACCCGAGCATTTCCCAAAGTAACCGCATCCAATGCCGGCATCATTTCTCTTGGGGCCTGCCTCAATTACACTGATAAAGTCCGTCATGCTGTAAGACAGAGGTTGGAAGTGCTTGATAACCTTTACCCGCACCTTGTCGCCTGGAACTGTAAAAGGGACCACGTAGACATGATCGCAGTTTTCGGATAGGGCAAGGCCATCACCCTTCGAGGAAATTTCGGCCACTGTTACATCGATCTCGGTAAATGTTTCTGGTAGGGTGGGGGGAGGAGGGGAGCCGCTGTCGCCCTCGAACGAATATTGCTCAGGACGGTTGCGTTTTAGTAGCGCATCAATATCGGCCTGCAAAACTTCATCGAAGCCATTGGCCTGTGTGCGATCGACCTTGGCCTTCTTCCTCTTGCCGTCAAATGACTTTTTGGGAGCCATTGCGACGGGGACTCGCGAGATCACTGAGATATGATGTTTGGAGTGTAATTGTTGCCTTATTACAATTGGACGACACGAAGATGAGCAGCGAGCAGATAGTCTCCAGACAAATCGGCACGTAAACATGTATGAGGGTGAGAAAGCGCGGAGAATTCAGGACTCGAAATTCTAGGAAATTTCTTAGGAAGCGTATCTATAACATCGGTGATTGGCTGTGAACTGACCGCCCGCAAGGAAGAATTTCCTGCCGAAGCTTGAACGTCCTCCGTTCCCCGGCTGTAGTCTGGCTTTCGTTGTCATTGTCGTTGCGCTGTTTTAATTGAGATTCTGATTGCTAGTGACTCACGTCCTGCTGGTCAGATAGCATTTCATTCATTCACCATGAGTCTTGCCCGGCCGGCAAGATGTCTGTTCTGCAGCTTCTCCCGTGCTGTTGTCCCCGGCACGCGAGTGCCTCGTCGCCAATTCCACCCAACCCCAGCGTCGCTGTCCAGTCGGAAACCCAAATTCCCCAATTTGAAATCCTCGGAGAAACAGATCACTGAAGAGTCTGAAACGGAACTGAAGCCGGAGCATTTCAAGCAGTACACGGAGGAGCAAAAAGCTCACCTGGCAAAGCAGTACTCGGCTGCGCAGATGGAAGCCATCCGCGCAGGTGAAGCCGCTATTGACCCTAAGGATCTCGCAGAACAGTTCAGAGCGCGTGATGACCCGAGTAAATTCAAGTACCTGGACGACTTTTCCGTTATCGAGCCTGGCATCGACCGGAACACGCGGGCCCCTCAGTCGAACTCGGACTACAATTTCAAACTGAAGAGTGAAGATGAATTCATCGAGGACTTTGGCCGATTTTTCGCAAATCTGCCTGAGGGTGCTACCGGAGAAGATTTTGTGAAGTTTGGAGAGTCACTGCGATTGACACACGGAAAAGAGGAGAACGAACTCGACCCGCATAGCTCTCTGCTCCCTGATCTCTTCGGCCCCGGAGAGACCATTGATGAGCCTCGCGTAGAGGAAAAGAAGACAGCTGCCGAGAAGGGTGAAAAGGAACGATCTTTGCAGGCTGAGGAGATGACCGATGCCTTGAAGAGTCTCCTCCTAGCCACCGGCTACACAGACCGTCAGGTCGCCGAACTCCGCACCAAAACTCTTGTTTCCCACAGTGTTGTAAACCAAACTCGTCTTGGAAAGGTTCGTCGTGCCTACCGTCTGTCAATTGCAGGCAATGGTCAAGGTCTGTTGGGTATTGGCGAGGGTAAGTCCGATGAGGCTTCCGATGCGAAGATCCAATCGCAGTACCGTGCCATCCGCAACATGCAGCCAATTCCTCGCTATGAGAACCGCACCACCTTTGGTGATCTGAAAGGCAAGGTCGGAGCCGTAGAATTGCAATTGATGCACCGTCCCCCAGGTATGCCTCCTCTCCCATTTAACCACACCACCCCGATCTGACAATATAACAGGATTCGGTCTCCGTGTCCAGTACTTGATTTACGAAATGTGTCGCGCTGCCGGCATTCACGACCTCGCCGCTCGGGTGAACCGTTCCCGCAACAAGATGAACACCGTGAAGGCCGCATATGAGGCTCTCATGAGCCAGAAAGACCCAGAAGAAGTTGCCCGGGCTCGTGGCCGGAAGATGGTCGATGTCCGCAAGGTCTACTATGCTGGCAAGGTTTAACGTTGTTTCCCTCGACGTGTATATAATGTGTTTCTCTTTACTCTTCTCCATGTGTGTTTTGCATGTACTTGTATTCGTAGTCGTTGGTCATTGAAAAGAAATACATTTCTCAAGGTTCAACATTCATCCGTCTCAGTACACAATATTAAGTGCTTAAAGCGAATAAAAGCCTTGCGCAATTCCGTGACACCATCCAAGAAAAACCATTATAACCCGGGTATACGCAGATAAACAACAACAGCCTCGCACATCTTCTATCGAAGAAAAGGGACTCAAAGCAATTACAATTATTGGAAAGTCACATCCTCATACCCTCCACCCGTAGCATGCGTATAATCCTGATCCCCAAACTGACTCTCGTTATCACCTTGCTGTTGCTGTTGCTGCTGCTCCTCATTTTCATTCCAGATCTGCTGTTGCAGAACAATGCTATAAACACTAGCCTTGAGAAGTGTGCAAACAGTTGCAGTCTTCCGCTCAAGAAGACGCACTCCGTCCAACGTCATAGAGGCGGGAGAACCGGCGAGCTCATCAATTTTGTCAGAAAGCTAGATGAGGTCAGCAGATCCGTATTACACGATAGATAATAGGCCGTGGATAGGGGTATGTCGCACTTGGTTCACGTTCCTGAGAAGTCTCGCGTATTCGTCTAGCACTTCCTGCTCGATCTCTGAGACGTGCGGGTTGTCATTGGCCAGTAGTGGGTTTGTGCCTGAGCTCATTGATTGTTCTGCTGGCGTGGGAGTTGTGGGAGCCGGATCGGGCTCTGTGTAGGAATAGTCTTCTACGTTGAGGTCATCGTCATGGGTGAAGGTAGACATTGTTGGTGTTTTGAGGGTTGAATGTTGTTTAGAAGATGTCTGGACCCATGGGCTTGAAGGCGGCGAAAGTCAGGGTCCACTCTGCTCTGCCGCGCCCTAATTACCTTGAATAGTACAAAATATTTCGATTATCACCATCCTTTAAAAATGCATTACGTGGGAAGATTATAAGACAAGATTTATTTACCGCGTACTATTATTACCGAGAAGTGCGGAAAGTGTTAAATAAGAGCAAAATACATTTAACATCAAGATATCCAGTAGACTTAAAAAACATAATTTTCAAGTAGTGTCACAAGCCCGAAGATCATAGTCCCATAAACGCCGCCCGCTGCAAGGAGAGAAATTGGACCAAACGTGTACTGCAGCTTTCAACCAATTTCAACAAACACGCAGAAAATAAAAACATTCGAAGTCCATAATATCGTGACACAACGGGTGTGTTGTGTGTCTCGCATCGTCAAGTGTAAAAGTGAGTTCGAGGCCTTGAGATATGATGACAGTGCAAAATGCTGGATGAAATGGCCAACAACCGAAAACACGATTTCAGACAGTCAGAACGCATTATTTGAGCCAGCAAGGCTCACCAAAAAAAAACGCCTTGTACACCCGAACCAAAGGAAATAAAAAGTTGCATTGAAGAAGATAGAATAAATGCAGTCGTCAATGCATCATGGTCGTCGGAGAGCCGATGCCCAGGCGGCTGCCCTCCGCTTTTTGTTAGAGGAAGAAATAAATCAAAATACAAGTACAAGGCGTGCACTTTGCGTATCGAACGTAATCACATATCTCCCTCATGGTGGAGAGTGACACTATTGAACTCTTCAAAGGGATCGTTCAACTCGCCATTCGGGGTCGCCAGACCGGAGTCCATTGGTACTCCCTTCATCCTGGACTCATCGGTGCCACCGATATCTACGCTGGCACTTTCCTTGACATTGCGGAAATTGACGGTGTCAGTGCCAGCACGGCCCTGATGTGGAATCATAGGTGGTTTCATGTGACGAATGAGCGCCCATTGGGTTGTTCGGAAGAATGGATGGGTCTTGACATCTGATGCACCTGCGCGAGCACCAAGACGCTTGGTCTCATCCTTGATCAGGAGTTTGCGAATCAATGACTTGCACAAGTTGGAAGTCGGCGGCGTACCCGAATGCTCTGGGAACTGCGGCTCATCTCGCAGAATGCTAGCAAATGTAGCATTTCGATTCTTGCCTTTGAAAGGAGTAGTCCCATAAAGCATCTCATAGATCAAGATTCCCAGAGTCCACCAATCAACGGCACTGGTGTGGCCACAGCCTTTAATGACCTCGGGTGCAATGTACTCCTCAGTGCCCACAAATGAGTTTGTACGGAAATCAGCAATGCACGACTTTGTGTCGATGGTGGGGAGAGCAGTAGTGGAGTTACCACCGCTTCGGCCGGGAATCATGGTGGGAGCGCCACCGGGTCCGGATTGTTTGGATAGGTCAAAGTCTGAAAGCATGATATGACCTGACTGGTGCAGCAGAATGTCTGTGATGATTTATATTAATTTGATGAAAGCCATCGATATAGTGGATAAACATACTTTCCGGCTTGAGATCTCGATAGATAAAGCCCATTAGATGGAGGTACTCCAGAGCGGCAGTGACTTCTGCGGCATAAAATCGTGCAGCATCTTCGGATATGCATTTCCCAGGTCGAGTTTGTAGAGCTATCAGGTGGGTTAATCGTCATATTCAAACACTTCCCGTTTGATACCGCATTGGATACTCACTTCTAAAGAACTCTCCACCACTACAGTACTCCATGCAGAGATACAAGTAATCCTCTGACTGGAAGGAATGATACAGGGTGACAATAAACGGGTGGTTACTTGTGGCCAAGATCTCTTGTTCAGCCAAAGCACGCTTAATCTTGTTGCGTTTGATCATCTCCTTCTTGCTAAGGACTAGGCAAATGTTAGTCAATGGCCGCGAACAAATATTCCTGCCGATCATCATTGAACCTACCCTTCATGGCAAAAAGTCGACTCGACTTTTTCTCTCGGACCAAATAGACCTTTCCCACATCACCCTTACCAATCAACTTGATCTTGTCGAAACTTGCAGGTCCCACCTCCACATTTCGAACTTTGATCGAATTTGAGCTGTAAGTACGGCGGAATGGAGCATCAACAACGTCTGCAAATCTACCATTAGCCCCGATGGTAGGGACAGCCAAAATACCTTTGTCAATGCTTGAGTTATTTAGGCTGGATGGCTCGACAACTGCAGTATGGTCAACCAAAGCTTCTTTGCCGATCTGAGATATCGGAGGAACGTCTTCATTTTGACCGTTAGCAAATAGACCCTGGGCATTGGGAGCCGATGCAACACGGCGTAACTTGCGAGCTAGCTCCTCTTTATTGGTGGTAGTAGCCTGTTCCGCAACCGATACCCCGGTGACCTGCAACTCGGGTGTATCAGGAGGAGATGATGGCGCAGACCCATCGTTCCTATGCCGTAGTGCCGGCAGGCCCTGATGGGCGAAGTACGGGTTGGCAGTTGCTGTGGGCGAGTTATCATCGAGAGGATTGCCTTCACTGGCAACGGTTGTTGAACGATTACGACCAATGGCTGGCAAGAATCGAGACTGGCGGAAGGCGGCCTTCTCAGTCTTGGCAAATGCCCCTTGACTCTCCTTCTCTCGTTCGCGATCCTGACTGGCTGTACTACTAGTGTGGGATGGGGTGTGGCTACTCGAGCTATTGATCCGGAAAAAGTTCTTGATCCTGTTTTGTAGGTGGCCGGACTCGTTGGAGTGTTTTCGAGATGGAAGTGAGAGACCGGGGAAGTTCCCGCGTTTGTCGTTCATGGGCGATGGACTGGACGCAAAAAGTTGCGTCATTACGGGGTGGACTTTCGGCAAGGGAACAATGCAGCGGGTATCCAATTACAGCAACGGGGATTGACAGTCAAAGAAAAGTTGCTGGGAAGATGGGAAAGATAGAAGTAGTGGCGGGGTGTCAAAGCTCGGGATAGTCCAGATAGGGATACCGTGGGGAGAGTGTTGTTGATTAAGTAAATACTCGATTGAAACGAGATCTCAACAATAAGAATGAGAAACCAGTAGAGGCAGAAGCAGGACTCATCAATGAGACCGCATCCTAAGTGCGACTGAAAGAAAGGGCAATCAGGACAGATTGGAGGCGAAAGAGGGTGAGTGGATTGCGACGGGGCAACCAAGTGGAGTTCGAATTGGAGTTATGATTAGTCACGGTGTTCCAGCATTCTGCGGGTAAAATAGGATATACAATAAAAAACATGGCAAAACTTCCTATAACAAAGAGAAGGATACTGAACAATTTGATGAATATATCTAATGATTACCATATACTATACTGAGATAGTAATAAGTTCTAGTGGCGAGACTTGGTTAACGGATGAAACGATAACAATGAGAGATCATGTGATATATGGCCAAGCCCGCCAAGCCTCTACTCTCAGCCACCATGATAACATCATAATAATAGCGGACAGACTCTATAGTTATTAGTAATACTTATGAAAGTGGCATCTGGATTCTTCAGTGGGCTGAAACCATGTCAAGCAGGACGGGTTACCTAGGTAAGCTAATATGAAGTATTTCAGTCGCTTTAACTATGAAAGAGGTATATCTTCAAGGCTGTATGGGGAGATCTACTCTCAGCTCTGAGGTGCTCTTCTTAATCCCGAGGGCTCCAGAGCTATCTGAAGTTGGCAGATCATTGTCCAAAGATGAAAAGTTGAGAAATAATGAGAGCAAGGTGGCTGAAGGTCGGACTCAGGTCTGTTTAACACTCCGCATCCATATTAGCACTGGTTATGAGCTAGGTGTAGCAATACGAACACTATCACTACATTGCATAGACGATAAAGCGAAGAATTGAATCATTGGAATTGGATGAATCGTGCTAACAAATAAAATTCTCCATTGATTTTCACATCATGCCCATCAAGGCTAAGTCTGGAACTGCCAGATCCGGCCATCACTTAATCCTGCGATATCAATTGTGCATTGTCATTGTCATTGTCATTGTCCTTGTCATTGTCCATTGCTCATTTCCCATTGTCCACTGTCCGTTGTCCGCTGTTCATTGTTCGCTGCCGATTATCATTTAATCCTGACGCCGACAGAGCCGGCGCAACCAACACTGCTTTTTGGGACGAGTCATGGTTCCAGATTGGGTCTGCCCGCTCACAGTCCGCTCTCCCAAGTTGTTTTCACCATCACCTGGTTCAATTACTAACAAGCTATAATAGCAATATTAGTGGTAAATTCAATGTTTTTCAGATATACTTAGGAACTTACAGGTCTCGCAGCCCAGCGGACTGTCCTCCAACTTCACAAACCCCGCTCTTGGGGAGCGCAGCTTGCGTTGGCTCTCTATCCAGGCCTCTCAGAGATGGTCCATTGCCAGAGCTCCCGCTGCTGTGGGCATTCAATCCAGCTCGAGATGCCTTGGAGTCATTCAGCTCACATGTTCCATCCAGACCTCCCAGGAATTGTCCATTGATAAGGTTCCCACCGCAGCGGCTGTTCAAACTGACCCGAGATACCTCGGAGTCATCAGCAATGACTTCTTCCAGGCATCTCATGAGTCGTCTGGTATCGGAGTCCCCACTGCCTAGGCTATTCTCATCGGTACAGTTCTCTGGGAGAGAGACGCTGGACCTGTAGACCAAATCGTCGCTGACATTTTCACTGTGATTTTCGGCAGGGCTGACAGCAGGGCTAGCCTGAATAGTGGCAATAGCTGCATTGCTAGCCATATCTTCTGGTACAATACTCTCGACAACATTTTGACCCTCTCTCTGGGGTTTAAAACTGTTGTCATCGTTTTGGCCGGTTGACAAGGCAACATCGTCAACCCATTCCTCGGTCTTGCTCCGACTTTGGCGCCCAAAAGTGCTGTCATCATTCTGAATGGTTGCAAAGGGGACCTCATTCACCCATTCTTCGGCACTCTGGCGTCCAAAGGGGTTGTTCACCCGCCGGGGACCTCGACCAGGGCCAATGGGGGTATTACATCCGAGGAAGTTGCCATGGTGATCAGTCGTCGGATCTAGGGTAATCGGCAAAAAGCGCTGGCCTGGGACAAAAACGATATTCTGTCCAACAAAGTTCGTCGCCATGAGGAGACGGAGACGCGGGTAAAACGCGCCGCCAGTGTTGAGCCGACTGACAGAGTTATACTGAATAGGAACATTGACCTGCTGGGATCGATAAGGAGTCCATCCCACCTCAAAACAATAATCGAATGCCTGATGGATATTTCCTCGTGCGAGAGAAAACACAATGCGCTGATCTCGATCACGGGGGTGAGTCTTCAGAGTTCGGGCAATTTTCCGGCCTACTTCGTAGAGCAGAAATCCCAGATTGATCTCAATTTCTTGAAGAGACTGAATAGTTCTAGCCGAGGATCCGGTCACGCTAAGGGTACCGGCTATGAAGTTATTCACCGCACAGTTGAACATCAACGCCACGTTATTAACATGATGAGGCATAGAAAAAGGAGACTGTCTCAATGCAGTGTACCAAGAATCTAGCTCTGATTGAAAATGACGAAGTCTGCAGTCGTCATGGTAAACATACTGATCATACTCCTGTCTGGTTGAGGCTGCAGCTACATGTGGGAAGTAGGTGGGAATTTGCGACGGCTCCACACCAGAGACTGCGTAATGCATTTGCCCGTTTCCATGATCTTGAATGGGGGCATTTGGATCTTGCACATCATTAGCCATGTTTGCAGCATCAACAACTTCTTGGTGTTGACGATATTGCTCAGAATGGATGTCCATAAGCGATTGCACATCATCAGCATAGGTTGCCAATGTGAATGGCCATTCCGCAATCCCACTACCTGAACGCGGGGCTCCCTCCTGGCTGTGCACCATAGGGACGATCTTGCCACCAGCCGTGACACGCTGGTGTGTTGGTGAGGAATGCTTTCTCAAAAATTGAGCAAAGCCGTCGTTAGTGACAACTGGTGTGCGTGGTCGCTCTTTGCTGTATTTCTGTGAATGAGAAAGTGGTCTACCCTTTTTGGTGGTGATCTTGCGGGGGTAGAAGGACGAGGAAGATGGAGCTGATTTCTTGGTAGAACTGTTTGCAGTCTTCTCGGAAAGACCTGGCTTCCTCTGTGAAGAGGAACCTTGTCGCTTGCCTTTAGGAATTATCAGCATGAAATTCTCTTGGGGGCTTTGCGATACTCCATGCAGTTTGTTATGCATCAGCCCTGACCATATGTCAAACATGACATAAGTCTAAACACATATGTTCACAACACCGGACTTGAAGCTTGCAAGCTCAGGCATTTAGTGTTGAGGGATTGGGGATTGTGTAAAGTGACTTACAATATTCGATGTTGGCAGTCCAGTCACAATGCTCCCACTTGGAGCCCTGGTTAAAAGCCAGTAGTGTTGGGATGCTGTACTTCATCTTGGATTGAATTGAAGAGGACATACCTGATTGAAACTGGAAAAAGGAAATAAATTTGTCGTCGATAACTTTGCCTTGGTAAGGAAAGTGCAATGCCGGGTGAGGAAGGAAGGAGAGATAGGGAGCATCACAACAATACGATTAGATTGTTTGAAAGCGGCGAGACAGTGGCACAATTCGCTTTGTTTTTAAATATTCGGAGTGATAGCAGAACATCATTGTATTCAAACAATTGACTGACATTGTTTTGAGTATGAGTCCGAGTCCGAGGGTAATTGATATAGTGTCTCCCTTGATCAGTATAAAGCGATCTCGAGATAATTATGAATCATGAGCTGAGTGAATCTATACATTTCAATCATATTACACACTCTCTCGAACTTTTGCAGGTTTGAGGCCTGAATTAATCCAACACTCTTCCTCAGGCTCATCCAACGCCGACGATATCTGACGATGACTATCCCCAGCGAGGGTGTTCTCCTTCCTTTGCTGTCCCATCTCCCAACTACCTAGGCGCTCATGTCCGCGGGCAACGATCCCACTCGAGGATATGCCATCATCCTGCTCCATGTCGGCGGTTTTATTCGCCTCCCAGATAGGGTTTCTGAATGACACATCTGTATCACTTCCAAGCTTTGTAGGTCCCTTAAACCCTCCAGCACTTGGCTTGCTTGACTTAATTTCTCCTCCCTTATACCGACGACATAGACAAAGACCAACAATCGTTAACACTCCAATAAAAGCCAATGCAACGATGGCCCCAATAACGCCAGCGACAGCTGGTGTCATTCCTTTTCTTTTCTTGGATGTGGATCCGTCATCACCTAGAGATCCTTTGCAGAAGATGGAGTCCGAGTTGCACATCAGACACCATTCCTCGGTTGATTGAACTGCAAAAGTCTCTATATCGGTCTGGAACTCGCTGTAAGGAACTCCTGTGTGGCTTGGTCCGTAGCCAAAAAAGGAGTAAGACGAAAACTCCGTGGAAGAATCCGTTCCGTTGTGTAAGAAAAATCTCACGTACAAATTGCTGCTTTCAGGGTAGGATGCCACAAGTTCATCATCATCATACTCAAAACTGTAAAGTTCAAAGATCAACGAAGCTCCTCTGACTGGACGAGAAAAGAAATTAGACTGTTGCTTCGAGGCCAAGCCCATCAAGGAGGCTAGAGCCACAGCGGGTTCATCGTCACCAAACAATAGTGTCATCTTCTTTTGGGTACCAAAGCTCTCAATATTCATACTGAACGCCTCCAGAATGGCTGTGGCTAATGTTTGACCTCCTATGGGGAAGATTTCACCAATAGTTGATTCGCTCGAAGAGTCACTTTGTCTGTTTGTTGAGTATGTATAGAGTCCTGCCAGCCACCGCGCTTGTTTCAACTCATCATCACTGATAAGCTGCTGCGCGGTGCTATTATGCAAGACTTCGTACTCCAGATAGTCAGCAATGGCAACAGCATTCGAGTAAGTGGCTGATGATTCGTCGTCGAAGGCTCCCAACAGGTCTTGATTCCAGAGTCGCGTGTAGAATGCCTTGGTCTTCGATATAATTCGTCCTGCATCTTCGCTATTCTGATACTCTGATGTTGCGGCTTGATACATATCACATTTAGCTTGTCCAGCAACTAGGACAGAAGAGGGGTCTCCATCTCCCAAGGTAACAATCGAAGGGAACTGGTAGCCATCTAATGGGGCAGTATAATCAATCCCATCGGCTATTGACTCGGTGGAATTCATGTTCAGTTGGCCCAGGGGTGGATACAGACCCAGCATAAACGCCTGGGCGGATGCGATGACCCATTGGTCGGTGGTTGTCAATACATCCACATCTTTTGAATCCAAGATGGTTGGTGCAATGTATTGAATAGTCGTCGCGGTGGCATTGCTGCTTCCTGCTGAGGAAACATAGCGATCACGGAAACTCGATCCCACGTTGGCCAGCTGGCTTGCACCATATTCCGACAGACCCATTGGTTGCTTTTCGGCCAAAGCACTGGGCGTACTATCTCCGTATAGAGTGTACGCAAAGACACTCCAAACTCTCACTGAGTAGTCCTGGGCAGCAACAAGTGCAAATCCCTGGAGTAACAGTATGTTGAAATGGCGGCTGGTCAGCATGTTTCTTAAAGCATAAGATACATAGAAGCGAGAAGCATTTATATTGATTATACACGAGGGGATATGCTTGATTTAAAGGCAAGTCAACCTGTATCGAGAGTGATAGGGTAGGATCCATGGGCTATCTGCTTCCAGGTCTATTATACCGTACCATTTGACCTATATGGACTCAATTATGTCATGTAATAGCCCAAAGAACTTCCGCTTTCAGCAACAACTCATGCAATAGTGAATTACATATCCAGATAAGTATAGGATATTGTCGAAGACGATTCAACACCTCGGTATTCGCAGTATGAATGGAAGCCCTGGCGGCTCATCCCCTTCTGATATCTTAGATAGTACCTACATAATTAGACGAAATTTAACAATCTTTCAATTGTCATTCCAATCAGTGTGGTCAGAGTTTCATCAAATCATCCTTTTTCAGATGATGCTACTCAATTGGTTCGAGGGTTACACCAGTCGATGACGCGCACTATATTAGCCAAGTCTCCAGCAATTGCCCGTTGGAATTTTAGTCGTCAGATAAATAATATATGCTCAATACTAATTGCGCAATTCCAGAGCTTGATAATACACTGATTGAGGTAAAAATGGAGGTTGAGGTATGAGTGGAGGTTGAAAATAGAGGCCTGAGAAACCGGGCATATTAGACATATATGTATTCTAATAGTCTATCTCGACGACCAACGACGACCGACAACGACTAAGAATGTGGATACTGAACGTTCTAGACGACTAAGCATGCAAGCTTCCAAGATCAATCACAATGTTATTTCTAATTTTCATGCCTTCTTTACTCCACCAAAGCGGTATTGAGAGCGGTGTGACCATCCACCAATTATCGTTCTCTGGCAGAAAACTCCATTCTCCTCCCTGAGCCCTACAAATGCGCCCTATCCCTAAGCCCTTATTTCTGCTCTAGGAAGTTCACTGCCTGATCCTACCGCCCTACCGCCCTCATGGCTGAGGCACGAGACTCTCAACTACCATACAATGGATCAACTGAACTGCCCTCTTTTAATGAAGATGAAGACTTGGGTAAGTTCCTTCACTTCACTTTCTAATCCCCCAACCAACTTTCACTCCCCTTGTCTCGTTATCCTCAACAATCTTTTCTTTCCCTCGTCACCAGAATCAATCCTAGATACATTACTTACTTATTTTTTTTCTCTTCTGGTGATTAGGCAAGATCCTCAGTCGCCCTCTTCCAGAGGAGGAGCACGACTCACCTCCTACCAAAAGACGACGCACCGGTTCGGTGTCAGCCGTTGAAGCTAGCATTGAACTTTCACTTCCCCTCTCCACCTCCAACGTCGTTCATTCACTCCCTGCGACCGTCCAACACAGTCCAGTTCATAAAGTTGAAGGGGATTTAGACACTGCTTTCAGTGACAGTGTTCTTGATTCCATGGCGCCCATCAAAACCCCGCGCATCGGCACTGAAAATATCGCAACTCCTAACTCAACGTTCGAAAGTCCAAACAGCCCCGATGTGAGATCCATGATTTCCAACATCATGGACTTTACTGAAAGAAGTGAAGAGACAGTCGCAATGGGTCCTCAGACAATACCCGCTGAGGGTGATTTCCCCGGTTCTACGGGACATCTTTTCCTCAAAGCCAGTACTCATCTGAAGATTCAAAGTCTCCCAATTCTTGACAACCTGGCAACCCAAATTCTCTCATTTCTCTCGAAGAACAGCTACTCGGATCTCACAACCATGATCACTGAGCCAGGAAATGAGAATGGACAGGCTTATGCCGTAATGCGCTCACTCTTTGACCATACTAAGCGCGTTTACATAATCGATGGCTCTTTTCTTAAGCCTAAACACTTGGAGTTTACCGACCAGTCGCAACTTGATATCTTCCGCAAGGCTAATCTGGCTTCGTTTGTATCAAGCCTTTTTGGGTCTCAGGAAATTGGATTTTCTGAATTGAACGAGTACTTTCTGGATGTTTTTGTTCCTGAAGGTGGCCGTTTATTAAAGGGTCAAGCTGCGCTGTACCTAGAGCTGAAGACCCAAGTCTTTATTTCCGGCATGAACTCAAAGTCTTGCACCCGCACCCAGCTGCTGTACAAGCTCTTCCCAGAGGACATGGAGGAGCTACTGCTGGCACGACGACCAGGCTCCCGCCAGCTGGCACCAAGTGAAACAGATTTTGTTCAGCGCCTTACTTCGCGCCGGGAGCACCTCCTCCATGAAGTAGACAACCCAGAGGCAATGAAATCTTTACCAGACAAGTACCACTGGGAGGACTTCCTTCGAGACCTTGCCCAATACATTTCGAAGAACTTTGACACTATCAACACTCAGCCTGTAAGCTACAAGCTCCAATCGTCTCATCTTGTTTTCTTGCTTACACTAAATAGGGAAAGAAAACTGTCAAGGGTCGGCAACAGTCAATTTCTGAAGAATCCGCTACACAGGAGTCCCCAACTACCACTCACCAAGGCCAATTCTCCGTCAACATGCCAGTAGAGGTCCCGGTGGATCGGAATATGCATGGTGATCTTGTGGCTCGTGCGGCTCGTGCTGCTCATATCGCTTTGCAGGGTGTCAGCTTGCGTCGCTCCCAAGAGCAATCCCAGATGCAGCATCAACACCAGCAGCGGTCAGTTTCCCAGGCCAGCACACCTCATCCTCAGCAGAATCAGCAGCCCGCGCAGCAGCAAGTTCAACAGCCACAAGCGGACTCTGCCTATGTAGGCGGCTTCGCCTCCGTGGTCCAACCACAATATCCCAATTCCGCTCTCGGCAATGGAAACCAAGAGTATCATCACTACACCCCTCCCAATCCCGGACAGACCATCCATGGTCGGAATAATGTTCCTGCAAACCCGTTATACATGCCGGGCATTCCTCATATCTCTCAATCACAGCCCACCCAGGTCCTCTACGAGCAAGCCCGTCAAGCCGCGTCTATTAAATCCTCGTCTCCAGCAAGTCGCAAGTCTGGCTTGCCGAGCCAACGTCGCCCTTGGACTACAGAGGAAGAAAATGCTCTCATGGCTGGTCTGGACCGGGTGAAGGGCCCTCACTGGAGTCAGATCTTAATTATGTTTGGGCCCGGTGGAAGTATTAGTGAAGCCCTTAAGGACCGCAACCAGGTGCAACTCAAAGATAAGGCCAGAAACCTGAAACTTTTCTTCTTGAAGAGCGGGATTGAGGTCCCATATTACCTCCAGTTTGTCACTGGTGAATTGAAGACTCGTGCTCCAGCTCAGGCTGCCAAGCGTGAGGCACGTGAGCGTCAGAAGAAGCAGGGAGAGGAGGACAAGGCCCATGTTGAGGGTATCAAGGGCATGATGGCCCTTGCCGGAGCACATGCTCCGCCTGTTGGCAGTCACGAGATGTCTGCATCACCCGGTCTTCCTCCAGATCCTAATAGTCAAGCTGCTTTGGATCAAACTGCTGACCAAAAGCTGATGCAAACCCTCAGTCAGGAGGTTCATGGAAACCACTACTCCCAGCATAATCCTGCGCCCACCCAAGATCATCTCGATCAGCACATGCAAATGCAGCAGTAGACCCAATCTGGCTATGAATCCGCATCAAAAATTCCGTCTGATTTCTAATTCTCGATTGTAGCGGGCTTAGTGAAGTCAAAAATGGTGTTTGTATGATTATTCGTCTTGGTTTTCTGGAGTTAAAGCGGCATTCCATTGTATGGAGACAGATTCATGAGGTAAAGTTTTATCTCAACTGTAAGATCAAGAAAAGCTAGTCGCAGAATCAAATGGAAGTTCCTAGTGAAATTTATCATTACCATCATCAGTAGCTAGTCAGTACAGTTCATATGCTGACTTCTATATAATTTATGGTCCGTGCACTCCGCCCGCGTCTGACTGGCCCTTCTCCGCGAAGCAACGAATCTCCAACTCCAAGTGCAACCAAGAATTGATTGGTCTCGCAATCCCTGCAGTTCAGTTTCAGAGAGTTTGAGTTTCAACCGGAAGCCATTTATCTACCAACATGGCTGACTCTCAACAACAACCTCACCTCACCAGCGGTTTACAGGAGCCCTCTATTCCTCCAACCTCTACGTCTCAAGAACCCACAGACTCTGCCATAAAAGCTGAACCTGGCATCGACGGTTCAGACGAAGGAGATATCGATATGAACATCGACGAAGCCGCCACCGGCGCTGGTCCGGAAGAGGATGCCACTCTCGAGCCTATCACTGCAGCACCGCCACCATCTAAGAAGGAAACAAGCTTGCGTGAATTTCTGGGAAAGATGGATGAATACGCACCAATCGTATGTGCTCATTTCTCTCATTTCATTTTTCGCCTCTTTTTCGTTGCGTCGGGTTGGGCATATATCTGATGCTGGATCCGATATCAAACTCAGAGCGCGGAATGCGCTACAAATCACCCCGCAACCAGATGAAAAGAGAGAGCGAAAGGCACCATTTTATTCTATAGCAAAAGGGCCAATCTTGCTAAATTGACATTTCTCTAGATTCCCGATGCTGTCACAGCACACTACCTCACCCTTGCCGGTCTCCCTCCCCTAGGCACAGGCCCAAACCAAACCCCACCTCACTTAGCACGACTCCTTGCGCTAGCGACGCAAAAATTCATTTCTGATATCGCTGCCGACTCATATCAATATGCTCGCATCCGCGCATCTAACAGCTCCTCGGCCAGTAATCCCATGGGCAGTCTGAATGCCGCATCTGGGTTGGGCGTACCCGCGGGCACCGCTGCACCTGGTGGTGTAACCGGTGGTGATAGCAAGGGCGGCAAGGGCAACACACACCTTGGCATCCAGCGACCTGGCTTTGGTGGTGGTGGTTCTGGCGGTACTGGACAGGGCCGGACCGTATTGACGATGGAGGATCTCGGCATGGCGGTATCCGAGTATGGAGTCACCGTCAAGCGCGGTGAATTCTATCGTTAGTGTCTGGGTGAAGGCAGTTCCGTCATCTTGCCGTGCCTTGCTTCTCTTCTCTTCTCTTTTCTTTTCTAATGCTTCTCTGGCGCTGGCGTACAAGCTTAATCAAGATGGGGTCGGGTATTATGTTTTCGGCCCTGGGCATCCATATCAACTGGCTGGGACGGTCCCAGAAATTGGAGTTTCTATTTTTATTTCCTTACTCTGGGTTGCAATTTAAAATTGACGCAATGGAGTTGCAGCATCTACTATGAGACTCATGAATGATGTTGATTTTGAACAATTTCCATGGTTAACTCCATCCCACACGTAGCTAATGTCACATAAGGGAACTATTGATATATCTGTACATGGCAACAAAGGCCAAATCAAAGAGAAATGCCTCACTTCGAGGAGAAGAGAAAGAATGGCATTCTTGCCGTGTTCTCCAACTCCAGTACTCTGGTAGGGTATTCGCGCAAGGCTCCTTGGAATTAAATCCACAGGTCTGGAAGACGAATTGAAGGGTTCGCGAAACAAGAAAAGGTCGACGGTGTCCGCGGGAGTTCAAAGAGGTATTATAGTATACACTTCCACCGGGGTAGGTTTGCACCAGAGCGATTTGATTATTTGTTCTTAGATTGCTTGTATGTGAAACGCTTGCGGGTCCTACCAGAAGCCAAATTTGTTAGTTGACTTTATATCCAAGCACAAGCTGGCACATTTGCGCGGCCTCGAAATGAGGTTGCTATAGCGGATAGAACATACGCAACGTATTCTCCGAGTTTTCTACCGACCATCTCCTCAGTTATTTGAATCTCCTGGTATGTCTTTCCATTGTGGACAGCAAAGCGCAAGCCAACGAAATTGGGCAGGATAGTTGCAGCGCGCTTCTGGGTGCGGATTGGGGGTGTATTTGGCGGAGGGGGAAGACACGAGGTAGAGGAAGACTAGAAACCATGGGAGATTAGTGCTGCTATCATTTCTGCCATATCCTGGTTCTCTTGAATGGTTGAATGTAGGTATTTATGCATTGGTGGTTGGACATACGGGACAATGTTCGGGCCTGGATAATTGGGTTAGCGGGTTTCTTCTTGGACGGATTGAATTGATGAAACTGAATTCATTCTTACCTTTCCAGACCGATCGGCCTAATAGCGCGCGTGTGGGAAACATGATGGCGTGCAACAAGACCAAAAGTTCGATGATCCGAAGTTGGAAAAGACTCGCTGGATTATGTCAGCGGATCGCGGATCATCGTATATCATCACATTTCCAATATTCGAATAATTATATTGAAAATATGGTTTCCATGGCTTAGAACTTTTGGAATTTACTAAAACTGACTTCTTCTATATGACAATTGAAGCTGCTGGCCCCGTTTGAAGTTCAATATTCAACCAATCTTGAAATATATGGGTCATGTTGGTGACTGATATCTTAGAATACTGTCGGTACACCTGTACCAAGTGTGGAATAGCTATTCGATAAAGGTGATGAGGCTAACGCCCACTTCTGACACCTATCACAGGTAACGCTTTACGCCCCTATGATATCTTTGTGTCCTCTTGAAGTGGTTGTAAAGTCTGGTTTTCATTCTTAGTTTGCTATCTATTATAAAGTAACAATTTGATCACATGACCGCTTTGTTCCATATTCCAACAAATACCATCATTTGGAATATACCTTAAGTAGAGTCTTTTAAAATCGGAATCACCTGTGCAACTTTGATCTCCCACTAGTATGATACCAGTATGAGGTAAGTGCTAATAGGTCAACTAGTAGTATTACCTACTTATCTATTCAAGGTTCCTTCCAAGGTTCCACATGTGGAATAACTTGATGATAGCTCTAAAAACATACCTCAAGCTTGAGCCGCCTAGACAATAAGTTTCCAAGTGGATATAAAATTTAGACCAAAAAAATTGACGCTCAACTAAATCGCTATGAAGTGTCTTGTACTTGAAAGACCCCAAGTAGTCGCCCGCAACCACTCGAAGACCCGAGGTCGTCTGCATATATGTATACATATACATATATTTATATATAAATCCTCACTCAGCAAGTTCTTCAAACATATTGATCAAGCTGCGAATCCCCTGCAACATGTTCTCATCTGGACCTTCGCCAGGAGTCCATTTAGCATGTGCGAAGTCTATAATTCTCAGGTCATGAACTTTGGGTGTCTCTTCTTCGTCCTCTTCGTTGTCCAGAAATGGTATCTTCACCGTTGAGGGGTCAACGGTGATATTGATGGCTTGCTGGGGCATCCCATCTGCGAAAGGAAAATCAAGAAGCTCCATGGGTTCTTCGGTGAATTCAAAATTGACCTCTTCATTATCATCCTCTTCCTCGTCATCTTTTGACTCGGGGACTTTCTTCTCCTCTTCCAGAGCATACTCCATTGCTTCTGGATCTCCCTCATAGATCACCAGCACACTCGACGAATACATACGACTCTCCTCAGATTCAAGCACTTGTTGTACATTCCGTAATTCCTCAACAAGCCGTTGCGCGACTAATTTTGAGCGATCCATCTTCCCTGCCTTGGCACCAGCAAGAAAGGTCTCGAAGCCATGCTTCACGTTGCGATCGTTGAAGGAACGCCCATACCACTTGTCATAACGGTGATAGCCATCCTTTTCAATGATCTTCCCTTTCACACATTCAGACCCTTCGTATATAGGTGCGGTCCGCCCGCCTTCAGTCTCACCATTTTCACCCATCCACACCTTCATACCTGCAATGCGATATCCCAATGTTGAGCTGGTCGTCTCTTTGGATACAATGTCAAGTTTATTGCGCTTCGCAGGCGGTGCGTCGTCGGCCCAAAGACGCGCTCCAAGCTTCACGTCCAGCACATTGGGCCGTCGGAACCCACAAGCCACATTCTCTAGCACAATTGACAAGCCTGTTTCCAGCTTTTTACCTCCCGAGGGCACCCAGGGCTTTTCGAGCCCTTTACTCGGTCCCATATCTCGCGGTGTGGGTTGTGATACGGATTCGGCAGCGATAGCACGTGCGGGAGCTGTCGGAGCATCTGAAGGGGTTGGGAGGAACAAAGCCCCAGATTCTTGAGCTGCAGCAACAGCCGCTGGCTGTTGCTGATCAGCCGAAGATAGACATCCGATGAAAAGGGGTATGAACTCTTGAAAGGCTGGGTGGAGGGCACTAGATTCGTAGAAATCTACTTCTTGTTTTGTACAGGGCTTTGCGATTAGGGCCCCGGAGAGTGTACAGCGAACACCATCACTAGAAAGAAGCAGCTTGTCAGTAAAGGGTGCAAAAGGCCCAAAGTCAATCTAGAAGCTTGAATCTCCAAGCTAGACGTTGCTAGGGGGCGGGGGATCCCCGCCCGCACGACACCATAGCTCAGGTAGGTTAGGTTGGGTCGCGTGGATAGGATTAGGAAGAAGACTTACTGCCCCGCAGCAACATGGTCAAAAGGTACCAGACCATCACTGTCTACTTGTGTCCTTTGGTCTGTTTTTGGAGAGGGCATGGTTGGAAATTCGTGGAGTGCGCGCGTTTGTGGGGTTTAGTCATTGCATAATGAAATCAACGGGGTGAAACGGAGCTTATATAGAAAAATAAATGGACAAGTCGTAAGACCTAGAGTACTCAGTACTTGTCGTCAGCATTAGCATAAACCGAAAGGCTCAACCTCGGTATGCATTGACGTGAAACGGTGAGGCGGCAAGATCTGACATGATATGGATATGTGGACCAAACATATGGCCTAAAAAGAAAGCCCTGGAGAATATCAGAACAACTCAACTTCAAGTCAATGAACTCTTTTTTATTTATTTATTTAATTTCTAGCTCCTATTTTTTATTATGTGCTTTTATTTTGTACAATATAATGTAATTTAAATCAAAATTTTAAACAGAAAGCAAAAAAAAGAAGTGTACTTTGATTTGTATGTTGTTGCTTTATTCTTACTAGGTATTCCCATTGTTCAATTCTCTCACTTGTAACTGTGCAACTCACTTCGCAATTGAATGCCTGAGGTCTCAGACTGTTTGGTTCTGATTCCTATTTATTTCAACTTTCTTTCTCTCCCTTTCTTCCTTTCTTCATCCTCCTTCACAAACTTCCACTCGCACTTCTGCCCATCATGGAAGATAGCCACAACCACCCTCCCAAAGAAGCTTCAAAGCACCCTGCAATCATGAAAAATGCCATCAATGATGAAAGCCCTCTCCTAAAGATCACAACTTCCAAAATGCAATCTGATATTAACCCCAAAGGCAAGATCTCCCTTCACAAACAAGCATATTGTGAGGATGAATCCTTCATTCCAAAGGTCAAGGAAAAGAAGCCATTGAAAAAGAAGGCAGTGCCAAAATCCCGGATCGCACCAAAGACGTGTTCTAATACGTGTTTCACGCTTGCTTCGGCTTTGGCTGTAGATTCTGATGACGAAGATGCGTCTTTGAGATTCCCCAAACTGCCTAGCGTGAAGCATCCCTGTGCTAAGGTTGAACAAAAGAAGAAGAAATCTCGGAGCAAGCGAGCCCAAGTAGATACCAAAATTCACCTCCATACTAGTCTCTTATTGATGATTCTTTCTTACAGGACAAGCCCACTGGGTTCGAGGACTGGGCAACTGATGCTCCAATTACTGTGGAGGAGGCTGAATATGAAAGTCGCATCTATGACCCGTATGTCAAGTTAAACATTCTCCCTTTATCTTTTGACATGGATTTACTGACAACCCTCCCAGCGGCGCCCCATTTATCGAGTAGATATCAGACTCCAGGTCTTCAATCTCCCTGTATGTACTGACGCTCTACTTAGCCGACTTGATGATGCCCTGATTCGATTCCAGATGAAGCGACGATTTGACCCGGTCCGACGCAACATCTTCATGAAGTATCTGCAGTACGGCGGCATCACAGTCAGCCAGAACTACGGAACTGGCATCGGAACACGTGAGCTGCGTGAGATGAAGGATGAGGATGCAGCCAGAGCTCGCAGCCAGACAATGATTGAACTGAGTCGCGGAAATCTCGACGTGGACTTTGATCTGGCCCTCAAAGGCTACTTGTAAGTGGATATTTTGAGAAACGAGAAACCTCACAAAACTTAACTGCCTTTACAGTAGCTCTTTCTTTCTGCAGAAGTTTCGCCCGGAGAATTTGGAGACGATCAAGCTTGCGACGGTTACGATCAAAAACTTCTACAATTACCTGCTCTATCACAACGTTTGCCCTGAGCACAAGGCTAGCCTTGAAAGGGCACGTAAGACGTGTGATGAAGCTGAGCAGCAACTGTGGAAGAACATGCAGCTTGTACGCAAGGGGCCAGGTAGATTCAACCTAGCATGCGCAGAAATCTTGGGCCCCGACGATATATTCAGCAAAGCCAACACAGAAAATGATACAGAAGAGCAGAAAGAGAAGAAGACCATAATTGGTCTTACTTTCAAACTGGCGATTACTGTTACAACTGGGGACAGTAGCCTTTATAACATCGAATCACCTTGGTCGTCGGGCATCTGCCCTGTCCAGCCTATCCCGGACATTGATGGGTTCGAAGTAATCAGTGTCAAGTTCCCAAGCCCAGAGACTAAGTTGTTTTACACCAATTACCAAGGTGGACCGCTAGCCAAATTGTTTGAACCCGTCGGAATCGTTCATGCAAAGCCCTTCATGGATCCTGCTAAGCCGGATATTGACATGGGACCGATTGAGCGCAAGAAATGGGAGTCAAAAGAGTACCCTTTTCACAGGTCTATGAATCTGCCAGTTGAAATCAGTCTCCTCCCATTTTTCTACCCTGGCCAGAAGGTCCTCACAAAGATCTTCTATGTGAGCTCGAGCCCTCCTGGATTTTACTTTTGCGGTGACTTCATGGGTGCTTACCCATCCTTCTACACTGTCTTGGGCAACGACCTCATGGTCGATTACAAACCGCCCCGAGAGAAGGTAACCAAGAAGCAACCGGCTTGGGTAGTGGAGGAAGAGGTGGAGGAGGGAGTTGATAAGCCGTATGAGGCGGACGCGGAGTAGTGGACTCCTTTTTTTTTCCCATCTCTTTTCTTTCTTGAAGAAAATTGCATGTGTTCTTGCAGGAACTCTCGCTATTACTAATTTGGGAGATCACCTTCAGTTGAGAATTTATGAGTGAGGATGCCTGCGCTTTGCGTTTGCGGGCCTACCAAAGGTCTTGCAATACGGATTACCTGAAAGTTGCTTTATTCCAAAGGGGCTTTAGCTCCCTGGGGAAGATCTTTGGGATTCCTAAAAAGATTCATCGATAATTTCAGATTCGTATTGGGTAGAACTATTCGTAGATTTTAATTCCTCCCTTTTTTGAATCAAAAAGCAAAAAAGTCCCAAGCCATACCCGTGGACAAAATGATATACAAGACCGAAAAGTAATAAAATTCAATGACAATTAATAGAAAATATAATAAGAAACCATCACTCCCATCTTTTCCACTCCTCTTCTGCCTTCTTCATCTCCTCTTTACAATCAAAACCCTTCTTCTCCGCCTCAAGCAACTCGTCCGTCCGATCCTTGAATCGCCGCTCAGCTTCAAACCGCCGCAGAGAAATAGACTTCAAAGATTCAAAATCCTCATTCCGCACCGCATCCCGCAGTCGTGTGCGCATGCGTGGCGAGTACAATTGACAGGTTGCCTCGCGGCAGCGGTTCGGCCCGTCCCCGGGTAAAAGCCGCATAGACGTGGAGAACATGCGCGCAATAGGGTGATGCGCTTTGGCAAGCGGCCAGACCACATCATCGTAGCAGTCTTCACAAACGCTCAGTTCTGGTAGAGCGGTGATGTAGTGCCATGTGCTCATGATGGGCTTGTCGCGGCTGCAGTCGCGCAGAACAACCTTCCGGCGAGCGTAGGAGAGGAACTCGCGCGACTCTGGGCGACGGGTTGGATCAGCTTCTGCGCGGGAAGCAGCTGTGTCGAGGAGGTCGATGTACTGGACAAAGCGCGGGCTAGTGGTGGCGAAGTCGCAGACACGCTCTTGAGGTTCTTCGCAGGGCTGGAAAGTGTCACGGTGCGAGGGCATGAGGACGCGGACATTGCGTGCGCAGCTGCTGCAGATGTGGAAGCGGGGTAGGAAGGCGCCTGTATCTGGGTCGAGGACTCGATACCAGGTCTGTTCGGTTATGATACGTCCGGAACAGGGATTGGTTCCTGGGGGTGGGCGTGTCATCTGGTAGAGCATTTCGAGACTATCGTGTTGCTTCTGGATCATCTGTGTCCAGGCTAGGCGATTCCATGGGATTGAGAATACGCAGCTGACTGCTTCGGTTGGAGGCTTTGCAAGGCTTGGGATGAAGAGGTCGCGGAAGCGAGAGTGCGCGATTTGGCTCATGCATGAGGGGCATATGTCGATATGTGTTAGGCCTTTGAGAGTGTACCAGTCCTCATAACCGGCTAAGGGAGTGGTGCGTGGACAGGGAGAAATGTATATCCCAGGAACGTTTTGAGCACGCTTTTGTGGCTGATTATACTGAACGAGTGCGGACTGGCCTGGGATAGATCTTTGCGTGGACGGTTCTCGTGAGGATCTGGTTGATACGGCGAGAGTATTGTCGGGAGATTTAGATCTCGAGGTAGTGCGAGTAGTTGAGGGCGCACGGGAAGCAGGAGCCGTATTCGACGTCAAAGTACGAATTACCGCATGTGGAGGAGCCGTACCTGAGGTCACCGATGTCGCTCTTGGGCGTGAAGTCGGTAGACGTTCCTGGGATCTAAGACTCGAAACATGATGACCACGAGAGGGTGAATCGGGAGCCCTAGAAGGTGCTTCTGTATCGGAGTGGGAGCCCGATTCATGACGAGCATGGCGAAGTGAAAGCTTTTCCTCGAGTCTTTCTGAAAGGGTAGGAACCCTCGGAAGTTTTGCGCCAGCTAATCGAAGTCTTTCTTCAACCCTCTCAGCGAGTGTTGGGACTTGGGGAACTTCCGGGGCTTTTGTAATTGCCGATCGAAGCCTTTCCTCAACCCTCTCGGCAAGAGTAGGAATTCTTGGAGGATTTTCCACAGGTAAGTTCTCTGTAACCGTTGGAACAGCTGCCGGCTGTGCTGACTGAGCTGGCTGTGTTGACTGAGCTGGCTGTGCTCGCTGATGCTGGGAGATCGATCTGCTGCGTGCGGCGGCCGAGTCTGACATATATCCAATAGTTTCAGACCGAGGCCGTTCAGAACGGTCTGGAACCGGCCGTGCCACTGATGCACTGTGTCGCCCAGAGTTGGACCGCCCGAAACTCGAACGGTCCTTTGAGTGCACTCTGCCACGATGGTGGGATTTGTCAGATTCTGATCCACGGGCTGAATTAATTGTTATATAGACGGTTTCGTTTCCACTGCTTAGTGACAATGAATGGGGGCGAGATCGAATTGGGAAACTATCCCGTGTAGAGTGATGGCGCTCTCGAGGCTTGCTCGAGCCCGATGAGGGAGGGGAACGAGGACGCGGAGGGCGTTCTGAACGTTCATTAGCCTTTGAACTAAATGTCCGGCTAGGCTCCGAGTGTCGGGGACGTTCATTCGATTGGGAGCGGGGAATACGCGTTTCCGGAGCACGGGAACGCTCATGATGGTTCGATTTAGAGCCAGTGGCACGAACAGTAGGCTCCGCATGACGGGGACGTTCGTTCAGTCTTGAATCAGATGCGCGGCCAACAGGCTGTGAATGACGTGAGCGTTCACTTGATTTTGAGCGCGGTGTTCGAACCTCAGGCTCTTGAGCACGTGAACGTTCGTTTATCTTAGGGTCAGATGCCCGGACACTAGACTCCGAATGATGGGAGCGTTCGTTCAGCTTTGAATCAGATGTATGGCCCACCGGCTCCGGACGACGCGAGCGTTCAATTGATCTAGAGCGTGGGATCCGGACCTCGGGCTCTGGGACACGGGAACGTTCACTCGGTTTGGACGGCGCAGATGTACGACCAACAGGCTCCGAATTCCGAGGACGCTCAATTGATTTAGAGCGAAGGGGACGAGTACTCTGATCGGAAATACAGGAATGCTCATTTGATTTAGAACCATTGATGCGAACACCAGGCTCTTGGTGACGAGGACGCTCAATTGATTTAGATCGAGAGCTCCGGCCACCAGACTCCGAGGTGCGTGAGCGTCTATGCGACTTTGAGTCCACACGCTCGACGTACTCCGGAGAACGAAGAGGAGGGGTTCTTGGTCCATTGCTGTTGTCATCGGAAGAGACATTGCCCATCCCGGGCACATTAGCGATGGGAGGACTGGCCGAGGTGGAAGAATCCGCAGTCAATATGATCGGGTATTGATCAACGGCACCTCTTGCACAGGTACCCTCGACGCCGGGCTTCTCACCCAGCTTGTTGAGGCCATTTAGTTCTCGCGAGAGTGAAACAGGCTCTTCTTCCACTGAAGGTGGCGGGGGCCGTTGGAAGCGCACAGTTCGAGGAGGCCGCATTCTGTCAGTAATATTTTAATCATGCACAGATGAAAAACAAGTATTTTAAAAAGATTAGCCTGCTGTTAAGTCGTCTGGGAAATATTCTCGAGAAGGATGGCTCATAGTATGTGTTATGAAAATTGAAGGAGAAGAAGAAATTTTGGATCAGCCTGAGGTTCAAGAAAATTTCATTTCAATGGGATTCGACAGATGTCATAGACTAGGACAACGTGTGCGTATCGGGGTTGAGCAGGGTATATAACTGTTCGTGCATCGGGCATCAGTGATCAACTCTAGACTATGTTCTATAGGGCAGCAGTGGCGACCGGGCGAGACCAGACGAATAGCCAATAACACTCCACAGTTCTGTACAATAATAGTATCAGAACATTTACAAAACGATGTTGAGGGACCCGCCATAACAAAGGACATCTTCAAGCGAATGGACATGTGCGGTGATAAGTTATTGGGCATAAACGGTCGTAATGAAAGAGACAGGGTTGAATTTGAACTTCGTGTTTCAGGCAGTAGCATTTCGTTCAGCTGGTAGAAGTTTCATTTTAAAAATATAGTCCATACAGATGTCTTTGCGCTCTGTTATTGTCAACATAGATGATATGAATCATTAGAGTCATACGGGGCAGGCCCGAGGAAAGTTGTTGCTGCATTGCAGTTGCATGGTGCTCCGTACAGCATTGGGGTCTGGGCATCCTTGTAAGTTGTAAAATTGTAATTTTCCGTAGATTCCTAATTTCCTATCAACCGTCAGCATATGCCGGTGGCGCCACTCCTGAGTAATGTGATATATAAATCGAGGGAAATCGTTCCCGGGTCATGTGACTCCTAAGGTCTGATAGTGTTCCTCTCAAGTTCATCAGGGTACTAGAAGGTTAGAAGAAAATAGTCCAGGTACATAGAACCATAAATATCAGACTCTGGATATATGACTCAGTCTGGACTCGGATATCCTGCAGGGATCTTGGCTGGACAATGCATCATCTCAACCCCTCAGTTCCCCTTCTACTCTTGGCGGATGACCTGCATCATGAATCATCTGGAATCATCTGGAATCATCTGGCTTTGTATCACTGAAGACCAAGCCAGAGTTAGTTGGTTCCGATCATTGGGTATCTACGTCGTAAGATACTGGTTGTCATGTTGATAAGCCACTGACTGCGCCTCACAATAGGCTGTGTCAGAGATGTAGTGGGCGGTTGAAAATGGCTGGTAATCCGGTCTTTGTCATAGACGCCGATGTAATTATGCAGGTTGCCATTCATAGGATCCTATCAAGTGGCATTGTGGCAATGTCTCAATTCATGAAGCGCCCATGATCGCTTTGACCTAGATCCCTGATCCGATGGTTGTTACAGATCCAACGGAATGGCGTCAATGTCCCCACGCTAGGACGCTTCGTATTGATTCGAACAGATTGTAAGGTTCTCTGTAAACTTGGATAACTAATGCTCATTGAATGGTAAATTGTAACAAATCAGATAATCGAAACTGGAGTCAGCGGAAATAGATAAGAAGAAAGGGCGAAAGAGGGTATAGAGCTCTGCGACATCTAAAGATGTTAATTCCGCGATGCGGGGAATGACGATGACAAATTGAAAGTGTTCATCAATGGTTCTCCCCACTGTTCTATTATTCAATGTCTCTTTCTACCCTTCGTCGAAGTTGTCTACGTCTCGCCATACTTCGCAATCAATTCTCAATTCCTACGATTCCTACAATATATAACCGCTCTTTCTCATTTCCTGTTCGCACCATGTCAATTCCAACGACCATGAAGGCCGTCGTGGTCGAGCAGACCGGTGGCCCAGAGGTACTGCAGTACAAATCTTACCCGGTGCCAACACCTGGTGAAGGCCAGCTTCTCGTGAAAAACAACATCTCCGGCGTCAACTACATCGATACATACTTCCGCACGGGTCTATACGCCTCACCCAAACCCGAAATACTAGGTCGCGAGGGTGCCGGTACCGTTGTAGCCATCGGTCCTAACACAACCGGTTTCCAAGTCGGAGACCGAGTTGCTTGGCTGGGCACCAGTGGATATGCCGAGTATACTGCTGCTCCGGCGGCAAAGACTGTCAAGATCCCTGAGGGAATCAGTGACGAGGATGTGATGGCATCTTTCCTGAGCGGAATGACGGTTCTCTCTTTTGCCAAGGAGACCTACCCTGTGCAAAAGGGCGATTGGGTGCTTCTGCATGCTGCTGCTGGTGGCGCTGGCTTCCTCTTGACCCAGATTCTGAAGCTGATGGGTGCCAAGGTTATCGGTACAGCTGGTGGTGCTGACAAGGTCGCTCTTGTTAAAAGCCTCGGCGCTGATGTGGTGATTGATTACCGCAGCGAGGAGGGCAAAGACTGGGTTAAGCTGGTTAAGGAGGCTACTGGTGGCCGTGGAGTTGATGTTGTGTTCGATTCAGTTGGCAAAGATACCTGGGAAGGTAGCTTGGAGGCTGTCAAGCGCAAGGGTACCATTGTCTGGTTTGGCAATGCTAGTGGGCCGGTGCCTCCCATTCCCCTCCCGTATGTTTTAACTCCCTTTCATGATTGATGATGAGACTAATTGAAATAACAGGAAACTCTCTCCCAAGTGCGTCAAGATCGCTCGCCCAACCCTCTTTGGTTACATTGAGACGCGAGAAGAGTTCGAGTACTACACCAATGAACTATTCACCTTGCTTAAGTCTGGACAGTTGAAGGTCAAGATCCATAAGGTTTATCCTCTGGAAGAGATTGCCCAGGTTCACCAAGACTTGGAGGGCAGGAAGACCACGGGCAAGCCCCTTTTGAAGCCCTGACTGTGCAAACTGAAAACCATTCAATGAAATGATTATATTTGAAGATACTAACACATGTGCAAGGAGCAGGTCTTGAGCTATAATACATTTCTCAGATGCTGAGTCACGTTAATCCGGGGTAACTAACTAAATATTTATTTATTTAGTTAGCTAGTTATGTGATCTTCTTACGGGGCGAATGCAAGGTGTTCAGTGCAAAAGCTCTTTTTGAGTCAAGAAGGTCAACAATACTAGTCGCGTGAAAGACGGTATGGTACTCCTCTAGCATGCATTTAGATGTATTATATATTATATATTATTAAATCTCCATTTTTACCCATTTTACATTTATTCCGTTTATGACCAACCCACCCTTGAAGTGGCATTCTAGACAGGTACATAGCAACTGGAGACTATAAGTTATGAGGAATCTTTATTTGTTTCTTCTAGTAAGACTTTGCACGAGTAAATACTCTGTCCTGAACTCATTACCTCAGTAACTCAACCCACCAGTCCAACAACCTCACCAGGCCAGCGCTTAGCCCAGATCATCGCTCGTGAAGGGACTCTACCACCGACAGGTGCAATGACACGGAACTTCCCCTTGTCCACGTCAACATCAGCCACATAGAGAAAGCCCATGATACTGGCATCGCGCACTTCAGCTGGGGAAGCGGTTGCTGGAGCGTGCGTGATAGCGAGAAGGGTATTAGCGAGAACGGAGGGAACGGGTGGGACGAGTTTTTTCAATGGGATGTTGGTCGTGTCGATGACAGACGATGTAGATGGGTCTACGGTTAGACCGACGATGCCAGGAAGTGGCGTGGCATGGCCGGGTTCATAATTGTCCGTGCCACTAGGAAGGAATGAGTCGCTTGTGCCAAACTGGGACGGATCGTATTCATCCTCATCTTCGTCTTCGTCCTCGTGCGATGAGACGGTATAATTCCATATAGGGAGCGAGGAGAAATCCAGAAGCTGGGAGTGTGGGGAGAGAGTAATGGCAGAAGTAGAAGCAGTTGTAGGATTCGGATTACCGAAAAAATAAGAGCGGATCTGGGACTCTCGGGTAATTTTGAGGAATGCACTGTCGCGGTCGACGCAGCCTCCTGATTTAGATAGCTTAACGACTGAGATGCGCTCGTCGAATGCAGAAGCTGTCGAGCTTGCACTAAGCTGGTTGTCGTATTCTTTGACCATAGTGCTGTAGAGGCGCTCAGAGCCGAGGACTATGATGGTGGTAATTGAAAATTCGGTCACAATATGTTTGATAGTCTCGAAACTACCAGGCTTGTCGGAGCTTAGAGCCCCAGGTGTGTCAACGATAATTCCTGTTTCACGCGCATCCTCGTCCTCGGCCATACGGCCTGTCACAGAGAGAGCGAGCCGCGAAACAATGGGCCGATAGACAGCGCCTTCTTCGTCAAGCGGACTTGTCAATGGGTAGCTATACACGAGCGGAAGCTTCACCGGCACGAAACTAGGCCCAGACATGGGACTACTGCCCCAGCCCTCCTCAATATCAAGCATGCTCCGGAACGCTGTGGCAGTCAGTGTACCAGGAACACTCAGCATGCCCTCCGAGGGATCCAAATTGACCACGAGTGGCTGTCGTCCAATCTTGGTCGCATACGCCGTCAAGATCTTCGCGAGTGTAGTTTTGCCAGCATTCTCAGGACCAAGCAACAGGACACGGGGACCGTCTTTGCCCGAGCCCTGCGATTCTTCTCGTATCGATTCCAGCGCGATGTGCATATTGAAGTATTCCATCATCGGCGTTTCTCCGGCTGTGTATTCGCTCTGGCACCCGCCAGCTCCAGCCCCAGCAGTCGGGGTGACGCCATCAAGCGACGTCGGAGCACCAGTTTCGCCCGCGGTGATCTCTAAGTCACATCCATACCACGAGTAGATAGCCGCCTTCGTACCAGTAAATGTGTAAGTTTGCGATTCGGCGAGCTCGGTGCCGAAAAGCTCAGCGGTTCCATTCAGAAGCTATGCAGTATCCCAATTAGCGCTCTTGTTATTACAGAAGAAGCAAAATGGATACTAAAGGCCTTTTCATGAAGTTCCACTGGGTGAACACACCTTGACTCGTATTTGGTGCCCGAATGCGACCTCAAACCTCCACTCTGAACCTGGAGACAAGGTGATCTGCGATGGCGCCGCGACGGCATGCTGCCTCTCCTCTAAGGGCTGGGTGAGCTCTAAGCCCGGGAGCGACATTTCATTGCCAGACTGATTAGCCAAGCAAAACGAAGAAGTTGGTCTAATTAAAGTTTATGGAGAGTTCGGAGGAGCCTTAAAGTTGGAGCTTATCATCGAGGATAATGCAAACAGTGTAAACACCCCGGAGAGGAGGTGGCACTGCTAGACGTTATGAAGTACATTAACCTCAGATTCCCGTCCAATGCGCTCAATTACATTTAAGCTTATATTAGTTAGTGGAAAGATTGATAAATGGAATATTCTACACGTACTGGGGTGTGAAATTGAATGAAGGTTTTAATTCTTTTTTTTTTTTCTTCACTTTTCTTATTTATCTGGGCCGTGAATCTTTTGATAGTTAGACTAAGCTAACCATCTTACGCGACAGCTAGAGCGAAACAGCACATCAAGCAACTTGGTATCCAGGAACTGAGCAAAGGAAAATCGTAGAGTGAGTGGAGCAAAACTAGGACTGGGTAATAAGGATGGATTTAAAAAATGTATCTTTTGAGATACTCTCCAGGTTTCATGCACAGAAGAAAGGGTAAAGCGAGGTATTGTAGGAGAGGTTGGGAGAGGAAAACAGTGCACAAAAACTGGAGAGGAATATATTTATCATAACAACAAGGGGGAATGGAAATGAGAAGGTGAAAAGAATCGACTCGTGAATGTGAAACAATAGACAAAATGTCCTTCTGGTAAGAACTGTAATTTGCAGGTAGCAAGGGAAGACAAGAGCACACCAACGCTTCATCGCAAAAGCGAGGCGAGTTTGCTTCTATCTTTGATATCTCATCAGCCATAGACATCATATATCTAGAAGAAAAAGGGAATCGCGGACCTAAAAATATCATCAGCAAAAGATCTGCAAGTTAGGAAACCAAAAGAACTTACACAAGAGCAAGACCAACAGAGGCAGTGATCATAGCACGGTTCCGGACCGAGCGAACTCGCTCACGAACGATTCTCTCTTCCAACAGCTTGGCCTTCTTTGCCCGCTGCTCAGACTCTGCCGAAGTCTCCTCATCATCTTCCTCAGGCTTGCGTTTGTTTGTCACTTTGACGGCTGATGATCCTGTGGTGTCCTCGTCTTGATCAGCCCTAATGGCCTCTTCTACCATTTCCTTTGCTTTGGCGATCATCTCCTGTGTCTCTTCAGCGGACGGAACTCCAGAAGAGAAAATGGGCACATCAAGGGAGAGAACTTTCTCAGTTGGGTTGGTCTCAATGGCGGAGACTTCGATGGAATCGACAGCCTCTTCATAATCTCCTCCAGCTTCTTCCTCGATGACTTCTTCGATGAGCTCCTTTGCCTTTGCAGCCTTTTGAGCCTTCTTGTCGGCTTTTCTGGCCTCCTCTGGCAGCTGGGCTTCCTTCTCATCATCGGTCTCAGTAGTACTCTTCTTAGATCTCCGACTCTTGGACTTCTTTGGTGAGCCGGCGGACTTCACTTCTGTTTCCTCTTGGACTTCAAACAAATTGCCATGCGCCGCAATATCGATATTCGCGGTAGAATAATCCAAGTTGCTTTGGAGATTGTCGTTAGCTGCAGCAGTACCAGTTGATGGAGTATCCAGGAGGTCGTTGGCGACGCGGCGAGCGCTAATACCTTTGCCAGGGGTGAAAGACTGCTTCATGGGCGTGGCCTTGACCGGAGAGACGGAGCGGCGACTTCGGCGTGGTGGTGTTGGGCTACGCTCGTCTTCTGGCATAACGAATGTGGGTGGCTGACTGACGATAGGTTGGTCCTTTTCTTTGGATGTACTCTGGGGGACCTCGGCTGAATCCAACAAAGCGCGGACCCAGCCGTACATTTTGTAGTCCTTGGACAGCTCCAGTGCTACAAAGAAAACATTAGTACGAATCCTAGCAGATAGATGATTATAGAAGAAAGCGCACCAAAAAGAGGAGAGATCCAAATATTGCCCGCAATTTCTTCGTGGCTTGTGAGCTCTCGTGTCTTCAAATACTCTCTCTCCAGGCGTTCGTCATCTTGCTTGGCCCAAGGGAAAGCGATCTTGAACATGCCAGTGGCACTCACAAACCCATCCTCGCTCCTTCGCTGTTCATAGATCTATTAGCGATGGTCTCTTTTATCTTATCAAACACTAATACAAGTTCTTACCATCAAAAAGTAGGTTTCTGGGCGTGACTTGGCTGTGTGCGGGAAAACTTCAGAACCTTTCAGGTCCTTGGGCAAAGGTGCCCGGAGGTGGGCATACTCAAACGCGCCCAAGTTGTGAGGCTTTGTTGCGTTGGAGGTGTTGAGCTGACTCTGCTTCACCTTGAGATAAGTTGAGCCTAGGCGACGGCGATTAACAAGCTCCTCATCTGCGAGAGAGAAAAAAAGGTCGGTTAGTATTCGGTACGGGTTAGGGCGGTAGGCGCGACTCCGCGCCTTGTATAACCTTGTATAACTTACAGGAAGGAGAGACATCCGGACGGATAAGAGGGTTTTCCCTTCTTTGGCAGAGATCGCGACATGGTGAGCAGTTGCGATAAGAGTGGTGCAGGCGAGAGGAGATTGGATTGGGATCCCGATGGGATGCGATGCGCGCGCCACGTAGCAGGCGCGTCAATATGGGAAGGGGAGCAAAATTAACGCGAAGAGTTGCGCCAACCAGGTGGGGAGGTGGAGTATAGCGAATCAGGATAACACAACCTAGACAAACAGATTGACTGGAATAAAAGGAAGATAAAGAGAACAGTCAGGGGAGAAGCGGTCTTCGGCTTTGGTCGCGACAAGACTTTGGTCACTTTGTATTAGACGCTTAACTTCTTCCGGTTAAGTCCGGTATTTGGACTGTCAGAGTATTGTATTTGAGATTTGCCATTGGCCTTTTGTCAAGAAAATAGGTACCTGACGGAAAATTGAAAATTTGAGTTGGAAAGGGCCATAAATGCGTGATGTGATTGTATTGAGAACCCTTTTAATTCTATTGTGTGTAGGGGGTAGAGCTAAGGACTTTGAATGTTACAAATGATGTAAATATTCCATCCTTTCTATCTCATGCGCCCAAGTGGAGAAGTAGCGGCAACTCAACGGGACCTCGACCACGAGTATTTCTTAATCTTTATCCTTTATATCTTTGTCTTCGATCTTCAATTTTCAATTTTCAATTTCTATATTTAAATCGTGGATTATTTCGAGTTTCAATATATAATGTCCAGATAAGCTTACATATAAAACTCTCATAAGTAGTACAACGTGCTAAAACAAAGTGGGTTGCCTGGACTCCGAATAGCCTCTCCCCCTCAATGTCCACCGCCTTTCCGTCTTTAAACCCCACCAAGACTCAGGAGTCAAAGGCATAAGAGCTTCTTCTCTTGTTCTGGATCTTCTTTTTCAATCTAGAAATTCCCCCTCTTTTTCTCTACAGTCTCATATAATGTGGGTATTCAATGTTCAGTGTTGCACTTTCAGTTCATCCTCCTAATCCCCATTCCAGACTTACTAGCCCCCAAAAATAAACAATGGCCGACCAAGATCATGATGAGCTCGCCGCCACCAAGACCGAGGGTTTCAAAGTCGGCGAGAAGAAGACTGTACAGGAATATGCTGAGCTTGGTATGTATTGATTTTTAAAAAGTAATCGACCAAGTCAGCCCACTGACCTCTCTCCCAAAAGACAAGGATGATGAGGCGATGAACCGCTGGAAGGCTTCGCTGGGTCTGAATGCGGGCGAGCCCATTGGCCAGTCGGATGACCCGAAGTGTCAGATTAAATCTCTGGCCCTGGTCACTCCAGACCGTGAGGATGTGGTGATTGACCTATCCACCGCCAGTGCTCTCGACACTCTCAAGGATAAGCCCTTTACTGTTAAGGAAGGCGCCAGGTTCCACATTAAGGTCGTGTTCCAGGTGAACCACGAGGTTATCAGCGGTCTTAAGTACCTCCAAGTGGTGAAGCGCAAGGGCTTCCGGGTCAGCAAGGACGAGGAGATGCTAGGAAGCTATGCTCCCAGCACCAGCGTCAAGCCTTTCTACGTCCAGGAATGTAAGTGTTGAACCATCTGAGCTCTGTTAGTCATTTTCCCTCATACTCATCTTATATTTTTTAGTTGCTGAGACAGAGGCTCCCTCGGGTATGTTGGCTCGAGGACACTACAACGCCGTTTCCAAGTTCTTGGATGATGATGACCACACTTACTTGCAATTTGAATGGGCTTTTGACATTACCAAGGACTGGTAGGAGACACTGGGACTCATTCATTTTGAAATCTTACTCTGAGCCTTGTTTCCAAGCGTGACGAATTTCCTTAAATCCAAAAGCCTGGTAGCTGCACCACATTGATTGTGGAGCAGCCCGGGCTCTTTTTTTGGGTGGATGTTCTTTTTTTCCCCTGCATCTGCTTATTTACTTACTTTCCACTGTCAAGATTATCCTTACATGACATGCACATGAGATATTTGATATTGTTTTCATTCGAATGCGTAGTAAGAAAGGTAATTAAATTTGCTTTTAAACGCAAGGGGTATCACAAGAAATAATCTATCACCGGCTGAGAATCCCGCTTCTGCTGAGCCTGTTGCTCGTTCCGATGCATGTCATTCTCGGGAGCGGCGTCAAAAATATTGAAGAAGCGTTCCATGCTATCGCTTACCTCCAGTACACTGGCCAGGTTACCACAGCGATAGCAGTAGTTGGGAGCACTCCAAACCGTACTCAAACGGTCATCAAAAAGAATCTGATAGCCCTCGTTACATAGCTGGTGAGCTCGCAAGATATGAGACATGCTATTGACCTCGAGGAATTTGCGAACCACCTGCGCTCCAAAAGTGTAACCTGCGCCACGAGGGGAAAGAGAGAACTCATCATGTTCTGGGTCGGGATCAGACCAAACTAGATCTGCCATGGGCCCCTCGTGGGGGATCTCACGGAACCGATCAATGATCTTAATCTGATCAATGGAGTGAATGGACGGGGAGAGGCCGCCATGCACACAGAATATCTCATCGTTGATCACGACACTCAATGTAAGATAGTCGAACATGTCGGTAAAGTAATGCCACACATTGGCATTGCCATATTTGCGGGCACACTCGGTGTAGAAGCCGTAGGATTGGGTGACACCGCGGGATTCGTGGTTACCGCGAATGAGGTGAACTCGCTGAGGGTATCGTAGTTTCAGACAAACAAGGAGGGAGATGGTCTCTACGCTAAATAGACCACGATCCACGTAGTCACCTAGAATTGTCTGGGTCAGCAATTTTGTTCTTAGGCCAGCTGATTCAATTGTGCTTCTGTCTTTCACAGATACACAAAAATAGGTGTATCAGAGTGATAGCCTACCCAGGAAAAGATAGTTGGTATCGGGGCAGAATCCTCCAATCCGAAAGATCTCTAGGAGATCAAAAAACTGTCCATGAATGTCTCCAACAACAGTTACTGGCGCCTTGATGTGAACCACATTGCTCTCTTTCATAAGCAATTCTTTGGATTTGGCACATACGGCCTCGATGACTGGCTCAGCAAGCAGCTCTTTGCGGTAAAGTCGTTCGATACATTGGTCCAAGTCGATACTGGCTTCACAGAAGGTTAGTCCACATATTCGGTACTCAGGCCCTGATAATAAACATTGGGATTCACAACGCATTTGTGAACCTACTAGGAAGGCCAGGCATTATGGCGGGTCCAGAAAATGCCAGGAGAGTGAGTAAATGATCTTTTTTTAGGAAGCAAGAAATGGCCCTTCAAGACTCGGCAGCAAGGATGAAGGAACGCGTGAGGCTAGCCTCTAATGCTCCGGTGCGGGCAAATATTGGGCGGCCAGTCGGAGATTAAAAGGGGAGAAATGATCAACGGCAATTGAGGATTGTCTGGTAATTAACAGCAGTCATCATGGCCAAAGAAGGCAAATCACCACTGCAAGAAAAAGTGAATCAACCAACATCAACACTTGCTGTACACAGGGGACTGCGAGCTGCAAGCCTCAGGGATCATTTTGCCACCGCTTTCATTAATAATTGTATCACGTGATATGGGATATTTGTGGACATAAGGGCCCCACTTGATGTTCTTAATTCTACCATCATGTTTCGTGACTTTTACCCGATTTTGATGCCCGCAAAATAGTTGACAACATAGGATTAGACAACATCACAATATTGACCACATGGCTGAAGTCTGTGTATCAGAGACAGGAGATACAAATTGGGTGGTGACTATGATACCATGGAACAGTATCGTACGCTGCAGGTGAAAGTAACATGGATTTGAAATTTTAGATATGATTCATGAACTTCTTGTCATCCAATAACTGAATACTATCAAAAAGCAAAGCAAATAGACTATAGACTACAGTACTTTAATACTGAGTGATACTTAGCCCCGGAGATAATCGGTTTCGGTCCTAAACCATTCTAAATAGCGAGTAGATCTTCCGCCGACTGCGAAGGGCATGAGGACGATACCAGCCCTCATCTGACAATACCCCACCTGCAATTACTAGATTTCGAACTAAGATAAGCTTATTCGGTCCATCCCATTGAAAGTGAAAGCAACCTTTGTATCCTCTATGAAATCTAAGCCCAGCGTCATGGGCGAAAAGCCTTTCGAGACACATGATAGAATCGTCACGAAGAGGGCCCGTCTGATCCCAAAATTCGTTAATTTCTTTGGATTTCGCAGCTGATAAATCGAATACGAACTCGATTCTCATGTGGAAGCTCTTGTCTCCATGGTTCACGCAACAAGCGGCTTTAGAATGAACTTGTAAGGCTGGATAGGCTGGTGGGCTTTCGAGAAGGATACAACTATGCTCTTGAAAAGAGTATTCACAATGACCAAGCAATGCAGTTGGTGTCAGTTGACCGTCAGTCATGCCATTGTACGTGCCATTCATGAGCCTTTTCCTATCTTTGAAGCTGATAGTAAAACAAGGACAGATATCAACTTTCCCTCTGTTTGTTTTAAGTTGTTCTCTTCGCAGTTTGTCTTTGATTGCAAGCCATTTCCGCTTCCAAGGTCGAGTTTTCGGCCACGGTATTTCGACTGGGCCCTGGGTTGGTGTATTCGTTTGTACAATACGTGTGCAGCAGTCACAATATTGCCATCGAGTGTTTGTAAGTCGGAGAAGCAGCTGTTTTCTAGTTCTCAGATTCAAAGCAGCGCATCGAAGTAGTCCAGGAAGAGTTCTTTTCTGTAGCTTGAGGAATGACTGGAAACAGGCAAGTGTGTATTTGCAGCTCAAAGCAAAGCAAATTTGATCAAGTTTCAGTAACGAGATGGTTGTGAAAATGAGCTCTAATATCTCTGGAGGCAGCCTCTCTAACAGATTGGAGTAGGCAAGTTGTTGACAGCTCATGTTGGAGATGTGTATAACAAGTAGAAAGGTGATAGAAGGATAGCCTACATGCCTAGGTGATTTCGTCGATGAGCATCATCGATCTAATCGATCTGTACCTAGGTAGACCCTAGCTAGCTCAAACCTTCCTAATTTTAGAACTCTAACAGAACTTGCCAGGTCAACTAGCCATTGGTACTAAATAAATTACGAGGTTCAAATATTTCTATGTTCCTCGTCGTATTTCCTAGGACAACTAGTTCTAATTCTCCCCTCTACATAGTATCTGGAGCAACCCCATTAGAGCTGATTTGCCATTTTTAAGTGCAATTCCAATGTTATGGAATAGGTCCACCATATATGTAAAAGCCCTACAGGCCATGAGATCTAGCACCGGGTTGTGAAAGCAGTTGCTGAGCCTCCTTGTGAACGGCTTCGCTCTCTGAGTCCGTTTCCTCACCAGAACCGTCGTCATCTTCCGAATCAGACTCTTCTTCACTGGACTCCTCCTCAGAGTCTGTCTCCCCATCCGTCTCCTCATCCGTCTCCTCATCCGTTTCACTTTCCGACTCTTCGTCCTCTTCGTCGAGCCACTGGTCCAGTGACTTTTTGCCAGCTGCACCAGACGGCGCAACTTTACTATTTGTCCTTTGGGGTACAGTATTTTCGTGCTGCCGAAGTGCTTTGTCTAAGCGTTCTCCAGCAGTCATCGAGCTCTGGAGCGTGGAGGAGTCCATCTTGAGATCGTCGGTGCGGAGACTCGGACTTGGTTCTTGTCCCAACTTGACCCAATCGGGTATATTGGTGTAGCCCCTAAGCCCGTGATAACCGGCTTCTGGACCAACGACCAGAGTCGCAGTTCCGATGAGAAGATCCTTGCGCGTTTCAGATGGGCTGGGAGTATGCGGAACAGGCTTAGGGGCAAGAAGGAGCAGGTTGGCCAGTTGCGTGGAGGCTGGACTTCCTAGTAGGGCTTTGTATAGGCGGGCACGATCACGAAGATCATAGGAGGTGTCATATCGTGCAAGAAGGAGAATGTAGCGCCAAAGCAAAGTAATACGATCTTCTTGCTTCGTTGCTCCGATTTCTTCCTCGACTGCTGCTTCGTCCTCTGGAGGCGGGCCAGTCTCCGTCTGTTCCTCTGATTGATCCTCGGTCCACTCATTACGAAGCTCTTCATCAATCTTGACAGGTTGTGCAGCGGATGAGATGGCTGTTTGCAAATCTTCCTCAGGCTGCTTTTGGAGTAGGTATTGAAGATATACCTTAGCACCGAGTAGTACAATTTGTTGTTTGACAGCCTCGGACTCATCGACGAATCCCTTGACGAGAATGCGGAGAACATCCGGCGCAATGTTGTGCTTTGGATTTATACCTGCAAATTCGCCCACTAGCCAGATAATAGTAGATCGTGCATCAGGGTGGGTGGTGATACCAAGGTTTGTGACGAGCTGAACAACGGTCTGTCTGTGGGATGTGGGATCCTGTTGGATCAAATGACGGATGACGGTCAAAGATTCAGATACAAGATTGCTGTCCAAGCTAGATATCTGGCCGAGCAAAATTCGAAGGCACATGTCCGTAGTAGTAGGATCTCCTTGCGCGCAGCGTCCAATAGCTCGCACGCTTTCACGCACCAATTCGGGATCAGCGCCCTTGGAGAAGTGTTCAAGCTCGCTGATGATAACACTTTTCCAGTGTTTGCCACAGTGAGAGAAAATAATAGTCAATACCTCAAGCTTCAGACGCCAGATATGTGGCGGGTCGTTAGCGTGGATCAGAAAGTGTGCGATATATCTCGTAAATGGCTTGGGTTCTTGTAGGGCGACTGCAACGATATTGTAGAGAGCAATGAGTTGCATATCCTGTGGGCTTCGTAGAAGAGCTACCAGCGGTCCAATAGCCGAAGCAAGGTATTCAGGAGGGGCTAGGTAGAGAAAGCAACGGACAACGCTGACAATAACAGCAGAGTTACGGCTTTGTAGCAATAGCTTGCAAGCCCGTAAAAGAATTTCGAGATCAGGATCTAAGGCTGTCACTTCATACCCCTCACCTTCATCTTGGGAGTTTCCATCCTGCGACTCTTGGTCATAGAATCCCTTTGTGAAAGCCTGCTTGACTGTTTGAGTGCGGTGGGGAAAGCATTTTCGAGCGTAAAAAGTCAAGAGCCGGAGAGTTGCCAGCTGACCCCATTCATCCATGTCGACCAGTTTTTTAACCAGGCTGCGATAGTGCTTATGGATCAGATCAATCTGCTCCGGACAAACCTCCAAAAAAGCAGCAACAGCGGGACCAACAACAAAGTATTGAGTATCGCCGAGAAGAGTTGCGATATACCCCGTCAATTGCGGCAGGGTGTTCGGATCCAGACGATAGCACTTTGGAATGGCCAGAGCAGCCGCCTTGCGCACATGGGGACTCATATCGCCGCAGCCTCGCTTGATGGCTAGCGATATGATCTGACTGATGACTGGGACCCGGATGCCGGACATTGTTCGCAGCGCCATCGTTCGAACCTGGGGATTTGAATCCGTCAAAGACTTTTGAATGGCGTTTATCGATAGCAATGCCAGATCCGGTTCCGCCTCCGCATGATGGACGAGGTAAATATAGACAAGTTTCTTGACTTCGAGATCGGCGCTAGCTGCGTTTTTGACAACAGCCGAGAAGAAAGGCAGGGAAGGCTCAGAGCGATACATTAACTATAAGATGAATCGATGAAAATGCAATTAGCCAAGACATTCTTTCCTGCTATTCTGTTATACAAGATCGGCATACCGCGATAACTCGCCGCATCCCATCCAGAACCTCGCGCTCATGACGGCTGTCGAGAAGCTTCTTAATATGAGGAACACTGTATGTACGTGAGGAATAGTCGGTTTTCGAGCTTCGATTACTTGCGGCAGTCTGTGCAGCTTCGAGTGTTAATTCTCGAGCTGTACGCACAATAGTCGCGGTCAGTTTCATGTGACTTTAGATGGAGGGTCTGGTACAGCCCAAGCATAGTAACTGACCAGTTTCCAGCATTGATGATATCCTAGAGATAGTCTCCATCTTTATTATTGCATCCGAGGGACACAATCCCTGGCACACGAGATGTAAATTGAAGTGACGAGGTGAATTGGGGTGGTTAGGGAAGATAGGCGGGGAGAGGAAAGGTGGAGCATGTCTGAACTCCAGTGACCTCCACTTTCTACTTAATCAACCCTCGGTTAAGATTTCAACACCATGAATATACGTCTCTGAATGAGTATCTGCGGCTGGCATAGGTGACAGATCGCCAACAGAAGATGCCCACCGCTCTCACAAGCTGACACATCACGTCATGGGCCCGGTACGGACCGTCGTCTATTGCGGCTTGGTGACCGAGCTATTACAGCACCTTCTCGACACAGAAGCAGAAACGCGTCTTATAATCTGTGGCACCAGAACTGAATTTCTTGTACAATTATCTGCCGCTATTCGTTCGCAACGCGCCGATAAAAATGCTATACTACACCATGACCTGCTTTCCAAAACCATCGGTTTACTTGCAAGTTCGAGCAGGATCCAACTAACATTCTGCCCAACTCTTGAGAATCTTCGCGCGTATATGGCAGTTCTGGAGAATTTCAACGGCATGAACCTGGAGGATCAGAGAAGCCCGGGCCGAAGGCAGTTACTTGCAATTCTAGATGCTGTTGCTTTGCACGCTACCACCTCGGAGTTCTCTGCGCAGGGACTGTCGAGGACTTTTGCCGTTGCTGTCGAGACCGCTTCTAGAGCAGACATGGATTTGATGCTTTGCGAATGTACCAACGCTGTGAATCCGGGTGCCGACTGGGGAGGAAAGCGATGGGAGATGCAAGTACCCATTTTGAACGGCTCTGTTAGGATACGCAGCGAAGAAAGCAACTGGAATGGGCGCGGGGTGTCTATAAAACAAGTTGCCCAACGCTGGTTCGACTTTGACGAAAATCAAGTAGCCTGAATGGCATGTGATATAGAAGAAACATAAGCTAAACTGAGCATCAAAATAAAACTCCATTAAATGGCTATTGCCCGGGTATCCCGATCGCTGAACTCCTGATCCATACAGAACCTACAAACCCCGAATGCTCACAGCGACTTTTCCATCTCAGATATGTAGAGCTTGATGTGTGATTCTAGCTTTAGATACTGGTCATGAGCCGCTTGAACTTCGCTCTCAATGTTCTCCTTGAGATCAACCATCTGAACACATCAGATTAGCTTGGAGGTCTTCTGACGAAAGGGATATGGATTAAATACCTTCTTCTCTGTCTGCTCGATGCGGATTCGCCTTCGCTCCATATCACGCTGCTTGTCTGCGCGTTCCTCGCGAAGCTGCTTTTGAACAGCTCGGAGCTCTTCCATTCGTGCTTGCGCAGCCTCCGCCTTATCTTGCGCATTTCTGCGAATAGTTTCAATCCGTTCATTCCAACGGGAGAGTTGACGCTGCAAGAGTTTCTCGGTCTGCTCCACCTCTCGCACGCTGGCGCCTCGGTCTGAAATTGCATCCTTATTCCGAGCAGCACGAGATTCCTCTTCTTCTTCCTTCTGTAACTCAGTGGTAATATCATCTAGAAGTTTTACGCATGCCTGGACATCATTCGAAACAACCGTAAATGTGTCCGAGGATGTCTGTAGTGCCCTAGCGCGTCTTTCCATTGCGTCAATCTGGGCTTTTTCGCGCATCAAGTTCTCAGTCAATTCGGCCAAAGAAGACTGCAAAGAGGCCGGAGATTCCAAAACATATGGTCGCAACTTTTCAGCCTCCTGCCGGCTCCGCAGGGTTCTCTCTGTCTTCTCTTCCAGCTGTTGCTGTCGCCGCGCTCGCTCGCCCTTGACTCGGTCAAGTGTCTCGGCAACCCGTGACTGTTCTCGGCCCAATTCCAATAGCCGGGCCTTGAGCTCATCATTCCGGCTGACTTTCTCGCGCACCTGTATCTCATTTGCCTGTTGATTACGTCGCATTTCCGCCAAGCGTAGCTCCATTTCCTGATTCTCTGCATGAAGTTCTTCAATGCGAGTCTTAGTCTTTTCAGTCTTGTTGAAATGCTCGTCAATAACAGGAGTTTGTGACTCGCGGAAGCGCACAAAGTTAATAAGGTAGGAGAAGATTTTAACGAGTCGGTCATGGGTTGGTTTTGTCAGGTCGGTAAAGGTGAAGTCGTTGACACCACACTATGATAGATAAACATCGTCAATTCACGAACTTTGTATCAATGATACGTGGGCATAGATCACATACCTCTGCTAACAGCGCCCTAAGGCTGACAAAGAATCCCATGAGGTTGCGCGTCTCGTTTGACACGATATCAGGATAGTCGCCACAAATATCTTCTGCAGCTGCATGCATTGCGGGTTCAACTGTCTCACGTGTGACATTCATGAGCAATTCTGCGAACCATTCAAACACCATCTGGATTTGCTGGGGATTGGGCTTGGCCAGGTCGGCCGCGCTAAACGGGATCCCGATATCGTTGATGCATCCTGCGATCTCCTTGTCGGGCTTTTCCAGTATTAGTAAATAGTCTTAGAGCTTGGGTTCTAGTATATCGCTCGAATGGGAAACTAACCAGGCGCATTAGTGCGTCATTGTCATCTTCCTTCTTGCGGGACCGGTTGTGCTGTTGGCCATGGAATTGCTGGCTCATGCGATTATTGTAAGCCATCACGTCTCATGTGCGTAGGAGTCAGTATAAAGCTGGACAGTTGGGAGTCAAGTAAGGTTGCGACAAGTCAAGGCGCAAGTGTCGTTGTAAATTGCCTCGATTGTTTACTTTGGAAAGAAAGCCCGCACGACCACCGCTTTAGGTTAGCGTAACGCTGAGGGGCAGAACTTCCAAGCAAACAAGACAAACACATTATCTCTGACTCTTCTCGATTCGCATCACCAAGCTATTCAATAGCTTTCACAAAAATACTACGCTATGTCGACGAACACGAAAGTTCCAGTTCCGGACTGTAAGAAGCCGTTCGAGTGAGTATTGCAAATTCTATCCGCTATCGCTGCTCATGCGGAGGTACTGATCCGATCACAGCATTGTCGCAACCTACAATGAACTCTTACGCTCCGATGCCGATTTAACAATGCCCATTGCGGCCATTGAGGCACTGGTGCTTCTTCTCACACACGAACCTTCCTCAACAATTTCCGAAACTCTTGACCTACTCGAGAAATCCACCGCACACTTGAAAAAAATTATTCCCAACCCCATCGGTCTGTCTGCTGGAACTGATCTCTTCCAACGATACCTGATCACCACATTACAACGACCTGGACAGCTGGGCCCTGCTGGAGACTTCAACGCCATCCGAACACACCTTCTATCTAACGGGCGATTGTTCATTCGGCGCGCGAAAGAGAGCCGAGAGAAGATTGTGGCGTTTGGCCGAGGGTTTATCCGTGATGGATGCACAGTGCTCACAAATGGTGGATCCCGCGCCGTCGCCTCGCTGCTGCAAAAGGCAGCCGATGACGAGGGTGGTCCGTCTGCAGTGCGCTTCCGTGTCATTTATGTCCTGTCCTCATTCAGCAAAAACAGCGAGGATTCTGCTGGTGAGCCCGAGGGAATGGAGACAGTACGCGTCTTGAGAGCAAAGGGTGTGCCTGTCTCAACGATCCCGGAATCAGCCGTCGCGTACGCTCTTGGCAAAACGGATATGGTGATCGTGGGTGCAGAGGGTGTCGTGGAGAATGGCGGCATCGTGTCCCGTATGGGCACCTACCAGATCGGTCTTCTCGCCAAGGCCATTGGAAAGCCATTCTACACCGTGGCTGAGAGTCATAAGTTTGTTCGACTATATCCTCTTGGACAGTACGACCTTCCGATCAATCAACACGTTCTTGATTTCAAGTCCGACGAAGATATTGCCGAGCAGCGCAAGCAGCCCGCCAATTCAGATTTCCCAATTGAACTTCCACTCTGTGATTCTGTGGACTTCACACCTCCACACTTGATTTCTGCTCTTATTACGGATAGCGGTGTTTTGACGCCCAGTGCTGTTAGCGAGGAATTGATCAAGATCTGGTTCTAAGGCTCAAAATAAGACCGTTATGAATCAATTGGCTTTTGCAGTAAAATAAGGCAAATTCTCATTACCTTGCCTACATGAGATCCAAGGACTTTTTACGAAGTAAACATGATATAGAAATGAAATGATATCAAACGCCCTTTGAGAACATAACATCGTAATCATAATCATTAAATGGTGCTTACGGACGAATATTGACCGATATCAATGCTCCTTGTCCGCCAAGCATAAGAAAAAAGATTTTGGTGGGATAGGGCATCAATGTGACATGTCATAACAGGATACAGCCCACCACCAAGTTCATCATCAGCCTGAATCTTGAAAGATCACAGCGAAGAATGTATCTCCTGCTGTCTGCTACGTAGTTCGTAGATACCTCCAAGTCATAACTGAGGTGTACCACCTTCCGTCCGAGACATCAAGTCGTTATCCGGCTCATGACGAAGGTATGCAATCGTGTTTGAAATGTAGCAAAGGCATATAGAAGTAGGTATCCGAGGGCTACAAATATCCACAGAAGGGCCATGGTGGGAACCCCCGTGGGAAATTTGATGGAGACCCAATATTCTCAATGTTGCCGTTGTGGGGTGAAGAGAGCCTCTGTTGTAGCGACGTCCGGGGATGGATGGATGCACAGCTTCCCGCTGTCATGCGGGGGAATTTCCGACTATTTTTTTCCCAAAAGATGCAGATCAATAGCTGCGATAGAAAATTTTGGAATGGAATGGAGAAAGGAATGGAGGGTCAAGGGAAATGCGAAAGCTAGGGTAGTGTAGCCAGCCCAAAGCTTCATATGGCATCTAAATCTCATTGGATTGCAAAAGCAGCCAGATCGAATACGCACAACTCATAAAGCGATTTCCGCGATATTTCATCCAATACGGATCAGGTCGGATCAGTGTGTTGGCAGTGGCTGGTTATTGAGCAGTAGTTCCGGGTCTTTGTTACCTTCGATATACCTAGATGTCTGAGTGTAGCTCATCTTATCTGACTCAAAAGCAGTATTGTATCTCTCTACTGGAACTCACCACTCCCACAATTTCCGTCTAGTCACTAATCTGAGATGTCCCAGATTACTCTGCTATGGAGCTGGACCATGGAGGACCAAGGTTGGCATCTGTGGATCATACAGGGCAAAGCATCCAATATGAAACATACTGCATGTTGAACTAGGAAACCTCGGGGTTTCAAGGAGATCTCCTCTAGCTGCCCACAATCAACTTCCAGTGTTATAGTTAGAAACTTTTAATCACTGGAATGGTTTAATGTGCTTGTCCCTAGGTACCTGCAAAATAGGTAGCCCTAGGGGTTGATAATTCGCTGATCTACCTAAGTAACTACAGGTAGGGACTTATAGATTGCATGCATATGACTCAAGGATCTATCGAGGTTGTATTACCATTCATCGGGTGATTTTGGACCATTTAGAAATCCCGGAAAGTCATGAGTTACCTAAGGGGGGATTCGGAAATAATGATAGCAGTTGAATGTGAAGGACCTTTGGAAGTAGCCTTAGGAGGTACTATGTGATGACCTCAGGTGTTACAGGCTACTACATCGATCGGGCTATGAGACAACACTACCTAGGCAAATGATGTTTAAAATAGAACTCCAGATAAGAGGATAGAGGATTTCACCTATGTAAATCTAGATATGAGAAACATTGAAATGATTGTACAACATCAATGGATGTTTATCATATCACAGGGAAAGGCCGGAACTGCCCGCGTAGACACCAGGGCTGTAAATAGATTCTAGAAGTGAATGACGCGAAGAGCAAAGGTACCTAGATAAGAGGAAAAACGTGCAAAGAGCAAACTATGACATGTTTCGACTGAAATAGACGGCAAAACCAGAAACATAGATGGCCCCACCAACCCCACCTGGTTCCTGATCCAGTGATCCAACCTCGAAGAATTTGTACTCCATATCCTCCAACCTATACCTAACCTGATGCGGATCTAAATCATTAAAGGGGAAGGTCACTAGATCCACATCGCTCAAGCCATCGAGTGAGCCCTCTTCTCTGCTATACTCCGATACATCGATCTTAGACATCTTGAATGAAAGAATGGATGCCCGACCCATGACCGTATTTTGGGAACGTGATCCCTCAAGGTCACAATCAATGACTCTCGAATCAATGACTTCAAATCCAAATCCTGCGCGGAACCATAGCATTCGATGGTCTATCAAACGGCTATTGTACGGACAAAATCGCAAGTATCGCGTCTTGGAGGGAGAGCCTAATCGATTGCGCAAACGTTGCTAGTCAGTTACTGCGCCCATGTGATTTGATATCGGATTTCTGTCCATGGAATTCGTCATGGGGCAAATGAGCAAATGATATCGACGTGGTGGAGTACCTCTCACTTGGCACTTTTACTTGAAGTTACCTAGGTAGCTTATACCTGATTTCATCTAGTGGGGCTTTCATATTCCAGACGCCGCCGCTTTAATGTGGGCGCTCAGAGGCTAGTCCTCAGACGACTCACTGAGCTGCTCGGAGCCAGTCACGTGAGATAGGAGGCTAAGCAGTCTACGCTCAGTCTATACCCAAAGGAGCACTAGGCCCTACAATTATGTTTATTCTTGAATTACTTTTTGATGGCCCTCAACAGCGTGAATTTCTGAAGGGTTCCTATGCTCCGTTTCCACCTCCAATCATGGCCCGCTCAAGACACATGATAGGGTTAGATGACGCAACAATATAAGTGCAGCTTTTATCTGTTATGCTGTAATACAGGAAGAAGATTTTCTTGCCATTTTTATATCGGCTTCCTTCACGTAGACTTAGGTATAAAAGGGAACTGTGTTGCAGGCCACATGGAGGCCTGGAAATGTAACCAGAGACAGAAGACCCTGAGTCAATCGTTGGTACATTCAAGTCTGTGAAATTATGTTCAAGATACTTACTGATCTTAATGGGAAATATTGCCTCGGCCCGACAATGGGCATCTCCAGACAGTTGACTCGTCTGGAGCTGTTCGGCCAATCGATTTTACCCGGACGAAATCCTGCCGACGTATTCACCCTGCACCTCGCACCTCGGCAACCTTCGGACTATTGCCGGTGATGCACTCTACCTGATGGGGTATACGCCCACGTAGGCTTTCATAGTCTCCCGTGGAGTACTTTTGGTGGAAATAATTAGCTCTGACTTCCCTTCTTGTCTTATCTTTTGGTGAAAACAGTATTGCTTTCTTTGTTTTTGTCTTATTTTTGATCGAGAACAGTATTTCTTTTTTCTTCGTGTGCTGCATTCAAATCGCTATTATTATCATTTCATATCGCGATTCCTTCAAGTCAGCCTTCTTGATATGTGAAATATTGAAATATCGATGAGGTCCTTTATTTTTCCAGTATGTTAGAACCAACTAGAGAATCCATAAATGGCAGAACTGCCAAGGTATAGGTATTTACCTCACGGCTTTGGAGGTTCGATACCAGTGCTCACTTTTTTTCCCTTTCTGGAATAGAGATCTATCCAAGGGTTCTCACTATCGCGCCGTAATGATCAGCCTGGTCGATAATAGCCTTAGACATGGTATATCCGGCCTCTTCTTCCATCTCTCGCTTGCTTTTGGGCGACGTGTATGCGGCAATTTTTCGAGAAGATTCCCACGCGGAAAGCCTAGCCAACAGTCAGGCCATATCTTCGTAAATCGATATTTTGGGCGTTGTTCCGGTGCATTTCAGAGTCCGACTTAAAAGAAAAAATGGCAAAGGTAAACTTTGATTTGACAGAATAATTTTCTTCGCTCTGGCATTATATCAGGTGAAGATTGAGGGCCCAGAGCATTATATCCGGAGTAACAACCTTTTCTATTTATTGCCTTACCTTTGTCTTCCCTAATACTCAGACATCAGAAACCCCAGCCCTGTCAACAAACTTGCCCTAAAATAGCTTGCCGATATTGTCGCAAAACCAGTCGAGGCTGTACCGAGGGACCTCCCTGTGATAATTGTGTTGAATATGGAAAAAATTGCGAATTTGTAATGAGCAGGAAAACGAAACCCGATAAGTTCGACTGCCTCCAGTGCCGCAAAATGAAAATCTGCTGCAAAGGAAATTCAAGTCCTTGTGAAATACGTACTGCTCATACGGTTGGGAGCTTCTTCCGTTCCAGCCAATCAAGGCCATATTGTCTATGAGTTGTCGAATACCCTAGCACTCCAGGCGTGCTAGGCAAATTACCGCACTGATTTCCTCACTTTGCTCAGGAGCAATGCTCGATAAAAGCCCCGAAAGCATAGAGAGTGCTAGCTTTCTTAATGCCTTTCAAACGCCAACCGTCTTGGCCAGCTAGAAACCACACAGAATGAATCGTCGGTAATTACCACAGAGTAATATTTCTGATAGATGAGGGAGGATGAAGTATACCGACAGAAACCATTACTCACAAGTTAAGGTTTCCTATAGGGCATGTGCGCTATGATTTTTAAAATTGTGCGGTTGCTGGTTCATGGCGTAGGTAGCTTTAAGTACAGTTTTTTCTATGCCAGATGGGTTTCCTATTTCAGATGCTGCTGCTTTTGTAAGGGCGCTCAGGGTCAGGCTCACTGAGTAAATTTCAGCCTAGACTCAGGCTCACGGACCTGCTCATGGTCATCGTGTGACAGATCAGTGATGTCTAACTAATAAACACTCAGTGAGCACGTAGTAATTGTGATTGGCTGCTCACTGATCGCTCACTGATAACTAAGGGTATCTATTAAGCACCTGGCTCATGATCAGTCTATCTACAAAGAAGGAGCATTCGGCCCTATAATGCGGTTTATTTCATGAAATACTTTTCTGAGGTTCTATCAACTCATTACTTTCTCCTTAAAAACGTAAGACACAGTTTCTATATATTACTGCCCGATTTCATCCATTTTATTGTGATCCTTGTAATAATCGACTGGCCGGAGTAACTCAACGTCGTCTAGATGGCTAGAAAGAAAATTGTGATTCCAGCAATATTTTGATGACGATGGCCCAAGTAAACGTCGTGAAAACAGGGGATATAATCAATTCCCCCACCTCCGGGCTAATGGAGGGGTTGCCTGGGAACTAGATGTTCCGAACTTTCAAGTCCTTCAGACCCTCAAAAATGACGTCCAGTATATTTTCCGCTTGCTTAGCGAGGGGAGCACAAACCAGTTCCTTGTCGTCTTCGGAGTGTCACCTCGAGTCATGAAAACGCTAGCGGAAAGAGAAGTCGATCTTGGCGTGAGCTATCACATTCAATGGGATGGAACCTCGGCCCTGATTGAGGTTGTCCCTAGTAGTAGCCACGAGTTAACCACCGACATGGTGAGGAATGATTGGCGAACAGTTGGGGCAAATGGGTATTGGTATTACCCAGCGAGCTTGGGGCGCAGCGACGCTGTATAAGCCGCTTCCAAACACCATGGGCAAGGAAGGCGATCAAATTTTTCTGCCCCCATCACGGCGAAATAATGCTCCAAGAGTATCTCCAGACTGGCCGACTTTTGTCGTTGAAACAGGTCTATCCCAGGGGATCGAAAGCTTCGCTCAGCAGCCGCCTGGTGGTTGAACCAATCAGAGGGCCTAGTCAGGATGGTATTGCTAGTGTCAATCAATACAAATGTCGTGGATTTTGAGCTCTGGATGCTCGCTCCTCCGAATACTCCCCGACCTCTTCCTGGTGGCTATATTGACGCCTTGCGGAATTACCCCGCATTATTGCCTCCCACTGCGAGACAGCTTGCCAATAATCAACAACCATACTCACAGTGTGAAGTTGAGGTCAGTGCCAATAGCGTACCGTATGGCCCAATGGTTCTGCCTTTCGAGGCACTCTACGACATATCACCATTGCCGGGTTCTGGAGAAATTGACGTTGTGTTGAGCATTCCAGAATTTCAAGATTTCGTCTTCGTTTTGTTTTAGACATTGGTTTACCGTTTCTGACGCGTTGCTATATCTTTTTTCCATTACTTGGTTTGATGGCATGATTATTAGGCGTTGCTATCTTTTTCATTACTTTTTATGATAGCACCTTAGGATTTTTGCCTAGCGAAATGATAGCACTTTATCTCTTTAATATTAACATACTTATGACCGGCGATTTTGCTCGATAAGTAGCCTGTACTCTGTATTCCGAAGCACGACGTGAGGCTCTTAGGATGAACGACCATTCTAGTGAAACCCGACATTTTTTGATATGATAATGTAAACAACCTACGGAGGGAGTAGTGTGTTACATTTTATTGAGGTACTTACTTAGCTCGCCCAGTGAGCAATCAGGGTGCTCACTGAGCACTCACTGAGTGCCCCCTGAGTGAATTGGACTGATTTTTGAGTGTTCCCTGACGGGGATGACCATCGAGACACAATGGAAACGCCAAGAACTGGCATAGGAAATCCGGTACAGAGGTAGAGCCCGTGTTATTGTAAAACAAATACAAATACTGAGTGAACAGCTTCTTAATTCTATTCTTCCAATGTTCTTACCAAGGGAAATAATGGTAGTTCCAAGGTTTTTTATGGTTCAATGCTGTACCCAGGGGGTATCAGCTGACGAGATATGTCAACACTTCGTACCATGGATCATAATTTACCTACTTTCTAATAGAGTCGATGAATCACCACTTTCAAGAAACACTAAATATGAAATAAAATAAAACCAACCATGACATTGACAAACAGAGATCTCGGGGTCAATGCCCCCAATTCCAATAAGTAGATCATCTAATGCAAACGCCAAACACCTCACTAAACCTGCCCCATGCAATCCCACTAGGTCCGACCCCAACTTCCAAGGCTTCCAAGGCCCCAAACCCCAACCCTCAAGCCGCTTCCAGAACATGCAATTTTTGAACACCCCCACCCACAGGAACCAACACCTCAAAGTACGGATACCTACTGTGTAGGTACCGTTTTTTCTCTGCCAGTTCTTGGCGTTCCCCTTCCGTATTAGTGCTCATCCACTCGCCGCTTTTGCTCACTGATCTGCTCGCTGGGTATTAGGTGACAATCACAGAGCACTCAGCGAGTACTTATCGAGCGGTCTGATTACCTATTGAGTAAAACCTAAACGCTTTGATGCGCTCACTGAGCTAAGTAAGTACCTCAATAAATTGCAACAAGCTAACCACTTCACTTGCTCTCTAGTTTGTTCGCCTAAGCCCAGACTAAAATTTACTTAGTGAGCCATAATAAAAGCGGCGGCACCTAAAATAGGAAAGCCCCGTCATAGAAAAAAAAACAATACGTAAAGCTACCTAGGTAACTAAGTAGGGAGCCAAAGTACCTTAACCTTACCTTAGTATCCAAACCTTAGCGCCACTTCAGCCTGTACAAAAGTAAAAAGGGTTAAGGCTGAACAACCAGCAGCTTCGGCTGCAATCTCTGTAATATCTGCAGGACTGCCCAAGTGTCAATAATTGAGCGGGAACCTGCGTATACCGCAGTGGGTCATCGTTATCTCTGCAATATATGATGACCTGACCTCAGCATGGAGTAGTGCATCCTTCGGTCCAGGTGAATTCAAGTACATAGGGATTCCTTGGAACTTTGAAAGGTTCCTTGTCCTAGAGATCTACTTTATACTCCAAGACATGGTAAACTAGGATTCCAGGAATAAGAATAGTTTATATCAATCTTCACCGCTTCCAGCGTTCCCGTGTTGTGCGTTTCCCCATAATGAACCGCACCTATCATATTAGAGAAGTTCAGATCTTATCATTATACAAAGTAGTATAGTAAGACATCAAGAATCCCGAATCCCGAATACGAGATAAGTCTTTCTATTATACATAGCCAAATTGAAAGTTAACTCTTCAATATCATACTGTGTTACGTGTAGGTACTGGAATAGACGAGCTTGCCCTATACTAGTTAGTATTGGAATAAATATTTAGCGGGTAAAGTCAAGTACTAAACTAGTCACCGAGCTAGTCAAAGAGGAGCAAAGCCGCGTATTAAGCAAGTCAACTTAAGTAAGTCTCCACATCAACCCAAAAGGTGAAAGAGTGACGGGTTCTGGACCGTCTGCTCCACCTGACCAACGGTCTTGGGAGACTAGAGATCTTGGTACCCAAGTACAGTACTTAGAGTATTGGGTACTTAGTTGAAAGATGGTAGGTGCTTACCTAGAGTCAATCTACTAGTAATCTTAGATCATGCTGTATCGATCGTTCATGCTGAGTAGGTAGTAATGTCCGATGTGGATGTGGATTCACTTAATTCTCCAAGGCCAACTTGCAATGAAGTGGATCTCGAGGATGAACGGGATTATTCCCTTCTAAACTTATTCATTTTAGTACTCATTTCATCTCCCCCTTTCCCAGTGTAACCAAGGTACAATAGTGAAAAAAGTAAAGACCAGGTACCAGGTACTGTGTGTGACGGAATGTACCCCAGGTCGACGGGATGCTGGAATGCGTGGGTTTATTTTTAGAGAAGCAAAACAAAATGATTGTTGCGGTCTGGACTCTTGTTCTGATCGATTCAGATTCAGATTACTCCGTATTATTCCATTACTTTTTGTTTTATTTAATTTATTTCTTAATTCTTTTTCTTTATTATTTCTGTGATTTTAGTGATTTTAGTTTTCCATTTTTCTCACTTCATCTTACTTTCTCCCTTTCCTTCCTCCCTTTCCTCCCTTTCTATCCCACCACTCTCTCACTCTCTCACTCTCTACAATCAAGGTCAGCGAAGCTGGTCAACGCTACCTAACCACTTTCAAGCCCTCTATTCTTTTTCTTTTTCCTTTTCTCTTCTTCCTCCTTCCTTCACTCATTTGACGGACCCAAAATTTAAACTTTATGACGCTGGTGGCTCTGATTTGACCGCTACTCCGCCTTATTGACTTTGTGGCCCTCTACCCCATTTCTTCTCTATTTCAACCCAATATTCCTGAATGAATGATATCAGTTGCCAACTATTTTCAAGGAGCTGACTTGGAGCCGTGCTCCATCAGTCGCTATGGCGATATGGCCTTTCGGTCGTAAGAACAAGCGGCATAGCATTCAAATGGGTCCAGACGACGCAGCCGCCATGCACGTGGCCTTCGAGCAGGACGTCATCGCAGAACCAACTTTGGTTAAGAAGCCCACGCGCCGTTCAACAAAACGTCACAACAAGGGCAAAACAGATGACCATGGGACAGCATCCGTAATGTTGCACCCAACTGTTCCTCTTGACCGTCAAGCCTCAACCAACGAACCGCAACCACACGTCGAACAACAACAAGATGGTTTGCCAGGATTAATTTCTCGACATTCATCTTTGTTGAAGAAGCAACCAAGTGTGAAGGGGCCGAATAAGCTACGGAGGAAACTCAGCAAGCGCAAGGCCGAGGAGATCTTACGAGAGCGTGAGATCAAGATGTTGTCTTCGACCCCATCCATCCAAATACCCCACCGAACTAGTCAACACGGTGATGATGGAGACCATCCGCGACGCAGAGGGAATAACCGACGCTTGCAGCGGAATCGCTCCACTATCAGTCTTTCCATCCAAGACTCTAGGACGTCTTCAATGTCGGATTTTTCGGACACCTATACCTTCAAGGTAAACGCATTTGCTGCATTGACTCCCCGACCCGCCGTTCGCTATGTCGAACCCCCACAACTCTCGACCAACCGAAGCAGAAATGTCACACCCTCCGGCCGATCAGACAAAGAAAGGTTGGCGGCTTTGACATCGGAAGAGAACCCATATCACTCGAAGCGACGAATGAAAGACTTGGCCGACTCGTTGGATGCCGGTGATCTGCGAGAGCTGTTGGATCGAGATCGCCGCCGTCGAGAGAAGAAGCAGATTGAGGAGCAGGAAAGACTACGACGCAAATTGCAAGAAAGGGCAGATGCGCATCTCGCGAAGGCGGCAGCAACAGAACGTATCGAGGCACCCCAGATGATCGAGGTTCAGGTCGAAGTAGAGGTCCCGCAGGAACCTGACAACGATATGCCTATGGTGGAAGAATGCGATGAAACGACCGAGGCTCTTCCGGTTGAACCTCCAGAGCCCCAAATCGAGAAAGTCAGTGAACTCATCGAGCGTGCATCCATCGACAGTGCCCAGGTCTTGGGAACTATGGATGGTGGCTCTATTCGTTCGCGCCAGCTGGTACCCCGTCCCAGCTTTGCTCTTTCGTTCGAGCCGGGCACTTCGCGTACCACACTGTCCCATTCGTCCTTTCGCCAAGGCATCAGCAGCAACAGTCACAACCATGCCTTTGGCACTGGCTCTGTCTCTGACATGTCTGAACGCCCATCCTCGGATGTCAGTGGTCAGCGTGGTAGCACTAACACCATCACTTCTTTGTTTCGGCGTGGTTCTTCTCGTCTCAAGCGCTACCGAGACCGACACAACCCGAGTCCCGAAGTTTCCAACGCCTCTCACGAGTCCTTTTACAAAATCTCAACTCCCTCTTCACCCCCACGAACCACCGTGGTGATCCCCACAAGGCCACTGATCTCCCCGCCTGGTGGAGCGGTCATGCGCGCTCAATCCAAATTCACCGAACATTTCGGCGATGAGCCCCTCTCACCCCCCGACTCACGTCTACAGTCACCCGAAATTCCCGACATCCCTGAGCAATTAACAGAATCCGCATTAGAGCATGAAGAAGATACTTTCATGGAGGAGCCAGCACCCAGTGGTGGTATAGATATCATCAACCCTCGTCGACGTCGCAGCTTCCGGTCTTGGACTGAGAGTTTTGACGCAAACCCCGACAATGTACCTTTGTCGCAGTCTCTGGCATCCATCGACTCCGAAGGGTCTTGGATGTCTGGTCAATATTTCAAGCGCATGTCTGGGAAGAACAGCACATCTAGTCCGCATCGGACCAGCTTTAGTCCGTTTGGACCAGTTGACATGCAAGATGAACGCCGAGAGTCCCTTGATTCCCGCCGTATCAGTAATTACATGGAGGATCCAGAGTTGGAGAGTGAGTCTGTCAGTGCCACTGGCAGGCCCGCTGATGTTTGGCTCAGTGAAGTCGGTCGTCGACCTGTGGTGGTGAACCCTACAAACCGCCCCAAGTCCACCGCCATCATGCTCAAGAGCATTGCCCCCCTCAACCCTATTGCATCGGAGGAAGATGACAATCCTGAAAGTGAGACTAGACCTACTCTCTCTCAACGGATTAAGAGCAGCTACGGTGAGATTGACCATATATAGTGTGGCTATCACTTGGCACTCTTGAATCTTCTATTTGAATGTCGTTTTGATTTGCTATTATTGAATTGCATCAGCTCATTCTCTAGACCTTTCTTTTGTTGATTTCATTTGTTAAACAACCTCATGATATTCGGCCCCAAACTCCTTCCCTTCCCCTTCCCTCCACATTTCCCTTGCCCTTGCCCTCCCCTGCATGCCCTATATGTTTTGTGCCACATCCCACGGTTGTGATGTTTTACTTGTTGATACCCCCAGCTCGCCCCATGTTTTTGAGTTTCCCTAGATGCATAAATTCAACGCGCGTTCTTAATACAACTGCACCCATCAGCCGCTACTTGCAAATTGGGCTTTCTTTTGTTTCATTTGTCCTGACATTTGATCTATCCATTTCCTCTTTATCGGAGTGTTTTAGTATCCACCTTTTTTCTGACTGTTCGCTGGACGATGGTCTGCCATTCCCTAGATATTTTGTAATATCCAGTATTAACATCTTTTTCATTCTATACCCAAATTCAAGTGTATCAGTACCTACCTTTAACTATAAATTGCATAGAGTGCATACGTGCAGCTAAGTAGCTCTGGCACCTGGGCATATGCATGAGATATACAAGTCACGAGTCTTTTAGATTCTGACTGACCAGTTTTCTCACCAGTACTCCGTATATCGCAGGTAAATAGACCGAGGTAAGTAAGATCTTATCTTATTAACTAGTTAACTTGATCCAGATGAATCCAATTCGTAAGCATAATCACGTCATCCTATACTGCCACAATTCACCGCCTTAACACCCAAGTCTCCTTCAATTGGTCTACAGAATTTGATTACCTTGACAAATTCCTGCCATGCTTGTAAGTATTACCAGTTAATTCCTGAAAGCCCAAGATCCCGAGAGAATAATTATATGATTTCATCTCCGGTGAAGTCCAGATTATTCAGCCTGTACTTACCTAATCCGCATCGTCATCTCATTAATAAAAGAGACGAGCCCCTCATTTGATATTTAAGGCTCACACCCCACCCCACTAGATCAAGCCCTCAACCATCCGCTTCGCCCGTCTCCCTGTCCTGCGCGCTTCATCACTATTGATCCGCTCATCACCTCTTAAGCAACTCACCCCTGCTCAATCTCCCTTCCGCGCATTCTCCTCAACTCCAATCCCCAAATTCACCCAATCCTTCAAAATGGCTGGTGGCAACGTTATTCAGATCAACACGTAAGCTAACAATCCCTTAAAACCAAACTTCAAATCAAATTTAAATCAGAATCTAACATTCTCTTCTCTGCAGTGCCGCTGAGTGGAAGACCCTCGTTGAGGAGTCCACAGAACCAATCCTCGTCGACTTCTTCGCCGAGTGGTGCGGTCCCTGCAAGGCCATCTCCCCCAAGATCGAGGAGCTGAGCGTCACCCACGAAGGTGCCCTCAAGGTTTACAAGGTCGATGTTGACCAGCTGCAGGAAGTCGCTGCTGACAACGGTGTCTCCGCTATGCCTACCTTCTTCTTCTACAAGAACGGTGCGAAGGTCCAGGTTGTTCGTGGTGCCAACCCCCCTGCTATCTTGGCTGGTGTCAAGACTCTGCTTGAGTAAATTTAAGCAGTTTACTGAGCTTGAGATGGGTTGGATTACGTCCGTATTTGATAGCAGGACATGATAATTTTGGCCTGAGGGGGTCTTTCTCAAATGGTTAATATATGTTGAATCAAGTAATTCTTTCTTTACATGTTTTGAATACACTCTTAGCTCCCTCACGTCTTTCTAACATATTTCTAAGGGTTGTAGTTGTATATGTTATCGTGATGAGTTGGAAGTTTACCTACCTACTCCATTCCCCGAAGACAGAAATAAGATTTAACGTCATGCATGTAGCAGACTAGAATCCACATGTCAACTTTGAACACCTACACGGGCATGCAATCTACACATCACAATTGCAATGGCCTGGCGACTTAGACTTACTCCATTCTCCAGGGCTAGATCAAGCACTTGCTGAGGCGAGAAGTAAACATAGATAAAGACGATTCTTACTCCACTTTAGATGACCTCAAAAAGAGGTGCATACGCACTAACCTGTCGAGACAGCTCCTTTTACCTGGAATCTGAAGTAAAAGAGTGGCAGAAGGCTTCCGAGTAACTTTGTAGCGTGATATACAGACTTGCGGACATGATTGATCGTGTATAGGTATCCTTACCTGATTGATTGATCACACCATCACGTCGAAGGATTGCAAATCCCAATAATACTCCCCTCCACGTGTCGTGGGGCAGATATATTATTCATTCAAATGTCATTAATCTGAGTCACTTGTTTCCCACCAAGGAACTAAGATTTGATGTCATGTTGTTGCACAGCAGTAAAGGTATTGCTCTTTCGGCCCCCATGCCTTGTTGCTTCATTGCTATCTATCAGCTATCACTGGTAAACGAGAAGAAAGCCATGGAACATATCAAAGATTCAAAATTTACAGATCCAGAGATAGAAATGACCCTCTAGTGCTTTTCTGAATAATTGAATCATTCCGGTCATGGATGTTCTGCAACTCTTCTGAATGCTCTTTTCAGGTTGTCGTGACGTTTTGGATCTTTGATGGGGGCCTTCACCAGTCGAATAGATATGGAGACTTTGTTCATCACCTCTAGTAGGATCAGTGTCAATTTAATTACCTGATCAAATCTGAGATAAGCATCAAAGCGATGAAATATGCATATACCATAAGGCTTTTGACGTTTCGTGAGACTGCTGTGACGGGTAGATGGGCATTGAAGTGGAACAAACGCTCCGAAGTAAGTAATTGGACGTACCAGGCGTAAGGATGACTGGCAAGGAAGTATGTTTCTCATAATGGCAAGAATTTGAGGTCACCGTCTAATCAAGCCACTTGTGTTCTTACCTGACAGGGATCCCGGAAAGTGAGGATGAAGTTATCAAAAAGCTTATTGATTTAAATCCATTCACCGCAATCTGTCTCTGGTTTCACCAAGCTGTGTATTCGGAGCCTTCACTAATTTCTTTTCCTGGTTTCTCCGCGCAGAGTAAAGTGGCACTAGGTTCTCGACACCACGTCCATCAGTCAGATTGACTGTTGCATCACGATGCCATATAAATACGATATTAGGATATTGGTTCTATTAGCACCGACTAAATTGTAACCAGGATCGCGCAATCCCTTTTGCTGATTATGTGGTGTGTATCTTCTCGACACTGATCCCAGATCTGATCAGTACTCCAAGTTCCATTGAATTTTGAAAAGAAAATACATACATAAATTGGAACCGTGACAGGACAGTCCACGCGAGTTGATCGCAGTTGATTGGAAAGGGCATAGAGGGTTAAAGACCTCGTACAACCTCAGATCCTGAAAGGTGTGAGGATGAAATAAAAACCTCGAGGCGTTGTACCTTTCATTTTCCAGGCTCCAACGGCATAAAAGCCCTCTGGTCATTGATAGCTCTCATTTTTGTCAGAATCTCATAGATTAATCACTCTGGTGTTCCCTTCGTCCTCCGTGTCAAGGACATCTTCGGTATGGATGACTACATGCTACATTGAGGAACCACCCAACACAATCTAGCCGTCTGATCCTACCAGAGCGATCATAATAGTCCACAGACTTCGATTTTCTCGAGCTAGTCGGATTTCTCCGAATCGACAAGTTCTGGGGAAAAAAAGACCCCCATTACCAGCAAGCCAAAACCTATGATGGCAATAAGACCCATTCTGTCCTTATGGCCAGGCTCACTTCGAGATTGACTTCCTCTGTCTTTTTGGTAGTGCGTGCCAGTAGCATTACCCCACACCGACCGAGAAAGGGCACCTACGTCACTGTTATGGTTGACCTTGTCTGCCCTGTCTCCAACCCTGGTGAGGTCACTCTCAACAGCGCCAACCCACTGCAACAACCGAACATCATCTCAATTACTTCAACAATGAGCCTGATCTAATCGCAATTCTTGAGGGTATAAGATTCACATAAGATGTTGTGAATAGGAAGATGATCTAGTTTAGCTGGCGTCTTCTGGAACATGCGCCACCCACCTGCAGACAGACTGCTGCAGGTGGGCGGAAAGAGCATCCTGAAGATAGCCCACAGCACCTGGGTAATCCAAGTATATCAAGCTCATAGAATCAATTAAATTTTGGTAAAATGAGATTTGAAATTTCTGTGGTTAGATAATCGTCTCTCGAGATATTTAAATCAGTAAACATGTAAAAAAAAAGTTAGGTAGTATTCTCGCCTCATTTCTTGAAATTATCGACCATGGCATTCCGAGGTCCGTAGCAACACAGAGTAACCTTAATATCCAGGAACAAGTTGCAGATTATATCAGGTGCTACAGAGTGTGTATGATGTCCCAGACTCGCCACTGTTGGGGACATAGTTGAGACCTCCAAGGATTAGAATCTAGACTCGCGTTCTGTTTGTGCTCTTTCATCCCTTGAAAGCTCCAGAGTTGGAGCCGACTTGTCATGTGGCGTGGAAGTGAGGGATAGGTCATGCCCCCACGAACCTAAGCGTCATGCATGCAGTGGAGGGTTAACATCCTTTCTAGGTGAGATGTTTGAAACCCTGTGCAGTCAACATGTTACATATCACAGTTGTGCATAGTAATCAGGTCACATGTTAGTAGATAAGAGACGAGGAACTGATTCTTGTTTCTTCTTCCAAAAGGCATGAGCCCATATATTATATAAGAATTGAAGTTTAATTAAACTTTGATCTTTTACCCATTTACTGAAGAATTAATAGTGGTAGTCGGGAAGGCCGTTTTGAATGATCTCAATGAGATCATGTAGGCAATATTAATCTAGCTAGTGGGTCGATACTCTAAAGTGGGGAGATAGCGAAGTACATTTTACATTTTTCACCTAGAAAATTTCAGAAAATTCCTGCTGTTCCTCCATGCTGCTCACCCTTCACTAACCATGGCTCAGCTCAGCTCCCTGATATCCCCAAGGTTACTTTATCACCTGGACCAGTATTGGAAATGGTCCTAATTCAGTTGGTCCTTGCATCTCTCTATGATATTTATAGCTCATCACCAGTTAGATTATCTCTACTTCATGAATATAGAACCTTGGTATCTCAATTTGAGTCATCAAAGCAATCACCTATCACAATATGCCACAAAATATCCAGGTCTTAGTCCGGAAGTTTGCCTTTTGCGATGGGATAAGCAGCCTATGGCAAAAAACCGATGTTTTTATCGAACAATGCATCCATTATGATACTGCATACACCTTCTCTATCCCCGCCTTACCACTGGAAATGCCCTTAACAATTTAATACCTAGCACTTGATAGTCCTTATACGAAAATTACTCGCTGTGAAAAGTTAGAGATTTACTGGATGCAGAATCCTGATCTATGTCTTCGCAGCCCTACAAACTCTTAGAGTATTTCTCCTCTAGAGCGATATCAACCAGATGAAAGAGGCCCGATATCCATTTTAGAAGAGCAAAGAGCGATCCAAGCCCTCTGGAAGCTTCTACTTATCCAGTAGTTAGATAGCAATTTAATGCCTCTAATCCTCGGTGTGCGCCCAATGAAGTGAATCATTTTCGAACCCTACACCTCCAAAATATCTGGGGCGCTACCTACCTGTCTTATCGAATGGATGCTGGAACCAATTTGGACTATGGATGCTTGCCTAATGTCTTCATCAACTACCATTGACAGGTATAAGGCTGGCAAGTCACTTTCATCTACGCGTGGGTTGCAGGGTGCCAATATCACAGTGATTGCTCTTCTTTTATTGCCGAGCTAACAGATAGGTTATTTCAATTCCATTTCACGATGCTATCGTTAGTGATATATCTAGAAATTCCAGGTCGCCATGTCGATACGTCAAGTTTTCTGCGTTTTGTTGCTATAGGTAGTGTCGGTACACCTGTACCAAGTGTGGAATAGCTATTCGATAAAGGTGATGAGGCTAACGCCCACTTCTGACACCTATCACAGGTAACGCTTTACGCCCCTATGATATCTTTGTGTCCTCTTGAAGTGGTTGTAAAGTCTGGTTTTCATTCTTAGTTTGCTATTTATTATAAAGTAACAATTTGATCACATGACTGCTTTGTTCCATATTCCAACAGGTAGCTTTGTAATTTGGGATTATAAACGCAGTGAAGCCCTCGCCCTTTTTCTTGGTGTACCAAGTTACGATTCTTGGTTTAGGTACATTCTGAACTCGAGGGGTCTAAAAGAAAAAAGAGCCGAGGAAAGCATTTCTAGCCCAGTTCTGGAGATCTGAAAATGGAAGACTCAGAAGAGTAGCCATAAAGGTACCTTAAATCTCTGCAGTTCTGAATATATGGGCGTCCTCGCCATCAACCGTGGATGTCCGTCAACCGTAGAATTGGGACTTATGGTTTATCCGAAGCCAACTCATCCATGGATGGAAGCTACGCCACTACCGTTCCAAGAAGGCCACTGAATACTTTAGGCTCGCCACTCCTATTTAGGAGCTTAGTCGACACATTCGAAATTTGGAAGTTCGGAGTTTCAAGGTCCGTACTTCTAGAATCTGGCGTTCATTTTTATACTCTTTTATCCTAGTAAGTTAGAGGATAGGTCATATCTCCCACGAACCAGTGTCATGCATGTAGGAGTAGAGTCAACGGCCTTTCCATGTAGAACATTTGAAACATGGTATCTGCAGTCGACATGTTACATATCACAATGACAAGACTTGACTCTGCTAAGCCCGCATATTTAGTATGTAAGTAGATAGTTATGCAAACATTGAGAGCCTGAAGAATACGGTATCAATAGTCCCGGAGTTTGGTGTTATGGGTCAGGGCACGATCTGGTTCCTTTCGGCTGATTCGACCCCGATAAGCACCAATACGAGACCTTGATGATAATATGACAGATCCAAAAGGGCCATGATCGACTCCCATGGTTCATGGGCCTCTAATAATTTGATTGATTATGCTTTTGACAAATTCCAGGCTTTGACCTTCGAACCGAAGTTTGTCCCCACAGGCACTTAGATCCATTCTGATAAGGTGAAAACCTTGAACCCCGTTTCGATTTGATGGAAGTCTAAAGAATTGATTTTGATTAGGCCTGCATCAAAGCTATAGTCTATCTTAGACCAGATGCCAAACCATTGGCACCCGTCATTCCAAATCAGTGACCGAGTAAATTTGAAGCTACTAGAGCTATGACTCTTGGAGCGAGAACCTGAGAATAAGCTGTAAGCTGGATCTGGACTCTGGACTCTGGATTGTGAGTGGAGTCGAAATGTCACCTCTACGCTTGGTTAAAATCAATTTTATAGCAACGCCACTTTCGTCGATGTGGATTTAATTTCCTTGCCAAAACCCAAAAATTCTGCAGAGCAAAAAGGTAGTAGCGAGAAGACATGTTGAAAAAAAAAAAAAAACGTCGAAAAAGCCGACAGGCTACCATGGTTTGTTTATACCGAAAATAAGCCGCTCACCACACCATCTTGGTACCTAAGTAGGAGAAAGGAGTTAAAGAAAGGTACTGCATTAGGAGCACACTAAACATGAGATAGATCAAATTGCACCGAGAAAATACCGAGCGCCACCAAAATCTGCCGCCTTTCAACCTCTTCTTTACTCTCTACGAAATATACATCGGAAAATTTCATATTATGACCTAGACGCTAGTATTGATTGTAGGTGATAAATTTCCTGGCATAAACGTGGAGGTAAATAGAAGTAAGTTGTGACTCGTGGATGTACTTAAGTATACACGCATAACCGAATGAACAGTGCATGCGACACAGCGAACTCCCCATAATTGCCTGATTTTCGATTTCTCCACTTTGTCCGATCCCAATTAAAATTCTTATCCGAGATCCACTACTAATAATGCCGGGGAGCCCAATTATAGATGCCAGCTGAGCTCATGATTACTCCAGCCTTAACTGAAAGTCGCTTAGCCTCGATGAGTTTCCCCCCAATCAAGTTGGGTATCGGTGAAGCCGGAAGTTCAACCCCTCTAGGGCTACTAATAAATTACAATATCCTTGTAGATGAGCCATTTTATTGTTTACGATATATTAAGGCAATTGAGTTCTCACAGGAACGGATTCATCAGAAATTTAATATGGAATAAGAGTGATAGCGATCCATGATCTCCGGTTCTTCTCCACCCAATCCAGATCTACTCCATACTTCATTCCAGGGTTCTTCAATACGATAAACGCAAACAAAGGTCAAGATTCAAAATTATGGCTGGATCACATTGATGAATCGAAAAGAAATAAAATTGAGGAAATACTTTTCACCTAGACCGATTTAGATCGAGTCAGACCTAGTCCCTAGTGCCACGCGAAGGGTTAGCCATGGGGAATGTCCGGACACCTGCAGCCAATGCAATGCACTTTTAGTGGATCCAACTATCTTCTAGTTTGGAATGCTCTCGCACGGCCCTGCGGAATTGGACTGGGTTCCGATGACCTGCAAGATGGAGGCTTGCGAGAAATAATATGCGAGCCACAGCGCCGAAGGCCAAGGTTATAAGATACTGGTGAGATCCATTCCAAGATCTGTGTTGTCTAGGTACTGTTATCACTCTGTTTTATTATTCTTCATTTTTATATCTCTTTTCCTCTATGTTATTCTTGTTATAGTATTGAGTCTACTCGATCTTTCCATTGGACTGATTGCTCTTGCACATTTCAACAAATGCTCAGATTTATAGCTACTTCGTTCTAATCACTCTACACTCTATAAAAATGTCGGGTACAGAGGCTGAAGATTCCACGCCTGTTCTTGTCTACTACCTGGCGGGGTACATCTTTCTTTCTTATGTGATCAGTGCTATGGGATGTGTGACCACACTAGAGCTTCTTCACAGGAGGACATCAAGATCGGGATTCTATAACTGGTAAGAGATCAATTGTCCTCCCACAGGCCCACGGGTGATATGTACTAACTCAATATTGGAAAGGTATCTATTGCTCACCTCATCAATCACAATGGGCGGTATTGGAATCTGGTGCATGCATTTTATCGGCAACAGAGCCATTGTCCTCGGCCATGGAGAAAAGGAAATGCAGGTTCTATACAATGTTGCCTTCACAGGAACATCTTTCGTACTACCTGTGGTGGTCTTGCTCGCGGCATTTTACACCGTCGGTGTCGAAGAGAAGGCAGGGTACATTCGCATCTTAATAGGAGGTGTACTGACCGGGAGCTCTGTATGCGGAATGCATTATGTGGGCCAACTTGGAATTTCAAACTACAAGTGTTCCTACAAAGTCGCCAATGTGGTTGGGTCGGCCATCATCGCTGTATTTTCGAGTACAACCGCTCTCGGCATCTTTTTCAGATGGAGAGCGACGTGGACTAATAGCTGGTGGAGGCGTGGACTGTGTGCGTGCTTGTTGGCTGCTGCCGTATCAGGTATGCATTGGACGGCGGCCGTTGGCACTTCATATTGGAAATCGGATAATGGGGTTCATCATGGTACTCAGCTTTCTCGGAGTCAAGTCGTCATTATCTGTGCGGTACTTGCTTGCGTATCTTGTGTTATTCTGTCTGCGTGTGCCATTGTGGCCGGTGAGAACAGACGACGATCAACTACTCGTGCGCATCAGCTGGTTCTTGCCTGCGCGTACTTTGACCACGCAGGCCGTGTCATGGTGACACCACAGGCGCTCTTACCCACAAAGAAGATTGTAGATCACTACATAGGACGGGTTAGTTCTTGTTCTCATTCATATGCTAGAGTGCCCTGCTAATTTTCTACTACAGACGTTCAAGGATGACGATCTCACTCGCACGCACCCGGCCTTTCTGTGGGCCTTTAGGGCTAGTCGGAACTGGCTTGTCGTGAAAGACCTTATTCCATTCATGCAAAACCGACTTGAATCTGAAGAGCGAGCGATTGAAAGACACATGCTGTCTAATGGAGTCTACATGGACAAGGATACAGAGCTGCAGACAGACTTCGATACACTCTTCAAGCACCTCTTCTGTGTCTCGGCACAAAATCTCTCAAATGACCTGCGAGTTCCTCTTCAGGATCTGGGAACCCTATATGACGACGTCCTGGCAACCGCCATCCCGGTTTCTCGATTGTCTCGCGCAATGGGTCGCTCATCAATACGCACTGGAAAAGGTCAAATGATGTTCAGTGTGCGACAATTAGAGAAGCACGAAGCGACTCGCTTACGATCCTTTGGATTCCGATTCGCAACCATCGAGCATATCACAGGAACTCTCTCCCGTCGTGTACACGTCCCCGAAACAATCCTCACCGAGCGTCTCCGAGATATGCGTGATTATGCATCTTCCAACCGCTCATTCTCTACCGGTGTGCACTTAATCTCGTTCGTGATGAGGCCCACAGTCCACGACCACTTCGAGATTCTCACTACAAAGGGCACCGGTAACCCATTGCCATCTACAACTCTCCCCATGACAAGACTTCAGGTTCAACATCTAGATCTCATCTCCCATATGGAGGGATGGACCATGAACGCCTGTCTCAAATACCTACAATCCAAAGCCGCCTCACAATCTGATATCGGCATGGAAGCATTCCGAGAGCACCTTGTTGAAGGCATCAGCACACTAGCGAAGTCATTCCCAGAAGATATGCGTGCTGCAGCAACATTTTCAGCTCGACCACTCCTCGCCCCGTGCCGCCCGACATCCAGAGCCTCGGAAGAGTCCAATCACCAACCAAACTGCACCCTCCTCACCTTCTGCGTAGTGGGCACGCTAGACACACAAGTGCCAAACCCAGACTTCGTCTTCACACCTTTCAGACTCTTCCGCGTGCAGCAACAAGTAAACGACGCCATCGCTGACCGCGATGGGTTCAGCCGCGAGCTAAGCCAGGAACTCTTTTGCACTGATGTATGCAGTAACTCAACCACCTCAGAGGATACCAAGGTTGAAACCAGGCACATTTCTTTCCCACGCACTTTCCCTCGATTTTGGCCATTGCAGAAGCAATTCCCGCCTGGCAATCTGAACACTTCACAAACATCTTTGGTGGAGCCGGTTCTGCCTGTTCTGGGAGATATTACCGTATCAAAGGAAGTGCGTGTGGATGTAACGCGCATCAATGAGAACGCTGCTGTCCAGAACGTCATCAGCACTCACGATGCCTTCGTTGCTGCAGGTGACGCGGCTCTTGCGCCCATGACTTACGTCGATGAGTTATATAGTCTTTGCTATGCGCCTGGAATTCGCTTGCAGCGGACTGATTCAGCGTCTTTCTCACCGAAGCGTAGATCGTACTGATTATTTTTTTAATCTTTTTTTTTTTTTTTTTTTTTTTGGGAATGTGGCGCTAGTCCGAGGAAAGAGAAAATGTATAGGTATGGGATATTGGTTCGGGCTGGTTTTGGGTCAACGGAGTTTATAAGGTCTGGTTCAAGATGGATGGCTGTACATAATGTATATGTTCTTATGATGATCAATGAATCAAGATAAATAAAACTACTATTAGTTGGTATTGATGATATGCACATGAGACCTCGAAAAAATCTCGAGAGCCAGACTCATAATCGTAGCGCATCAGGGAAGAAAAGGCCGCTCAAAATTCCAAATGCGAAAAAAAAAAATACTCCAAAATCCAAAGAAAAATAATCAGCCTATGCATATGATAAGAATCTTCTCATCAGACCTCCTGCAAAACCTCACGTTGAGTTAGGATCCTCCCGCTCAAGGAAAGTAGGATCGACCTCAATACGTCTCTCGAACTTAGTCCACCAATCTCGGAAACTTTTAAGCGGGACAACCTCCTGGCCTTTATCAGGCTGCGCAAAGCTAGCAAGGAAATTAAAAGCGCTACCAATAATACGCTGTGCGAGCACCTTGGTAGAAATCTGTTTTTGCCTCGACTGCGTCGCAGAGAGAGAAACCAGCGCAGTGGAGGAGGAGCCATTATTCTCCAGTGCAGCCAGCTGCGGCGCGATGTTCTGGGCCGGCTCAATGGAGATACCGAGTGTCAGGATGCCCTGAGCGGAAGCTCCTTCGTCAAGCATGTCATCCTCATCTTCGGCTTCTGAGCGTTGTGGGACAGCAGGCTGGACTGTGAAGATGCCAGATGGTTTCTCATTGGCCAATGCGCCTATGAAGCGGAATTCTGAGGGGTTGGCTGTTGATAGTTGCGCATAGATTGCGGCGCCAGTGTTTTGTGGGAAGACTGTTCCTGGGAGGAGGAAGACGACTATATCTGTGATTGGGGTGTTGAATGGGATTGTGAATGCAAATTTTGTCGCTTGGCCGTTTGGTTGCTGGTCGACTGCGACGCAGTCCGTCAGACATGGTTGGCCTGGGATTACGACGGAGAACATGGTGGAAAGATGTTGTTTGAGGAGGTTATGAGGGGAGTTCAAAGGAAGTTGAAGCAATTGAATGTTTCTTTGAGGAAATTCCAGATGGTTCTAGTTTATTACCGATGATGCCGGTGACATAAATAGTGGGGCAGCCCTTATCGTGATTGGATAAGGGTTTCGAAGCTTTCCCCTCATTCAATCTGTGACTGTGGATAGTTTAAGCATCGTCTACTACATACATCATGGGAAAGTCAAATTTGGACTTAGTCCGCGAATGCGATAAGTACGGAAATCACCACATAGTCTTATGCTCGTCCCTTTGTCTTAATCCGCCTTAGCTTTCCATACTATGAAGACGACCGCGCATTGTATGCGGAGAACCTCGGAAACTACCATGCCTTCCGAGTCTCTGGATGTGATGAAACCCTGGGTTATATTCTGAACTCGGTGGTCGAAAAGTTCCCCTGGTCACCAGAGCACTGGAAAGTTGATTCCACGGCACAAACAGTTACACTAGTCACAGCCCCTGATGCGACACCAGAGCTCCGCAGCAAGCTAGTCGCGCAGAGCATTGCCGAGGCCGTCAAACTGGGGCATTTCCAAGTATTGAAGGGATGGCGCAATGAGAACTACCCAGTCTTCGGCACCGGCGGGGAGTACCTGTTGGAGATGGAGCGCTGTGCATCACCGCTATTTGGCATCGTGGGCTATGGCGCCCACATGAATTGTTATGTGGAGGATGTATCGGGAATCAAGATTTGGGTCCCTAGACGTGCAAAGAGCAAGCAGACATACCCCGGCATGCTGGATAACACCGTCGCAGGCGGCATGGCCACGGGCGAAGCTCCGGGTGAGTGCATTATCCGCGAGGCGATGGAAGAAGCCTCGCTTCCAGAATCTGTCGTGCGGCCTTTCATCGTCGCGCGAGGCTGTGTGACATATAGCCATGTTCGAGATGTGCGCGCAGGTGGGGAGACGGGTCTGATGCAGCCGGAGGTCGAGTATGTTTACGACCTGAAGCTTGATGCGAACGTCATCCCCAGACCAGGGGATAATGAGGTCGAGGAATTCAAGCTCTTGTCTATCGCTCAAGTGAAAGAAGCTTTGGCTGACGGTGAGTTTAAGCCAAATTGTGCCGTTGTCATGATTGACTTTTTTATTCGGCATGGCATTCTCACTGCGGAGAATGAACCTGATTATTTGGATGTTGTGGCACGCATTCATCGCCGTCTGGAGTATCCGATTGCATCACACTGCGCTAAACAGAGTATATAATTCATTATCTATTAGGTATATTCGACTTTCATATGCATATAGTTGCTTTCAATTGAGATTAAATGCATATTCTCCGCATGTTCATGCGCAAATATGGAATCCTAGAGTCGTCCTTGCTGCTAGCTTTTCAACGCAAACCATATGTTATTCACTGCTAGTATTTCGTTTCCGTTTTACTTGCCTAGGTCGAGTAAATCATAGGTGTCGCTTGCTTTAAGACTTTGATCTCGACATTTGACTTGACTCTCGACTTGACTTAGGTCACAACATTCAACATTCGACTCGACTTTCAGCATTTTCCAAGATTTTCATGTCTTGACTTTCAACCTCGCTCTTAACTTTTAATAGACCTTAGATATTCAACATCCAACTCACGGCTTAACTTTAGACATGCGATATTCGACCTTTAACTTAGGTCTCGACTTTTGACTTCGCTATTGACCTTGACTTGAATTTCGACCTTGATTTAGACTTCGACTTCAGCACCGAACTGATCTACTCGATGATTCAATTTCTGGGCGTGGGCTAATTTGGGCACCAGGGGATCGATTGGCACCGAGGCTCTTTGCAGTAGGCTAGGCATATCTTCGGTTTTTTCTCTTGCTTGAAAGAGGTTTTTCCGCTTGACCCATGATGATTCAAAGGTACCACTGCTAGAACACCAGTAAAATGCCCCTATCTATTCACATAATAGTCTGATCTGATAGCCAATTCCCTTTCCTCACTTTCCCCCACCTTCCAACATTGTTCTTTCTCTTTTATGTATTTTACTTGCTATGAAACATCTACCTAGGTACTCATGTATTCATAATCAAATTTCAGGTCAAACAACCATCGAGAGAAAAGTTTTAGCCAAGGGAGGCTTGGATGAAGCTGGATTTCATAGACGACTATCTATTGGTATACCCAAACCAGAATACAAAAAAACGCCAGCGCTGCACAACCAATAAAAGAGATATGAATAAACATCTACCCAGATCAAGTTCCAAACTTTTCAACCAATATAACCGCGATCCAAGGACTTGAATCACAGGCACATCCCGAGAAGTGAAATATCACCCTTCGACTCCAGTCGAGGTATGCCTGATGACACCATAGTTACTTAGGTGTTGATCAAGCTTATCATCATAATAAGTCACGGCCTATTTCTTGAGGAGCAGATACATGTGGTCGATCCGCAGCGGAGAAAGTTTCTTGTAAGGACCCTCCAAGTTAAGCAGCAATCCACCAAATGACACAAAGACAGCCCTATAGTCGTGCAAGTTAGAATATGTATTCCGGAGCAGATAGTAGGAATCTCACATAGTATCCTTAGTCGCGCCCTCTTCGAACCGATACACCTTGCCGTGGCAGACGTAGTCCCAGTCATTAGCGAGTGAAACATCACCGGCGGCGACTTCTCTCCAGCTTGCGCGGCTTTCCTCCTTGCCGCCAATGGTCAAGGTAGGGGTCAGAGCCAAAGACAACGATTCGCCCACGGAGCATGGGAAGAGCTGAGTGTTCACATCGAGAGTGAAAGACATAAGCGCATCGTTGGAGGTGCAAGTCAAACGCGAAACAAAGTCGTACTTTTGGTTATTGACTGAGGTAATGGTGAAGGTATCTTCGAAAAGGATTGAGTCGGCCATGGTGAAATTATAACTCGCGTGGGTGAGGGTTATGACCTTCGAGTGACTTGTGTAGAGTGGGGGAAGTTGATAGGATTGAAGAATGGAGTTCAAGGCTTGAAGCTTTTCTTTTTTTCTGCCTGTTTTAGGGTCGGCTTTAATTTGCGGTCAAGGGTTCACCGCTTTAAATCACCGCCTACTCGCCACCGCCTAACCTTTCACATTATACCAATTTTAAGCTGGAGCTATCTCATATCCTTTCTGAGGCAATAGTCGGGGAAGTTGAACTAGTACTAATTTAGTGATCGAGGTACGCTACCTTCACTGCTATCACACTTTCGCTTTGAGAAGAGGTAACGTTGATCTCATTGGTCTGAGCTAGGCTTGTAATATTCTGCCGACAGAAAATAATCCGCAATATTTTCCCCGCCGATAACGACTTCAACTTTCCACCTACTGTTCTTCATTTTACCTCTGGTATTGAGATAAAATGTCCTTTCGCAAGAGGAATATTGGCTTGTCAACTGGGGTGGATCGTGCTGCCACTCCTAGCACACAGCCAGCTCTGCCTGACTCCAACCCAAGCATACGCCCCTCCCCCGATGATGGACGCCCAACTACTTCTACAGGAACGCCTTCCCTTGATGGCCTCTTAGCAGGGCATGCAGGTCTTCCAATGGGAAAGACGTTGCTGATAGAAGAGAATGGAACTACGGATTTTGCGGGAGCATTGCTTCGTTACTATGCAGCGGAAGGTGTGGTCCAAGAACAGAAGGTTCATGTAGTTGGAGTACCCGAGCAATGGGGCCGAAGTCTGCCGGGCTTGATCGGTACGGCAGAATCCCTACAGGGAAAAAGATCGGATAGGCGTAAAGAAGAACGAATGAAAATTGCCTGGCGTTACGAACGGCTAGGCGAATTTGGTGCTGGCATTGCTGGCTCGCGAGACAGTGAGTACTTCGGACGATGAGTGTTATTTGAAGATGCTGATGACTGTAGCTCTTACTCCCTCAACTGGAGAACAGGATCCAGCAGTAAAGGAGCAGACTGCATTTTGTCACGCTTTCGACCTCACTAAACGGCTCACCCATCCTTCAATTACAAATATGGCCTTCATTCCACTTATTCCGTCGAGAGACTCACCCTTCACATCCATTATCAAACAGTTGCAAACGGCGATTGCGTCCGCTGGTCCTACCACAATACACCGCATTGTCATTCCCTCTCTCCTCAATCCAACCATATATCCGCCCACCGCTTGCCAACCCGAATACGTGTTGCAATTCCTCCATTCATTGAAAGCGCTGATGAGTACACATGCCAGTCGTGTGACTGCAATGATTACTTTTCCATTGTCACTATTTTCTCGCTCCTCTGGCCTCGTGCGATGGGTGGAGTTGCTGTGCGATGGTGTCATAGAACTATGCCCATTTCCTCATTCCGCCGACTCTCTGACAACGTCTGGCGCGGCAACAGCTCAAGAAGAGCCTCCACAGGGAATGCTCAAAACCCATCGACTTCCGGTCTTGCATGAACGTGGTGGTGGGAGCGACCAAAATGTTGGGCAGGATTGGGCGTTTATTCTGAGTCGTCGACGATTCGAGATTAAACCATTCAGCCTGCCTCCTGCAGAAGGCGATACTGAAGCGCAAGATCACGTTGCCAAGGGCGTGCCTAAGAAGGCAGACCTCGAGTTTTAGTTTACGTTATCAAGTGAATTTCAGATTCAGTCCTCTTCATCGAATTGAGGATGAGTTCCTGGTTCGGCGAGCATATTTTCCAATTCAATTTGCTCTGACATTGCAGGGCCAGAGTTGGCCATGGTACAGAGATAGCTCTGGCCATATGAGTCAAGTCCCGGGCGCACCGAAAATCCTCCTAGGGGAGTGCGAAAACGATTGCCCAAGCAAGACGAAGCTGCCAGCCATGCTGTGTAATGTTAGTAGTTACTTCATGCGCATTTGGGATTCAAGGGCGACAAAGCTGGAAAATAATCGAGGCTACTGACCAATAAAAAGCAGCAAAGGAGCAAAGAATACGAGAACAAGCAAGAGGAGGAAATTCATGGTGAATGCTGATCAAGTTTAGAGAGGAGTAGCTGGAGTGAAGCTGGAGTGAAGATCACCCGAGATCCGAGGATGCCAAGACCAATGTCCGAAAACGGCTTAGCGCTCGAGCTTCATATCTTTTTCTTTTCAAATTTCGCTTGTCAATTCCTTTTTTCTTCCACATCCCTGTCTGGTTTTTTGCAGGTCAAATTCCAGACTCGATAATTTTAAATGGTAAGTCATTTGAAACCACCTCAACCTTTGCCCCTCTTGCATGATTATATAAAATACAAATCTGTCAATCCCCTGAAGCTCGTATTAAATCTCAAAAAACCGAGCACACGTGACTGAGAAACGTACTGAAAATGAATCGCATCAATCTTCTTTTGACTTTTGATCTGCCCATCTCATTTCTGAGCCACTGCTAACTTGGCCTGATAGAATACATAACTCGATTTATTCTCTTATTCTTTTGAAGATGGCTTCTCAACTTTCCCTTCCTATTCCGATCTCATACATAGCTGGTAGATACCTGCTGTTCTCAATTGATGCTGTCACATATCTGCGACGTGAATACAATATCTGTGGTGTCCTTATAGGAACTTTGCCGCAGATTCCGCAGCAGAATGTGTTCCTGGGTTTGCCTCTCGAGTTGATGCCCGAAGAGGCACGAGTACTGGTGGACAGTGGTGTAGCTTGCATTGTAGACGAAGCCAAAGCTCACGCTGGCATGAAATCTCTTCTAGAGGAGGATCGCCGGAGTTACATGCGCGAACTAGAATCCCAGGGCCTCCATGCCATGCGTATCCTTACAGAACGGAAGGACCAGCAACGAGAGCAGACGATGAAGAAAATTAGCGACAAAAAGGCCAAAGCCAATGCTGAACAAGTCGAAGCCCCTGCCGCAGCTGACGACAGCGCGGGTAAACCATTGCCATCAGCTGAGAAAGCAGACCCGTCGCCAGATGTGGATCTGTTCGGAGACTCTCCTGCTCCTGCTGCTGCATCCCAAGATTCAAGTACAACTCCTGTCCCCCAGCAGATCATGGGCATCACACCTGCAACATCATACCCCCCTCTTGAAAATCAAGTCACCTTGTCGAAGAACCTTCTCTCTGCCCCCGAGGTACCCCTATCATATCCGCTCTTCGCCCACCTGCACTCCCGAGGATACTTCCTCTCCCCCGGTCTGCGCTTCGGATGCCAGTACGTCGCATACCCGGGAGATCCTCTTCGATTCCACTCCCACTTCTTGGTTGTCTCTGCTGAGTGGGACCAGGAGATTGACCTGATGGACATTGTCATTGGTGGCCGACTGGGCACTGGCGTGAAGAAAGGATTCCTTCTTGGTGGACCGCAAAAGGCAAGAGATGAGGCCACATCTGAGATCGAACGCACAAAATCTGTCCGATCTTTTAGCATTGAATGGGCCGGTATGTGAACAATATTGGGATTGATTTTCCAATCGTATGGATCATAAATTGGCCGTACATGAGATGGATCAAAATCAGCAGCGCGAACGTGCTACCTGACGGGAACACCTCTACCACCCCACAGTTCGGGTGCAATGTGTGCTGAAGTCCGTAGGACTATCATTTATAGCATGCCCTGAGTTGGCGCTACCCTTAAAGTCAATACACCATATCTGTTCATCAGGAGCAGCAGGTGGCGACTAGACTAGGAATATTCTTTAAGACAACATCAAAGAAGTCTTACGATCCTATGTTGCAATAAAGATTGGAAGCTCTGATATGGAATAAAGGAAGTTTAGGAACCTCTAACTCCATATAGGGGTCAGACTCCTTCGAGAGTCTGATAACAAATTTCTTATCACAAATATTTTGATAACAAAACTTTCATACCAAGGTTCCAAGTCTCTCATAACTTGTAACATGTTGCCTCTTTCCAGTCATACATGACAACTCATCGGTCATGGCTCCATAGCCCAAGCCTAAGTATCCTGCACGGTCACCATGTAAGATCTGGTCTTGAGATGCAAGAATTTGAGAAGCAAAGCCTCTTCGGGCCATGGGCTGAGAATCGCTTTGACGGCCGCAGGCCAGTCATCATTCCACCGGAAAACAGGATAAATAATAGCATACTCCCAATAAGCAGGGTACCATCCAGCGGTTTCCCAATCAATGATAGCCGCAATTTGATACTCTGGAATAGCAGCAGCTATATCGTTGACTTGTTTCACCAGGATATTCTCTCGGTAGAGGTCGCCATGGGTGAAAACAGCTTTATCTCCTTCGAGGGGAGATGAGTGGAGGTGACGAAGAAAGAATTCAGCAGTCCAAGGATTGCCGACATCACTAGCAAAAAGGGCTAGCGCCTTGTTGAACGCCGCTTGATTCTCGAATGGACCTTCGATTTCGCGGCATCCTTCTTGGGTGTAGAAGTATTCATGCGCGACAGGTCCGTTTGCGATGCTACCAAAAAATCCAGGGGCAGGCAGTGATCTGATATGAGCAAATATTGCGTGAAGCTCATCGATCAGGGAGCTTTTGTTGGCTTTGGAAAGCGATGGCCACACTTTGCCTAGAGTCTTGCCGGAGATATAATCCATTACAATGTAAAGCCGGCCTCCCTCCCAGTACATCGCGTGGAGTCTGGGAGCTGGGATAGATAGTCTGTCCTCAATAAACAAGAGAGCAAATCCCTCGTTGTCAGTGAGGAAGGTCCCATATTTCACCACATAAAGGTCGCGAACAACAACAACACTTCCGCCAAAATCAGGTACAAGTTTCTTTGCAGTGCGGATTTCAAATTGAGTGGGCAGAGGTCCAGGCAGCTGATCATCCTGCCGATAAAATGGTAGGGTGAAAGACATTCTGCAGCTTTCTGAAAGGAGAGACATGATTAAACGCTTTCAAGACATGTTTGGATATAAAAGAAAATGTAACCAACCTTAGAAAACAACCTTACGACCGTTCACTAGGTCAGGTTGCAAGTAGGATGTAGAAAGTAAACTGAAGAAACACAGCTACTTCAAATGAGTACTTCCTGGTATTTTGAGAAAGAAAATGTTGAAGTAGGCGAATGGCCTGGTGGGTGCTAAGTCTAAGTTCTGGATGAGTGTGCAGCAGTATTTCACAGAATCTCCCCCAGCATAAACAAATTCCCCAGTCTCGCAGATTTTCTTCCGGCTCTATCAGAATCTTCATATTTCAAACACTTACACATCAGGTGAAATAATGAGGGCAATCCAAGACTCCTTGTTTACAGAGCTTTAGCAGATCCAAAAAGAGAATTGACAAGACTGCTCTTCGCCTTTCCAAGCTCAAGTACAGCATCGATCTCATCACCGACGTTTTTCAAGAATCGATCATTGTTCCACGTTGGTTTCCACCCCATCTTCTGAGGAATCTCGGCGATAATGTTGTCACTGCATATTGAATCAGATAATACTTCTTCGGCATAAGATAGATTCGACACCTACCCTGAATTCCACAAGGGCACAAACTGTACAGGAACACCAAGGGACTTTGCAGCAGCCTCATCATTGGGATAAATCTTGGTCTTTGAATCTTCGATGAGACCACGAGCCTTCAGCTCTATGGCTAAGTGATCCAAGACTTCTCCCATGTAGACATCATGGGCTAGCGCGAAGTAATACCCTTTGCGACCAGTTGGAAGCTCTTCTTCCTGCAGTACTTTCTCTAGGATTTTTCTATAGAGAGCAGTCAAATCCGAAATGTGAACAGCCGACATTTTCTGTGACGTACGTTAGCTAGTCTCATTGATAACATCCACGAAGCCTCCTCTCCTACCGGATATTCAGAGAATTTCCAAACGGCGCGATCCGAAATACTGGCTTCAATATAAATAGGCAATACCACTGATAGCTTGTTCCATTCACCGCTCCCCTTGCCATCTGAGAGAGGTTTTATGTGTCAGTCTCTGCACCTAGTGCCAATTTCTAATCGGTCATACTCACAAACTAAGGGAGGCACAACGATAAAACTGGCTACTCCTCGCGCTTCGGCATGCTCAATGACAGCTACGTCGGTCTATCCGGCGTGAGCAAGAGATCTTTAAAAGTTCCATCCTGTGAAAAGCCAAGGAACTTTTACCTGTCGGATAGGAGAGGAGCCTGCTAATGCTTTCTCTGTATCAAATACTGCATCCGTATCCTTGAATGGTTCGGTCGGCCAACGAGAATTGGTGAAGAATGCACCCTGTCCCGAGCTCTACACCAACGTTAATTAAGTCATTCATGAGGCAGACAGGTGGCAGAGGCACAGGCACTTACATGGATGAAGGATGTTTTTATCCCACTCACTTCACCTTGTTTGCTTAACGCAGTGATCAGGTTCAGCGGCATAGTTGGGTTGATAGAACTTGCCGTATGAATGACGACCCTGACTAGGACACTATCAGTGAATTTTCCTCGGCAATAACACAGCTAAAGAATGGTATTTACTGTCATGGGCAAGCAAGCTCTTAATCACAGCATCTTTATCTGTCAGATCCAACTGAAGAACATGGACGCACAACTTCGACAGAGAAATGGCTTGCTCTTCGGTTCTAACTGCAGCAAAAAGACGACCCGCATCAACGGTGTTTCTTGCCAGAAAATCTGCGACGATTGAACCTCCTCTATAAAAGAAAGGTTAGATTAATTGATGTAGAAGAAGTAACCCTTACATATAGCCAGCAGCTCCGGTGATCAAGATGTTGGAGCCCATAATTGCATCAATAGTGATGAATTAACCTTGGAATTGAAAACAAATTCAAATGCTACCAAGATATGGGCTATCTCTCTGGATATTAAAGCTAATTATAGACCAATTATCATATTATACTGAACACTTGCCTTAAGTTTTAACCTAGGGGCCACAGAGTGCGGAGGGTATTATCCCGATGGAGTACATTTTGCGCGCTAAGTATCCGATAATGCATTCCAGTCTTGCAGATCGATTACCAAGCGAGCCAATAGCGTTCGGAGATGAAGATGAAAGGATCAGTTTACTTTGAAGCTTAGAATATATATTTATCATTAAACATACAAACAGCACAAACAGTAATGCAAAAAGAGGGGAGTGATGTCTATTGATGCGGTTGGTTAAATGTGGAGACACGAGTATAATGCAAAACAATCAAACACTCTGATTTATAATGCGAATAGAAATGATGTTTGATCGCTGAGGCCCTAGACAAAATAAGGATATAAGAAGGCGTATTTTCCTTGTCAAAGATTGTTTCTGAGTTCATAATTTCAAATTATACCAAGTCAAGACTCAACTATGCTTAGTACATCTCCGGTGATTCTCATACTCGGATCTGGTCCCAATGTTGGGCACCATGTAGCTCAGGCATTTGCTTCCAAGGGCTACAAAGTTGCCATTGCATCTAGAAGCCTCAAGGAGGAAGACAGTAGTGCGGACCAAATCCATATTTCTGCCGACCTATCAGATCCTCATTCTGTGAAGGACATCTTTTCTAAAGTCAAAGCATCGCTCGGGTTGCCAAGCGTTGTTGTTTACAATGGTATATCATAAATACTCCATATGGAGGCCTTTAGTAAACCTTGCTGACACCCTTGAAGCTGCTGCCGTGACTTTGAACCCCCCAGAAGACCCCTTGTCTCTTCCCTTGGCTGACTTCAGTCGAGACTTCAACATTAACACAACCAGTGCATTTTCTGCTGCACAACAGGCTGTTTTGAGCTTTGAGCAACTCCCTAAGGATAGCCCGAAGACTTTCATCTACACTGGCAATATGCTCAACCTGACCACTTTTGCACGTCTTCTGGATCTTGGCGTAGGTAAATCTGCAATGGCCCACGTTATCCAGTCTGCTGCCACCGCGTACTCTACAAAGGGCTTCAAGTAAGTTTTGATACCTTCCATTCAGCAGTTCCGATATTGACAGAAGACAGGTTCTATTATGCTGATGAGCGGAAAGCCGATGGATCTCCTGCGTTAAATGAGATCAACGGAGAAGCACATGGACAATTCTACGTCGAGCTCGCTGAGCACAAATCTCAGGGTCCTTGGCAGCAGACCTTTGTCAAAGACGTAGGTTACAAGTACTTTCCAGCTGCTTGATGGTTTATTCCTTGGAATGACGGATGCCTTTGCGAGCTCGTCTCTGAAATAAGGTTCCTTCCGAAGTCTGCATATTGGTAATGATGCTTTATATGCTGTTTTGAGACGCATCTCAGCCAGTGACATTTCAATTTCGGAATTCCGTTAGAATGTTGTACACATATCAAACATAGTCGATGTTCCTCCATTTGAACTTCTTATTAGCCCGATCAACAGCCCGATTCTCAAACTGGCTCCCATGAAGTTCGAAGACCAACGGGGTTGGAGTGACCGCTGTCGCTATTTCTTGTAACTGGGTTTCATCTTCTGTGACAGCTAATTCCATAGTAGGAAATGGAACCACAAAGCGAAAAATAGTGTGTTCTTTAGGTATAGCTGCACAAGTATCATCAGTGTTGGTGCTCATAGATCCGCTACATTCGAAAACCTACTTTTCACTTCATCATTCTCAGTGACAATGTCAAAAGTGAATTTTGTATCCCGAGCCACAATCCCTTTCATCCCGACTCGGCTCGGACACCGACTTCTTACAACCTCCACCTCCGCACCATGATAATCTGCGCTGACAAGCTTTGCTCCATGTGACGAGGGCGTAACAAGTCCACTTTTCCTATCAGACTTGAGATCCAAGATCTCCTGCATATATGTAATCCATAAAGAATGCAGTCCTTTGAAAATGGAGTGTTTGCATTCTTCTTTGGGCATGTCATAGAGGCCTGAGGAGCGCTTTTGACGCGCGGACAAGGGCTTAGGCCGTTGGTGCCGAAGGAAGTATTCTTTCTTGCGAAGACGCTCGAGACGCCGTCGAGATCGATTATCTTGGGCCGATGGAGAGGTTGCGCGTAGGAAGAGTGGTTTCTGTTTTATGCGCTCGGTGAACTGCTGTGATGCTGTATCTGGGGAATGGGCCCGCGAAAGGAGTGTTTGGGCGATATGCGTTTTTGAGGTTGGTGTGGAGGTCATGGTATTTATCGTAGGGCTTTAGCTTTCGAAAGTATCTATGGGTGATGTGTTATGAGGGCGAGGTTGCGGAGTTGGTGTTGGGGAAAAATTATTTGATGTCACCCGCGCGATAAGGGATAGTTAACGTTATCGTGATAACTAAAGTAAATCCCATACGAACGGGACACATCGGCGAACGGGACCACCGAATTTACACGTCAGTCTCGTGTCTCGTATTTTCAACTACCCACCATGCCTCCGAAAATAGCTCCTATCATTCAAGATAAACAGGAACAGGAGAGGAATGTCTTGTTAGCTTTACAAGCTCTAAAAAATGGTCAAATATCGTCAATACGCCAAGCTGCAGCTATATTTAATATACCTAAATCGACTCCCCATCGCCGCCAATCTGGTGTTCAATCTCGCCTTGAAATACTCGCAAACAACCATAAATTGACTGAATCTGAAGATGAATCATTAATTCAGTGGGTCGTCTCTCTAATTGATCGCGGATGTGCTCCTAGGACTAAAGGTATTGGTAGAATGGCCAATATTCTGCACCGCGGAACCACCCCCCTCTTACGATCGGACGAAACTGGGTCACCAACTTTACTACACGTTTACCTGAAATTCAAACTACCTATTCAAAACCACGCGATTGGCAATGTGCGCGCCAGGAGGACTATGATGTGATAAATAATTGGTTTAAACTGGTTGAAACACGATATCTATAATTTTGACGAGACAGGATTCGCGATGGGACGATGTGCGACAGCAAAAGTGGTTACTAGAGCTGGATATTATGGTAAGAGAGCTAAAAAAAAACAGCCTGGAAACCGCGAATGGGTTACTGTTATTGAGTGTTTAGGCGCGTCTGGTTACACGCCTCCACCCTGTATCATCTTTAAAGGAAAGGTGATGATGCGAAGTTGGTTTGCTCCTGACCTTGGATTACCATCTAATTGGCGAATCGAGATAAGTCCGAATGGCTGGACATCAGATCAAATAGGGCTCCGATGGCTTGAAAAGCTCTTTATACCTGCTACTGCGCGTACTAAAGGACGGTATCGACTCCTAATCCTAGATGGTCATGGTGGCCATTTAACCCCTGATTTCGACCGGATATGCGAAAAACATGATATTATACCACTTTCTATGCCTGCGCATGCTTCACATCTTCTACAACCTCTTGATGTTGGGTGTTTTGCGGTGTTGAAACGCTCTTATACTCGGCTGGTTGAGTCTAGAGTAGAGCTTGGCTTCAGCCACATCAACAAGGGAGATTTTCTAGAGATATATCCTATCGCACGTGTTGAAGCTCTTACATCTGCATCTAAAGCGTTCGCCGCGACCGTAATCGTGCCACTTGACCCTAGTAGAGTGCTTAAAAAGCTTACTATGCGCGTCCTAACACCACCACCACCACCACCTTCTAGGGGGAGTGATTCAAGCCGAAATTGGACACCAAGAACCCCTAAAACACAAAAAGATTTACGGCGTCAACATAAAGCTATACTCCGCACAGTATCTCGAACATCACCATCACCATCTAGGAGAGCATTAGACCAGATAATAAAGGGTGCAAATACCCTATATCAGGATAATGCTCTTTTACGCCCGGAAAATAGGGATTTACGCGCCGCGCATGAGAAAAAAAGAAGCAAAAAACACATCCAAATCGACAATGGCAGTAGTAGAAGGGGTTACAATTCAGGAGGGAATGGATGACGCCTTAAATACTGCTTCTAAACCTAGTGATGCCAATTTACCATCAGAGGGCCAGGCGCCCCAACGCCGATGTGGGATATGCAGGAATCCTAGTCATAGGAGGGAAATCTGTCCTCACCGACCGATTCAATAGTTTTTTTTTTTACTATTATATAGTATTTAATGGAGTTATTGGGATTCAAATATATAAGTGGGTCTGGTTCGCCTATGTGTCCCGTTCGTATGGGAGTTACTTTAATAAACCCTAGGACAATTCCATGGTCATTGTCCTCGATAGAATTATAGATTCTAGAGTCTACAAGATCTTCGCCAAGCACATTAGGAGGCAAAAATGAGAGTGCGCAATGTTCTTCAAAGTTTTGGAAAATGTGGCGTGGATGAAAAGGGTTGGGACTATACTACGAAAGTTTTCATAAATTCAACTTGGTGTTTACCTCTTATTCATACATAGGTATATTTAGGGGTAGAAATTCCATATATGTAGTTGGACGGTAAAGATGTTGTGAAGAATGTAGAACTAGGAACCGATAGACCTAATTTGTTAAGACTTCGGCACGGACGACGGACGACGGAATTTTTAACTCCGTGGACCGAAGGATCGAAGTCGGACATCGGGGGCTATCTACTGCGGATAGAACGATTGTACAAAACTCTGCAAACCGGAAGTATCATGCATGCAACGAGATGCAGTCGAGAGATTGAATTATATCTCACGATCTAATCGCCGCAATTGGAAGATTAACAGTTTGTTGTGACCAGAGATTGACCTAGGGACATATCAAGTAATATTGGAAGCATCAATAGATTCTACCCTCACTATTGAGCGTAATTTTCCTCAGCTTGAGCGGGTTTTTATCTATTTCAAATCCGCTAGCAGAAGTTACGCGTACTAAGTGCCTACTAGTGATCACAAGGGGCTGCAGATTTCGTCTACTGCATCATCTAAATAATAACTACATACTACAGTAGTCAGACCATGTTGAACTATCGGAAAGTTTGATAACGACTGCCGACGAATCCTTTCCGGCTTATATTTGTGGATATAAGAGCTTGGAGCTTTCCGTATAAACTAAAGGTTTCCTATCAGACAACATCCTATCAGACAAAATATCAGTAAAATAGCCTCAAGATTTTCTTGATCTCAGTTCTATCTTTCATTCTTCCAATATGCGTATCTTGATCGTTGGTGCTGGCCCCGCCGCTCTGGCGCTTGCCCACTCTTTAGAGAAGGCTGGATTGCATGACTTCCTTATCCTTGAGAGGCGTTCCGAAGTCGTTGTCCCAGAGGGAAACACCCTTGGGATCTGGCCTCATTGTATACGCATCCTTGACCAGTTTGGACTCATGGAACAAGTAAAAAAGCTCACAAGCGTTTTATACCGTACTCTTTTCCTCTCTCCTGACGGTACCGTGTTACAAGAGAACAAGATGTATGACAGTATCGAAGCAAAGTAAGTTGAAACATACACCTATACCTAAGTAGTGATGACAAATGAAGCTAATGCAGAATTAGCCATGGACATCGGTTTGTCTTATTCAGCCGAAAGGATTTTATTAAAATGCTATACGACAGTGCTCCTGCCCGTTCTGACAGGATACTGGTCAATAAAGAAGTCACAAACATACAGGAGGACGAAAACGGTGTCAAAGTGACTTGCAGCGATGATACAAGCTATGAGGGCGATATTCTCATTGGTGCGGATGGAGTACGCAGTATCGTGCGCCGGCAGCTGTTTAACGAAGGCGATAAGAAGATGCCCGAAGGTTTCACATCTACCTTCAAGGCAGTATATGGAATAGGGCCGTTAATTCCTGGAATGCAGGCTGGAGATGGAGTGACCATCCATGGACATGATGGAAATTCGACATTGGTCTTTGTGGGCGACAAAAGCATTTATTGGTTTCTTTTCGTCAAAAGAGACAAGCCAACCCAAGCCTGGACCAGCTACAGCAAAGAAGATGAAGCTGATATATTCAAGGAATTTGCCGACGTTAAAATTAACGCGGATGGCTCCGTCCGTGTCAGCGATCTAGAGAAGACAGCGGAATTTTCGAAACTGGTCGACTTGGAAGAAGGCGTCATACCGCAATGGTACAAGGGACGAACTGTGCTGGTCGGCGATGCGGTTCATAAGATGACACCTTATGTGGCACTCGGTATTAATACTGGTCTCGAGTCGGTCGTTGTCTTGACTAACGAGCTTCGGAAGCTCGGCGAGAATCCATCAGCCAAAGAAATTGCGCAGGCCTTCGAGGCATATCAAGAACAAAGATTTGAGCGTGCAAAGCTCTGCGTAGCAACATCTGGAAAAACCTGCCGAGTGATGGGTTGGCCAAATTTGATTGCTCAGTTCGTCTGTCGATATGTGATGCCCTGGTGCGGAGCTCGATTGGTTGCAAAGACATTGGCACCTATTCTGAAGGACGCAGCTGTGCTCGATATTGTGGAAGAGACAAATTACAAAGAGGGAAAGCTTCCCTGGAAGTTCCCTCAAAGAGCTTAGACCTTGCAATGAAAGACCGAAATGCGACTCTATTTATCTAGATCGACAAAACCATAATTTTAGATATCAACCACACTGTTACGGGATGAATGCAGGAATTTGTACGCTGTAAAGATCCGATTGGTAAACAAGGAGAATTAACTAAGGGAGGGAAAGGGGTCCTGGGGACCGGGTGTTCTTATAGCTCGTTCGGCTCCGCACAGATGCTAGGAGCGCAGTCTCTCCAGAGACTGAGCATTTCATCGGGTATCAACCCGTTACACACACCGTTTGTTTTAATGGAACCCTTTCTCTAGAAGCTATGATTAACAATAATCCATCCGAAATAAAAGTATTCAGGCAGATGAAGGGTGCGGAGCCGGTACCGATCATAATATCTGTTGAAAAGGATATTAAAAATGATAGTAATTTAGGACAAGTTGAAAGTTACGGTGATTCAGCCAAAGCTGGACATGCATGAGCATGTCTGAGCGCTGGCCTCGTATTTGACTTAGATAGCTTCTCATTGTGTCTAGGCAGTCGGTAGTCTCCAGTCCAAAAGACAAGATAGCAGGGGGGTTGGCACCATGAACAGTCTAGACCTTCGCACCGTTCTTGAAGAATAAGGTAGGCACACGGAGACACTGTTGTCAGTAACGAGTTCCTGCAGCAATTTACCACGCGGGATATTGAAGCATCGAGAAACTTGTATTTTGTCACCCTTGTTTAGTTTTGAGAATATTCAATCAATCAATCAATCAATCAATACTCTATTAACCTGATTTACAGCCTAACTAAGTAGTGTATGCCTCATGGTTTGCAATTGACATGAGTCAGAGTATTTAAGTCTTCAACATTTGATTTCTTCCAAGCTTAAAAAGGATCGTTGTGAATTATTTATAAAGGGCAATGTTTCACAGAACATCCTAATGTACCTAGGTAAATTTTACGGTACATATCTATGAATACCAGCAACCCTAACTATCGTGTCGTAAGACTGCCTGAAATTACGTGCCCATATTTGTTTCTATGCATCTTCGTTGGCGAGGATCCCCATGTGATGCAAAGAGTTGAAGTTATCGAAATACACGAATATTATGAGATTCTAGTATTACTCCATGGCTACAGAGGGTTCTTAGTGCCATCGTTTAAACTCCTATTGGTTATAGGAGACCCGCTTTGGTCTGTGCTCTATACGAAGTATAATGGTTGAAGAGTAGTTCCAAATTTCATTTTTCAAAGATTGTTTAATCATTTTGATGTACTGTGAAGAAAAATATGAAAGTCACTTTTACCTAGGTAGGTAGTCTTGGACTTGCTTTCAGAGGCAAAATATCCTTCAATACTAGATATAGAGAAGTTTATCAACCTTGAAATCTCTCAAACTACACCAGGTATTTTGGGCAATTTGGGCATTCTCATTGGGTTGATACCCCAAGTTTTCCGGCCACACTGGTGACTCAAAATTTCTTATTAATTTGAACCCAATGAACATGCCTCGGAACCCTGGAGGGAGATCTGATACCGCTATAAAGCGAATCGTCATTTTTCCAAGATCTGGTGGTGTACAATCTTGAAGCAAAAGGTAAACATATGGCACGTGTGGATTGAGATTCATCATTTTTTTTGTATGTCATGAGACTCAGGAGTATGTCCAGGTGTGGAATCCTTGGAATCCTACGAAAGGTTGATTTTTGAAGAAAGTGCCAAAGTAGCTAGACTTCAGCAAGGCAGATTTTGATTTGTGCGTAATTAGAAATGTTGTCTAGGAGTGACCTTTTTAAACCAGATTAGCTGTATAATAAGTTCAGTTACAACTACAGCGTTATTGTTGGTTGATCCTTGTTTCAAAATTGGGTAGAATGTCACTTTTAACCTTAATCATGATCAAAGAGGCTACTCCATATGAGTCTGATTACCGAGTACGCCTGTATAATATCTGGCCAAAAAATTATCATATGATCTAGAAGACGATGTCACGGTATCCAGGCATTTCAGACAGTAGATTCCCATGTGCTGTTGTCCAGATACGGATTGATCCGTCTCAATATAATTTGATCAGCTCGAATGCTACTGTCGGAAGCAACGTTCAAGAGGTGATGATTTTTCCAGCAATCAATGGTTATTCCGAGATCCAAATTCTCTTCAGAGCTCGCGAATCGGCCAGATGGATAATGCGGGGTGTGGTGCAGGGTGTGATGCAGGGTACCTAAATTATTGATGAGCTGCATGAAACAAAAGTACGAAGCAGGGGGATAGAATAAAAAACTTAGATTTCGAACCGGCAGAGCGCATCTGCATCTTCAAATTTCACTGCACGCGTAGTGGAACAATGAAGTTGTTCGCATTTCTTGCGGCGCTTGTCGCTACGAGGCCAGCTTTTGCGCTGACACCAACAGAATGGCGAGGTCAATCTATCTACTTTCTTCTTACTGATAGATTTGGCCGTGAAGATAATTCTACGACAGCAGCATGCGATGCTAGTGACAGAGTAAGTGCTTGTCTTTCCACTACTCGATCGAAGTATCTAATTCTTCCAGGTATACTGCGGTGGAAGCTGGCGGGGAATTATCAATCATGTATGTCTGTCAATATTCTTCTTGGAAATTGCTCTAACCTCTGTTTAAGTTGGATTATATACAGGGGATGGGGTTTACCGCCATCTGGATTACCCCTGTCACCGAACAGCTGTCCAGTGACACTACCGAAGGAGAGGCTTATCATGGATATTGGCAGCAAAACATGTAAGGAAACCACAAATTTTGGATTTCAACGATAACAATTTTGGAATGAGCTAACTCTAATAGATACGAAGTAGATGCCCATTATGGCACATCAGCTGATCTTCTAGCGCTGTCGGATGCTCTCCATGAACGAAAGATGTATTTGATGGTAGACGTTGTAGCGAATCATATGGTACCACCACTTTCCCTTCTGTTACTACTTATGGATTTATCTGATCCGAATCTAGGGCTACGGCGGTGCAGGTGACACTGTAGACTACAGTGTTTTCACCCCTTTTGACTCGTCAACATACTTCCATTCCTACTGTGAAATCAGTGACTATTCTAATCAGAGCAATGTTGAAGATTGTTGGCTCGGCGACACCGTTGTTTCACTGCCAGATCTTAACACGGAGCTAACTTCAGTGCAGACCGTTTGGTACGACTGGGTTAAAGATCTTGTCAGCAACTACTCTAGTAAGTAGACAGGCCCTTAAAGCTGTGCTAGCCCGTAATCTTACATTTTATAGTCGACGGACTACGAGTCGACACTGTGAAGCACGTCCAGGAGTCATTCTGGCCTGGTTATAATTCCGCTGCGGGTGTCTACTGTATCGGGGAGGTATTCGATGGGGATCCATCCTACACATGCCCGTACCAGAATTACATTGACGGAGTGCTTAACTACCCAGTGTAAGGATGTATTCAAATTTTTTTGAGCCTCATTAACATCTCATAGTTATTATAATCTACTCTACGCATTCGAGTCATCGAGTGGCAGCATTAGCGACTTGTACAGTATAATTAGTTCGATTGCGTCAACTTGCTCTGACCCAAGCTTGCTTGGAAATTTCATTGAAAATCATGATAACCCAAGATTTGCCCAGTATGTTCTTTTATCCGCTCTTCTAAAATCCTTGACTGATAATGCCTCCAGTTATACAAATGACTACTCCCAGGCCAAGAATGTGATATCATTCGTCTTTTTGTCTGATGGAATTCCAATCATCTATGCAGGTCAGGAACAGCATTACAACGGTGCTGGTGACCCTTACAACCGTGAAGCAACTTGGCTTTCAGAGTATTCCACTACAGCAGAGCTTTATGAGTATATTGCAACCACCAACAAGATTCGCAAGCTGGCAATATCCACCGACTCTTCCTATCTAGCATCTCAGAACACACCTTTCTCTCAAGATGATCATACCATCGCGATGAGTAAGGGATCCAGTGGCTCGCAAGTGATTACCGTGCTTTCAAATGCCGGTGCCAGTGGTAGCTCGTACAGTTTGACTCTCAGTGGAAGCGGATACTCCTCCGGGACCAAGTTGATGGAACTACACACATGTACCTCCGTGACAGTGGATTCAAATGGAGACATCGCAGTGCCAATGGCCTCAGGTCTACCCCGTGTATTGATGCCAGCCTCCTCTGTTTCTGGCAGTGAACTCTGTGGGACTTCTACTTCAGCAACTACCACCTCCTCGGCACCTGGAACCAGTTCTACTGGCACATGTACCTCAGCTACAGAACTTCCAGTTCTGTTCAAAGAATTGGTTTCAACAAGCTACGGTGAGAACATTTATCTCACGGGCTCAACAAGCGAATTGGGTGACTGGAATACTGGATATGCAGTCCCATTATCTGCTGATAACTACACTTCTTCTAGCCCTCTGTGGTTTACTGTTGTGACGCTCCCAGTTGGAACTTCAATTGAGTACAAATTCATCAAGAAGACTTCCTCTACTACCACGTGGGAGAGTGATCCGAACAGGTCGTTTACTGTGCCAACGGGGTGTGCAGGTTCAACAGCAACAGCCACAGCGACTTGGAGATAAGGCATATTCTCAGGTTTCTCAGAAGGATCAACTTTGTTTGATTAGTGTATAATTATCATTCATGGATCGTTTTAGAACACCCATGAAAAATTGCGGAAGGGCTCACGAGTAGTTGCTAGTTCATACCTAGGTATGAAATTTTTGTGATATATATTTCAAGTATCTAACACACCTGGGCAGCTAAGTTGATATCTCAGGTAAAGGTCAAAAGCTACTAGAAAATTGACTGACATTCACCTTACTCCCCCGAGGTGATATCCCTAATAACTGATACTAAGCTAAAATGAAACGCGCTTTATATATGTATCATAGGGAACCCCTGGCTCTTAATTCGACTCCGAAGCCGCACCTAACTATGCCATCTTCCGGGTGTCCTTCGCTTGCTGGACCTGCTGTTGTAACTAATATTGAAGCTTAAGCGCTTTCTCCTTTATGGTTGCTGGGTTCCGTGGAATGAATAGCTTGATATGTGTCGGGATACTCAGGTCGTGAGTATCTACAATAGCTTGCTATTGGACTTTAGCTTACGCCGCAAATGGTCTACGTATGCGTGATCCCATGATAAGCATGAGTGATAGTATCAACAATATGGTTCAAATGGAACTTACCTACTCGCTGCTTAGTGGCGATGTGTTTTAGGAGAAGGTTTACTCCTTTATTCAATAATCGCATCACTCTGAATAGGCCGGCCCACTTTGCTTCGAATTTTCGTCCAAATCCTTGGTCCAACTCTACTCTTCGTAGTAGGACTAAATCGCCAAATTGGACCTTCCTTTCTGATTTCTGAAGTCGAGCGGTTGCTTTCTTGCTTCCGCTACTAGGTGACGATTGATTTCAGCTCTCATATGGTCCCTGGCCGCAATATAGACTTCGTGGGTCGGATCGAGGTTGGTGTCCCCTAATATGTTAAATGACACTGGTTCTAATTCGTCCTTTAGTATATCATGTTGCAGCCTGGCCTCGAATGACCGTGATCCGAAGAAGTGGGGTTGGTATCTAACTATTAGCTCTGATAGACTTAAATTTGTATAAACGGGTCGCCTCGAATTCATCGCCTGGAAGGCAACTTCCACATACTTATCCTAGTCGGTGATGACATCATTGTTCGCTGCCGGCAGCGTCCGAATGATCTTCGATATCCTCTAGATCATCCTCTCCGCTAACCCAATAGACCATGCCATCCTGCGTAGACAATAGGGCAATCGGACGCTAGTTTTGCTAGCCTGCCTATCGCTGGTTCCAACAAACTTATACCATGTTTCGAATCCGACGCCATTCTTCTAATAGAAGCAGCCTAGGGTTCACATAATCACTCGATCGATATCCGGCTTCGCCGCAGGTCCAGAAGATAATGCTGTTCGCCCTATATATATCATAGGCAGGGTCTATATAGCCACGCTGGTACTAAGGGCGGTAGGGAAGAGGCTTATAGGACGGACCAGCTATTCCGTCCCTACTGCTTCTGCTATTGCTTAACCGGCTCAGCCTAAGATCGAGGCTGCGCTCTGAGGTTCAAAACGCGAGCTAGAGCCTTCAATAGTTACTCATCTGATACTGACCCCTTCTGGACAGGACCGTCTACCTCGTCTTCGGTTAATGAGCGTGTCAATCCCTTCACTACTGCGACTGCGTGGGCGATTTCTAGCTTCTTGTCGTTGGCTAGCTCCTTAGTCTGGTCGTAACGGATGAATCCCCTCATCTGCTCGTCCGACAATCCATAGACCCATCGCTCTACTAACAGCGTTCGTAACTCGGGTCCAACTTGATGTTAGAGCTACATGCCCCGCTTGTAGTACTCCGCGATGGACTCCCTCCCCTGCTTCAACTCCGACACTCGATTCAAAACAGTCAGTGGTCGGCCGTTCGGCTTTCTCGTAGGAATCGAGCCTTCAGCTTATCGCTCATTTTCTTGAAGTCCTCTCGGTCACTCTCGCTTAATACATCCGCAAATTGTTTCGCCTAGTCCTCCAGGCCTATTAATAGTATTAAAACTGATGCCTTTACCCAATCTTGTTCAAAGTATTAGCTACCTATAAACTTCACTTTATATATAGTGATATATAGTGTGACATCTTCGTACCTTTCGCCCAAAAATGTGAGCGTTAAGGACATCTTGTCTTCGTCGGGGCCTTTAATCGGCTCTGCTAAGACTCTAGGCTCCGTCACAGCCACTGGTTCTGTCAAGGCCAGGTTCCTTAGGCCTTCTAAAACTTGGTCGAATTGCTCCCCGTTTCTTCTTTAGGGTAATGAAGAGCTAGGTAGAGGTCGGCACGGATACATATCCGTAAGATTTTGGATTATTCGTATCCGTAACCGTAGTCGAGAACTTATATCCGTGATATTATGCCACCGCCTAAATAAATCATACGATACCACGATAGAAACTTATCATCCCAAGTCCCTAATTTGATATCTAAATAGTTATTCATTCATTGATAGAATAAATCTCCTACCACGCCGAGTCTGGCGACTATCAATCTTCCTTATAGAAGCAGCTTCTTTTGAAGGCGACTTTGCAGGGCTTAGTCCTGATATCTCTTCTGCTGTCTTGGTTGGAATGCAAAAGTATAGGAAATGGAACAAGAGCTTGAAGATGGGGTTATCCAAGGAATCATTCAGAGCATTAAGGTCTTTCTTCATAAGAAATATTCCCCCTTGGCTACCTCCATCTCTAGTTTTACTTCTAGAACTATGGATCCTCCTGCTCGACCAGGTATGAGAGCTCGTCTTCTACAAAAAGTACATTCTCAAAAAGTATCTCGGGCTTCTGATATTGATCGCTATTTTGATGAACCTCCTATTCAAGTAGAAGGATTAATAGAAGACCAGGAGGACTCTAAGTGGCTGCTTTCATGGTGGAACGCTCATAATGATCAACACCCCAGGATGGCAGCAGTTGCAAGGGACTACCTTGGTATTCCAGCAGCTGAGGTTTCAGTTGAAAGACTTTTCAGTTCTGTAAGGGATATCCTGGGTGTTCGTCGACAATCTCTGAACAGTAAGACCATGCCAAGGATGAAGGGAATGGAAACTCCTTCGATCGATCGTTCCTTCCTGGAGTCGAACTAGAAATTAGGGTCATATGACCACGCTAATCTGATTAATAACGTAATCGTTCGGTCGAGAGGTTGATACGTCGAATCCGAAGGAACAAGAAAGGAAATCAGAAGTAGAAAACGGAGAAGAATAGGTCTCTAAACCCAGTGAAATGAGGAAATAAGAAAGTACAGGTCATCACTAAAGACAGCTAATAGCTGCTCAACACTCCACACCCATAACTAACCAATAGATTATAAGCACCCTTACCCCGATCAGTCAGATCAGGGGGTCGCGATCACTGCTTCAAGTTTCTGACTAGAGCTGTTAACGATACGATATCGGCATTGGTTTCCCATATCGTCAATCGGCACCGTCAACTTCGAAGTCTGCCGATATCGTATCGGCAATCGACATCGACAGTTTATTAAACTGTCGATACGATATCGGCAAATGATATTATCGTAGGTGATATATCGTCACCGGTAATTGGACAATAAGAGAATAGCTCCTGGTCCTAGATATAGAAGACTCTACTACAAAGAGAATGTAAGCTTAGATACTCGTTAATTAGGGCAATCCGCTTCCGTTTTGTAGTCCTACGTTGCATTTTTGCTGTACTATGTGGCGGGATATTTATATATTCTACGTTGCTTTCCCGTCCTATCAACTAACTCTGCTATTGCAAAGTACATGACTTATCCTTTTCAAGTTCCTTCCATCCCTCGGCGCATACGTATATATATATGTTTACTTCATTGGCTTTTTCCTGCAGACATACTATCATTTTCCCTGTTTTATGGCTATGCCTTCCTTCTTCTGTTATGTTATATGGCAGAATATCCAGAGGTCATGGTCCAACCCCATTTTATGGCTCAACTCTATTTAGACGCGACGCGCACAAGAGGCTGCGACGCGTGCCCCGACCTCTTTTTCGTTGACAGTGACATCCTCTTCCAGAAAATAACTAACTCCACATATGACTCTTCAACCCTCGTTCTACTGAACCCCATATCAACAGTGAGCTGCGATCAGTAAGTCGTATTTATCCGCGTTGCACCAGTGACCCGGTGTGTCCCAAATAAAATGCGTGCCCGGCAGAAACGCCTCAACTACAGAGTTCTGAATGACGAGAGCGATGGAGAGTCTTCGTCCGAGGATCAGACCTACCAATCAAGCGAGCTAAGCCAGTCGCCGAGCAATCTCACATGTACTCTCCCAACCTGTCAAGAAGACGCGGTGATGCTCGCCAATATACCAGATTGCGAGCTCCTACCTTCTGAGTCTGTGTCGCAAGTACTAGTATCCCAAGAAGCCTCAACATATGCTGGTTCTTCAATCACAAGCCACATATCCTCTCGATGCTCTAAACAGCCAGCGCCTGCTATAGAGTAGATCTAGGGGTATTTCGAGACTATAGCTATTGATTATCCATGGGTTATCAAGAGGACCAACAAGAGGCGGCTGGTCGACCGAGGGATTTGCTGTATATATGTAGATAATAAAACGGGAACACGCTGTGACTGGCATACATCAGATTCATAGAGGCAAAATACAACCAGTAACATGAAAACCTACTTGGCAAAGCATGGCGTTTACTGCCCGACCTCTAGTATACAGCCAGCGAAGAAGGGACCAGACATTCGATGTTTTATGGGTGGTAAACAGAGTCTCACTCATCAAGAGGTCTTAGAAAGAAGTGCCATTCGCTAGGTTGTGACTAATATATAAGCCTTCACCATTGTCGAGTCTCTAGAGTTTTAGCAAATATTCCGAGACATTCCTGGGATTGAGCCTCCTTTCACTTCTCGCCACACCTTGCGGGATCGAATCATGCAAGAGTTCGCTATATAGCGAACTAGCCTAAAGAATGAGCTGGCTTTGACTTGCAAAACTATTACCTTATCGCTGGATATCTGGACAAGCCAGAATCATCTTCCTATTTTAGGGATAATTGGTTATTAGCTGACTAACGAATTTGAGTACCGCGAGAGATTACTCGAGTTCGCCGAGCTCTAGGGCATCCATAGTAGCGAAAATCTAGTAATTGCCGTGGAAAATATGCTTATCGAGTTAGGTCTCGAGGACAAACTCATTTCTATTATAGGCGACAACGCTAGTAACAATGAGGCCATGGCCTCGGAATTATATTTCTCTCTTTCCGACCGACCTAGGGTGGAAGACGTAATGCCAGCATCGCTCTATCGAGGTCTTGATAGCTACATCCGCTGCCTAGCTTATGTCCTTAATCTGATCGTGAAAGATATCCTCCATAACTTAGGGTCAGGGACGATGGAATAAGCGCATGTTGCCTATGACTGTTTATAGACTAGTAACTCGATCACCGAACACTCAGCAATAGGGAGATTATGGATCCTCGCTCTTTGGATTAACCGAAGTCCTCAGCGCCGACAGAAATGGAAGGAGATTTGCAAACTCAACAGTCTTCCAGACAAATTCGTTGCGTATGATGTTACGACACGACGGAACTCGACATTTCGTATGGTGGACGATGGTCTGAAGTCAAGGTAACAAGTCAACAAGTTCCTAAACCTTCAGGAGGAACTCCCGCCGTTCACTCTCCAAGATTGGTCACGGCTGGAACAGATTCGCACGGTACTCCACAAGTTCAATAAGCTTACTTTGTTCATCTCGAAACGTAATCCACAAATCAGCCTCGTAGTCCCGATTTACTATAAGCTACACGAATTGCTTAATGACGTGATGGAGGGCAATGGTGACTTCGCAAAACTGGATCGAGATGTCATAGCTGTAGTGAAAGAAGGGATGAAGAAATACGAAAAGTACTATTCCATTATGGATGACTGCGACACCTACTACACTGCCCTCATCTTGGATCCCTGAGTCAAAGGTGAAATAGTCTTACGGGAACTTCAAGATGGCAATGCAGGCACAATGATTCTGGAAACGATCCGCACCAACCTCTATCAGGTATACACGGCTATTAACCCGGAGCATAATGCCGCTGCACCATAGTTGTCTTCACTATAGTATAGTGATGTGGAGTCTAGAATGCTGAAGAAGTTGCAGGCGCGAGATCCGCCGCTCTCAGATATTGATAAGTACTTCGAAACCCCTCCGATCAGCGTCGCAGATACCACCGGCCAAAACTGGCTCTACAATTGGTGGAAGATGCACAAGGGCGAGTATCTGCAGATGGCAGCAGCAGCCAGGGACTATCTAGCGATTCCTGCTTCTGAAGTTGCTGTTGAGAGAGTCTTTAGTATAGCGAGGGATGTGTTAGGCATCCGGAGATATTCTTTGAAAGGGGATACCTTAAGAATGCTGATGTTGATTCGCGATAGGTATAAGTGGTAGCGGTCAAGGGATTTGTTTAAATTATGCCATTGCAATATTCCGGTTCTGCATCCATAAAGCGTCAAATAAAACTGCTGTTCGATGAAAGCCCGTTCGCTCTCTAGATATCTTTACAGGAAAAATGTGCCGATGCCGATACGATATGACGATATCGTGAGTGGTGATATCGTCAAATTTGAAGCCCGCCGATATCGTACCGGCAATCGGCATCGACAACTTCAAAAGCAGCCGATATCGTATCGTCTGTCGATATCGTCAACAGCCCTATTTCTGACTACTGGTGGATGATGAATGGATTAAACTAGATAGAATATGCGTTATATCTATGCTATGGCTGCTAAACTATCCCGGGCCTTTAACATATGCCGCCCTCGCCTCTTCATTGGCTAGCTAGGGGAAAGGTGGAGTAAGTATACTAGTCCTAATTAGACTATTTAGACTTGATTTATCTAGGTCCATCAACACCTCAATGTCTTCTTTCATTCTTCATATCCCTAACTCTGTTGAAATCTTTCGAAATGTCAAAATTACCAAGGCTAGCTAGTCCTCCCCTCTTAAACCCGTCTCTTGTGCTAGGACCATCGCAAAGCCAGCAACCAGCCCTGGTCCAGTCTTCACACCCTTCACAGATTCCCCTTCCACAACTCCAAGCCCAGCTTAACCAGGTGTGCAACGACCGGGGTAAAGACTACCATCAAATCCATGCGATCATCTTTGGCTGGACCAAGGATAATACTGGCGCTAGCCTCGACATGGATCGTTTGGAGCTAGCTATGAAAATCGCCATGAATGTCAAAGCAAACAAATTCCAAATCCCAGCGGATAAATCCTGGCCGACGGAACAGCTGTTCAATGCACTAGGAGTAGTATTCAGGGAATCCATCAAAACTCCCCACTTGAGGCACCTTCTTGTTCTGGCGTATATTGGCCATGGCTATAGCGACGCGGCTAAAGGGCTCACCTTCGAATCCTCCAAAAAGAAGTACATCCTATGGTCGTGGATTAAGTCGACACTAGAAAATTCAACGCCAAACCTAGACATATGTGTTGTCTTAGATTGTTGTTATTCTGGCATGGCTCGGCGTGAGCAAATGCAACAGACGATTTCTGTACTGGCCGCTTGTGGCGAGAAAGAGACTGCCCGCGCTCGCTGCTCTAGTCCAAACAGGATACCAAAGCGGACCTTCACCCAGCGATTATCTCAAGAGATTATACGCGGTCAGCGATTCAACAAGGGCAAGTTGGCTCTCACTACTCTCTATAGCCAGCTGAAAGAAGCCACTTTGAAGACGGAACCGCAACCCCGGCTAATTTGTCTGGGTGGAACTCACCCAATTGTACTACCCTTAGTCGAAATGAATACGGCCGGCATGGTAATTCCATCAAGCCCCCTTACTGCTACCGCTGGGCAAAAAACGAATGTAATCGCCAAGCTGATTATCGACGGAAACGATCGGGAGACGGCAGAGGGGTTCAAGGACATGTTCGCAAGTTTGCCCCGGAAATACCAAGTTGAGGTGGTAAATGCTTATCAGAATACGCACTCAATTTTACTCTTTATCACCATGTCGTGGGAGGCCTGGGGCTTACTTTCAATGATCCTGGATTTGAAGCCTGTGGCAGAAGTTATTGGACCGCCACTTTTGCGGCCTATTTTGATGCCGTATCCGGTACTTCGTGAGCTTCCAGTGGAACCAGTAGGGGAAAATATGCCCCCAAAACAGGAGAAGGGTTCAAAGCGGACCTGAGAAATACAACTCTCTTTTAATAAGGATTTCTCTCCTGGTATAGCCTCTCAATTTTGCCTTTTTTTTTTTTTTTTTTTTTTTTTAAACAGACTCATCTCCTTCGTTCTTCCTTTATTTCTTATTTGAGATTCCCCTATCTGTTATTCTCCTTTTATTTCTTATCAGGGACTTCCCTATCTGTTATTCTATCTCTCCTCTTTGCTTGAATTAGGGTGCGAGGGTTCTCCTGACCCCGGCTCTTTGATGTATTAGCCTACAGGCCCATAGCGAAATTTCTATTCTTCCCGTTGAATAAAAACCCTGGATTAAAACTCCACATCGTTATCCATAGTACCTGTTCCGGTAGATCGGATAGATCCAAAAAGTGACTACAGCTGTTGAGGACGACTAACTGCTACTCAATGCTTTCCACCCACAACTGACCAATGGACTAAAGCACCCCTACCTGATCATTCGGACCAGGGAGTCGCGGTCAATGCTTTCAGCCTCCTGATACTGATGGATGGTGAATGGTTGGGAAATCAAATGGATATATGTTCTAACTATATTGTGGCTAATGAACTATCCCACTTAAGGGGGGAGCTAAAAAAAAAAGGTCGTCGGGTAGTGGTAAATAGCCATCTTATGTGGTACTATGCAAGATTTGACTTACATCTAGTTAAGTTCATGACTATACATTATGTTTTTATCCCAGCTTCCTATCACTTAAGAGTACACCTTATTGCCTAGATACCACTTTCACCCTTTCCCTTTCACTTCCCTAGGTTGCTTTTACCTTTCAACTATTTACGATGCAAAACTCGGCGATTAAATTAGCACTACAGACCTGTCTAAAGAGATCTTAGAGATGGTGTCTCTCGAGGTTATCGCAACGATAACCAAGCTCGTATTAGTGGACAAGAAAGAAGACTCCTGCCACTACTTGCTAATGCTCTGGACAGGTGCAGTATACGAAGCAGCGCCTGGGGACCTTGTATTCATCAACAATTGCATCATCGAAGAAAATCTAGTTATTCAACTCTCCTATCCAAGCTGGTCGCGCAGAAGCCCCCTGAACGGCGACTGGTCAGTGATCAGAAATCTTCCCTACAACCTTCGCAGTTGAAGTCTCCGCATTCCGTGTGCGAAAGATTCCTGAGAAGCCCCCGTTTACTGTCGGTGTGTTACTTGTCTTCTTCATAGGTAATGAGTTTGGGTTTCCTTAGGTAGGTCAAAGGAATGCCTGGCGGTAATCATATGAAACTGCTCCAGGAGACCGACATTTCTAAAAAGTCGTATGCTAGTAAATAGGCCATGCAACAGGCTGCCAGTGTGCTCAACAACGCCATTGATAGCACTGTCCTGAATATCTTTTGCTAGGCTAGCTGCTGGATCGAAAGTCTCCCTTGGATGCATGCACATGCTGTTGTCTACTACAGACACGAACCATTCCAGGCAACACTTACCCCAGCAATGGAGAAATACGACGGTTCCTCTTAAGATCCCGTACAACGCTCTAGTGTGATGGTGTCATTATCCATTTGTACTAATAGAGAATTTACGTCGACAACCTCAGGTGTTTTGGTGGTGAACCAGAGCGACAAAAAGTTCACAACCGTGATCCTATACGGATTCAACGAAGGACTCACCTTTCAACAAACCCCTAAGAAGAGTGGCTGGGGATATCGTAGCGACGTTCCCTGAAAACGACGTCGCAATTGTCAAGCTGTGATTGGGCCTTAGCTACGCTAATACAGCTTGTGAACCCCCAACGCCCCAGACAAGCACCGGAAACAACACCGCAGGTGTACGACTGTCTGTTGTGTCGATGGACAGTCCATTTTCTGAACGGTGCGAGGGCCAAGTACTAGTCGCGGACCAGGAAGCTGCGGATCCCCTATTTGGGAACGAAAGACGAGTGATCCGCTTTTTCCGTTTCCACGCAAAAAACATGAATTCTTTGCGACCTGACTTTAGATACTGACCTCGTGCCAAACCTGCAATTAAAGAAATATAGCTACAATTATTAGAGGTATGTCCAGTACCGTAGTTTCACCCAATATTCTGTGTTCTCTAATCGGAGTTACACGACGATACCTATGTATGACAAGATCGACAAATGTCAAGAAATACCGAGACACTGGAATGACGTGCCAAGGCTTTCATGACGATATTTACTAGTACGTACTAGTACTAGTACAAGTGATGTACAGTGGCATTGATGATCCTTGCTGTGAATCCTTGCACAGCGGACTAGTTTTTTAGATGAATCTACCTATAGGACACGCTTGTCGGATCAAAATAAGGGCCCGAGTATCCGATAGGAATATTTCAATATTCACGGATTACAACGCTTTGTTCCCCTGCCCCTCAAATCCCGAATACCCAAACTCCGTACAAACTCCGTATACTCGTTACCAAGTCTAAAGCCCTGGAGTTGACAGGTGGAGATGCGAAATTTTCGGGCCTAAATTAAATAGGCTAATTAATCGCCGGTTCTACTCCAACCAACCGGATAACGTGCAGAAATCCCAGCTTTTCGGATCAGTATTGGATATACTAAGTAAAATAACCTAAAGTGTACTCCTTTACTCTGTTGTATGGTGTTCTATAGGGCTTTTAGATTTGAAGGAGGGGATACGCTAGTTACCGGTTACCGGGTCCCTGATCTTCCACAGTGCAAGAGAACATTCCATTCTTGCAGGATATCTGTGCATTATTCCGGACATGTATAACTTAACTATAACGAAGCACCAGTCATAGTGTAACTAATGCTAACGAGCGCTAATGCAAATTGAAACGTGCCAGCTCACCTAAACGCTGTACAAAGTAGCTAATACATAACAATACATAGGTATACAGAAGCGCGCAGAAGTACCACAGTGGTGGGTAGGTAATTCATCAAGCCCCTTCCATAATACTCCATTCTCCAACAAACACAGATCGATAAATCCTGATTGCCACACGGGGTACAAAAGTACCAGTTACCATTACTGTGTTGGGTTTAGTGCAACCACTCTACCTATTCTAGGCCCAAACAGGTCAAAAGCCTAGGCCAGTTCAATGGCTTCTGGGTCTAGAGAATTCACTCCATATTACTCCGTTTCTCGAAAATCAATGGTTATTGTTCCCACTTTTTTCTCCTATAGAGCTGTCAAATCTCATCACCTTAGAGCGGTAAGCCTTAATCCAGCACCAGTATTTACTTTCTGCATATCATCAGTAATGCAGGCTTATATCCGGGACCACCTACGCACACGTAAGACTTTTACAGAGTTGTTTAGTGATCACTACGCAACTGCCTACGCAAGTGGCCTTCCTTCTAATGTTCTAATTGAAATTTACCATAAATAGTCGAAGCCGAAGCCCACTTAAAACGGATCGGTCCGCAGGAGTCGATTCCATGGAAAATTAAGAGATACAATAGTTACCAGTAGCAGTTATGGATGACATGTCAATGTTCCAGATTCACAAGACATTACGGATTAAATTCCCGGTAATCTTAGAATCCATCTCCGTCAGCACAGTTTCAGAAGATTCTGACCAATCAAGCATGCCATGAACTTATCCGTATGATTAATCTACACATCCAGAATTGTATTTGATCTTTACAAATTGAGTACTTTATTTAAAGTTCAAGCAAACGCGGTGAAAGTGGAGAGACGATTTCAATACAATTTAGTCCGTCAAGCCTTAGCCTAACTAGGTAGTTAAGCCCGTCCTCCATCTACTAAGTATGCCCGAAGGACCCAAGACCAAGCCCTCTCGGCCGGGGCTTATCACACCAACCTGGTAGATACAACCCCACGTCCTTTTTTTCTTAAACGAATGCGAGAGGTACTTTGACGATCTTGACCCACATGTTACAGACTTCTCTGCACGACGTTGTTTTAATATTCGCTCTGCAATACTATACTGTTGAAGTCAAGGATCATGAGATTGCAGAAGCAGCATTTATTTCTGAGAAACTGTAGAGGCATGAAATTGATAACAAAGTCTGAAGCAGTAAAAATAGGAGAGGAAATCATCAGTAGTTGAAAGTAACCTTGGAAGCAGGATATCACTCCCCGATAACCAAGGCTGCTAGTTTCTCCTCAACCTGTCTGAGAACTTCCGGGTCAGGCTCTCGCTTGATCTTTTTCGGTCTACATAGAAATATTAGCAAGCGCAATCACCACAGAAACCTTAGAAAGGAGGTCACATACGGAATTCTTATAGTCTCAGCACACTTCGCCTGTCCACACTTGCCACAACTCTTCGCATCATCATTGAAGTGACTCGAACAAACATGGCAAATATAATGCACCCGGCATCTAGCCTTCTTGTAAACACGATCTGCCTTGACCGGTTTCGGCGGATCGAAGTCACCAGGATACCCATCAGGGTATTTCTCCAACTTTGCCGGTTCCCTAGGACACTTCTTACAACGAACATGGTTGCAAGAAAAGCACTGCTTCTCGCCAGAGGCAAACCCAACGCCGCAAGCATGACAAGAGCGTCGAGTGCGATGCCGAACCTCCTTACGGATAAAGTCCGGCCCCCCAGTCCGACTGGACAGCTTAAGCGGAGCGGCAGGGTCGTCCTTGGACAGGCGCAGATGCGACGTGTGCCCTCCATTTCCACGGGCAAGGAGCTCGGAGATCTTGGCCTTGGGAACCTTGGGCTCAGCTGGATCCTTGGTCCGCTCTGTTGGGAAGCGGGGACATTTCTTGCAGCGTGGGTGTTGGCAGTTTATGCAGATCTTATTTGGGCCAAAGGTCGTGTCGCAGCGGTGGCAGGTTCGGCGCACTCGCATGCGAACGGGCTTGGTGACGCGGGCTAGCGGGAGGTCTGTTGGGGACTTCCATTCGCCTGGTTCTAGGGTTAGGCCGTATTTAGCGAACAGGACGCTGGCCTTGTCGCGCTGGGCGGCGCTGTAGTCGCTTGTAAGCTTGGCTGGCTCTGCAGTTGGATTTGTTGCAGGCGTAGGGGTAGTACTATAAAAAAAATAATAATTCATGTTAGGAATTTCTTTTTCTTTTTCTTTTTTTTGGGGTAATATGTTTTTTTTCTCTCTCATAGATCTGGGCATGTATTGGGAATCATACGTCTTGGTTGTTTCGAGTGGGGTCGCAGATTGTCGCTTAGAACTAGAGCGAGTGCGCAGAACAGTTTTCATGCGCTTGAGGTACTTGGACAAGCCCTCAGGCTTGTTCCCCTCGGGAGAATTGTCTTGAGGAGACATTGCGAAAGAGTTCAATTCAAGGCCAAATATAATAAGGAGGGAAAAAGGCGAGTTTATGGTTTTCCGGAGTAAAAGCGGGCTGTGCCAGTAAATTGGGACTTCCCGACACAGTGGGAAAGGGTCTGAGATGAACAGGGAAGAACCTGGAAGTTGCAAGTTGTGTGAAACAGAAAAGGTGGGTTTTCGACGACTTTAATGATTGAGAAGAGAGAGAGAGACTAAGATGGTTTAATACGGTATAAAGTACGAACAGTAAGAGGCTTTCCCGGTAATTTGGGTCTTAGTCTAATGGAGTAAGAGTATAACAATTTACTCCGGTATATCAGAACGGAGTAACCGACTGATGTACAGACCCGACAGTTTGGGTGCATGAACAAGAAAATCCCTAGTATGGATAATACACAATACACAATACACAATACATAAATAACCGGATTCCTTCCCCCTTTACTCTGTACCAATTCTACTCTTGGTACTAATCCCGCAGGCCCATGCGTTACTTTGGCCCCGGCTGTTGGCCTAGTACTTGTTTATAACAATACGTTGAAGAATACCTCCAGGATTGATAGTTATTGATCTAGAACTAGTTAACCACACCACGTTCAGTAAGAGTTGGGATTTGACTAAGCACGGAGTATTACTCCGTGCTATTGACTAGTTGATAGTTCATACGAGTCCAAGTCATAGTCGTAGTATTACTCTTATACACAAGTTAAACTTTGCACTACACATGCCAGAATCTCCACTACACCCTTCTTTACTCGGCTTCATTAGCTAAAAATCTTAAGAGTAACAAATTATACTATTGTCTGCAGCCAAGCACACCAAATCAATCAATCCACCCCCATTTGTCACACCATACAGTCCCGAGGCGCCTACTAGTGAACTACGACGCCGTAACTTGCAATCATCCAAGGTTACAATCCCATCGAGTGGAAGCCAGCCTCCCCCTTCCATGCTTAGCATACCTTGCCCCGCAACCACGTAAACGGTAGAAACCCCTAGCCAAGTGTGGCTTAGTGTTTGAACGAGGCAATTTGAACGATGATAACCGGATCCTACTCACACCTAGTCGCCATCCATTTGGCAGCTAACTTTAGTCAGGACAGACTACTGCAGGCTAAGGCAGTAATAACCTTGCTGTGATTAGTATCCGTAAATCTTCACTGAGTTGCTCAAATGGTGGGCCACTTGAGCAGGTGGCAACCCCCCGCTTCAAATGGACTAAAGCAAATGTTACGCCAGAAGCGAAGGACGAGACTTTTGGACTATCGAGTAAAAAAAAAAATTCAATCTCAAATTCCATCACGGAGAAATATTCGGGATATCATATATATCAATAGTCTATTCCTTAACTTGAGATTCAGATTTAGAATTTGATACAAAATAACGTGGCCCTTGCTCGTACACCTGGGACTCTGACCCACCGACGATCATTACATTCCATGTGTATGAAGCAGGGAGTGCGTATCGTAAATTTGCAATTGAACATGGGCTCATGGAGTAGCCGTGGAAAGTACTTAGTGTAGAATTATGGAGGTTGACTTGCTCCGCACTTAATATACATCCGAGGTCGTATGATCTAAACACCATGGTACCTGTCTTGATGGGAGGACATTCTCGATCTCATGAGTATCAATTTACACACATACCTAGGTACGAACATCAACTTTCAAACCGAGTACTGCGAGCCCTTTCATCCTCATCACTTACACAGCCCTTCGGCATTGAATATCTTAAATCGACAGAAACATTGATAATTGGCTAAGGCGTATAGCGGTGGCAAGTCCATGAGCTGGCGAACAAACTAACAACAACCAATAGCCACCGTCCACATCTACACATCTACATCTACACTCAAATTACATACAAGACGACCAAACATGCACATCTGATAGGAGATCTGCAGGACGCCCACAAGTAACGGATCCAGAAGCATAGTGCTGGTAGTCGGGCCGCCAGAACCGTATTCACAATGTTTGGGGTCCCAGGGCTCTGGGACTGGGATCTGATCGCATCTGATCGCTGGGGCCAGATGGAGCAAACATCAAGGGTATTGGCTGAACGGTCAAGATTCCAAATGGCTGAAAGTTTTGGCTGAAACTGGGCTTATACAGGTGGCAATCAGTCTCACCGTATTTGAAATTGGAATTTGAAATTTGAAATTGAAATTTGCCATGCGATGCGATACGCTGGAATTTTGCGAGATCAGTAGAATTTTATGATAGATCATATCTTGGTCCCTAAAAAATGAGACCTATTATTAGTCACTTTCCTTCTTCTCGTTTTGAGAACACCACTTATACGCTACTGACCGCATTCCATATCAAACTGCAGCATTTGCAAAAAATGAACTTCCAACGTGTCAAACGCCCTATACAAGCCCCCCAAACAAAATATTCGAGTATGAGCTATATGTATTCTCCCTTTACTCGGAGTTTGCCAACCGTGTCGCGATCGAGGTAATGTCCTCGTCACTCTCGACCTCCACCACGCGGTTCACCTCGGCGGTATTACGCATCACTTCCACGGCGCCGGCGTACATCATTCGTTGGTTTGGGTTGCAGTTCTCGGGAAGCCAATAGAGGAGAACGTATGGAACAGAGAGGCGGCCGTCTTTCTAGATGGTGCATGACAATTCAGTATTATTTTTAATGAGGTCAGACAGAAGCAATATACTGACCAATGTCAGCGGGTGGCTGAGAAGAATGAAGCGGGGAGAGGACTCGGGCAGCTCATCGGCAACATCTTCCATCCTGGTGTAGACTTCTCCATCCTCAGGCCTGATCTCTGTGGTCTTTGCATCGATAATATCTACCATTCCATCAGCTCAGTTTTGAGATTTTTATATCGTCGAGGCGACGTATTTCACGTTGAGGCTACTGTGGCAACGGAGAAGGGAGCATGTGGGCCGTACAGATTATAGCTTGAGGATCTTTCGCGCGCGAGGTAGTAAGACGAAACTTGCGCAGCTTCTCCTTAGTATCCGGGGAGAATGTGTAGAGTCGGTCAGACTGTATACAGGGTCAACAACACAGTCGCAACCTTGGAGTCGTTGAATAACCACGTGGGCAAATATAGCAACTCACCATGGTTAGATTATTGATAGGAAATCCGAAATAAAAAGTAAAATCTGAAGAACGCAAAGAAGAGCAGTCGATAGCGGATAGAAGTATAGACTTTCCTATCAAAAGGGGATTTGGAGAATGAAAGCTCAAAATGCGGGCGGAACTGCCCCCCACTTAGTCTTCTACCTTTGTTCACTCCACTTTAAAAGTCCAACACTTTACATTTCTCTACTTTCAATCCTCATGCTTAGTCGACTCAATCAACTCACTCGTCACTTTTCACCCTTTAGTTCACCTCATTCTCTAGCCTCTGCCCTATCAACCCCATTCCTAGCTTCGCGCTCAACTCCCGCGATGACATCAGCGAAGTCCAAGACCATACACACGGCCGCGTGTCTGATTATTGGTGATGAAGTTCTCGGAGGAAAGGTATGAGCTCACAACATCACTAGCTTCACTGGTATCTATACTCAGTCAAAGAAATATTATCTAATTCCTATTCCTCTAGACTGTCGACACGAATTCAGCCTACCTAGCCAAGTTCTGCTTCTCCCTCGGCATCCAGCTCAAACGAGTAGAAGTCATCCCAGACGACGAAGAAGACATCATGGAAGCAGTTCAGCGCATGAGTGACCGTTACGACTTTGTCGTTACAAGTGGAGGCATTGGACCAACGTAGGCCCGCTCACCAAGCCCCGAAATATACCCTCAGCTAACCAATCATTCAAGACACGACGACATCACCTACTCATCCATCGCCAAAGCCTTCAACCTAAAGCTAAAACTCCACCAGCCCTCCTTCGAGCGCATGAAGCGTCTGTCCCGACCACACCCCATGCAGCCCAATTTCGACTGGAACACGCCTTCACCCGGCCTAACTGCCAAGCTGCGCATGGTCGAGCTCCCGCACGACCCGGCGCTCCCAGCCGAACCACAAGCCCTTTTCGTCTCGGAAGACCTGTGGGTTCCCATCGCCGTTGTAAATGGCAACGTCCACATCCTGCCTGGCGTGCCCCGGCTCTTCGAGAATCTACTGAAGAATCTAAAGCCGCTGCTTGTTCCGCGACTTGAGGATCCGGAGGGAAAGGGTACTTTCCGCTTCATGTTTAGTACGCCTTTGCCGGAGAGTGCTGTTGCGCCTTTCTTGACCGAGTTGGCTGAGAGGGTGGCTCCTAAGGGCGTTAAAGTTGGTAGTTATCCGCGCTGGGGTAAGAAGCGCAATACTGTTACGCTTGTCGGCGCTGACAAAGCTTATCTTGAGTCTTTGGTTGATGAGGTTGAGAAGACTGTGCAGGGTAAGAAGGTTGATAGGGAGGATGAGTTGGATAATCCTGATGCGAAGGATGAGGTTTTCAGCCAGTAGGCCTAGATCTTGGCCCTAGATCCTTTATCTCCATTATCTCCATTATCAATCATTAGATCTCCGTTGTCTAGTTACGATTATATTCCTACTTATATATATCTACGCTCTTACTCATCTCTACACGGAGTGAATAATCAGCAATTAAACCTCTTGCGAACGTTTATTGACAGCCATGTCTCTTCCCTCGAGACTGAAAGAAAAACCAAAAAAATAATGACAAATGACGGCGGAACAAAAAGGGGAATCAAAATGGTTCATGAGACGAAGGTTGGCGTCAAAAAGGATGCGTACGGCGTCCATCGAAGTCGAAGGAACCCACGTCGAATCGAATTCGCCAGCACCACCACCTTTTTTTTTTTTTGTTGTTTTCTCTCTCCTTTTCTCTCTCGGTTTTCCAGTCAAAAAATCTCTTCCCTTAATTAAAATCCTAGAGAAGATCATTAAAGGGATAATGAATAATAAAAAAAAAGCCTGGACTCTCTCCCCCTCCTCAATTAAACCCTGCTTCTGTTCGTATTGTATGAACTCGTGTAGACGTTAAGGTGCTCTGGGTGGCTCTGTATCGATGATGGATTGTAAAAGCTGTCGCATATTCGGGGGTAGTAGTTGGTGTAAGGTTGTAGTGTTTTACATGATAACACACTTTGCGCAGCAGCCGGCATTCTCGCTTGGCTCACTGACGTCCAACTTACCCTCTGGCTGGCGGGCACCGTATGCACCGGAGCCGGACGGATAAGATGACATCTCCTTATTGTAGCGACGGATCTCACGGACGAGGTCGTAGAAGGCGTTCTCGACATTGATACGAGACTTGGCGGAAGTTTCGATGAACTTGCAACCGAACTGTCGGGCCAGAGCCTCACCCTCTTTAAACGAAGTTAGTCTCTTCATGCATAAACCGCGCTATTCAAGTATTAGAATATATACCTTGCTCGGAAACCACTCGCTCCTTATCCAAATCACACTTGTTACCGACGACAATGATGGGGAAATAGTCCTTATCCTTGACGCGTAGGATCTGCTGTTGGAAAGTCATGATTTCTTCGAATGATTGACGCGAGGTTATGGAGTAGATGAGAAGGAATCCCTCGCCAGTGCGCATGTACTGTTCCCGCATAGCCGAGTACTCTTCCTGGCCAGCTGTATCCAGGACATCCAACAAGGCGACTTCATCGTCAATCAAGCACTGCTTGCGGTAGGAGTCTGGAGCGAAAACGAAAGTAAGCGATGTGACTCCTACGTTTGGTTCTGGGTTATGGGTTCTGGCCTCTTACCTTCAATTGTAGGGTCGTACTCGTCGACGAAGTGGCTCTGGATCAGTTGAATAGTCAAGCATGATTTTCCGACACCACCCCCACCGACTACCACCAGTTTGTATTCTCGTAGAAACTAATCGAAAAGTGCGTCGGTCAGTCATTGTAAAGGGTATGGTTGCGATAGTTGAATTGCGAGTGCAGGGCGGAAGTGGAAATTCCCCGGTAGGAGTGAAAGAAGTTGAATCGAGTTGAATCGATATGGTGATGCAAAATATGAAGTGACTCACCTTGGCCGCCATCGTGAATTGTCTAATGGATGGATTTTTATTAAAAAAAAAAAAAATTAAAAAGAGGATGTAGGAGAAGAAAGGGGGGGTTGGGACCAGATAGAAATGGCACGACCAAATGCCAGATCAGAAGATTCCTTCAGAATGAAACTTGATAAAAGTGAAGGTGTAAGGAAAGAAAAGTGTGATAAAGTCCTTGGATATCCGGGGGGAATTGATTAGGGGAAGTGGAAATAGGGAGGTTCGTTTCGGGGCAAGAAGTTGGTTTTGCTGAGCTTCTTTTGTTCTCGGCAACGGTGGGGCCCCCTAAGAAACCTTCACTTTTTAATTTAGGGGGATTAGTATTAGATCAGGAGATTACCTAGGTAATATACTATTATATACTAATATTGGTAGAATAAGACTATGGATAGGTATGGATATTGACGTGGGTATGGATAGAGAGGTATATAGGTAGGACTATAAATATGAACTACGTTAACTAGGTGCCCAGGTGGTTTAAATGGTAGAACTCTCTTGAATTCATGTAAACTCTTACTGATCTGATCTCCCCTAAAGGAGTAGGTAAGCAATATCAGTTTGGTACGCTACTTAAATATTAAGGAATTGATTGGTTCCACAATCTACTGCCCCGTTAGAAAACGGAGATGATCTTGTTTTCCTCCTTTTCCTTCCTGCTCCTTCCTCAATCCCATCCACTCGCCATCCCCCCCTCTTTTTATTGTTCTTGGAAATTTACCTACTCTTGTCAATATTTGAAATGTATGAATATGTCTCAAAACGAGACATTCAGTTCATTCCAGACTCAATGGTGGATCAGGTTTGGGTCTGAAGTGGGGACCGTGGCTAGGCGCTTTTAGGGTACTGGGGTCAGTTCCCACTCTGTAGCGCCGGGGTGTGGCTTTGTGATTCTGTGATTCTGTGATGGTAATATGTAATCTACTGATGAACATATGGCACTTTCTAAGATTCCTTATTTTTTCAAGGACTTGGCTCTTAGCGAAACCTATCAATTCTCAAACTGACCCGTCGTTGACATGTGCAGATTCTGCATGGGGTTTTGGATGGATCAAGCTCCTTGACCCCGCTTAACTCCACAGAATTTGATTCTCATGGTCTGATTACTCTGTAGTAGAGATATCTTTACTAGAAATGGATGTTTACTTAATCGAAGGACTGCCCTTCCTATGGCACTTGAAACTTAATATGCCACTACCGTACTTCTAGTAGTTCTTCGTGTTCGAGAAGCTTCAATCGATAGCCACCCACCAATCCCAATTGCATCTTATACGAGAACACGTATACCTAACCCCGGACTAATATAAATCTAGTTTAGGGTTCGGCAACTTCCATAATTTGACCGATGATCCCGTTCATATGACCGATCAATCTCCGTCATATACCCAGACGCACGGTCATTCAAATGTTGACAGATCACCATGTGCTCTTCCCTAGGTGCAGACCACCAGATTAACGGCTAGGTATGTTCAAGACTGAGACAGCTAACCCCTACACTTCGACCTGCACTTGAATGCGAGCACTCTCGAATTATTTGAAACGTGACTTGAACCTTCGGGGATTGGGTTTATTTGCTTAAAGATCGATCGGACTGATGTGAAGGGCTAAAGATAATCTTAGATTCAGAACTAGCTAGGCACAAACTGTGTATAAAATCCTTAAAGGAACGTAAAGGAATCGTCGTTGAATCAAGAATCGAGAAGCTCTCGAGCCACGTGATTTTTTAACCCAAAAGGGTATCGGTCTTATGTTCACGCTCAGACTTGGATAATGGGCACCATAATCCATCACTGGGCTTCAGCCCGTTACAGCTGACAGATAATGGTCACCGCACACCAGGACTACTGATAGCTCTTACCGCCTGATAGAAACTTGCTGCCCTGCCTGCCATAGGGGGGCTGACTCATTATTCCCTTAGTTACCTAATAGTTAACTAGTTATAAATATTCATTTAAATAACTAATAATAGTTAGTTAATAAATTTACGACGCCAAAATGACTGGTCATCGACATCTTGAATTTCTCTCCTCCTTTTCAAATCAATGGCGGGATCAACTTAGAACTTAGAACTCTTGTACCCGATCCCTCAATCATGACAGAGAGACCATGGCTATAAAGAGAGGTCTCTAATCTCTTAAATACAGCGCCTTTCGAAATGCTGATTTCGAGAAAAGTTAACCGAAATTTATGGAAATCTTGCTAATCATGCTTTCCAAAGAATTTAAGGGGTCATTAATAATTATCAATCGCTGGTGTAGTGGCATTTAACCCTTGAGCCTTCGATCAGTGGAACGCCAACAATCTGCCTCCACGAATCAATGATTCCGCCACCTGGCCATGCACCTGTTGCACCTTCTCAAAACGCATGAACTGGCAAGATTCACTCTCAAGGTGGTTGAACAAAGCAGCCAGCGAGACAAATTCCTTCGGGCATCTGCGTGAGTTGGGGCAGTGATACACCTTCTGCTGATGAATCGGCGAGTTCAGATGCTGACTCAATCCCCGGGAGCTACCGAACCCTTTGTGACACAAATAGCACTCCCAGGAGTCACCGTTCCATGCCTGACTTGTAACAGTGTATTGTGAATTGCTTTCGCTATTCCACTCAATCTGCTTGTTGGTTATCATGCCATTCTGATCCGCACCTCGAATGATGTTGTGGATTGACTCCCGGTTCAAACTCGGGGCATTTCGGCACGACCCAGTCTCGAGGTGGTGCGAGGCACCACTAGCAGTCACAAAGCCAGTTCTGCAGAACGGACATTTGATATCCTGGCCGCGGTGGATTTTAGAATTAAGGTGCTGCATTGAATCAGTTCCAGCCTTTATTTCTCAGACCAGCTCTTATGAAACATACCATTCGCAGGTTATTCGCATTATTGAAGTGTCGATCACACTGTCTGCAGTAGTTTTCATAGTGGCCTCTGTCACGCATGTGTTTTTCAGCTGCGGAAGAGGTTTGGAATTTCTTGTCGCATGTCTCGCAACCATACTTGGGCATCCAGTGATTCATAGAATTCATGTGCTGTCTCAGGGAATGCCGGCCTGAGAACTGCCGGGTACATGTTTCACATTCCAACCAATGGTCGTAGTGATTGAGATGAGCGTAGAATTCTTCCTTATTGTCATAGTACCTAGTTCCATCGTCACACTGCGGGCAGTCGTAATATGGCATCTTATCAGTAGCTACTGAACCCTGGGGTGACTCTGGAGTACAAATTGTAAAATCAACAGAAAGGGAGAGAAAATCGAAGAAGAACAATGTTGGGAAATGAACAAAGTAATGAGTGGGCGTCGTTCTGATGATTGTTTATTACAAGTCACATGATACCGATAAGATGCCGGATGGAGGTCTGAAAAACCAATTAAGGTGGATACGAATAGGCAAATAGGAATGGAGCAAATTGTAGTCAAATTATATATGTGTGTGTGTGTTTATAAACCTACAAGGTGGAACGGCCCAAGTTGGCCATTCCAAGCTGACTAAAGTGCACTAAACTAAAACAGGAATCGGGCCTTTGACATAAGATGTCAAATAGCAAGAGTGAAGTAGAACGAGATATCCTGAATGGCCAATGGTATGTGTGTGTGTGTGTGTGTGATTAAATTAAGACCTGTCACAATTTTGTGGGGGACAAATAATACAGTTCTCCACCTGTGGATCTGGGTTCGCTTCTCTTTATCATTAGTACCCCTCTAATGGCTTCACGCGAGCAGCCCGATATCGTCTTTCTCATACCAAGCTTTATCCTAGAGATTGTTCTGATTTACTTGGACTTCGTATATCTCTACAGTCTCTATAGCCATATTTGGCGGTTCCTTGGAAGCCTGAGCCAATTCTAATGATTTTAGACGCAGTACAGGTAACATAGTCGGATTTCAGCTTCAGCTTCTGGTGGAAATGTATATACAGTATTGAGTTTTTTATTGAATGACACCTAATAGAATGGCTCAATGTTAGCTTTTTAGAGAACGCCGATGTTTTTGGAATACCTTTTTAGGACTTACAAGACCCCTCGCTACCTATGATTAGTCAATAGCTATCTTTACCTAGGTTTCCTCCTATTGTTCAAGATACAGGAAGGTGCAGGAAACCGCATTATCCCGCACTTTTGTTCGGAAGCAGCAGAGATAGCTCAACTCACAATGATGTTTTCACGCCCCTTGATACGGCCACCATGATGAATATGGATTTGAGCATGATGAGCAGCCCAATCTTGCTGACTTCCCCAGTTTCTGACAAAATCTTGGATGAAGACGGAACCCAACTGATCACGAAAGCTACGTCAACTCGGATGATGTAATTTTTTCCTCGGGAGTGTCTCTGAGCCTATCGAGACTTGTTGTCCCATGCTTATCGGGGAAATCCTGGTTGATACCTATTTCATCTTACACAAACTGGGATGGAGAGGGTTTTCACTGTCTGTATGGCACACGACCTGAAAAGATATAAGATGGTTGCGCTGGAGATTTGTATTCCTGACGATGCTAGGAATCAGGATCTCTACACGCAAAAGGAAGATTTTTGTACAATCGAAGATGCATCCCATTATCTGACTTTTCTAGACTCCTTTTCTCTTGATGGTGAGAGGGGTATACACATGGTTATCGTATTCTATATACGGGGTCCGAGCATAAACTACTACCAGAGATGAGTGTCGTTGAGAGGATGAGCGCCGCAAGACAATTACTGGCCAAGAAATTCCTCAATGACGCCGATATCGTACTTTGGGTACTCAAATCCACTTTGTTTCCACACAGAAAACTCCAAGAGCTAACATAAATTTCACATAAACTTAATAGCGGAAGTGTACTGGTGTGATATAGGCGTCGTTGACGAGTATACGCCGGAAAGATCTATCGAGACTTCGCTCGCGCTCGAAAGAAACTAATATAATTCAACACATAAAACAAGGGAGAGCCGGTCGAGCTAGTGTAAGCGAACACTGAGTTGCTTAACGTGGTTATCTCCCTTGCCGACTTGGGGTTGATGATCGAAAAGGAGTCTCTAGTTAAGTGTAATTAGCAGGCACATATCTTTTTCTGCGCCCTCGAGCTATTCAAAAGGAAAGGTCTAAGCTTGTCAGCGACATATAGAGCTACACGTGCCTTTTTGAAGAGTTCTACATTGGCTGCGTTCCCTTCAACGGCAGTGGAATCTCAGCATCAACCAACTTGAAATACAATCTCGGCTCTTTTTCTTTTCTTTTGCAGTGGGCTGGCAGGTATAATGAGGGCGGTACCCCCAAAGACTTTTGTTATGACCAAACGCAAACCATGTACCGTTATGACTATGGAGGAAATTACCAAATGGGCGCTGCTGAGGGAGGGCTGTTTGTCTCGGTATTGGAAAAATGGGGTTCATATTTGCATGAAGATCGCCTGATAGCCACGGTGCTGCTGTAGGGCAAGGGTTTTAATGCCATATTGGATATAATGGATAACAATTTCAAGTCCTGCTGCTTATTGTGTGTTTAAAGCTAATTTCGCGTAATAGAATGCAACGACACTACTTCCCTTTTTTTGATCCACCGTGAAACTAATGAAGTCTTCTGCGACTAGTTTGAAGGATTGCCGAATAGCTACAGCGTGATGAAACCCTGACATCTGGATGGGTTAATTAGTTAGGGGCGAACCAGTGGTCTGACATAATACAATATTTTCGAAATTAATAGCGATTGAGATCAATTGATACCCCAGTCCTAGCCCTAAGGCACTTTCGAATCTACTAACAACCAAACTACGACGGATAATAGAGCTCTTCAAAATGTTAATTTATCTCAGGTTTCAACAATAGAGCCTGCAGGATTATTTGAGTAGACGTAACATTACATGAAAGCGGCCTGGCTTCGGGATTTACGAACTTGTGGGGGCGGAAGATGTAACATCCAGCTTCCGTCTCAGATCCTGGAAGCATTGCATTTACTTAATACGACAATCTCAGGATATTAAGGTGCCTTCTATCTGTGTCAGGATTAGCGAGAGGTAGTCATGCACGTGTCTCCGAGGATTCACTATATAAGACCTCGGTCCTCGGAAGTCCTGGAACTCTTTGGGCACCCTTGATTAAGACGGCTTTCTGAAACTAAATCCCTACTCTATTTCGAAAAAAAAGTCGAGCAATAAAATGAGGAAAACTTTCTTTTTCGCTCTCGCCTCGGCGATTTTGATGAATGGCTTTGCTGCCTCTGAAGCAACGCGTGCCATCGATACAGATTTTGCCGACCCTTGCGTGATAGAGACGAATGGTGGCTATTATGCCTTTGGCACTGCTGGAAATGGCAAGAATGTACAAGTTGCAGCATCTGATGACTTCTCAACATGGACTCGCTTCAAATATACCGATGCCATGCCTGGTCCGTTTCCGTCGTGGATCGCATCGACGCCTAACATTTGGGCACCCGATGTAATTCAGCTTGTGAGTGAATCTGGTTCAGGCCTCATATCATGGGGGGGCTAACTTTTCTTCAATCAGGATAATGGTACATTCGTCATGTACTTCTCTGCAGCCTCGAGTGAAGATTCCAGTAAACACTGCATTGGCGCGGCGACATCGTCGGTCGTCACCGGTCCATATACCCCACTAAACAGCCCGATAGCTTGCCCTATTAAAAAGGGCGGGGCAATTGATGCCAATGGATTCAACGATGGAGGCACCTACTACGTGGTATACAAAATAGACGGAAACAGTCTTAATGGCGATGGAACTGAACACGACACTCCCATAATGCTACAGAAACTCAAGTCAGATGGCGTCACTCCCAACGGAGATGCAACTGTGATTCTCGAACACGGTACCAGTGATGGTCCTCTTATCGAGGCCCCTAGCCTAGCACATGCGGATGGTAACTACTACCTATCGTTCTCGTCCAATATGTACGACACCACGTTGTATGATATCAGCTACGCGACGGCCGATGTAATCACTGGTCCTTACACGAAGGCTCAGACCCCTGATGGTCCTCTTCTTGTTACTGGGGATCCGAGTAATGTTGGAGACCTTTCTGGTCCAGGTGGGGCTGACTTTACATCTGATGGCACAAGGATTGTTTTTCATGCCTTTAAAAATGGCAAAGACATTAGTGATGGGCGTGCGATGTACGTTGCTAGTATCTATCCTTCAGGTGGTGTAATCACTATCCTCTAAGGTTTTCCAGCATTGAAGGGTTAGAATTGGCGCGTTTAAGCAAATGTATATAATATATTTTACTGATAACACTAATTGAAATGTACACTAGTCAAACATATTTAATCCTAGGTTCCATCTAGAGCTTTCAAAAGCCGAAGAAACTTATCGGGAAAAATATATAATTTAAAAATTAACTGCTATTGAGGCTATCGATCACCAAGCAGGTAAGGAACTATTGTCTAACCCGTAGAGAACACGAGGAGAATTCCCAAATAATATTGAGAGTGGAATTGGAAATTACATGGTTACTTCGACCACTGTTATCGAGACTCCCAGGTAGCTCAAACTTCTACCAAAGTGACGATTCAACTTGCCATCTAAACCAACAAAATGGAAATCGTATCCCCGATTCAAACATTAAGCATGACGTTGTAAAGGTCATGGCAGGGAGATAGATATGCTGCTAGAGAGAACTTGATATGTTGAGTGAAATAGTTCATTCTGTAGGTATGAAAGCGCAAGGTTCCATAACCACCATTTAATTTCACCAAAACAGCTTTGATGACCAAGGTTTACAGTGCCGCCTGTCTGAATCCTTGACCTTCTGAAGACCCCGTTCAGGACTTTCAGACAAACATCATGTCTCAGAGTCCCATTCCGAAGACTACGTCTTGTTGGGAATTTGTCTTCCAGCGACACACATCTGGAGGCTGTGATGATTTCCACGATACATCCTGGGTCGTCCCAAAAGCTGTGGTAGGATTAATAGCGCAATTCTTAAAATTGACCAATAGTTCCTTCAAGTCTCTTGATCGACTTTATGGAGTCTGCTCAACTCTACATTTTTAGATCATATTGATGCTAGCTAGCTGCGGGAATAACTGTTTTGTTTCTCTCCGCCGAAAATTGCGGATTCATGCGCATCATGAAAAAAGGTGAGAAAATGAAATAGAAGGTAGATGGAACTTTCATCACAGTTCTTAGCCCACGTTTATCTCCTTTTCACACGTCACTATATACCAAGCGGGCGGTTGAGAGAGCCCTGTAATTTCTCCTGGTAATCTTCGGATTTCATTCTTTTGATCTTTCTGCCATTTTAGCTCACGTTTTATGCCATTGTCCTCCAGATTTATCCTGTAAGTTGTCACAAATGGGTCAGTCCATAGAATTGAGACTGGCAGATATGTCTCAATTAGCTTCAATGGGATCATGATCGTGCGTACGCACAAGACCACCGAGTGAACAGTATTGACTGGGAATTTTAATGGGTTTTCTTGTCGTCCAATCAATATATTGAAGGAGGTCGATATCAGATTGAATGGGAAGAAACCTTGGAAGATGCTTAAAGAAGGAAGAAGGATGGAGAGTAAAAAGGAGTGGGTATTTAACGTGTGCACATGAGGTTCGAAATTCGAAGGTAGGAAAATGCTCACTGATAGTGAGAGTGAAAGAAAGTTGACTTTGTGTTACTATACTGACCAGAAATTCCTGTATTGCCTCAGGCCACAATTAGTTGACCTACTATTATATTCAACGGCAAACTAGAAGGGATCCTAGCGCGCTGATTACAGTGATTAGTGGATATTTCATTATTCTTTCCACGGGTTCCATTTATTTCTTTCCCAAATGGAGCCATGGTTGGTGTAGGAAAAAGGGTTAAAAGTGGGTGTTTGTATGCGATCAAGGCACGCCAAGACACGGGAGGTGTCAACAGACTTTTGTACCTTCTAGCAATGTATATCCACCCCACACTGTGCAAGACTTCTCCTTCCTACAAACAAACCAGGGTCCTCACTAGCTAGGTACTTCATCATGTCATTAAGTACACGAGATGCAATGGAGTTTCCACAATCGGATAGAGAATTCCTAGAACCTCATTTACCACCGGATGACTCAACGTCTCAGCCCGATATGCCATTTACCACACTCACATTTGCGACAAGCCTTGATAGCTCTCTAGCCTTGTCCCCTGGTGCAAGAACAGTGCTTTCCGGACCACAGTCAAAGGCCATGACTCATTATCTGCGATCCCGCCATGATAGCATCCTGATTGGTGCTGGAACGGCCGTAGCCGACGACCCAGGCCTCAATTGTCGTATCGCCGGCGTTGGAGGCTACGGCAGCGAGGGCCTAGATGGCCAACCTCGCCCGATAGTTATTGATCCATCATCTCGCTGGGATTTCTCTGACGAAAGCAAGTTATTCCAGCTCTGCAGGCAGGGACGTGGCCTGGCACCATGGATAGTGACGGCTCTCCAAGAGCCACCAGCGGAGAAGATAGCCTTGTTGGATAAATATGGCGGGCGGTTCATTCCAGTTGAGATGCAAATTTCAGATGCTGGTCATCATCAGATCGAGTGGAATGATCTGCTTCGTACTCTTCGGTCAAACGGTCTGAGGAGTGTTATGATCGAGGGTGGTGGGCAGGTTATCAACTCTCTTCTTGCACCGTCATATATGTCCTTGATTGATAGTGTTATCATCACTATTGCTCCTACCTGGTTGGGCCAAGGTGGTGTAGTTGTATCACCGGCTCGGCGCTTTGATGGACAAGGAAATGCAATTTCTGCAGCACGGTTGAAAAATGTGAAGTGGTATCCATTTGGGGAAGATGTTGTTCTTTGTGGTCAAGTCAAAAATCTGGATGGTGCACAATAAGTTGCGAGATAAGGGTTCTTAAACCGCTGGTCTTCGGGATTGCCCTTTTTTTATTGCGGGGAAATGATCATGTTCTACTACGTACTTGGTGATATTGAAGTGGCACCATATTCCCTGCTCAAGTTTCTTACGCGATGTAGTGATTCCAATCTGATATCACGCACCAATCCCTTAAAATTGATTGAACAGACCGATTCAAGTATGCTCGGTTCTCACTATGGATCCGATTCTTATCTGCATTCAGCTTAATTCGTGATAAACGGGAGGTGGGTCCTATGTGTTTTACTAACTCCACTCGTCTTAGATTATTACTTAACATTTTATGTCGCCACTGCCCAGATAAAATCTTTTACTGATCCTTTTGTAACCTGTCTGTTGACTCTCCTGTATCCTTGGTCCTTATATCATTATATCAGCGTTTAGACTTGTGGTACTATCCACGTTCTCGTTCACGATGCCAGTTGGATCGTATTCGGAGGGTATCGATGGGCCCCCACAAACCCCTCCACATCCACACACCCAAAATGATGTGATTTCCAGTACTACCATGGCAGAGATGATGCAAGCTGCAGACTCTCTACCAGTATCTGGTCGGTCTTCATTCTCTTATTCAAGAACGTACTCGACTCCAGCGACCGGTGCCCAAACTCCCGATCCTCTACTGGGCAATATTATTGCTAGCGATAAGCAATACCCGAAGAATATTTCTCAAACTATCACCGATATTTCTCAGAAACACGAAGGTCTTGAACTTGACTCTTTGGACCATCGGCTGACCAACCGGAGGATTTCGGTATCCCGACCTCAGGATGAAGCCGATGAAGCAGCTTTGCCGATCCGATCGAAGCAAGGTGTACCCCCGGAGATCGGAAGTTTCACAGCAGAAATTATCCTAGTAATAGTTTGTTCCACTGGCCTTATGCTCTTTTCCTTCCTCTTGGGAGACATGCTTGCTCCACAAGAACAGCTGAAAAATGCGCTGGGTATTTCGAACACTCAGCTGCCATGGATTGTGGGTGCATTTAATACCGCAAATGGTCTATCCGTTGTTATATCTGGGTCTCTTTCAGATCTCGTGCCTCCAAAAAGCCTCATGGTAGGCGCCTTTGCATGGCTGACTGTCTGGAATATCATCGGAGCTTTCTCTCTACACCCGTCTCGATATGTTCTTTTCTTCGTCATGCGTGCCATGCAGGGCCTTGCAATTGGAGTGTTAGTCTCTGGATCCATGAGCATCCTGGGACGGGTCTATTCCCCAGGGCTTAGGAAGAACCGGGTTTTCAGCGCGATGGCTGCCTGTGCTCCGTTGGGCTTTTCACTTGGCTGTCTCCAAGGCGGTGGTCTCCATGACCATCTTGCTTGGATCTTCGGATCAAACGCTATAATTTGCGCCATCTGCTGCCTTGGAGCTTGGTTCAGTATTCCATCTCTGCGACCAGTCGCAGATGTTGCAGGCGCCGATGCTCCGAGTCTGCGTCAGTTCGACTTCATTGGTGGTGCTTGCGCTGCCGGCGGGTGTGTTTGTTTACTTTTCGGTCTCACCCAGGGACCTATCGCCTCGTGGTCTCCCTATACTTACGTATTAATTATAATTGGATTGATTCTCCTGGGTGCACTATTCTTTGTCGAGCGAGTCGCTGTTCGACCTCTTATCCCCAATCGACTGTGGAAAACACCTGGATTTACGCCGTTGATGGTCGCCTATTTCCTCGGCTTTGGTTCATTCTTTGGAGCGTGGCAGTTCTACGCCATCCAATTCTGGCTTCGAATCCAGCACGCCTCACCGATAGATGTGGCACTTTACCATATCCCTAATGCTGTGGTCGGATTATTCGCCACATTCATCGTCAGCCGCATTCTCCACATTGTTCCCGGCCACTATATTTATGTTGTGTCAATGTTCGCCTTTACTCTTGGACCGGCATTTTTCCTTCCACAGACGGCTAGTACTATGTACTGGAAACTCTCTTTCCCAGGCGTTGCGCTTGTCACATTCGGCCCTGACTTGGCTTTTGCCGCAGCAAGCATTTTCATCACGAGTAATGTTGCGCGGTCCATGCAAGGCTCGGCTGGTAGTCTACTAGTCACAAACCAGAATCTCTCCTCAGCTATCATGACCAGTGTTGCCGATGCCATTGGCACAAGGGTTAATCGGGGTGCTGATGGAGAAATTGGACTAGAGGGACTGCGTGCTATTTGGTGGTTTGCCTTGGGAGCTCAACTCACTGCAGCGTTGGTGACTATAATCTGGGTGCGTATTCCCAAGGAGGAAGAAAAAGAACATGTTTTGTGATCGATCATAGCATTTATTTTGGGAAGAAGCCCGAGGGATTTTCGCTTTACTCTTACGTTTTCGAAGAGGAAGCATATTCCCAGGTTGACTTCACTTTCACTTTTATCTCAGTATTACTTCATTGTTTTTCATCTCGGTACAGCAATTTTCAAGCATGCACAGTGCTTATGTGACACATGAATAGAATTACAAATAGATTTTTTTTTTTTTTTTTTTTTTTTTTGGATATTTTACATGAAAAACCTCTTTATACTCGAAAGAATCTCATATGGAGTTAGTTATCTTGAGATATATCTGTCGATACCACCAGACCAAAGTGGGGCACACGACCAATGAGAATGGTCCGGTGCAGTTGGTCCAGCGACATGAAGTGAATCTAGTGAGTTTTTTCTATTTAGTTACAGCGAGGACAAGATTGAATAACACACTTATAACTCGAATCATAACGCACCTTAATCTAGTTGCATATGCACGAACAGTAAGACTAGTCAACCATCGTTCTGACAATATCCCCTCAGTATGGGACCAAAAGGAGCCTATATAGCAAGGTTACATGCATCAGTCTTCTCTAGCTTTCATTAGAAGTTGAATCATCAGTTAAAGTACTTATGATATCTATTATTCATAAGCTGATAATTTCACAGAAGGAAGAGATAAAGAGTCGTGTCATGACTGGTCTCCTCGATCATCGCATTATGAATTGCTGCCTTGATATCCTTCACAATCACGCGAAGAACCATTATCCGCGTGGAGGTCCTCAACAAAGAGATGGAGGGCCTTCACCAACGTCTGGATGCACTTTGCACTGCCAATATGGATTTCATCCTGAAACTTCTCATTGATAAATACATTCGTCTATAGGAATAACGAGAAAGTCTGATCTTGAAATCATCGTGGAAGACATTTTGTATTTTCGCATTATTGACTAAGGCGACGGCATTTGTACCGATATTCAGATTCGCTAATACTCGTCAATATTTACTAGTGACAATGGAAGATCTTATCATTGCTCCTCTCCGTGGGCACCAAGCCCACCTAGACCTGGTAACTATGACAATGATGACGAGGGGCAAAAGGATGAAAAGTTTCGGGCTGGATTAATACGCAAGAAACGCGATCTCTAGCAGAGATGAAGAGGCTCACAAAGCAAACATTCTATTGGTGAAGGAAGAATTACAAATATCAAGCTGATCGTATTAATACGAAGTAACAAACGCTACACAATCTTATCGGTGACCTGGTCCTTTTTACGGAGTAGAATGAGATTGAGTAAAAAGTGAGTAGATAGTCAACCCGGCACTTCCCTTAGCTTCGCCGATCCTTTTCCAAGGTTCTAAGTTGATGACATCGATCGTATATATGTCCGATTAATCCCGAAAGAGATGTATGCAATGTGAGCATTGCATTAGTATTTGGTAAGAGCGGGAGGAGTGACTACGAACAGGACAGATCGGTGGAATGTTTTGGTAAGTGTTGGTGGAGTTTGTGGGGATCTTTGCTGACATGATCAGGCCTTTATATGTTGATCACTGTCGCCTGTCTTCTTTTGGATTAGCACTCGATAGTAATAAGCGATGGCGGAGAAACTAGTGGATAGATTGACGAATGTTACTTCTTCTTCAGGGGAAGTGATCGGCGAAGTTACAAATCATCTAAACTTGACATCCGGAACCTTGAAGTTCCATACTGATACTACTTACGCCGTACATATGGCTTGTGGAGTCCTACGTGCTCGGATGCAAGCAACATGCATATGAGGCATCGATTGTCCCGTAACCGACCTCGGAAGCATAGTAATGCAGCAGATCAAAAAACCACTCAGAATGCGGGTATCCCGAACAGTGGGTCAGTATAAAATGAAGTTCACGGCGTCCACGAGTGGCGTCAAGGGAAGCGGTAAAGAAGACAGCTCATATCAGATGAACGAGTCATTCATATAGACTCGTATCTTCGATCCAGTGTACCTTATAAAGCCAGGTTCCTGAGTCAAGGTGATCCATCATGGCTGACGGAAGTGTGAGGAACGGGCCACTTTAAATGTGGATTTAAGCCGTTCCATTAGAATCAGCTCCATACGAGTATCAGAAAGTAGAAAGATATGAAAGTGATGTGACAAAGGCCCAGAAATGCATTTTTGGTGGATATCACTACTTGTGCCGCTATCGGACTATTCAAGCCAGAGGCAGATCATCGAAAAATCAGCGGCTTTTCGTGTGATAACCCTGCATTCGCGTGATGCTCCTGCATGAACACAAAATCTGAGATTCGGCTCTTCTACTTCGGACAGACCGCAGTTTCAAACGGGTTCAAAGTTGCGTTCCGATTAGATCGGGGACTAAATGCACGTTTTTTTGTTTCGATTGTGCTAGGCGTTCGTTGCTTTTCTTCAAGTCCAGACTCAGACTCAGACTCAGACCTTCTTTGACATTAATGCGGTAAGCTATCGCTTGAACAGAGGGTAGCACAGCTTGCCTCTACGACACTCCTTTATTATAACTTCGTTCGTTTGAGCCAGAATGGATGTTCTATTTGGATTGGTGACTCGGAGTGCTGATGGCTATGCTCATGGCCAACGTGCCTTGGTTGTGACGGCCGTTTTGACCTCATTGTCTGCACTCACTGTGTCCGTGCGATTATATGCACGAGTAGGATTGTTGAAACTCACCGGTCGTGAAGACTGGACAATTGTCGGCGCAATGGTAAGTCCTGACAACCATGGAATGAAGAAGAATCAAAAACTAACTTCGTTTTATAGATACTGTCGCTTATATACCTGGGACTCGTCGCTGCCCGTAAGTCCTCCACCAATACAGAGTTTCAATTGAGACTAACATTCAAATAGAATTACATTACGGAATGGGAAAGCACTCATGGCTCCTTCCAAAACATATTTTACACCAACAACTAAAGGTGCTTCAATCATGCCCTCCCAACATCGAATTCACACCTGACTAAGTTGATCAATCCCCAGTTTCTCTGGGCCGCAATCCCAATCTACAACGCCAGCCTAATATTCACGAAATTCTCCATCCTACTCCAATACCTCCGCATATTCCCAGGTTTCCGCTTCCGCCTAACCTGCCGAATAGCAATGGGCATAGTAGCAGCCTACGGAACCTGGGCCTTCGTAAGCGGCTTCCTAAACTGCGTGCCCGTAGCAAAGTTCTGGAACCAAGATCTACATGGCCACTGCCTGAGTTTCGAAGCCGTCTGGTTCTTCAACGCGTCGATAAATATCGCTACAGACGTCGTCCTCCTCTTGCTACCAATGCCACTCCTCTCGAAACTACAACTCCCGCGCATGCAGAAATTTGCGCTGATGGGAGTGTTTGCCATAGGCGCCCTCGTCGTCGTGATGAGTATCCTCCGACTTTCCAGTCTACGGGAAGTAGGCGATACGGCCGATACATCTTACGTCAATGTCTCGGCGGCGTATTGGACAGCGGCTGAATGCAATGTTGCTATCATCTGCGCTTGTCTTCCGTTCCTGAGACCTGTTATCAGTGCGATCTTCCCCAAGATGCTTTCTACTAATGGTTACAATTATGCGAGCACTAAGCGGCCGGCTGGGTTTACTACTGCGTGTTCGCAGAGGCTTGCTAGTCAGCTTTATCAAAGTCAGTGCAAGCAGGAGTATGATATGTATTCTATTAATGTTAAGCATGGCGAGGGCAATTCTAGCCATAGTTCTCTTGGTGGCATTGAAGTTACTACTGAGATGACTGTTGTTAAGGAGGCTAAGCAGGAGGATACTGCTAGTGAGCGGCAGTTGGTCGATGAGCCTTGATATCTTCCGTGTTCTTTTTCTTTTCTGTTCCATTTCCACTTGTTCCAACCTTCCTATGAAAGTCCTTTGATGGATTTTTAATTCCATACCTCCTCCTACTTTACGATTGCATTGCGATGACATACCTTTTCTCAGCACTTTATCTTGGGCTCTTCTGGGTGGCCATTTGATTCATGCTCTGTCGTTCATTCAAATATAATATCAGCCAAAATTTCATTCCATTTCTCCTGGGCGGCCACATGCTTTTACAATGTATGGGTACTAATCGGAGTGATAGCGGTTAGTGAGGCTTCAAGGTTCAGTAATGAAAATCTCCATTCGCTATATCAAGCTAATCATAGAGGGGAGACTATAAAACTTTCAATTGTCGTACATTCATCCTCAACTATTTTGGTAGGAAAGAATGATAATATCACACTGAGGGACCCAGGATGTCCCAACAAAGGAAGTGGTATCTTACGCAAATGATGTTGCATTTATTTGCGCCGGGGTTCATACCGAGGGAATCCCTTTCTCCCTTGAACCCGAATATTTTGAAACTCATAATGTCGTAGAGAACTTAGTTTTTGACGATAACAAAGTCTAGAGGTTGATTTCGGCCAGTTCACGCTCCTTGGCGCGAAGTGCTTCCCGCATTTGCTCGGCTTCACGTTGCAGCTTGGCACGTCGTTCTGCTGCGGTATCAGCATAAGAATGAATCATTATGCCTGGAAGCGCCTGCGATTGAGTGGTTGTAGAAAGAGGAGAGGCATAAGATGGTTGGTGTCCCTGGAAGTTGGCACGGCCGTCGGCTTGATTCAAGCCACGGTTATCTGTCTGATTCAAGATGGAGGAGATCGAGCTCAAACGGCCCGGAGGTGTATGATTGAGCGAGGACATGATAGGCGGAAGGTGATTGGATTCGGATTCCAAGCTGTTTGGGGTGGGCATGCCTTCTGCCGTAGTCTCAGCGAGGGTTCTTTTCTTAGGAAGGCCAAGAGAATTTGGAGACACCGATCTCCGTCCATGCTGAGAAACTGGCGAGTGGGCCAATCTTTCCGGTTCCAGCAGTTTCGGAAACGGGTGGTGGTGCGCAGGAGCAGGGGTGGTGTAGAAGTCGGTGAAATCAACTGGAGGAGGGGCGAATGCAAGTCGTGGTGCTTCCTCGTGCAAACCCCAACCAGGCATCGAATGATCAGGATCCGCTGGCTCATTGCTCATGTAGCGTTGGTGATCGTCATGGTAGGCAAGCGCGGCAGGAGATGTCTCGGGGGAGACGGACGAACCGTTGGACGAATGGGTAGTGGCTGTCGGGGAATGGTCGCGAAGCGCTGGAACAACACGTTTGCGACGCTTTATGATAGACTTTTTCATGTTTGTCGGACGATAGCAGCCGTGAAGCTTATAATAAAGGCCACAAGCATTGCAAATGGGATGACCGTGCTCATCACGTCGCCAGAGAGGAGTGACAGTCGTGCCGCAATTCTGGCATGCGACCAGCGTGCCATTTGCATCAGTTGTAGGTTTACTCGGTGCCTCAGGCTCTGTGGGAAGAGCTGTGTCATTTTCAACCGGAGAAGTGCGACTACTCCACGAAGGGGGGTGAGGAGCCAGGGCAGGCTTAAAGATGCGGTTGTTGTACGCCGGACAGCCATCACACCCCTCAGCACCGCCAGTACCATTGCAACTTCCATTACCCGGACAAGACCCTCCACAACCACCGCCACCCGTTGTCACTTTCTTGTAATCATGGGGAGAAGGAGTGGCCGCCGCCTTGTCAGGAGCACTGGTACTTTGGTGTGCACGAGTTCGTTTTGTAGGACGGGCGACGTTGCGAGCCTTCAGATAAAGTCCACAAGCGTTGCAGATCATCGCACCAGTTGGAGACCTACGCCAAAGAGGTGTATTTTTTGTGCCGCAATTACTGGGGGAAAGGAAAGATATTGTCAATATTTACCAATCCAAAAACGATTTCGAGTAAATGAACTCACCTGCACGAATGTCCCAGGAAGGGTGCATCTTTTTGAGTCGTCTTGGGAGACGTCTTATCGCGACGTAGGAGTTGATACCCACCATCAGGCAAGGTACCATACCTTGATACAGGGCTTTGTGATGCCTTGATCGGTGCATAATCACCAGAATGATCTGTTGAATGTTCGCGACCCGCCTGCGAAGACGAAATCAGCTGCTGGGCAGCGTCTAGATCCTCCGCTGAAGGTTGGCGTATCGAAGCACTGGAGTTCTGGGGGAAAGAGCGCACCATTTCCATTGTGATGGATGCTAGCATAACCACCTCGTCGCCGGAGGTCGGCCGTGTTGTTTTTTATTTTCCTACGCGTGGTCGTGATCTTGATCTTGATCTCGATCTCGAAACAAGGAGGACGCAAAATAGAACCCGATAGCGGAGGGACTCAGGAACGAAGCAGCGGAAGCGAGAAAGAAAAAAGTCAATTATGGGTGGAAGTGAGGGTTATGTCGCACCGCAGTCGGAAGCGGAATTCACCGTATCACACACAGGAAATGGAAAATGTCGGTCAAGCTGATGTGTGTAGGGGCCGGCAGATGCAGGTGTGCAGGAGAGAATGTTTGCAAAAAAGGAGGGGCAAGCGGACAGGGATTGGAAAGTGCGCAACTCTATTAAAGAAGGCAGAGAAGATCGATCGTAGCAAGAGTTCCAGGCCTGTCAGGTGATTGAGGTACTTGGACAGCTGACACTGAAACTGTAAACTTGGCACGTTTCGGTTTGTTAGCCGAGGAACAGGTATGGGGAGATTGATCCCAAGGGCTAGTTATGCAGGATGATGATCGGTGCCGAGTTGAGAAAATGGAATAAGATGGGAAGGAAAAAGATAGGAAGGAAAGGAGACGAGACCAATAAGACGATGTGGGGGGAGATTACGGAGTAATTGGGAATAGGTGGTGTGAGATGGACAAGGGTGGTGTGATGTTGACAAGATAGAAGGATAAAGAGAAGGAAAGGGAAGGAAAAAAGGGATCATGGGGAGTTTTTGGCTTTATCGATCTAAGGGGGATCGACGGTATCAATCTATCCTCTAATCGCATTCCCGACGCTATCTCATCTAATCTCTTTGATCTGTTCTTTTCCTTAGCCCCCTACTTTTTGTACTTGATTTTTGGTATTTTCTGTTCATGATTAATCGATGGGAATGCTATTAACTAACCCTATATCTACCAGGTTCCACTAAAATCTAATCTGACTGATTGATGAGATGAGAGTTTTTAAGAGGCAAAAACCAGCGTAAAGGAAGTGGGAATAAACGGGAATAAGTGGGATTCCGTCGACATAAAGTGGGCCAATGCGTGAAGCATCTTTACATTGTTTTTAATTGGTGGATTGCGATTGTCAGCAGTAATTAGTCATATCTCGTTGGTTCTCGGCCCAAACGGGATCCATCCGTACCGTTTTCAGATGTTCTTTTATTGACACATATGTACAGAGCGTTAACTCGCTTAGGAAATGATCCACTGAAATCTGACCTAACTGTATTTTTCCATTTCAAACTGATAGCCAGTTTTTGCAGAGAGTTGGATACGTAAAGTACACGCTAACCAACCTAACTTAACTAGGTTAATGCCTGAAGGCTAAGCTTTGAGCTATGAGAGCTAATGATAAGATCAATCAATGCCTTAAAGTGGAAAGCTTTTCAACTAATGGGAAAAAGGAATGAGCTTGAGGCTGAGAAGTCGTTGAAGTCGGAATTGAGATAGTTCACCCCGAGGCCTATCTTGACATCTGTAAAAACCAAAAAAAAAAAAAAAAAAAAAGAAATACTGATTCCAGGGTTGCAAAGATTAGAGAGCTATCGAAGATGATGCCAAGGGTAGAGGACACCTAGGTTTGGAGACTCGGTGAGTACGGCGTATGACATGGTGTATTCTCTACCCAGGTGTGTATCTAGGAAGGCCGATTTGTCAAAGCTCCTTTTAGTGTTTGCCTGGTATGTTACATTGAAAATCACATTCCTAGCTCAGAGGTGAGAAATATGCTCTGTCCATCTAGTGTAGAGACCTATCAAGTCAGTTCCCAGTTACTGCCTGAGCTAACTGGCCTTTTTAGAGTAAGGAGAGGTTGGAAGCTAAGAAAAAAGCACTCATACAGCTACCTACATAGTGCTTCAAAGTGCTATTAGCCTAGATGGAAAAAAATCCTGACGTATAGTACACAAGTATAACCTTCTTCAAATATCATCATCCACAGGTATCAAAAAGAAAGAATAGCCAGAAATCACAAAAGCAAGATAAGATCCTTGTATAGTCCGAAAATTGAAGACAAACTGAAGGAAGACCTTGTCAAGTCACATAGAAGATCGTCAATCGCATTGCGATAGAGAATCAAGTCATTGAATCACACGTATTATCATTCTTGAATAGTATAGACAGCGCAACATGCTCACTGTCCCCATATCAGTCACTGAGAAAAGTGCCATCTTGCCAAGTCTGAAATTAGACCTGCTCAGAGCCCCAGCCCTGGTCAGACTCGCGCATGTTTGAGGGAGGCTCGATGGACGGGATGAACTCGAGAACGGCGAAGCCAACGCCGATGAAGCCAACAAGCGAGCCGGCAATGATGCGCAGCACGTTATCGTGCAGCAGGAGGCAGCCGACGAAGATGTAGACTAGATGAAGGGTTAGTTACGATTACTCGAAGGAGAGCTGGTGATAACCTACAGACACCACGGCCGAGGAAAGAGAAGAGGAAGGATGCGTAGCGGTAAGCATAGTCGGGTATGTTGGGCAGGAACTCGAGGCCAGCGACAACTACATCATCACATTAGTTGGGTACCACGACTTCTGTTTCTTGCAATACTTACCGAGACCGAAGACGATCACGTACGCTCCAACGATGACGGAGCTGAGGCTGGCTGGGAAGAACTGGCTGATACCACCCAGCACCATCAACACACCCACCACGATGTTAACGAGACGACTGCGAGCGATTGTCAGCTAATGGTTATTTCCTAGCTCCACGCGCAACAGGTAGTGCATACAAGATGTTCGAGAAGTCCATGTTGAAGTTGTAGAGGTCAAACAGCTTCGTGGTTGAAAGTGGGTAGTCTGAGCCTGGAAGTTTCAGACAGATGGGTTGTGAGTTACTAGTGGTTGATTAGCATCAAAGCTCTAGGCGGAAAGATTATTTTCGACGGCACTGCACGACGCTATGAGCTCGAAATCGATATCCGGGGGAGGAAGTAGCGAAATCGGATGAAGTGGGGTAGATCTGGAGGAACTCACCGGGAGCTAAATTCTACAGACAGACAAGGGCATATAGTGGCCAGCGCTTTTCACAATTGATAGAGGTTGATCAGGGGGGTTACAATACGTTGGGAGAACCAAACAGCGCCGGAGGTAGTTGTGGCTGTCGCAACCGGCGGGTCTGCCAAGCCTAGTAGCTGAATCAGCATGTTGATCCACGTGACTTGCTTGTCATTTAGAAACATTCTCTAAAAGGATCAACTGTTTACGTTTTTAGCTGCAGGTATTTCGAATTAGAGAGAGTCGTGAAATTTATAGGTTAAGGCTTTCAGGATCTGGAAGTTGCCTTGCTCTTCTTCGAACTCCGTGGTGGTTTCGTAACATCATCAACTACCCTCTTACGCGGCCCTCAAATCTAGATAGAGTATATTTGGGTTCCAAGTGTTCACAAGTCTAGTGGCAACTACATTCAACGCTTCCCAGGTTTATTTACAGGGAGATTCGCATTGACGTTCAAGATACTAGATCCATGAATAAGATGGAGTGACTAGATCTGTGACTTGCTCACTACAATGACACTGCTCAAAGCTTAGCCCGAGTCTTACTCAAGACCTCCTTGACCAAAGACACCGCAGTATCTGCACAACCAAAAGAAGCCTGGTAGCCAAAACCTCCATGACCATAGTTGTGAACAATAGCCACACCATCAACCAGATCCTTCTCAACACGAGGACCACCCTCTCGCACAGGCCGCAACCCAACACCATGGCGAATAATATCAAGACCCTCAATACCCTGTCCCTCTTTGACGAGTTGCGGGCAAAGTGCAATTGCACGCTTCATAATACGGACCGCAAGGTTGGGGTCAACCTGTGATTCCCAGTTATTCTTCTGATAGCATCCCCCTAGGACGGTGCCACCTCCCACAGCACGCGTCATCATGTACGTGACCTCATCCTCGCCATCGTCTGTTCCAGAGATGACGTACATGGCACCGGGATCGTTGCGGACAATAACGATCTGAGCTCTGGCAGGGAGGAGCGCTTCATCCAGGACTCCGCCCAACTTTTTGGACGCCAGTCCAGTACAGTTCACGACCACATCAGCCTTGTTGCTGGAGTGATGTAAGTAGGCTGCTTCTCTGATATGACTCAACACAGCTCTCTTGAAAACAACGCCTGCCTTTGTACACTGGCCCACGAGCCATGGTAGGTACACAGCCGTGTTGATGCACACCGATGTAAATTTCTGGCCACTATCAATCTCTGGTCCGAGGTCACTTTCCGGCAAAGATTTGAACTATCAGTTCCTTGTCAGTTTATTGATTCTACAATATCAGTACTTATCAGGGGACCAAGCATACATCGGGTACAACATCTTTATACCACGGGTCAGGCTGTACCAACTCTGAGGACCACTGCCCAGTCGCCGATTCCTGGTCTTTCTTCCGGCTATAGATTACCGCGTCTTGGAAGTGTATACCAGCCTCGGGGTGGTTTTCTGTCAGCTCCTTCAGTGTCGGCCAGGTAGCGGCTTCCCAGGCCTGATGATCGCTTCCAGCCTTTCCAAACCTATACTCGGATCAGCTTATTCGTTCATTCCGACTCATGATCCAAATAGGTCGTACGGCATATAGTTGGCACCAGCCCATGGAGATGCATATTCTATGTCATAGTCACCAGGCATGTGCTTAGAGAGCACTGTGATCTTGTAAGCCGGGTCTTTGGATAACTGTAAAGCAGTTGTCAAGCCAGAGACGCCAGCACTGTGACTGCGTTAGCTCTGCATTTACTTATCATGCGGGGTCAAGAGATTTTACCCCAGAACAACAATGTTAGGCATATTCAGAGGAGTTTTTGCACAGGTCTCTTCGCTTTCTGGAAATATACCAGTGTTAGGAATAGTCTGAATATATTAAGAGCAAGTCGTCAGACATATATCACTGCGAACGAGGGGGTCTACGACCCACACTTGCTCTCCTAGGCGCCGGCCCTAGGTACACCGGTACACGAAGAGTTATTCATTATCTTATCTTATCTTATCTTATCTTATACTTGGAGTGTATCTTATCGTATGATATTTCAAGCTGGGATATGGGGCGGTGTGATAACGAACGAATCAGATTACTTACCATCTAACCACTCAAAATACACCGTATGGAGTACCCGACGACGTAATTTATCGGATCTTACTTCATTTCTCCAAGAGGGGATGAAACAAATAATAGTCTTCTGTTAAGGTCAATGGCATCAAATCTATCAAATACTCATTTTTTCTCCTGCTGGTGATATGTCAGATCTGAAATCATTCAATTGAAGAGATTTTTCAAAGCAATAAGACCCCCTTTCTCCGTAAAGTCCCGTGCCGCTCCACCCCATCCCTAGAAAGAAGGAATCACAAATGAAGCCAGTCTCACTTCAGTCTTACTTTTGAGGTTGAGTAGAAGTGAAACCGAGTTTAGATAAAGGACTAAAATGGGATAGTTTAGTATTCACGAAGGTACAATTGAGTAAAATGTTTGAATAGGTTTAGTTTAGCTGTCGTCGACGTCAATGTACAGTGGTACTTTTATAGTTTCATCCAATCACAAGGTGTAGATGACTGACCGCCCTATTAGACTCGGCACTGAAATCTGGGTTTTGCCTGAATTTCCACTTTCTCTTCCATTTTCATCCTTTACTCTACTATATTCTCTTCTTTACTTCTTTACTTCTTTACTTCTACTTCAATAAACCACCTTTCGATTTTGAGAAATCACTTTTGTTCCTCTCTTAATTCCATCTATAAATGATTAGCTCAATCGGAGCAGGGCTAATTTCACAATGTCCCATACTACACACGGTGGCAGAATTGTGCCCATACTTACGGGTCACCAACAACAGATCCACGACTCCACGATTCAACTAAAACAACATCATTCTCTCCCCCGCACAATTGATTCTCCACAGCTACAACGGTCGAGTAATTCAATGCCTGCCAAAAGTGTCAATTGTGAGGATATTCCATGTCTGAGGGAACGTGATCTTTTTGCTTTACCGACAGAGGGCGATGGTAAGTCAACTTCACTTTACTTTGAAATATCAGAGTAAAGCTATTTAAGCTTAAATTACTTTAATTCTAACGCGCTACATAGGTAATTGCCTCTACTATTCCCTCTCCGACCAACTCTATGGTGATTTCAATCACGGCGACACCATCCGCCAGCGTCTAGCGGATCACATTGCAAGCAACAGGAATTATTTTATGCAATTCGTCGTTGCTCAGGGTGGTGAGCGTCGTCGTCCAAAAAGAGCCGCTGCCTCGACATATGCCACGCGTTCGGCCGATGTATCGGCTCCGACCGAAGCAGACAAAGAACGCCGCTTCAACGACATGGTTGCCCTGACTCGGAAAAATGGTGAATGGGGAAGTTCAGAGCACTTGCAGGCTTTTTGCCAGTCATATCAAGTCGACATCAATGTTTACACTTCAACTGGTATCCAAACATTTCGTGACGTCAATGCCTCTCCTGACGATCATAAGCATGTCGTACATGTCGCTTTTCATGTAAGTTTTTTTTTGCATCTCTCCCCCCTCTTCCTCTTCTTTCATACCTTCGTTCACATCTGACTCATTCAATAGGACTTCAAGCACTATTCGTCGGTGCGGGCCCTATATGCCTGCCACAATGGTCTCTTGACCACATTCCAACAACCTACCAGCTTTTCAAAAGACGTCATTGGAAAGGAGGTGGAGGACACTTCACCCGGCCAAGACAGCGACTATCCCTCTTCCATTTCCTCCTCCGCCTCTTCACCCGCCCATACATCTACCTCTTTCTCCACAAACGACACATCACTTGAATCTTTCAGCACCAATAATGACAACCTGGCCATTGAAGTCTTTCCCCCATGGGACATTCAGTCCATCCAAGACGGACTTGGAGGCCGATACGACCGAAAAACCATAATCAACATGCTCCAGAAATGCCGTGGGGACATCGACCGTGCATTTGCAGCTTTGCTCGACGACAAGAATGACTCATCGGAGAAAAAGTTGGCCCATCATTCCAATTTGAAGCCTAGTCTTCAGATCTCTCGATCCTCATCTCCTTATAGCACTGGGAGCAAGCGTTCCGCAGACGACAGTGACGATGATTCTGAGGATCCACAGGCCACTTCTCGCCGAGGTCGCCCAATGAAGCGTCCGATTACAAATCTCACCATGGGCGTCGGCATTTCCTTCCGAGACGATCAAAACGAGGTCGTCTCCCTCAAACTGCGAGTGAGATCTCCTCTCTTTACTCAACACTGAAATATAACATTGACTGATCGACACCCCCAGATGAAAGCAGATGCTGAAAAGGCACGATCAGATGTTACACCTAGTGACTCTGGTATCGAACAGCACGATTTCATGAAGGGCCCTCGTCGCAGCAGCCGATTTTCTCAGTCTCGACGAGCCTAATGGTCGACTCTTAATTTTTGTTTGCAGCGATCTACTTGCATTGCGATAGCGTTAGTGTATGGAGCATAGGGGCATTTGGGACATGGAAAATGTGTTTTGCCATAAAGTGCAGCGGGATGAACAAGGATCGGCAGGTTTGGTGGCGTTTTTTATATCACTTATGGAAATGAAGTGCCTGGAGCACTTCTCAACGGATAACGACTTGCATCTTTGGGGAGGGGTTTGGCGGGCTTTTTAGCCTAATTGCTTTTTCGATACCTTTACCTTGCTGTTTGAGGCATCTTGCCGGGCTTGCCCTATTATTATTAGATTTACCAATGAATCTTTATCATTATTCACCTAATGCAAGGTTTTCATACGTTAATTTTCAATCAGCCAAGGCATACTCAGATAGGTCCTGAGGTCTGCATCCATGTCAATAAGCCTCATAGATGGTGGAAGATATATTTCTATCATTTGCCCGTTCGTCCAAGCCGTTAAAAGGTTTTAGGTCTAGACTCATATACAGATTTGGAATTGAATCTGAGTCTCCACACGAACTTCGCGCTCATAGTCACGGATTAACCTGCGTCGACAGGGGAATGAGCTTGACGATATTATTATGGTCTTACCGACCTAATAAAGAATTAATATATTGCTTAATTCGGTGAGAAAGAAGGAACTCGGGAGGAGAAGGGTGATTGGGGTTTATATCTACCAAGGTAGGTATGGAAGATTTAATGAGAAGGCCGTGAATGCAGATAAAATGAATACGAATCCCTAGAATGAAAACAGGATTGATATGCAAGATGCCATTTTTCTAGAAATCTCAGATAAGGGATAGGAATTAACCAATCCAGATTCATGTTGAGCTTGCTAACCAAGCGCTCTTGAAGTAAAGGATTTAGTCAATTGCGTTCATTAAGTTTAATGGCATTAGTATTATGCCAGGGAACTCACAACAAAAATCGGGGTTACTAGATCATGTTTTAAACGGAAACACGGACTTCGAGATCTAGAGATACCAAATTGCAAGAAGGTAGTGGGAATGGTTGTAAAACTGAAAGGGTCCACTTGAAATGGAAAAGAAAGCAATTAGAAGGAATAATCTTGGAATGGGAAAGTGCCTAGGTGACATGCTATGAGCATATCAATAAAATCCACGGCAAATTCTGTCTATGTAACTCATTCTAACCATAATACTCCTGTTAGTCTCTCATCTAATCTTCTAGGAGGAACTTCAAGAATGTCGACCCAATAGCAACACCATCATGCGCATTGCCAGCTCTGCTCAAAGCATCTTGCGTCTGAGTCTCGCTGAAAATGCCGGCCTTTGCCCGAGTTCCAATAATCTCTGTCTCAATTTCGCCTGTAAATTCAGGATGGCCTTGCACAGTGACAAAATGACCTGGAGAATACAGACCCTGAACAGCACAGCGAGGAGAAGAACCCAAAAGAACGATATTTGGCGGACAAGTCTGAACAATGTCTTGATGCATTTGTTGGATGCGCTGTTTACAGTCAATATTTGGTTCTGTCCATAATGGAGCGGTGGTAGTCAGCTTACGATCTTCTCCAATCCAAATAACTTCTTTCCTTCCTCCGTTAAATCCATGTCACACACGGCAATTTCCCAGCCTTGATCGCTTTTTCCGACCCTGGCCCCAAGTGCGCGGCCTACGATTTGATGTCCGAAACATATTCCAATTAGACGGACTCTGTCTTGGTCAAGTACTTTTTGGGTGAATTCAACTAGACGATTGATCCATGGGACATCTTCATATGAATCGTGTTCTGTTACGTTCAATTAGTTGATGCTGTGTAGCTGTAGGTAGAAACACGAACTCGACCCAGTTAGAAGTACGGCATCGACATCTTCCATGTTTGGATATTCCTGGCGAGTTACGACATCCCACTTGGTAATATCCAGACCTGTATCTGGATCTAGTCGGTCAGGTTGACCCAAGGCTTCGGCGCTTGCTTCCAGAAGTGTCTTGAAGACTCCCCAGTAGCCATTGTACTGGCTGTCAATTTTGGGAAGCGGAGTATCGCACTCTAAAATGGCAATCCGAAGAGGTGGACGCATGGCTGCTGTTTATAGAGTGTTATGTACGGAGTGAAAAGGAGATATGGTTGGGGATGGATTTGTCACCCTCGCCCGCTTATCGTGATCGGCTTAAGATCGGGAACTGGTCAAGGTCAATGCTTGCAACAATGGAACGTTGTACGTCCTACATTAACCCATTCGTCCGATTTTAATATGCAAGGAACTTGGCTGTAGGAGAAATAACTGATTGATTCTCGGGGATGATATTTTGAATTTTAGCCTATCAGTCACACTTATTTCCCCGCATTTTTTTCTCTTTTTTTCATTTCCTTTTTTCCTTTCAACTTCTCATTTGATTGATCAGTCTGCACCTTTTCAAGGTCAGTTAAGAATAGTTATACTCCTCACTAACTATTCTTCTGCATTTAAAATCTTCACATAATACTGTTCTTCCAATATGAGCAACGCAGAAGGGACAGGTCGGGATTCTCATGCCTCTGAGTCAACTCGGCTACTGCAAAATGACTACTTAAGCACGCGATATAGCAGTATCGTGAATAAAACACATAATGTCGACGAAGATGTTACAATTGCTGTCTTAGGCTCAATATCTCAAGATTTGGATATTGAACCGGACCTTGAAAGGCTCCCGTCAGCCAGCTCTGCAAAAAGGAACAATCATGCACAAGACGATGATGCGTGCAGCACATCGAGCGAAGAAGACAGCTATGTTGGGAGATTCATAGATGTAACGCCCACTCGGTTCTGGCTGATTTTCGCTGGTGTCATGATGGGCTATGCTATTGGCTTCTTCGATTCCACTCTCATGGCCTCCAGCCATCCGGTCATTACTTCTTATTTCCATACCTCAAACGCTGCATCGTGGCTGTCTACTGCATTTCTTCTGACTTCAACTGCATTCTTGCCTCTTTTCGGTCGCATTTCTGATACATTTGGCCGTAAACCTGTGTATCTCTTTTCAATCGTCGTCTTCTTCTTCACGACCGCTTGGTGTGGTCTGGCCCAAAGTATTGGTAGTTTCATCGCTGCTCGGGCTGTCTGTGGACTCGGTGCTGGAGGTGTTTTCTCCATGGGAATGATTATCTCTAGTGATCTAGTGCGCATCGAATATCGCGGTGTCTATCAATCATATATAAACATGTCTTATGGCACCGGCAGTTGTTTGGGACTCGCATTCGGAGGGTTTCTCTGTGATAAAATTGGCTGGCGGGGTGCTTTCCTCATTCAGCTACCTTTTATATTCGTCTATCTCATCACCGCCATCTTTACCGTCCCATCAGGCCTGGGTGTGAAACGGATCGGCTCGGAGCGTATGACAGTGTTGCAACTCATTAAAAGTATTGACCTGACTGGCTCTCTGATCCTGGTCCTAGCAGTCACTTCTTTGATCCTGGGTTTGAATTTAGGAGGAAATGTATTCCCCTGGAAACATCCGTTGGTCATTGGATCATTAGTTGCGTCAATCATCTTGTCTATTGTGCTTGTACGATATGAGCAACACGTGCCACGAGCTGTGCTACCAGTTGACTTGCTCAAACAGGACCCTCGTGCTAGTATCATTTTCGGTAACTTTTTCGGGGCAATGTCGGTCAACACCATGATGTTCAATGCTCCTTTATATTTTCAAGCTGTGAAGTTAGCTAGCCCCACTGACTCGGGCTTGCGACTTGTGGCTGCATCAATCGCCGTTACCATATCTAGTGTCGGGACCGGGTTCCTTATCACCTGGTCAAAGCGCATGAAGCCCACTATCATCATTGGTGGCGTCTTCATGCTTCTGGGTGGATGTGCTGCCGCGTCAATGGGCGTCAACACTCCACAAGCCCTTGCCATGATCTGTGTTTCTTTGTCCAGTCTTGGACAAGGGTTTGCGTTTCCTTCATTGATGGTCTCAGTACTCGCCACGAGTGATCAGGAAGACCAGGCAGTCGCTACAACAACTCTTGGTCTGGCGCGGAATCTAGGTTCCGTGATGGGAGTTAGTGTCAGTAGTTGGGTTTTCCAAAATGTCCTCATCTATCAACTTGAGCATAATGTCACTGGCGAGGCAAAGGATCACATTATTGGTCTTGTTCGCAAGTCGATTCGTGCAATTGTAGATCTAGACCCTGAGCATCGGTTGCAAGGTTTGTTCCTCGCCTTTCATCTCTGTAGATTTTACTAACCAACTTCCAGTGATCAATTCATACGCCTTTTCACTCCGTCTTACCTTCCTATCTGCTGCAATTTGGGGAACTATTATGTTACTGATGCATATCCGCCTTCGAGTACCGCGGCTGGCGCGTAAGGCATGAGTGTTGTGACTGTGTCCTATTTTGTTTCAATTTTCGATTATCATTCAGTAAAAAGCGAAGTATATTGTCAGAGGTACATAATTTGGGATTATCCATGGAGATATCAAGGGGGTATATGTTGAAGGTATAATAAAACACGCTAAATGCTCAGAAAACTCCATTTCGTAAACGGATTACGCCAAAAACTGGTCGCAGGGGTAGCCAGAGAGGGCATGATGTGGGGTGACATAGTAACCCTGGTATGGATGATTCTCCATCGAGAAATCAGCCATATTCAAAATGGGATTGGAATTATTAGAAGGAAATTCATGATGATTGAGAGTCGGCAATGCCGGGTCCAGCTCGTAACAGTCATCGTACATCTTTATTGGATCAATAGTCTCCGGATGTTGAAGGGCCCAGCCCCATCTATGTTTCAGCTCTTCTTTGATTGGCCCAGTGTGCCAGCTGGTATCTTTAGCGATGGAGTCAAATATACCAAGGACTTCTTCCTGTGACTCGCGGGCTTCTATACACTCTGCTGCGATTGCAATGCAGCGAATGGAGATGTTTGCAACACTTTTGTCCTTAGTGTTTGCCGCCAGACCGCAGATGTCGTATGTATGGGTTTGCTGTATTTTATTCATTACCAGATATATGCTTGATTTCATGGGATGTGACTTGGCAAGCAAGATACAGGCCGTATGGTAAAACAATTGCGCCACAATGGCCGGTCGTTTAATAATCCTAACCAAGTCAGCCACAGTCATGATAGAGTGTTAGGATTTGTTATAGCATACCAGATCTTTGGAAATGTGGACTTAGTGTCGGTTTGCCATGGTAGCATATAACTGAGAGGATTCATTGATCGTGGAATAGAAGTGGCCCATTGCTCACACCAGGAGTTTAAGTGATTCCACTGATGCACTAACGCATCAAGCTTGGTCCTCTGGCTCAAGGGTTCTCCTGATGATAATGCCTGCTGTAGATAGACTTGAAAATTCGCAATCTTCGCACAAATATAGATAATCCGATGCAACCAAACGTCTTCTCCTTTCCAGTGTGTGTGGTGTTGATTCATATCCATGTCGACGCCCCAGGTATCTGGATCCCACGATAGCAACCAGCTATGCTGTAGGCAGCTGAGTAGCTCCATGCTCACACTTAACCAAAAGCAAGCGCCACCAAGACCAGGTGTTTTAGCAGACCATCCACATTCACGAATCAGGGCTCTGGATCCTGCGATGTGGTTGATTTTGCAGATAGACTGTGCTGACATCATTTCATAGACACCGAGAACAACAGCAGAGATAGTGCAGAGAACAGAATCCCGATCGGGATCATGAACAGCGCTAAGAAGATCCTGTGTGGCTGCGTTGTAATAATGCTCAGGCTTTCCCGTTTCGAAAGATTCATTGACAAGTGAGAGATGCCGAGCCCCACAAGCAAGGAAAGCTTGGAGGAGTATGGGCTCATCAATTGCGTGGAATGGCAGGATCTGAGTAAAATGTCTCATTGTATCTATTGCGTCCATCCAAAGCCCAACCTCTTCGACAAAGGCTTGGAAAAGAAGGACTTGTTCGGGATCGGTCAAGGAAGAAGGGCTATACTGCTTCATTGCCAATTTCCGTACAAAGTTCGACGTTCCGTAGAGAAGCAATTCATCCCCGGATACATGGCCAGGATTATGCCATATATCAGATCCGAGAAGCAACCCCGCGGTAGTAGAGTGAGTGATGTCGAAGACAGAGGGATCAAAAGAGTGATTGACCGAATGAAACATACTTGTCAACTGATTATGTCCCACGGAATTGAGGAACTCATGCTGTAGCTGTCTCATCTCCTCAATTGGACTTGGACTCTCCGGCTGCTCTGGTGGGTATCTTTCAAAGCCCCCGACATACTCAGACGCAATTATACGCGAATCATCCTGAAATAAAACCTCCGCTCCTTCAGGGCGTGGGGGAAGATATGGAGGAATATGTAGTTGTATATCAATAAAATTCAGCCGAATGCCTCGTCGGCAGAGCCGATCTGATTTCTGACAATTGAGACACCGCCCTAAGGCTTCATCACATTTTAAATGTCGCTCGCGACAAGTCAAACAGCCTGTGCGAACCCGTTTGGCTTTGGTATCTGCGATATCGGAGACTTTTTTGCGATTGGAACTAGGTGGGAGGGAGTTGTCTTTTTGGCACTTTGCGTTCGAGACCTTCGAGCTTGCCTTGCATGATTGCAATTTCGACTGGGTGCGGGTTGTAATATTCATTTTGATTGTGTCGTGTACTCCGTACTTCATACAAATGAATTATAAATTTCGAAGCTGTTCACGGGTGTTTCCTGGTTCTCTAGTCCCCAGTGCTCACGTCTACTGTCAGGCTTGAAGCCGAGAGAGCGTTTCCGAATACACCTGATCGCCTTGGATTTACTCGAAGATCCATGTTCACTGTGAAGACGCAATATTTTTCAGGTGTTGAGAATATTTCGTGCAGGCAATCAAAAATTAAAATTGGCCACCGGGCCGGTTAAGTATGCTGCAAGTACAGGAGTTGAGGTAAGGGTATTTGATTCTGTTCGACGTTAATTCAGTGATACTTGCAGGCTATAGAGAGCAGCCTAACCAGCCCATTTCCCGGTACTTATAATTTGAGGACGACTTTAAGTGTCGAAAGGTTACGGAGCGCGGAGAGTTGGAATGAGTGGGTCTGTCGTTCTAATTAGGTTAGCGTCTTAATTGTACTACATAAATTGGAGTATATTTTGGTTTGAGTTCTCAAGTCGGGTTCAGTTCATTTTGTGACTAATATTGCAGTCTACAACACAGAAGGACTAAAAAATGTGTTGGCGCTACGCATCGCGGCCATCGACAAACACAACGAGACCGAATCTGGATTGATAGTGTCGGTACACCAGTACCGAGTGTAGAATAGCTATTCGATATGGTAGACAAGAGGCTAACGCCCACTTCTGACACCTATCACAGGTAACGCTTTACACCCCTATGATATTTATGTGCCCTCTTGAAGTGGTTGTAAAGTCTGAGGTTCATTCTTGGTTTGCTAGCTATTATAAAGTAACGATTTGGTCACATGACTGTTTTTTTTTCCATATTCCAACATAAATATATCTGAAAAGGCTAAAAAAAAGTGAGACGAGGAATTCACAGTCCAAAAGGTATCCACACAGCCTTGGAAAGCTCATGGATGCTCATGTGATAATTGTCTACCTGGGTATTGAGGGCATACGACTGCAGAAGAAAACTAAGGTTCAAGGGTGAGTGTAGATTAGGCAACGTGTGGTATTGCCATTAGAAACCTGTGCCTAGGCAAGACTTGGTGAGTAGATTGAAGGAAAAATGCATTGTTCGGAAATTTCCGCAAGTAACCACTATAAAATGAGAGGGTACGCAGAGATAAATGGATTGATGGGGAAGGCAGCTATATAGATACTGTTGGAATATCGGACAAACAACACATCACGAATCCCTGTTCAGAGTGCATTGCAAACAACAACCTTGAATATTATGCATATAACTGTGATATCCCGTCTTTACCGACTATTCTGTCTTAGACGATGGAACACATTCGTCTCAGACAGAAGAGCAACTTGTAAGATAAATAGCTAGTCCTCACCATGAATGAAAAGCAGACTTTACAACCACTTCAGAGACACAAGATATTATAGGGGCGTAAAGCGCAACCTGTAATAGGTGTTAGAAGTGGGCGTTAGCCTATCGAATAGCTATTCTACACTTGATACAGGTGTACCAACACCTACTAAGGTAGGCGAAGAATGATGGGTCAGGTGCAATCTTGATAACCTAGGTAGGAAAGGGGTATTTAGGTAGAGATACGAAGTTTGGAAGAATATTTGAATATAGAAGTATTTTAAAGGTCTGATATAAAAACCTTTACATAAATGGAACACCTGGGCAGGTATATGGCCTCAGGGATGTAATTAAAGACATTAAATATACTTCACAGGGCATATCTGAATGACTTGTCTTGTAAGTCAGTCAGATCAGTTATGGGAAGTCCCTTCTCATCAAGCTCGACCTCTTGACCGACACCAATGATGCCAGCAGGAGAGCTGGCGTCCCGTTTCTTGTTATCAAGGTCACAAAGAACCCAGTATATAATCACAGCAACAAATAGGAGGCACCAGGTGACAATAGCTGTGATGACACCTGAGGTATATCTTGGCTTGTGAGTCCACAGCTGGGGAGATCCAATACATCCAGCACAGTATCCAATGAAAAACATTGTGTTGACCGTGGCACGCTTGGTATTACCCTTGACATTGGAAGCAGAGAGCGAGAGGAGGATCGACATGGATGCAGTGATGCAAGAAGACTGAAACTTGGGTTAGTCAAAGCAGCAGGGCAATAGGGCAGGAATGATAACTTACCAACCAAGAAGCCACAATAAGACCCCACTGGGCCGTGACAGTGAGCTTCAACAAGAAGACATTTCCGATAAGAGGGGGAATGATAAGAACCAAAACGGCCATATTTCGCTGGCGAGGGAAGATCCAGACCAATGCAGTGCCAATCCAAAGTAAGAAGATTTGTACAGCACCGGAGGGGGCGGTGTAAAGCATTGTTTCAAGGTCAGAGTAGCCAATGGATTTAATCACCAGGGACGCAAAGGTAAGGACCGGCGACTGCATTGTTACTAGAACACCAAACCAGAAGACACACCATGCCTTGGGATCGAGCATAGTTTCTTTGAGTTGTGACAAAGAGAAGGATGTTTTATCACCACCCTCACGATCTTCAGCGAGACGAAGAGACAGAACCTCTTTCTCCCGCTCATTGAGGAACCAGGCATCCTTGGGTCCGTTCGGCATCAAGACAAAAAATCCAATTCCAGCAAAGAAAGTTAGGGCTCCACAGATCAAGAACAGAACTCGCCAGGGAGCAATGGAAAGTGAGCTGTTCTTTCCAATTCCGTACATGAGCAAGCAGCCGATTACTTGTGCCAGTCCGTTCATGGTAATCCACAGTGCTGTTCTGGTGGTATGTTCCTTCTTGCGATACCAAATACTAGTTATTGTCACGAAAGCCGGCGATACAGCACCCTCGCTGAATCCGAGCAAGAATCGAACGGTGGCGAAACCTGCGAAATTCGACGGCGCAGCGAGACACATACAAATGATTCCCCACATGATACTATGCAAACGTCAGTTTATCAGTCAAAAACAGGTAGTAGGCTGAGTTATTTGAACATACACTGTCACACCAACAAACTTTGTCAGGGGAAATCGGCTCATGAGGTAGATGAAGGGGTATTCCGAGACAAGCTGGCCGACATAGAAGATAGAACTACACCAAGAGTACTGACTGCTGGTCATGTTCAGATCTGTTTGAAGGCCAAAAACAGCAGCATAGCTCAGGCTTTGTTTGTCGAGGTATTGGAGGAAAAAGACAAAACACATCTGTGTTCTCTTTGGTCAGCTAGGGCAATGAAGTATACCGGGTCTAGACTCACGAATGGCAGAATAACAAGGTCAATCTTGCGTAAAACTGCCTTCTCCTCCTCGGGTGTGTATGTTTCAGAGACTACAACAATCTCTTCGCTCCTTCGGCCTTCATCTTTGCTTATACTTGGACGGTCCTTGGAGATATCCATGGCGCTAATGGACTAGAAGTGTTTGTGGTTCGAAAATGAAGAGGAGGTAGCTCCAGAAGTGGGGAGATCACATTTATATTCTAGAAAATTGACTAATAGCCTAGGACACTTTCTAGCCGACTAAGATTTAGACTCAGTGAGATAACATTAAAATTCCCCGGATTCATTTTCACCGAGCGGGTCGGTTATTCTTATCTCTAATCTAATGTGGCAAAGATCGGTAGGAGTCGATTGCCGATAACAGGTCATCGGCCCGATGGCATTAATAACACTCCCATCATAGGCCCCGTACGTAAAATAATGATACCTCTCTTTCCACCTTCTTGCACACCAAAAAGGGGTGTCTGATAAGAGTTTTGGTGCCACTAGCCTTGAATCTGTATCTCAGCCCCCATTCCTGGTTTTCGGCAATCTGACCTGCCTCCATTTATTTTCAACGTTCCGATGTCTTGGTAATCTCCACAGCTGTTTAAAAGCTTTTTGGCCCGATTCCCTTCGGACTTGAAACTTATTTATTTTCATAACCAATTTTTCACAATGCCAGACTATAGCCCAGTACCAGGTTCAGATATCAAGCCTTGGGCCCGTGCGGAATCCGCCAGCTATCTGTTCAAAAATGCCAACGTCATTGATGTACAGCTTGGAAAGGTTCTGGAAAATGTCACAGTGATCACTCGTCAGGGAAAAATACAGTCTATTTCAACATCACTACCAGAGCCTCTCCCGGCTGACCTCAAGGTAGTCGATTGCGAAGGGCGGTATTTGTGCCCTGGACTCTTCGACGCACACGTCCATTTATGTGCCGTTCCTGGCTTTAAAGATCTATCTCGGGCTTTTGGAAACCCGAATGATGTCCATCTGCTGCGACAACCATATACCGCAGCGCAGATGTTGCACAGAGGTTTCACAAGCATCCGCGACTGTGGAGGTGCGCAACTCGCCTTAAAAGAAGCTATTGAAGACGGTATCTTCCCCGGACCACGTCTTTTCATTGCCGGCCATGCCCTCTCTCAGTTTGGTGGCCACGGCGATCTTCGTGGACCGCATGAAGCAACGGAATGTTGCGGCGGCACTCACGACAACAACCATCTGGGCCGTCTTTGCAACGGTGTCCCCGAGTGCATGGCTGCAGTACGCGAAGAGATTCGCTGTGGTGCTGACTTCATTAAGATAATGGGATCAGGTGGTGTTGCAAGCCCCACTGATCGACTGGAACATCTTCAATTCACAAATGGCGAGATTCAGGCCATGGTCGAATGCGCAGATAATGCCGGCACCTTTGTAACAGCGCATGCTTATACAACCAAGGCTATTCGGCATTGCATAGACAACGGAGTGAGAGGTATTGAGCACGGCAACTTTGTTGATGCCCCGACTGCGAAGTTGATGGCTGAGAAGAGCGTCTACCTTACCCCGACGCTAATCACATATGCCGAGATGTCAGATGAGCGCTGGAAGGGATTTTTGCCACCAGAGTCACAGGCGAAGAACCAGCAAGTGCTCAAGTCTGGTCTTGAAGCTTTAAAGATTGCATCTGAAGCCGGAGTGAAGATGTGCTTCGGCTCTGATTTGCTCGGCCCTCTGGGTCACGCTCAAACACACGAGTTTGCTCTGCGAGCGCAAGTCTTAAAGCCACTTGAGATCTTGCACAGCGCAACTATAAATCCTGCAAAGATGATGGGATGGGAGGACTCTATTGGTCAGATTAAGGAGGGCTTCCTAGCAGATTTGATTGTTCTGAATAAGAACCCTCTTGAAGATGTAACTGTTTTTGACCAGCCTGAGCAGCATGTTTTGGGTGTGATGAAAGAGGGTCGTGTTTACAAGAGTCGCTGGAGCGCGCTACCTGAAGATTCGGAAATTCCTGTGCGAATTCAGATCTAAGTGACTAGGCTTATTGGGAAGCAAAGCACCGAACATTGTACATAATACCCTATGTTCCATTTTACGACGCCGACAAAATACCAAGGAATTATAAAAAGGCAAAACTCTAGTTGTTGACTCCTTGATCATTTAATTAAAGGGTTGTAAATTCACTTCATCAGATGGACTGAGCATTATAGTTGGCCTGTAAGCTCAGAGAAGTCTAGAGAATCCAGGCCAGTGAGGCCCATAAAGAATGTGTGCTCATCAGTATGAAGACCATGAAGAACATCCAAATCTATTTCTGACGGCTGCGATACTGCAGTGTCTGCCCCGAAGTCTTCAGGTATCAGTGAACTCGCAGGGAAGATCGAATCTCCAGTGGCTTGCCACGATGATTCTCCACTTAGTGTGGGATGAGAAAGCTGCCAAGCAGCTGTTTCTTGCGGTATAATCACATCATTGTTGATTGCATTATCACGTGAAAACCCAGTCCTATCTTTCCTTTGAGAAGCATCTTGTTCTCTCATCCATTCAGCCCACTCACTATATCCAGAATCTATGGTTGCATCCGGATTTCGTAAATGATCTCGAGAGAAGGTCGTGGCATCATCATACTTTCTTCTTGCCTCGTTTGTAATCGACTGCACAGCCTCGACAAATTTGACGCCGATTTTTGCCGTCATATTTCCTCTTGACATCCTCCTGAGACAATTGAGGCCAAATTTAATACTGGCTTCGTAACCAGAATCGCGTTCCAATATTCCAGCAAGCAGGGTCACGATGGTTGCGATGCTGCATCCTTGGAAATCTGTGAAAGAGAAGCCTGTAACATTGTGTGTACCCGTAACTTGTTCAAAGAGTCGAAGAATCTTCCTAGCAGACTTTGCGCAAGATTCTGCCATATTTTGGACTATCTCATCAACGTGTGGCGGCTTTAGTTCAGATGGTGAGTTTTGTCTCAGTTTTGTTCGAGCGACTGTAACAAGTGCGACTTTGCCCATTGTGATCCATGCATAATAGTAGTTAAGATAGAGATGAAACACTGTGCGGTAACTTGAAGTTTTAGAGCTGATTTTGCTCAGCTTGAAATCTGCGGGCAAAGAATTTTTCCACGCTTTCAGGTCCGCTGCCGAACTCATACAGCGAGAGAGCTCCGCCGGATCCGTCAATACGTCACTAAGTTGTTGTTAGCCAAGCAGCTTTGATGTCGGAAAATTGAATGATTCACCTAAGATCGGCAATTTGGTCAAGGATTTTGATCAACCGGTCGTAGGCCATTTGATATTGGATATTGTCATATTTCTGCAATTGATCAAGTGGTGCATATGGCGAAGGATGTGATGCGGTTATTGAATCTGCACAAATAGATCTAGGCCGATTCAATTTTATTGTAGTGCACCTGTGATTTAACATTAGCAAGCAATCCAAGTCACTGGTTGGACTATATTCGTGTACTAACCGTTCAAGAGAGTAGATAGACCACCAGAGCCGACGTCGGATCTCTCTTTCTCGCCCATCCATTCCCTGATCCTCTGTTTGCACATGTAAATCTAAAGCCATCGCCTTACGCAATGCTATGCCCATGTAGATGTAAGAAGAGCCGATAGCGTTTTCGGGCATTAGATAGACACCAAGAATAAAGACGGCCTGAATGGACCTTAGACATGACCTATCAATGATGTCGGGAACGATGGTTTTGGCATGGCGGTAAAATACTCGCCCAAGATCGATCTCCCTATTGTAGCTAGACCCTCTGCCCTCTGGTCTGACAACCCAAGTCCAATGACTTCCTAACGCGAAGGCAGCCATTGCAAGGCATACAAACCCTGGGTCAGACCGTAAAGATGAGTTCACATCGAGGTAGAACTCATCAATGTCAGATAGAAATTGATGTTGGTCAACGTAAAAAAAAGTGTCTGTTGCATGATCTATGAATACTGTTAAGAGGAAATCTGCCACAGGGCGCGGTGGAAAGGAATCAATAACAGCGCATAATCTTGATAATTCAGAAGCATGTGGCTCTCTTGAACTAGTCATACGCTATTAAACATCTGGTTAGAAGTAGTATTTGATTTAAATAGATTCAATACTTACTGCTTGCATTGCAAACATATCTCCTTCTTCTGGAGCGGCGTGAGGATCGAGCGAGAACGCCTCTCGGAGTCGGGATAAGATATTCGGCCACGGGGCCCTCTTTGATTGATCTATTCCATGGTTTGCAAGCCCCTTCGACAATGTAGAAGATTGAGAAAGAATTTCATGGCTCTCATCAGTCATGTTATCACATGGAACACTTCCCGAGGAATTGGAAAGATCAAGTGCTGCTCCAGGTTCAAGCACAGGCACAGGCGCAGGCTCAGAACGTTGTGGTGACGATTGAGGTGGATTTGAAAAACATGGTGACTTCTCCCTGAGAAAAGCAAGAGATTTCAGCACTCAGTTCTTACGAAATGCAATTTGGTTCCAAGCTTCATACTTCTCAAATCTACATGTGAGATTGTGCAATTCGCAGCGCTGACATTTTCCTCCGGTGTCCAATTCCACGCATTTGCTTTTCCTCGCTTTGCAGCGGTCGCATCTATATTCAATTAGTGCGTCTAGTCTAGAACAAGCGTCAACCTTGTGCATACGCTCGTGGGGCTCTCTTTCGATTCTCATCGGCAACGCGCCGACGTCTCTTCTTACTAATCATGCTTCATAGCACTTGGGTCTGGAGAATGAAAAGTAGATGTATTAGTTGAATCAAGATTTGCGAAGTAAAGGCGAGGCTAGCCGATAGCCCTTGTAAGCACAATAAAAAAGTCGATGAGAGAGAGAAGAGAAGACAGGAAAGGTCGGGAAGTGACCTTATCTGTCTATCACGATGAATGATAATCTTGATGTTAATTAAATGCATGAGACAGATGAATAGTACATCCTTCTACATATCATTCTGCCCAATAAGCATTGAACCTTGTTGGAGACTAAGAATTTTAATAATCGAACTAGAAATCTGGGGAAAGGGCTTGTAGCGCGAAGTCGGCAACTGGACATCGGAAGTCTGCACGTGTAGAGTGGCCAATCAGCGACGAATGTGTCATTCACTTAGGTAAGGGTCTTATTGCTTATCTGAATACTCCGTACTCAAGGGCTGCCAAGCAATAAAAACAAGAAATGAACACAAAAAGAAGTGATCTTTTGGATAAAAGGTTTCCTTGCAACGAAAACCAGGAACCAGGTTGACAGTTTTCAAAGAGCAAAACATAATCTCGGATTTTCCTCATTGATATACGTGATACCTATGCACCTAGATGGAGGAGACGACAGTTAACTATCCCGGAATTGAAATCGCGCTAGTGATGACTACTCATGTCACGAGATCAATCTTGTATAAATCGCCTCCAGGGCTTGGATCAATATTGATAACCCCTCTCATATTTCAATAGTATTTGACTTAAGTGACTACTAAACATTATTCACTAAGAGGTGACGGCTAATCAGAAGCCCTCTTAGCTAAATAGAGATCAATGATCACCAATGATATATATATGGACTTACATTTCTGATGTGCACATGCTTTAAGCATATACAGTGCATTTCTTACTCCCTCCTTCAGCTGACTGATCATCTGGGTCACAGGAAATCTGCATCTCCTGGTAGTTTTACGAACAGCTTTGATCTTTATGATATCGACTAATAAACTCTTGCAATCCCAGAGTGACTGGGAACTCCGCCAAATCCTATCTCGACTGTGCCCTTCTGTAGGGATCTAGATTTTGTTAGTGGAGATAGACTGCTTCATTGGACTGACGAGCAGTATTAGGTGCCAGGCTCTAGAATAGGACTTTTTGGACCCAGTAGTGTTGGGTCAGTTCAAGGCTTCCACCGACGCGAACTATAGTTGACAGACTCAAAGGAAATCACAGTTTGTCATTGAATATTCTTATAGCGTTCGAGAACAATTGTCTGGTATTTGGATTTCTAGATACAAGCCAGCGATTCAGTACGCTTTGAGCAGCTGTATTATATACGAGCCAGGGTCGATGAGAAGAGACCGAGAGGATCGAGCTTCAGATTCTGAAGGCTCGACAAAGAAATTTAGACAACTGATATCCTCAACCCATATTGAGTATGGCTAACCCGGGAATTTCTAACCTCGCGGCGATTTATCCAGCCCAAGGCCGGTTGGGAGAAGCCGAAGAGTTCCTGGATCAAGTGTTGCAGACCGAAACGAAAATATTCGGTAGGGACTGTTCCGACATCCTAGGGAGTAGAGGTAATCTCATGTTGACATAAGAAACAGTGCCGGTGAGAGGAATCGAGGTAATGGAGGCAGAGAAAACCAAATTGGCTATATGAAGCTCACATCCTTCTCATCAATTTGTACGGGGTCTTTGCCATATTCTTTATCGCCCTAGATCAGACTAAATGATCTATAAGAAAGTAAAAACCCCCATGAGATCCATCGAGGTGTCTTTTATCATATAACTCCGAAAACATTTTCCAAGACCCCGGAGCTCCCATAGAGGTACCGGTTTTGTCTATATCAATTTTGGATTCAGCTTTCAGCCCGAAACTATCGTGTATGTAACTACGGGTGTGGACGATTCTTTATGTCTCACCGTTCCAAGGTTTCTATGTAGATGGATGCTAACAATTCCAACGCAGCATGTATTCAATACCTCCATCCCAGGTGGTGGGGATCACACCAAGGTTGATTTGAACGCCCAATATGCGGGCTTCGAGTACAATGACACCAATATTATGTTCTGTGGCTTCATTATCTGGCTGATCATTCCCGGAATTGGCTTACTTTACAGCTGCCTTGCGCGAAGAAAATCTGCGCTGACATTTCTATTTCAGTCGTTTCTGAAGCCAGTTCACTGACCTGTCTGAAATAGAACAACTTTTCAATGTATTTTCTGGTATATTCGTTAGCTTATGCACGCAATGCGGGTCCTTTCATTGGAACTCTCCAAATTTTTGGAATGAAAAATGTCATGGCTGCTCCATCACCGGAGTCGGTCGTTTTACCGGAAATTGTCTTCTGTTTATATCAGTTGTTATTCTGCACATGCACGGTAAGCGGGATCTAAAGAGAAAAGTCGACTATCAATGGAGGGAGAATAGTTTGATTGGCGACGGGTGATGATCGCTGTCGGAGGAGCTTTTGAGCGAGGAAATATGCTGCCGGCAATGATCTTCAATTTCTTGTGGACGACTGTAATTTATTGCCCTATCGCCTGTTGGACATGGAATAGTAATGGCTGGCTATATAACATGCCCGCTCTTGACTCTGCTGATGATATCCTGTTCATATTTCATTGGGCTGGTCGGCGCTCGCCTATGCTATGGTATTGGGAAAGCGAAAGCACTTCGATAAATCCTCATATGGGAAACCCCACAGCACTACTCTGGTGTTCTTGGGGACGACTTTGATTTGTTTCGGTTGGTTTGGGTTCAATGTAAGTCATCCGCTTAATTACCCTTGTAATTATTCTGTCAGGGTGGTTCCGCGCTGAATGCCACGATCAGAGCCATACTGGCAGCGTTCAATACCAATACAGCCGCCTGCACAGGCGGTCTTGGCTGGGTTCTGGTAGAAGTGATCCAGAGTCGAGGTAAATTCACCTTAGGAGGAGCATGCTGTGGAGTGATAGCTGGACTAATCGGAATTACACTAGCAGTGATTGGATTTATCACCAGTGTTGTGTGTGCGTCGCTCCAAAATGTCAATTAGTGGATGCACATCGACGATGGAATGGATGTGTTCAAACTACACGGGATTGGTGGGATGGTCGGAGCGTTTCTGACATGTATCTTTGCGTCGAAGTCGGTGGCAGCACTGGATAGGGTCACCGAGGCAGCAGGCGGTATCGATGGCAATGGAATGCAGATTGGAAGGCAGTTGGCCGAGGTATGCGCCATCAGTGCATATCCGTTCATAATATCGTTTGTTTTGCTCTATATTCTAAAATGGATCCCGGGCATGCAGCTGCGCATGAGGAGGTGGAGATGATTGGATTAGATCGTGCGCATTTCATGGACGAGCAGATTGGTGGGGCGACTTGAATGATCTATTGATGTCTTCAGCACCAACTACAAGTATGATTAATGGGAAGAAGGAAGCTAATGAATGCAATACGTCAAAGTGGTCTGGTAGTAGTTAGTATAGGACTTTATCACTTAGTAGTTACATCTACCAAGGAAAGTTACGAGTCCTCGTGGATCATAGTATCATAGAATACATGTTCAATACTCCGTAGTTCTTATCAAATCAAATCAACACCTGCATAATCGAGAGGCTGAATTACGTCAGGCTATTTGCTTTTCAAGGTGTCCATTTTAGTAGTAAGAGATATATGGATTTATCACAAAAGATAAAACATATCACATCTTACATTCATGTTATTATTAATGTACCACTGTATCAGAGGCTTCCAGGTATCTTGTACTTTTACTTTCTCGTGTCTATCAAATTGATATCCCCTCATTGCATCAGAGACAATGTTTTACCGGGGTAAGAATGAGCTGACGACGACAGTTTGCCCCCACCTAAATCCCTGCGCCGTTTTTAGTGTGGGATTCAGTTCCTAGGATCTTAGCAGGGATGGAACTTCAGATTTTGAGATTTCATAGATGATCATTACCGTTCTAAGTAGAGTTAAGTCCATTTCAAAACAATAATCCAGGTAATTGAGAAATAGTAGAATATGTCAGTCAGTTCTTGGCTTAAAAGGCTTGATATTGGAATCGAAGTGTTATACGAAAGAAGGCATATGACATTCATATTACCTTGTCATGCATGGTAATATTACAGCCCTTTCCGTTTGCAGTGACTGACTAATCCTAAAACAGCCACACTAACTCTTTAGCTAATGCTCAGCTCAAATGCTGGGTCTCGCCCCTCTGTATTGCCTTGGTATTGGTATTAAACTATTAACTTCCCGAGCCGTGTTTCTCTTTCTGCTTTAAGAATCTCCTTATCTTCCTCTTATGCTGCACTTCTCCATCCACCTTCAAAAGTTCTCCTGTTTTTCAATATAATTCTTTGAACTCTTCTTTCTCCTGTCTTTGTATCTGGTCATGCTCCATCGGTAACCAGATCTGTTTCGTGTCCAAATGGGCAAGTGTACGTTTGCCTGCGAATAACACCCTTTTCCCCGTATCCCATTGACCCTGACTTTTTCTTTTATAGGGCGTTATGGCGTCGTTCTAGACGCTGGATCATCTGTAGGCCACACTAGCCATCTGATATGCTCCCTCAACTTCTCCGGTATCGGGCGACTGACTTGCAATGGTATAGGGTACCCGTGTACACGTTTATCGATGGTTGCGCAATACTGTAGCGCGCAAGTATGCGCACCCTGATGAGCTGAAATCCTTGCCGGAGATCAAAACAAAAGAGGATTGGGTCAAGAAGATTCATCCCGGTGGGTTCCGACGGGAGTTCCTGATCATTTAGACTCAATAAACTGACTGGACTGTTCGCGTACAGGTGTCTCGTCTTTTGCCGATAGACCAGAATCTGTTGGATCAGAGCACTTGGAAGAACTTCTTCAACATGCGAAAAGTATCGTACCTAAGGAGGACGCCAAGGATACTCCGATCTTTCTTCTCGCCACAGCTGGCATGCGTCTTCTCGGAAATGTGGACCGACAGATGCTTCTTGACCAAATATGCTCCTACGCGCGTACGAATACCGAATTCCTACTACCTGATTGCAGTGCCCATATTCAGGTGATCCCGGGTGTCACAGAGGGACTTTACGGATGGATTGCGACGAATTATCTGATGGGCACTTTTGACTGGCCCGAGAAACACGATCATGGGAAAGGACATTCTACCTACGGATTTTTGGACATGGGTGGGGCCTCTGCTCAGATTGCATTTGCGCCAAACGCCACAGAAACGGAGAAGCATGCGAACGATCTCACCCTTCTGCGACTGCGGAATATCGATGGCTCAGTACAAGAACACCGAGTCTTCGTAACCTCATGGCTAGAATTTGGCGTGAATGAGGCTCGGAGACGCTACTTGGAAGCTTTGCAGTCCGCAACAAATCCATATATTCGAGAGTTGCCGGATCCATGTCTTCCAGAAGGTCGACGCACTACCTTGGATGGGAAGGAGATTTTTGGGAACGACGTAGAGTCATTCTTGATAGGCACAGGAAGGTTTGACGAGTGTCTTCGTCAGACCTTTCCCTTGCTGGACAAGAACGCTCCATGCGCAGACCACCCATGTCTTCTCCATGGCATCCATGTTCCGGCTATCGACTTTGATGTCAACCATTTCATCGGCATCAGTGAATATTGGCATACTACTCATGAAATTTTCGAGATGGGCTACAAAGAAAAGGCATACGACTTCAACACCTATCAGCAGCGAGTACAGACGTTCTGTTCTCAAGACTGGCATTCCATCGAGACTGGCATTGATGACCACACATGGGGCAAGAAGATCACTCGCGAAAGGGCATCCGAGATATGCTTCAAGTCATCATGGATCATCAACATGCTGCATGATGGCATTGGTATCCCCCGTGTTGGCCTGGAAGAAACTTGGAGTGATCACAACGGCACTGAAGAAGTTTTGTCTCATGCTAAAGAGAAGGGCTATATTGATGCTTTCCAACCTATGAATAAGATTGACTCAACCGAAGTCAGCTGGACCCTTGGCAAGATCGTTCTATATGCGTCATCCCAGGTGCCCATGGATCTTGAGGAAGAGTCTATGCCAGTGGGCTTTGGCAGCAATGTTCCCGGTGTCCCTGCGGACTTCCAATACCCTAGCGTTGCGCTCCTTCCTGATGCTGATGGCTTCCACAGTGAACACTGGCATGATTCCCTGTTTGATGGGGACTCACCGCGTCGAGTACCTGGTTTCCTCCTGTTCTTGTTTATCGTTGCTCTGGCAGGCTTTTTCCTGTGTGGACGCAGTCGTCGCCTGCGGGTATACCACCGCATCAAAAGTGTGATCCGTCGTGGTGGACCTACTCATCCCAACCACCCCAAGAAACGGAAGCCTTTTGGCGGTATGCTTCCATTCCTCAATAGTACTGGACCCTCCTACGAACTTGTGGAGGAAGGTGCTCAGGAGTTTGAACTGGGCGTGACCGACTCCTCTGATACTAGTGATCTGGATGGTGGTCGAGCCTCTGAGGCTGACCTCATTAATCCGACTCTCAAGCGAGCTTCCAGCTGGAGCAACACTAACCCTCCTACTTTGAAGTATACCCTCGACAACAGTTCTTCAGGAACGATTGGTCTTGGCATCAGTGGCGGTTCAGGAATTGCTATGGATCGGGCTGGCTTGGTGGTGAGGACAGAGAGCCGAGATCATCTAGCTCCCGTTGCATTGGGGCCTACCACGAATGGACGTCGATCTAGAAGTGGCAGCCCCACGCGATCCCACCAGAAATCACCAGTCATGAGTCCATTGGCCGATGAGTAACGTCACAACTATGTCTCCAAACGAACTGAATTACGCTTTTACCTCGTCATTTCTCGCATCGCATTTTCTATTGGAGTTGACTGTTTTGCCCTGCCAACTTGTTGGCTTTTCCCCTTGAAACCCCAGTTCATTGCTCACGTGTGAACTACCCTGGCTGCATACACTTTTCATTCTTGGTTAATATTCCAAATTCTGTGCTCTGGAGTACTTTTTGTTCTGTGCTTTCGATCTCCGAGCAATCTCGATGTAGTGGCAGTGTACCAATGGCGGTACTTTGTGGATTTCTTCTAATGAATATACCTAGACTAATACATTTCTATGATTTCTTTATTTTTATTATATCTTATCTTTCTTCAATGACACTATTTCAGCCGAACTTCCATTCTAAATATGCGTATAATTGTCACGTGCGTAAACAACGCGTACACCGCCTTGGGCACACCGCCCTGAATTCACCGCCAAGCACGAATCTTAATTGGAGAAACTTGCGACGAGCTATCAACCTCTCTCATTTTCAACCATTGCATTTTTTCAACACCCGTCGCGCTGATTTTTTTTCACTCTTTTCCTCCAACTTGTGAATCCTTAATAGATCCCCTACTTTGGAACTTTCCTTTCTTGCCGAGGCTCTGCCTCAACCACCACCGTCATGCCCCGCTTGACCGTTGAGCTCCTGCAGACTGCGCCTTCATACATTAATCCCCTCAAGCAGCGTGAACTTGATCTTAGAGGTTAGTTCAAGACTCAACATCAGCCTGAAAAGAGCAGGTGCTACACTATGAAAAAAGAGCTTCACTTACATCGATTTTCTTCGTCTAACCATATAGGGCGCAGAATTCCTCTTATTGAGAACCTTGGTGTAGCGAAGGTCAGTGTTCACAATATGCCTCTGCTGTCGGCATTGATTTGCCAATAACTCTCTGGCAATTTATTTTAAAATTCACGCTAACCATTCACAGGACCAAGATACTATTGATTTCACGGATAACGACATCGCCTCCTTTGGAAATTTTCCTGTTTTTCCTCGTCTCCGAACCCTCATGTTTGCACGAAACCGTATTGTCCACATTCAGGCGAACATCGGCTCCTCCCTGCCAAAATTGACCACTTTGATCTTGACCGATAACAACATCGCCGAGTTAGCTGACCTCGCTCCCCTCAAAACTCTCCCTCTATTGCATCATTTGGTCTTGCTAAACAACCCCGTGTCCCGGAAGGATGTAGGCTTACAATCTTTCTTCATGGTCTATATTGTGTCCAACTAATCTTTTTTAGAACTACCGCTTCTGGGTCATTTGGTTGAACCCATCTATCCGTTTCTTCGACTACAAAAAAGTCAAGGATACCGAGCGTAACCAGGCAAAGGAGCTTTTTGGTACTGCTGAAGAACCGACTGCTCTCGCATCCAAGATTATGGGCACCACCTCTCACAACTTCGTTGCCCCCACCTTCGAATCTGGAGAGGTCCAGACCGATAAGGCACTCCGCATTCAGCTCACCGAGAACGAGCGCAAGCGTGTCCAGGAGCTAATTCGCAACGCGACCAGCTTGCATGAGGTTGATCGTCTGGAGAAGGAGTTGACCGAGGGTCGCATCCCTGGCGGCTCTGATGCTGTTTACAAGGCCAGGTAAACGACCTGGAAAATGTGTCTCAAATTTACCTAGACTGTCACGATAAAGCAGGCAATCTGGCTTTAAAGAATCTTAATTCTGAGATGAATTGGAATCCACTCCATGGCATTCCATTGAAATATTATTAAACTGTATACGTGTAGAGAACTGGACCGAAGCCTTACACGAAGGTTTCCTTATGCGATTAATGACATCTATCTACGTCCTCCAAAAATCTTGAATAGACTTGCAATTTCTCATGATTGTCCTAGTATATTAATTTTATGGCCTATACTACCTTTTGTACACAGTAAATCGATTGCAGACTATTCTCTCGGTTGGAGAATGATGTTGTCAATCAATCGTACTGGAACCTTGCCATCTCCCAGACCGCAGTCCTCATTGGGCCTCGTCTCTTCCAGAGGTGCCATCTTCAGGGCTGCACTCAAGACAGCTCCCTTGGAAGATTCGACGAGATCCAGCTCATCCAGGCTCTGAGGATCAGCCAATGAGATGTAGTCAACTTCAAATAACGCCCTCTCCGATGGTGAGAGAGTCTTTTGTTCAGAGAGCACGCGCTCGGTCACAGATCGTGCGGCTCCCAGTATATCTTCCCTGCTAGTCTTTCCAGACAAATATGCTTCCTCTGCAGCCTTCAGCGCGGTGAACATACTAAGGCCCACTGCACGTCTCCGATCTCCGAGGTAGACGTTTCGAGAGCTCAAAGCCAATCCATCAGCTTGACGTGTAGTGTTGACAATACGTACTTCGGTCCCGATGTGAAAATCTTCTACCATTCGCTTGATGACCACCGATTGCTGTACATCTTTCTGCCCAAAGTAGACGCGATCTGGTGTTGTTATGTTGAACAACTTCATGCAGACAGTCGCAACGCCTCGGAAGAAAACTGGGCGAGAGGCTCCTTCCAGTTTTTTCGAGATGGGAGTGATCGTGATAAATGAACCATCTCCATAGATCTCGGATGAAGGTGGCAGGGCTGGGTACATAACCTTGGACGTCGGCGCAAAGATAGCTGTGATCCGCCCTTTGCCCACACCATCATCAGAACTCTCCAGCTCCTCATTCAGTTTTTCTAGTTTCCCTAAATCACTGTCCCATGTGCGTGGATAACTGGAAAGGTCTTCATTGACACCGAATTGAGTAGGATTGACGAAAATGCTGACAAAAATGTCAGTGTTTTCGCGAGCAGCCTCTCGAATCAAGGCTAGATGACCCTCATGTAGGGCACCCATAGTTGGTACGAAGCCCACAGTGCGGTCATTTTGAAGAAGTTGTCGGCGCAACTGGCGTAATTTAGGGACGTCGCGGAAGACTTGGAAGGAGTTGGGTTGACTGATCGACCGCGATGCCGCAGCTGAGGAAAGCAGAGATAGTGAGCTTAGAAAAGAGCTGAAGACAATAAAAGTAACATACTGGAGAAAGACCGGAACCCGTTCCCCCAACAAGACATGGTAACAATTTACGTTTCTTTTTCCCCAACGGTTTTTTCCCTCTAAAAATGACGATCCAATCGCGGGGAGATTCCTGTATCATCACGTGATTTTACACCTCGGCTTAAAGAGTAAATCGAATAATCCGGGGGAGTCGATCACTTGTTCTGTTGGGATAAGAGAGCTACGGTCCTATCTCTCAATTTCTTATATGAAATATTTCACTGGAAATACACATCTCTCTCCCCCTCACCCATGAACTCACGAATTCATATTGCAACGCGCCATGGCACCCAAACCACCTCCCCAAACGGCTAATCACAGCGAGCATTCGGCTCCTGACCTAGAGATTGTCGGTTCCAGTTTCGCGATTCAACCTTCAGGCTTCACTAGAGGCCCCGAAACTAAAGATGCCCCGATCACTGAGCCCATCACCGAAAAATATTTCGTCCAAAATATGGCCAGCTTCAGCGAAGACCCACTTGATTTCCTCCGCGAAGTGAGCCTGTACATGTCCGGCACAGAATGGCGTGCGTATAACGATGTGATCGGTGAACCCATTTTCTATTCAGGCTTCAGCGACCACATGAAGGAATTAATCCATGCCAGTCCAATGCTGAAGGGCAGGATCAAGGAATTCGCAAGCATTCGCGTCGGCGTGGAAGAGAAGGAACTAGCAGCATTGATATTGGCCCAGAAAGGCACCACATTCGGCGAAAAGAAAGCTCATCGCCAGCATGAACTCGAAAGCCATTTGCGAGACGTTGTTGACATCATGCTGGACAAGATGATCTGCAAGATGGAGAGCAAGGTTTTTATTCGCGGCGCGTACTACATTTGCACGCAACTTCTGACACGAGCTTACCAAGAAGGCATTCATGTCTCCAGTGAGGAGGTCTTGCATCTCAGATCTGTTGCAAAGATCGCGACCAAGAAAAAGCAGTCGATCGTTTTCCTACCCTGTCACAAATCTCATGTGGATTATGTTTCGTTGCAACTCATTTGTTACCGTCTAGGAATTGGATTGCCTGTCGTTGTCGCGGGAGACAATCTTAATATTCCAGGAGTGGGAGCTTTCTTGCAGCATGCAGGTGAGCTTCCTGATTTTCAATGATATATATCAAGCTAACCGATGAAGGCGCGATGTGGATACGACGCAGTTTTGGGGACGACCAGCTTTATCACACTGTTGTGCAAGCCTATGTCGATACTCTTCTGCAACGAGGCTTTAATTTTGAATGCTTCATCGAGGGTGGCCGATCGCGAACTGGAAAGCTGCTGACCCCCAAGCTCGGCATTCTCAGCTTCATTGTCGATAGCGTTCTATCTGGTCGGACTGAAGATACCATTATTTGCCCTGTCAGCACGCAGTATGATAAAGTTATTGAGACTGAGTATATTCAAGAAAATGAGTCATTGACTTTCAAATGCTAATGTAGTTGCAGATCATATGTTAGTGAATTGTTGGGTCGGCCCAAGAAAAAGGAGAGGTTGGTAGATTTTGTGAAGTCGTCTTCTGTATTATCTCTCAAATTAGGACGAGTGGATGTCCGTTTCCACAAACCATGGAGCCTCCGAGAGTATCTTAATCAGCAGCTCACGCGTCTTGACAAACCAACCTCTGGCCCCAACCAGAAGTTATCGAGCATTGAGCGCGGTCACATTCTCCGAACTCTTGGGTATCGAGTTTTGTCCGAGATCAATGAGGTCGCTGTGATGATGCCGACGGCCCTAGTCGGTACTGTGATTCTGACTCTCCGCGGCCGTGGAGTTGGAAAGGCCGAACTAGTTCGACGATTGGACTGGCTGTGCGATCGTGTGCGTGCAAAGGGTGGCCGAGTAGCTCACTTCTACCGCTTATCTACAGAAGAAGTGGTCGACCGCGCTCTAGCAGCCCTAGGACCAAAGCTGGTGGCCGCAATTCCAGGACTGGCCGAGACTACCTATTCTGCTGCTGACCGCTTCCAACTGTCCTTCTACCGGAATATGCTTATTCATCTCTTCATTCCTGAAGCTCTAGTCTCTGTTGCGATGTACGCCAAGATCAAGCAAGGTGGTGGGCCCGTCAACCAGCGCACAACTTTTGAAAGCCTGCGGAAGCAGGTCGCTTTCCTGTCTAAGGTCTATTACCCATGACGTTTCCTGTTATATTTTATCCTAGCTAAAATATTTGAGCAGCTCTTCCGTGGTGAATTCATTTTTCCAACAGAAGGTTTGACCGCAAACCTCGACAAAACGTTGCGTGGTTTGGAAGCAGACGACGTTATCAAAGTAACTCGAGACGACTCCGGTACTCCGCAACACGTTGAGTTGAGCGATGCGGAACGCCTTTGTGGGCGCGAAAACTTCGACTTTTACTGCTTCCTGATTTGGCCTTTCATTGACGCAGTTTGGCTGGGTGCAGTGTCTCTTATGGGTCTGACACCCCCCACTGACTTACCAGATGTATGGATAGACATGAAAAAGGCTCAGGACAGCGCTCAACTGGTAAGTTTATCCGATCACTCCTGCAAACGACGGCTCCTGCACCAATATAGCTGACAAGTATTAGCTTGGCAAAACTCTCTATCACCAAGGTGATATTTCCTACTTTGAAGCTGTCAACAAGGAAACACTGAAGAACTCCTATCTGCAATTTGAGGAAGAGGGTATTATCTCAGTAGCCAAAGATCAGGAATTTCGACCAACTCCATCGCTCAAAATTGCAGACGGATGGATCCCAGAGAGAGATGTTGAAACTGGGAAGGTTCTGGATCGTGGGCGACTCTGGGACTTCACTGAATTGATCGCCATGTGTCGACGCGAAGGGTACGTCAATCTCATTCCCCTTCGGCTTGAAAAACTGCTGACTTTTGTTCTATAGTAAAAATCGCCGCGATGGTGCCACTGTCTCCACACGTGTCTTGGCCCTTTCGGAAGCGGTTGGGCGTCTCCTGTTTCTTAATGCGACAGCAGAAAAATCCGCACACGCCGTTTTCCCGAAGCAAACGCGTCTCCAAGCTAGCGAAAAAACCTCGAAGCTGTGATGACTTGCGTCCTATTCAGTCCTGCTTTATCCTTTCCAAGCCTTTTGTCCTCTATATGCCAAACATTTAAAACCCTGCATCACTATATTAGCCATCCTTTTTTGAGCATATTCATAAATCATGTTGAGCTACCCTACTGTCAATTGCCCAACATGCAAATATCGCAAACTTCACTGGACTTCAATCGAATTTCTATTCCTATTCACCTCTCATCCTGATTGCTTTAAAACAACTTCAGCAGGGCTTTCCCACAAGAGTAGACTCAGATCTTGTGCCATGTCTAACGCCACCAACAGCCTCAACAATGACTGAGTCGCCCTTCGAAAGTCCCCTAACAATAATGGTTGTTTCAAATCCATTCCTTGGTACCTGTTTGATTTCTCGCTCAGAGTATACTCTCCATGAGTTGATATCTGTCGCCCCATTCCAGCTCACATACACAGCAGCTTCACTTTCATTCAGCAGACATGCAACAACCTGTGGGATTGTAGATGGGTGCCCGATCCAGGGATATCTGTAAACACGATAAGTGTGCATGACATCATCCAAGCCAAACTGCGCACGCATGACAATATTTCCATCGATATCATATTCCTCTATCTTTGGTATAGAGCCGTGGCCTTGTAGGATATGACCGTTTTTGAGGCTCTGGTAGCTGCCCTGAAGCCTAGCGTATACGGGCTCTGCATGATCCCAAGTTCTGCGATTCAGTGTGACCTTCTTCGAGCCATACAGTTCGACATCCAGGAGCAAGCCAGTCGTTATGTTGATGTTGCCCGTGAAGGGAGTATTGTCGTTATTATGTAGAGCTATCGACACCCGCTTGGGGCTTTGAGACAGAAAGCGTACATGATGCTGATAGCAGAAACTAGTATCTGGACCCAGCTTGAAATCTCCACCAGTCCGCCCCTGTAATAGTTGTTAGCTGGGTAAAGTGATGATATTGAACTTCGGCCACTTACATGAAGATACCAGGTGATACTACCGTCAGGCGCAATAAAAAGGACACTGCACATGTACCGCGATGAAACCAGATACGAGTCCCCATACTTAGCAACGGAGTTCAGATAAGAATACGCATACGGATCAGTCTTTTTGGTTCCAGATCCAACCCCTACCAAACCTATCGGAGCCCAGCTCAAGCTCATAGGAACCTCGGCAATGTGTTCGTAGGCGCTCCAGCGAAAGAGCACATCATTTGTTTTGATATCGATCTCATATACGAGGCTGTCTTGAATCCAACCCTTCTTTGGGCCTCCAACAGAAGTCAGATCAGCTTGAGTTACGTTGACAGCAGTGACCAGGACTGTGCCATCCTCAGTGAGCTGACTCTCGTGAAGGTCGATGCAGGAATCAAATTGCATGGGGTCAAAAACGGTCACGAAGGATTCAGACTTGCAGTCTATTCTTACACGATGAATCTCGTCATAGGAGCTATTCAGAATACTGATGTAGCCATATCCAAATCCCTCAATAGAATATCCGGTCCAATAAGCAATCACGGGCTCACCATCGAGTATTTGTGGTTGAATCGCATAGTGATTTCCTTTGGATCCCTGCCACACTAGCTGTCCATCATCTGAATAGATGACAGGATGTCCAAGCCCCTTTTCAGGATCGCGTGGTGTGAAGAATAGGAATCCAGGTTCTGTCTGGCCTGTCTTGGTGACATTTATGAAGGGTGTTTCGATCGATGTGCTCTTGTATTTCTGTACTGGCCATGACGATTTTATCTTTGTGATACAAAGAAAAGCAGTGATTAACTGAATGGTCTGTGAAAAGAGGATCATGATTGACAGATTTATATTGATGAAACAGGTAACTAGAGTATTCATGTTGGCAATATTCTCGGAATTTTCATCCCGTACTACCACGGGTGCTTAGTACTCATATTTAGTATACATAGGTGAAAATTGTTTGACCCGTGCAGATTTGTTTGCCAATATCTGTATTTATGCTGCTTCCAAAGTTCCAAGAACTTTCCTGCCCAGATGGAAAAAGTAAACCTTCCAAGTATTGATGAAAATTCCTATGAGCACATTACCTGGGTACGCTCAGATTACCTCCGAACCTTTACAACCTAGGACTACAGAATTTACCTAGAGATCGGTACTGAAACTAATTTGGAATAAATTTAAGGTAGGACTAACCAATGTCCATGAAAAATTATATTAAGTGAAACCTTAGATAATTATAAGGTTTTATCTGTTTATGTCTATGTACTCACTTTTCAAAGTTCCGATTCCACGCATGCTGTAGATGTTTAGTAGACCTTGAAGCCACCGGGCATCATGGTCTGGAAGACAGCGTGAGGGTCGTACTTTTGTGCAATACTGACCAGCTTCTCGTGGTTCTCTGCACCATAACCCGGGAAGATAGACTGGAAGCCAGCTGAATCACCAATGTAGTTGAAGGCGTCGTGGAGACCAGCCTTTTGAGTAGCATTGTTGATGGCATAAGTGGTCTCCTCTAACCACTCTGCAACGATTTCGTCATAAGCTGATCCGATCCACTCGACAACCTCGGCATAGCACAGATAAATATTCGATGAGTCCAGTCCGAGGGCATTACCGCCAGCGGCCTCGGATGCCTTGATCCAATCCGCGCCAATGGGCTGCCAATCGAGCTGGATGGTGGAAATATTTGCAGATGGGACTTGGGCGTACAACTTGGGGAGCTCGTTGAAGAAGGTAGTGTTGATGATGCTTATACCCTGGTGGAGCTCAGCATAGGTAGTGCCCTTGACAGTTCCGGCAACAAAGACATCACTATAGCCTAGTTAGTCTCGGGCTTAGTTCAGTATAATTCAATGAGTCTTACTTGATGCCATCAACAACCATCTGCCCATTCTCAGCGGCAAATTCTTGAACGGTTTTAAATTCGAGCGTGTTGCTCACAGAAGGTATGTCAGTGAAAGGCTTGAAAATATCAGGGTAAGTGGTGTTTTCGCTGTCATAGAACAGGATGACCGATGCCAGAGTTGTCTCTCCAGGAACAAGGGCAGGTACAATGTGAGTCTTGGCATCATAAATGTCGGATGCGTAGGTCGCAGCAGCCTGTTATGGTCCCAGGTCAGTAGTTGCAGAGACGAATAGGATAGATAAAATCACATACCGCAAGGAAACGATCAATGTATTCCGCCGCCACTGTGTAGCTACCTGCCCAGACCTTCCGCGACTTGATAGTCTCCAAATCAAAACGAGTGACTAGGCCGAAGTTGCTGCTACCACCCTTTAAGGCCCAGAATAGATCTTTGTTGTGGGTCTTGTTGGCCTCGACAATGGATCCATCGGCCAAGACGACCTCGTAATTTACAACAGTGTTGCAAGAGAAACCAACTTGGTTACCATAAAAGTTGATACCACCAGCAAGAAGCAGACCGGGTACACCAACAGGTCCCAGACGACCGCCAGCAGCAGTCAGGTCATACTGAGCCAAGTAGGAGTACACATCCGCCCATCTACCATGATCAGCACCTAAAAGTCTAATATACGGATGGGATGGTCTTTGGCATACCGATAAGCAGATCCAACCGACAGAATTGACTTGTCATCGTTCAATTCCAGAGTCGTTAGATTAGACATGACAATCAAAACCCCGCCATTAATATTGTTTGAACCCTGCCGAACTTTTAATTCTTGCACTTATTATCTGTACCGTACCATGGGGGAAAAGCATACCCGAATACCCATGTGGCCACCACCACGAACAGCAAACTGAGAGTTACTTTTCACAAGGGCATCCAAGCCCTCTGCTAGTTGACTACTGGACTGTGGGCGAAAAACACATGCTGGAGACATGATCTCGGTATTTGACCAGAATTGCTTGGTCTCGTAGTCATATACTGTGCTATCGGGCGAAAATACAGCATCACTGACTGGTTTATTCAAAGCATCACAGCCATAGCTGATTGAATTAGAGAGATCGACAGAGACAGAGACAGAGATGGCGGAAGCCGCCACGGGCAGCAAAAATGTTGTAACACGCATCTTGGGCTAAAGTATGATGGAAGGTGAAATTGAAACAGCAGTAATCATTTAAGAGAAAGCTCTAGTGCGGCTATCGGAGTAAATGGCATAATCCATGTAAATTAGTGCTTCCTAATCCGGTCATCCTGTCCTTTCCTAATTCCCAATCCATGAAAATTTTAGTTTTGTTTACCTGGCTTGGCGCTAGCATAAGCCCTGCGGGGCATTTACTAGCCCTCTTTGAATCACTAGTTGAATCCGTCAACCAAGACTGGGAAGATGGATACAATACGAACCTGCATAACTACCCCATACTACACGTGGAATGAATGGTTCGGCCCTGACTGGATCAAGGAAAGGTACCGTTGATCTCCGGAGATTCAACAAATATCTCCGTAATCGGTACAATAATCAACCGCAAATCTCTCCTTTGTATCCGGTCTGACCGCTGTTGTTGCCGATCTGTGCCCAGGTGGGTAGTCATCCACTTCAGCTACTCCACACTAAAACAACATTGGAAAAGCAATGGTCAATGCTACCAGGTAATTGAAAACCTTGAAAAACATCAATTGATCCTTACTCCGTACTCCGAACCCCGTAGAATATTACGTATGGGTTATCAGGTAACTATGTAGCGGTAAAATGTATCATCAAATAAATTAAAATTGTGGGTATCGAGTAGTAGTAAGGAAATTGATAACGATCGTTCATCACAATGGACTTTCCGCTTCCAAAGTATTTTTCACGTCAAAAGTAACTGTCCGGATAATGCCGGAGTCTGTAGCCTGACCTTCAGGCTTAATGTTCGATAGTATGAACTCTTCACTATCATTATCCGGTCCTCGGAGTGTAGTAAGCGTTGTTACTGTATAACGGTTCTCTCGGTTCGTCAAATTGAGTTGTTTACTGGCCTGGGCGCTCGTAGATCCGAGGGGATGACCGTATTTGCGAGATCTCGATGTAGCATATGACTTAGTGCTGCCCAACAGCTCTGGGAAATATTTCTTAATGAAGGGTCTGATTGCTGTGACACTGCCCCCGACGATTCCCAGGTTCAGTTCAATAGTGCACCACATGAGTGCATTGGTAGTTGACCCTGAAACAAATAGTAAGTCCTCTTCCTTTGCGTAATCTGGATATTTAAGTAGTTCTGAACTCACATGTTAGGTCAGTGCTATTGTAAAGATCGTAGACACTGGATAGACGGATACAGCTGACTATTCCAACGCTATACATTCATATTAGCAAGATTATAATTTGACATGCTGGCCAGTGCAACTTACAAGCATCCCATTGCTAAAATGATACCGACTGCGATTTTCTGTCGCATTGGTAATTGCAATATACGAAGCCAGGGACTTTTGAACGAGTCAGTCTAGCTTCAAGTCTCAAATGCTTCCAGCAACTTACATTGGAATCGCCACCGTTGCGAAATCTGTAAAGATACCCAGGCCTGCATTTGCAAAATAGAATACAGGTCGATTGATGCAGGTTCCGCCTATTATTGTCTCATCCCAAGATTTAGCAATAGGATTGCAACTGAAGATGTTGGCTAGAATGCTGGCGAAACTGTATCCCGCGGCAATAAATACCAGTGTCCAAACAGCTGTGTGAAATTTCCGACTAGGAAAAATGCGAAGGTAGAAGACGAGTACAGAGCACTTGGTAAATCCGGTAGCTGCGCAGTAGATAATAGCCGCAATCAAGTTAAGCTTGTATTTCTGATGTCAATTTTTGTCCAAAAACTTTAATCGGGAGTATGAACAAACCTTATTGAAGTGTGGCGAGACTGAAGTGAGTGGAACGTCCCACATGTGTTTTCCCAGGCCCCAGTTCAGCACTTTTCAGGTTAGTAAAGTAGCCTTGGAGGTATCGGATCTGTCGGTACGTCTTACAATTCAGTGTCACTCCAGTCAGAGAGCACGATAATAGCTAGTAGAAAATGTGATCAGTACCTTGTTACCTCTCATTCACTGCTACGAACTTACAAATGAAATGAGCATCAAAACTGTTCAGGAGTGTTAGCTCAGTATCTTCAACTCAAAGAATAGATTTGAACATACAATCATCCATACGGAAACTTCGTACAACAAATATTCGAGTCCATGTTCTTATACCTAAGGCAAGAAAAGCCAGAGGCAAGAAAATGCAATTAATCACCAGAAACTTAGTGCCACTTGAAACTGGATCAATGAAGTTTGATGTTTGGCCCACCGGCGGTTGAAGGGCAGGTGTAATTGTACTCTGGTTCATGGCTCCGACTCCGGCTTCAGCTCAAGACCACTTATATAGGAGCCTAGCTTTAAATAGATATAAAAAGGTAGGAGAAGTTAACCTAAGTGTCCTGGGGTCTGCAAGTGTGTAGAGTATTCAAAGACAAATAAGAACTAAAAGCCCAAGCAAAACCTCAGGTGAGATCCAAAGGCTTTTGAATCCTCCAACTATTGAATCTTCGTAAGGCAGTATTTTTCGGAGTTGTTCTACACTCTGAATTACTGATTGCGTATAAAAATTCAAAAGGATCCACCCGATGTCGTCGAGCTTATATTGAAACGTTAAACAATTAATATTTCTGCTCTTCAGGGCATCAAACTCTATCTCTATCCTTCATATCCAAGAGAGTGAATGACATCGATCACCAAAGATCCCAGAATAGATGAAGCAGTATGCCTAGTAGACAGTGACACAGTTCATGCATGCATTTAGGTACACTCGGAGAATGATCCCCATTCGGACTGATTTGATTATGACCTTATCTACAAAGTATACCTACTCTCAAAATGGTAGAGATCATCTCCACGCGAATATGAAACCTTCCAGTCCCCAGAGCTCCACCTCCAGAGCTAGTAATTATTTCAATATTGCGTAACGGGCTACTGTCAGAAGTTAGCAGAAGTCAGAAATGCACTAAAGCCCTTTTTGATTTGTCGTAATTTTAGTGTTTTAGTGTACTTTGTGGCGCCTCCTTTTGGCTGACACCCCAACCTTGGGAGTTAGTCTTAGTGGGGTGTGGCGTATAAAACGAATCGCCATTACCATGCACCTCTCGCGTCATTCCTTCATATGGGGTTACATCTTGGAAAATGTTCCAGAATAAATAGAATCATCTATCCACTAGGAAAACGCAGTGAAACCCCCTTTTCTTGAGTCTTACAGCGTTCGTCACGTGGCTATGCCTGGACTGAATCTTAGGGGGCGTTTTATGCCTTCCTGTAAGTATTTAGAAGCTGCAGAGTCTGAGGTACATAATTTTTGAAAGATCGCCACTGATAGGTAGTGAAACGAATGTTGAATACTCCAGACTCTGTATCCACACTAGTCAAGAGAGCTCTTCATACTCATGGAGATCGTCGAGTCCCATTTGCATAGATAACTCTCCACATCCGCTGTTCTCAGGTGTAAACTAGTAGCTTAATTGAGTCCCGAGGCTATTGTTTGTGCTCCCGTTTTATAAGGCTACTCTGGAATCTCAATACACACTTACCTAGGTAGGTACTGCAGAAGAGCCATCATTTCTCATAGATCGTCATTCAAGGAAAAGCTATTAAACTAACCGCTCAGCCGGTTATAAGCCAAGGTGATCGACATCTTGAACGTCCCGAAAATTCCTACAGGATGAGTACTAGTGCAAGGTTATGTGCTAGTCGCAAGCCACTTTGATCCTTTCTGTGACAATACTCCACATATAGCCTCTGAGGTCCCTTTTCTTTTCCTAACTTATCTTAACATGATGTTGCATCTATGTCCCGTGGTCCCACGGTGATTAGCCCAAAACTGATCCAATCCCATTAGATCCATTGGTTTCGGCCTTTGACTTTTTCAGAAGCTCTGGTTGCAATTATCCTCGGACTTGAAACCTCCCGAGGTCCTCACTTGGCATGTCAGTGGAAACTTTAACAAGACTAGTGCCGTTAAAGTTGTCTAGCGCCTTTAATAAATTAATAATTTATTATGGACCGCTCACATGGGTTACATATATGCAAAACCGGCTTATCAGATCCTTGAAACTGACCAATCATTCAAATGCCCCAAATGAATTGAACTTCATTTTTTAACTACAGTGGGTCATACAAACAAAACAAACACAACCCTGGTTTGACACAGCTCATACAAGACATTCGCCGATCAGCCTATATCTATATAGGGAATCCTACAAGATCGAGTATATTTATAAGCGCTGAACCGTTATGTCCGAAGTACGTCTTGGATAATGCGCAGAATGTGGTTTCATGTTAGAATGGAATCTCACTAGATTTGAGATTGAGCTACTCTATACAGAAAAACATTATACCGAGATTTATACTAAGTTTAGTGGCTCTCATTCGTAGCTAATATATCACTCACTATATCAACTATCTCCTGCATCTTCTATTATTGCATCATCTCCAGCGATACCTCCCAGGTAGGGATGTTATATATTAAATTGTATTGCCTTTGTAAAGGTCTTCTCGCAACTTTTCATTTCCTTAGCTGAGCTTATGCAATATGAATATTATGTTAAGTACGTTCGATATCTCGGAGGATACTATACCGAATAGGCAGCATATGCTCTCAGCAGAGGTATTGTAGATATCAAAATGGAAAGGAAGACCAAGAGGGTAGGGCTTTATTGAACCACTTGTTCAGAATTTCTCTTTCACTTTTAAGGACTAGCGTGTTCTTCGTTCGCAAGAGCAGCAAAGTTTTTGAAAAAAAAAATGATTTACACCTCAACCACAAATAAGCTATATTCCGAGTACTAGAATCTGACGATGTTCCAGAATGCGGTGCGAAGACTATCATGAAGAGGGAGAAGATACCTAGGAAACGCTCATCACAGATTTATTGCCACACCCATTTTGAAACCTGTCGCATTGTAAGGAGCGGGTTGGTTTTTTCAATATCCAACCTGCCCTTGAAAACAGACAGTGATGTCCGATGAACGCATCAAGTTGAAGCTTGTTTATAACAGATAATTTTTCGAGGGCTAACTGATGAATGCAGTAAACACTGAATGTCTGATTCGGATAATTAGGCTCCGCACTTAATCAATGAAAAATGCTTCGATAAGTCGTGCCTGCTCTATTTTTGTTGCATTCTCTCTTTCGCTTTTCCCTTCGGGGATGTTGTCAAGCGATAGCGCTGTGGATTACCTTCTAGGCCCACAGTACCTACTCCGTTGTCCGCAGTTATGGAATTTTTAGCTAGGTTCTATCAGCTATGGTACTTCAAATCCCATAAAGATGATCTTAGATAAAACCCTTACTATGAGATTAGTTGATTGATGTTGTCTAGTGAAATGCTGCGTCGTTGGTATAATTTGACAAAGAGCCCATTGTCTGCTTGTTTAAATTGTTGGCGAATGTAATATCAGTTGCATTCTCGATACTATAAGTTTGTCTCTTTTGCATAAGTTATGAGAAGAGGAGAGAAGAAAAGCAGAACTTATCTGCCTCTGATACTCGAAAGCGGTAAGTAGGGCTGGGTCGTAGGGCTCGGGCCGAAGATATTCCGCAAGAAAAAAAAGTATCGATAGCAAACGCTTTGGCAAAAGTTTTTCTCAAGACGCAACCCGATCACCGGGAAATTAAATTTGCAATCATGGCTGACGATGGAATGCTCCTGAACTTTGCTATTGCAGACAATGTCATCAAGCCCGACGCCAAGTTTAAGGGAGGAACATGGCGAGATCGTCTCACTGCGAAGAAGCGCTCTCAACACATCTCTACTGGAAACGGAGATGCCGAAAAAAGAAACGCTGATTCGAAGAACCCGAACAAGATTCAAATACCTGCAGTAAGGCCTACAAAACGCCAAAGAACAGACGACTCGTTTGAGGGACCAGACAGAGCACCCGGTCATCGGTCGCGATCTGGACAAAAGGCACAGCACCAGCACCCCAAAGAATTCGTTTCGTCGCTATTCACCAGCAATCCAGAATCAAAAAATGTTCCAGAACCCAAGTCTGACGAAGTTTTCGAGGATGCCAAACCCACCAATGCGCCGCTGATAGATGGACTTGATACATTTACAAACCTTGGTTTGTCGCCAAGCTTGGCGGCGCATCTACTCACAAAGCTTGAACTCAAGGCGCCGACAGCTATTCAGAAAAGCTCAATCGAACAACTACTCAAGGAGGAGACCGACGCATTCATTCAGGCAGAGACTGGGTCAGGAAAGACTCTAGCATATCTTCTTCCTCTGGTGCAACGGATCATGGATCTCTCGAGAGCAGGCAAGGAAGCTGGCCTTCACCGTGACAGTGGGCTTTTCGCGATTGTGCTTGCTCCGACCCGTGAGCTGTGCAAGCAGATCTCCGTTGTACTGGAAAACCTCCTCCGATGTGCAAACTGGCTTGTTGGTGGTACCGTGATTGGTGGAGAGAAGAAAAAGTCAGAAAAGGCACGCTTGAGAAAGGGCTTGAATATTTTGGTTGCTACACCTGGTCGCTTGGCTGATCATCTAGACAATACACAAGTATTGGATGTGAGCAATGTGCGATGGTTGGTCCTGGACGAAGGCGATCGCTTGATGGATATGGGCTTTGAGGAGGAATTACAGGGTATTGTTAAGAAACTTGACGCCAGACAACGACCGAGCCGAATTCCTGGCGTACCAACACGGAGGACGACTATTCTATGTTCTGCTACGCTGAAGATGAACGTGCAACGATTGGGAGAAATCAGTTTGAAGGATGCTATCCATATCAAGGCAGACCCTGCCGATGAGAATGAGGAAACCCAAAAATTGAAGGACGAGGAGGATACCTTCCGCGTTCCTGCCCAGTTGAAGCAATCCTACGCAGTGGTTCCCGCAAAGTTGCGTCTAGTTTCGCTGACCGCATTACTGAAGCGAACATTCATTCGCAAGGGCTCTGTGATGAAGGCTATCGTTTTCATTTCTTGTGCCGACTCTGTGGATTTCCACTTCGAAGTTCTGACACGAAAACACGGTGAACGACAGAAGGACGACAGTAGCGACAGTGAAAGCGAAAGCGATGTCAAGGAAAAGCCAAAACAGCCAGAAACTCTTAACTCACACGGCACTATTGGACCTGGCTTGGCATTCTCTACTCATAGAAACCCGGTCGTCCTCCATCGACTACACGGTTCTCTCCCCCAACACGTCCGAACCGCCACCCTCAACTCCTTCTCTTCTAGCAAGGAAGCTGCTGTTATGATCTGTACCGATGTTGCTGCTCGTGGTTTGGATCTGCCGAACGTCGATCTGGTCATCGAATACGACCCTGCTTTCAGCGCAGAGGATCACACACATCGTATCGGTCGTACCGCCCGTGTCGGCCGCGACGGTCGCGCATTGATATTCCTCCAGCCGGGCTGTGAAGAGAACTATGTCGAGATTCTCAAGAGAGGTTATCGCGACGGTGGTAAAGCACTCACTCGTACCGACGCCACCGAAATTCTAAAGCGTGGCTTTGGTGTCACTGTGGACTCAAAAAGCAAGAACTGGGAGGAGAAAACCACCGACTGGCAGATGGATGTCGAGCGATGGGCTCTGGAGTACCCAGAGTACTTGGAAATGGCGCGTAAGGCGTACCAGTCGCATGTCCGTGCATACGCAACCCACATTGCTAGCGAGCGGAGTATGTTCGACATCAAGGAGCTTCATCTCGGACATCTTGCCAAGGCCTTTGCCCTTCGGGATCGCCCGGGTAAGATCAATGTCCCTGGTCTGCGCCCTGGAAAGGAGGACTCAAAGAAGGAATTCAAGGAACGCAGAGGAGCTGCTGGCCAGAAGAGAAAGGCCGATGAAGACGCCCCAACTACAGCCAATGTGTCCGAGGCCTCGCGGAAGATGAGAGCCAAGATGAAGGAGCATATGTCTGCAGCGGGCGAATTCAACCTGGCTTGATCTTGCTCTATGGTTGGCTCTATTTTCTTTCCGTCATTAGATAAAAGCATGAGCATTGATTTCAATAGATATCCCATAATGAAATTTTTCCATCCTTTGAACCGGCTGCTAGCCAGTGTGTATGCTGCACTTTTTGACTTCGTTGGTTTTGAATAGCTGTCAAGGAAAAGCTGCGCGCTTGTACGATCTGCTGATCTGGTTGCTGTATTGTCCATTCCGTTCCCGTGTCATTGGATGGGATGGAGGGTGTTGATTGAGAGGTAGGGTTGATTTCACCAAACACAATGCAGTAACAACCGTCCTTGTGCCACTTTAGCACAGCTAACTCCTTCATCGTCTTGGCTGAATACACCCTAACCCGACTATCCCATCCAGCAGTAGCAAAAATCTTCCCATCATTGCGAATTCGTATCCCCTGCTGGCCAGAGTGTTTTGTATCAATCGTCTTTAAAGGACTTTCTTCCATATAGTTCACAATAGGGACATCGTCAACGGTGACAGGTCCGGGAATGGGATGCTTTATAATCAAGGCATCGGCAGACGAAGATATGAAGTAGTCGCACGTAGGGGCGACATCGATAGAAAGGACTGGCTGTGAGTGAGGGCGGCAGACATAGATTCTCTCCCACTTCCACGGATTGGAAGATATGTTAGAGGCCTCAAAACTGGCCGATGTGAGAGGTTCTTTGTAAGTGAAGACCATGACTTGACCATCTTCATAAGCTGAGGCCACATAGAGATCACTCAATGGTCCCACAAAGATGCTGACGGCCATCAGCATACCCGTCTGAACTGCGGGGTCTGATTTGATGGTGGTAACTCGTCGCTCGGACGGCAGATGAAAAATATCAATTCCTCCCGAATCCATGGCATTTGGCACTGCAAAAAGGATCTGGGCGCGTGTGGAAGTTTCTTGCTTTTGAGTATTTCCCAAAGATGTAGCCCCACTCGTATCGATAAATGCTATAGAAAAGGCGCAGAAATTCAACGCATTGACAGGTAGAGAATGAAGAAGCCACGGTTGGGCTCTTTTCTCTAGGCGCTCTTTATCCAACTCAAATGCCTCCACCGGGAGAGTTTTATCGAGAAACGGTTCATCTTCAAGCCGGATCCTCCATACACAGAGTTTGTGATCGCGACCATGTCTATCAAGGATATTCAGCACATAACCATGCCAGATCTGATTTCTTGCAATATCTTACGTATAGATTTCTGTTCCGCCAGAGACCTGGCTAAATCCCTTCACTTCGAGTACTGCACCTCTATGGGCCTTCCATACCGTCACTGGTCGTTTAGTGACCAGATCCCAGATGACAATCCAGCCATCAGCATCTCCAGATATGAGTCTCAAATTCTGCGAGAAAATGTGGAGTGCGTGTATTGGGGTAGAATGACCACGAAGAACGTATGTCGGAGTCGCTGGAGCCAGGAGCTGACCAGATCTTTCAGCCATATCGTCTTGCTGTCTGAAGGGCGTCGAAAGTTCGACCGAGTGGCATTAATCGCACCGCCTTTGCTTCTGGTCTCTAATTAAGCTCATTACCTAATCTACCAAAACATCACGTTTTGTTTTTAATCTTAAATTGACAGTCTAGTACCACTGGCCCTTAGACTTTGAACTTGTTCCAGACCTTTTTGACTCTTGATTTGTTCGGTCAGCCTGCCCACATTATTGTCAGCTTTTGACCACTTCCAATGTATGTGCCCAGGTAGCGTTTTATGGCTTGAATATGTTATATGTTTTAAAAGCACATCGTCTTCAATCTTGGTTGGGAGGCCTTCGTACTTCTGAGTTTCAGCGATAGCTCTTCAGGCTTCCAACTTCCTCCAACCTAAGTTTGACACGAAACCAATCAACCCCCACCACTTGGTAACGCTAGTCAGAATAGGTTTAATGTGATCAGCTACACTGTCTCAACTATTGGGGGCGAAATTTGAGTCTTAAACCTTGATTAGCGCACTCTCAAAAGCTTTTGAGTCATCCTATTAAATTAGAATAAATCCATGCTAAGGGCTAATAGCTTCCTCTTCAGCCTACTACTAGCATGGCGGGAACTTCTCAAAGGGTTTCAAAGGGCAGATCCCGCACGGGCTGCTCTACTTGTAAGTAAGTCAGAAGCCATCATAAGCAACTTGGACGTCATAACCTTGGAACTACTCTGCTGAGTGATCTCTATCTATCATTCATTTGATACTGATAAAAGTTTCCCTAGAATACGTCGGGTGAAATGTGACGAGGAGAAGCCCTTCTGCCATAGATGCAAATCTACTGGAAGAGAATGTGACTACCCAAAACCTCAGTCTGGGCCAAAGTCGCCTACAGGGAACTTTCACATCATACAGCACATCCCCAATCTCTCACAGCCTATGTATTCAATGTGGAAAATCCCACAGTCAACAGAGCTGATTTCTGACGCTGAATATCAATCTTTGGAGTTCTTCCAAGCTCAGACCTCCCACTGTTTTGGTTCGGATATTGGCATGTTCCTGCTGCAGGCGACCTATCACGAACCAATCATCAGAACTATCGCAGTTGCCATCGGCTCTTTGCATCGCTCTTTTGTCTTCGGTTCAGCTGGTAAATCGAAGATCGATGAAGATTCTCTATTTACTCTATTTCATTACAATAAAGCGATCCGACAACTAGTGGCCGTGCAGCCTCACTCCCCTAAAACTAGCGACACCTACCTAATCGCCTGTATTCTTTTCTTCTGCTTTGAATGTCTACAGGGTAATTACAAATCTGCTTTCCAGCACGCAACCTCGGGGCTCAAAATTATCCAGCAACAAACAAGATTTGCTCGCTCTACCACTCCCTTGTACATACCCCCAGAAGCAATCACACAGGTCTTTGCCATCCTCGAGAATCAAATATTAGAGATATATGGTGGACCGGCAGAAGCGCTTACATATGCACTTCCTCGATCGAGAAGATCTATGCCACTCTCTATCAGCGATATCTCGCGACCGCTAACGGCCCAAGAGATACTAATCGCGTTTCAATGGCTCTATTATCGCTTCACACGTTTCGGGGCTGTGTGCGATTTCTTACTGGAGCCCTTGCAGGGCCAAGCCTTTGAGTTCCTCGCAAAAGCTCAGTCTATCAAAGCCGAATATGCTGAAATTCGTCAAGACTTGACGATCTGGATGGCCATCTTTGAAGAATGGTTAGAGAAGACACCGCCGGAGAATGAAAATCGCGATATCAAGATACTCAAGATCTGGAATATCCTCTTCAATCTATTACTGCAGTTGAGTTTGCCTGATCCACAGTTGAGCTGGGACAAACATGTGGACAAATACGCTACTATAACGTCACTTGCGACAGAGATTCTCAATATACCATCTACTTTCACGCAGTCTTTCTCTCTGGGTGTACGATCGCAGTATGTATTGCCATCTGTAGCGAGTAACAAGTCAACCAACCCTCCTCTTCGTCCCAAGCATTCAAAATCAGTCTCTCCTACGTTCTCGCTGTCTCTTGGCATTGTGACGCCTCTTTATGTGGTCTCCACTCAGTGCCGAGTCGCGTCTATTCGGCATCATGCCCTGGCTATGCTTTCGGTTTGCCAGCGCCGAGAAGGACTATGGGACTCTACTATGGCAACGCAGGTTGTAAGGCGCTATATATCGATTGAAGAGAACGCAGCCAATATCATAGCTGGTACTGATTATCAGCCTGCCGACATCAAGCTGCAGGCTCGCATCAGATGCTTGGCTCTTGAATTTGAGGACAATGGAATTATAGGTGTAAAGTACCATCTTTACAAGGATCCAGTTAATGGTGTTATTGAGGAAAAGTTTTTTTACTAAAAAATAGTCCTAATGTTTCTCACGTGCTCATAGAAATTTAGGTAGATATCAAAACTGTTCCACAAAACTCAACATCGAGGTCTCAGTTGGGAAAATCCACTGCTTACCTCGCTAGGTAGGTAACGGGGACTGGGGAGAAATAAAGGGGAAAACACAGAGATTAATTATTATAAAAACAAATTTGACCTTCAACCTTGGTTTCTGAGACGCCGATGAGGATAATAATGAATTTGAGTCAAAAACTATCAATCTTGGATCCTCAAGGTTTCAGTCAGATCTTTCCAAGCAGTGCCCAAGTGAAACATTTACTGACCAGATAACCCCATTGTAGTGAGATTGGGAGATTCAAGTGAAAAATACACAGCTATCTCAACTTTGGAAACTGTACAGAGTAAGTAGCACAGACCAAGTGGATATCTAGGTTTCATCTCCTTTTTCGCCTATTCATCAATTTTAGAGATTTTCTCCTGATCAATACAAAGTAGAAAATTTCTCCCGATTGATATGGCCCGTTAAGTGTGGCGCCACCCGATTATCTGATTGATAAAAATCAATTCTAAAAGGCCCGGCCTCAGTTCACAACACTAAATTATTAGTATTAGTATTAGTATTAGTCTAACTTACTTCCAAGGTTTACTGTTAATTGAATGGAGCCATTGCTCACACCGTATGTACTCGGAGCTAGAGACCTCGTGACTACATAGGTAAACTTCACTGAGTTTGGAATAGGTCAACAACCTAGCGTCCCGATGTGCCGAAGTCGGCCCATTCTCGGCTTTATCTGATCAAAAGAACCTTCTAAGGTTATAATCATATGCTGCGGGGTAATCAAGTTGACATCGTTCCAAGGGTGGAGCACGGGGTGTTCTGGTGGATAAGTATATACCCTAGTATGGCGGCTGATGCCGATGAGCCCTGGAGGTTCATTGGTTTTCAAGGTTGAATGGAACGTTTGAATGGAATTACTCGGGACACGGACAAGTTTCCACTTGGGCAACACGGCCCAGGTGTGTAAGGACGTAAGATGCCCAGGGTATTCCATAGTACAAGCTTTTCCAAGGTTGAAAATTCCGGTGCGGCATGATTCAGCTAGTTCATCTTGGCACCTTGGCAAGTAAGATCCATTCCACTTGCTTTTTTAAATTACTGGTTTTGTACGGAGTACTCAGATTTGCAGATACAGTGAGATTCAAAATACTTCATTCATGGTCATGCTATTGAAATCAAAATTTTCACATAGGTATCATAGTTCTGCTTTTGCACCAACATCAACTTTTCAATCATCAAATCATATCTAAGATTCAGATCGCTGAACAAGAGTAGAGGCCAGATAGCCGGTCTTCTCCGACTCTGACATGTTTTTCATGACTGGTACTTCCGGTTGGGCAAATCGGTATTTGCCGTAAGTACGCTCAGGCTCTTCGTAGGTCTGACGGAAGATAAAGGCTCTGGTTCGGGCCTTGACACACTTCACTTGATGCATGGCAGGGTCGATGTATGGAATCTCGCCTCGTCGCTCACGGAAAATCATCAGGGAGTAGCCGACCATGACACTGATCCAGTACATATTGTATCCAATCACTGAACCGTAGTCGGCCGAGTTGGTCCAACCGAACAAGGCGTTGAAGATACCCCAACCACCACCACCACCGATTTCAGGGTTGCAGCAGTTGACGTGCCAGACGCTCTTTGAGATGTCGTAAGATCCTGGACCAGAGCCAGTCTCAGATGCATCACCTCCTATTATCTTGTTCCAGGCATTGTTTTCAAAGTACCAGATACCACGAGAGAACAAACCACCGGCAACAAGGTAAAGGAAGCAAGTTGAGATGATCAAGAAGATCTGCATAGATGACTCTCGTCCACCTCTGAGCAAAAGATTAGCATCGACCATGATACTTAGGTATACGATCATGGTGAACTTACTTATAGATAATAAATCCAACGACGAATCCAGCAAACAGACCACAGACTACAGCGAGGGGGAAGGACGAGGCAGGAAGACCTAAGCCAACACCTCCAACATAGACAACAGCTTCCAAGCCCTCGCGAAGAACAGTGATGAACGGAAGGAAGAACATGACATACTTCTCCATCCATCGCTTCAATTTAGCCTTGCGACTCTCATCGGGGTCGTGCTCTGTCGCAAGTGCCTTGGCCAGCTTTAGCCGCCACTTTTCCTGTAGCTTTGAGACACGAAGAAGGGCAGCACCCATCACTGTAATGATCAAGGAGGCAATAATTCCTAAAACACCCTCCCAGATGTCTTCTGTGCTAGAGAAGGTATCTGTGCCCAGGCCATAGAAGGCACCGATCATGCCAGCTCCCACAGCCAAACAGATAGCCAATCCCAACCCACATCCCCACCATACTTGCTTGACCAGCTTTTTATAGACATCTTTGGTTTCTTCTCTTTCTCCCAGAGTCTGTCTCAAGAAAGCCAGCAGAACGGATACAACCACCGTAGTCTCCAGACATTCTCTGAAACAGATGAAGAAAACTATTGCAAAAGGTCAAAAATAGAAAAGCTGGTGAGGCTCAATTACACTTACCAGTAACGGCAAATACCTTATTATTACCCATTTTGACTATGAACAAAAGGGACAAAAGATGTTGAAGGTTGAGGGATCAAAAAAGACGAAAGAAAAACGTGGGATGGAACTGATTGATAAGGGTCAATTGTTGGTTTTGAAAATTACTAGCGTCTAACAAGGGATCCACATTATTGGTATCTGATCAAGCCGGTGGACCGGATAATCTCTGAATTTCTGCTGTTTAGAGGAATGGTTGAATGGCCAGACTTCAGCAAGGCTTGGCTAAGGCTTGAGAAAGCTTATCAAATACGAGATTGAGTACTAGGTAAATACGGAGTATGGTTGTCTCCATATAGAATTCCATGGTTCCAACTAGTCCCACAATAAGTATCAGATCGGATTGGGATCGGATTACGGCCAATGAGGGGAAAAAAAATAAAATAAATAAAAGTTGAAGATACGATCCAGGGCTCACCTAACTGATTTTCACTCTACCTTCGTAGATTATATTACTCTCAGCCAATTATGAATCACAATCTCCTCCAGTATAGAGTAAGATATACGGGCCTTCCCTAAGTATCAAACATTAGAAAGAAAAAAAAATTAGATAAGGGGCAAGACTTTCCGAATACTCATTGGGGTCTATTTCCGCCTGACCACCCCGGGTCCTCGTTTACCGGTATGCAAGTCCGTCCTCGGACAAGGGCCTGAGCACTCTGTATCTTGAGTTTTTTTTTTTTTTTTTTTTTTTCTTTCTTTCCTTTTTTTCAAGACAATGGCTCCACCCTATTCCGTTGGATCTACCGAAGTCTATCGTCCTATTCACGAAAGATTGATAATCTTATCATTGGGTGCTACGCCCCCCGATTCCGTTAGTCATTGGCTTTTATTATGCTGTGAGGTTCTCACTCTTCTCCTTCTCCCATCCCTTCTTGATATTGATCCGTGACCATTCTCACTCCCGGACATGGCGAACTCAGTGGGAGGCCTACTATCTTGTTTAGTAGCGCTGCTACTTTCTTTTCAGATCGTTCAAGCCAAGACAGTCACATATGATTGGAATGTTACTTGGGTGACTGCCAACCCTGATGGCTTGGCTGATCGAAAAATCGTTGGTATCAACGGCCAGTGGCCCTTGCCCGTGGTCGAGGTGGACAAAGGTGACCGATTGATTGTAAACATGTACAATGGTCTCGGAGACAAGTCCACATCCATCCACTGGCATGGTATGTACCAAAATAGCACAAACAACATGGATGGACCATCCATGGTGGTTCAGTGTCCAGTCGTGCCAGGAGCTTCCATGACTTATAACTTCACTGTCAACCAAAATGGCACTTATTGGTACCATTGCCACACCGACAATTGCTACCCAGATGGCTACCGTCAAGCTTTGATCGTGCACGACAAAGACGCTTACTTCGATGATATGTATGATGAACAGTACACCTTCACCATGACCGACTGGTACCATGAGTTGGCCGAGGATATCGCCCCAACATTCATCAATCTTGACAATCCCACAGGTGCAGAGCCTGTGCCTCAGTCCTTCTTGTTCAACGATACTCTTAACACTAAGGTCTCTGTCGAGGCTGGTAAGACGTATCTACTGCGCTTGATCAATGTCGGTGCATTTGTGGCTCAATACTTCTATATCGAAGATCACAACTTCACGATCGTTGAGATTGATGGTGTGTACACGGAGCCTACCGAGGCCAGTATTCTTTACATCGCTATCGCGCAGCGATATTCAGTCCTCGTGACGATGAAGAACTCCACTTCCAAAAACTACCCAATTGTGACTATAGCCGACTCGGTCCTTATGGATACAATACCAGATAATCTCCAATTAAATCTGACTAATTGGCTGGAATACAACTCCAAGGCTGATTTTCCTTCGGCCAGCATTACCGTCGACGTTGCCTCTGATCTTGATCCTTACGACGATGCGACACTGGTGCCCTATGACCACATGGCTCTGTTGCCTGAGCCAGATCTGACCATTGAGGTGACTGTCAGTATGCAGGTCCTGAACGACGGTGCAGGCTACGCATTTTTCAACGACATCTCCTACACCAAGCCCAAGGTTCCCACTCTCTACACAGTCATGTCATCTGGTGACCTTGCCGATAATGCAACAGTCTACGGTGAATATACGCATCCTTACGTTCTCGGTCACAATCAGGTCGTGGAAATCATCGTCAATAACAACGATGGTGGTTCCCACCCATTCCATATGCACGGCCATGTCTTCCAAGTCATTGACCGATTCCCTGCATACGGAGAGCACTTCTACGACTACGCCGATGACGACGATGGAGTCACGTATGATGCAAACAATCACACCGCGTTCCCAGCTTACCCACCCCGGCGTGATACTGTAGTGATCCCACCTATGGGTTACTTCGTGATTCGCTTTGTCGCCGACAACCCTGGTGTGTGGTTCTTCCACTGCCACATTGATTGGCATCTGCAGCAAGGTCTCGGATTGACAATTATTGAAGCGCCTCTGGAAATCCAGAAGCGTCTCACCATTCCTCAGGATCACTATGATGTATGCAAAGCAGCTGGCGTCCAGACTGAGGGCAATGCAGCCGGAAACACCGCGGACTACCTCGACCTCACGGGTCAAAACAAGCAACTACCCTGGCTTCCGGCCGGCTTCACTGCAAGGGGTATTGTGGCCCTAGTATTCTCTTGCGTATCTGCATTCTTGGGAATGGGCTTCATCTCCTTCTACGGAGCGACGGGCATCAATGCGCAACGGCAGCAGGAGCAGCAGCAGCAGCAGCAGCAACAACAACAACAACAACAAGAATCTGAGCAACCTAATCAAGCGGAGCGGTTCCACGATTGAGTGAAAAATTATGTTTTTAATCATGCGGACATGAAATTGTAACCCTTTTGGTTCAAAAAAATTAACGATAACGCGGTGTTCATTTTCTCCATATTTCAATTCCACTCACAAGGTACTTTGATGTAGATTTCTGTATCTGAACGTAAGGTACTGTCACTAGCATCTCCCATCTCCTCGCCAGATCTTTGAAGCATCACCTCAAGTTCTCGACAGTATGGATACAGCAGGCGCTTGCAGGTCAGGTAAGGGAGCCCCATATCTTGAGCCAGGGTATAGATAGCCGAAAATGGATGCGCACCATCAGTCGGGGTTTCCTGGTAAACTTTCCATTTTCGATCCCAGCTGTAGATGTCATTAAATACGCCCACAAACCTGAAAGCGTAGCACTCAACGGTAGCTGTCTGGGCGAGTTCCGATGAGTTAAGGTGTAGGTTTGTACTAAACTTGATGAGTTTAGTATAGAACCTTTGCTTATCGGCTCAGAATTCCAAAGTCGCTATGCCCGGAATGTGCTGACGGTTTTCCTACGTCTTTTTTTGAATTCAAGATATCGACCTAAATGTTTCACCAGTATTCGGTCCTCGGCTGTCTGGGCTTTAAGTCGATCACATAATCCCTCCACAACGTCAGTTGCCAGTTTTTCGTCAATTACTCGCATATCGTGGATAGTGTCGGCGGGGATTCATTCAACGCATATTTATCTATCGGGCATTGCTGTTCACCGAGAAATCTGCATTATTCGTTCTCGATAGGACAACATCTGACATACTCATCTTTCCAACTGATATATACTAATCCATTTAATAAATTCATCTCACAGCACAACAGTAAATAGCGATGACTCATTATCAATCAACTAAGCCAAACAGTGCAACTTGCATGTCACCTCAACTCGATCCCTCAACGTAAGAGGGAAGAATCGACTAAAGGAACGAGAGAATCCCGGGGCGGAGAACCCATTTTCTCTCTATTGCTGTCAAATTTCCAATGGAGACCAAAGCACGGTTCAACCCGGGTCTGGATGCGTTCCCGGCGAATGGGATTTGGATTCCAGGCAACTTAAGCAAGCCTCATAATCCAAGTGAGTGTATGGGGTCACAGGTGATGTTGACTACCAAACAAATGCAAATTATGGGGCTTAAAGAGAATAGCTCTCTGTGTGGGTAGTTCCCGGGATCTGGATCGCCCGGTGAGCATGATCTGTCTTACGCATGGCCTCATTGCAAGTCTCATGCTCTGGCAGTTCTATCTATAGGAATGCTCGAGGAAAGGCGGATATCCCGACAGTCACCGGTCACAATCACACAATGACTTTTCGACTGAGTCTGTCATGAGGTCTGTTGATATAGAATAGTCTTTTGCAACTCATAACTTTTGCTGACAAGAATATAGCGTGGCACAACTCCGCGGGAGCGGAACAGAAGCACGGGCCCTCTACCTATTCGTCACACCATAGACTAAGCCTTAAGCTTCTCACACCACTTTTAGCTTGGTCATCTTTCCACGCCATGTTGATAGCTATAAGTATAAATATAGCTGATCCTGTCTATATACTGGCGGATGGAAATAAAGTGACTTGATTACTCTACTATCTGAAGATCTTTCCGCTTTACAGCGCACCTCCGATAGGCCTATACCCCGCCAAGTTCGCCAAGGACCGCGATCCGGAGAACACATGCAGCCTCGCTTTATCTTAACTACACTCTTTACTCCTCTCCTAGCTGTTTCCTGCCCTGTACGTGTGGCCAGCTCTTCTTCTCAGCTCCAAAGACTCTTTACAGCGCCCTTCACCTCATTCTCATCCGGCTCGAAAATGGTACTCCCACAGAAGCCAGGAGGTATCCGCCCCCCATGGCGCGACGAGCTTGACCTCAATATCGACCAGTCGAGTATCTATGAATTCACTCTTGCAACCATCGACCGTAACTCCGCGGGTCAACCCATTCCTCGTGCACGCATTTGCAGTTGCCGGGGTTTCTTCCCAGAGCTTGATATCCACCCAAATGGACGAAAGGATTTTGAGGAACAGGAGGATGGAGATAATCCGCCTGTTTATGAAAGTGATCTTTTATCGTTCTCAACAGATATCCGGATGGAGAAGTTGGCCCAGATCGAGACATCAGGGCATTCAGTTGAGGCTCTATTCTGGCTCAAAGACATGATGACACAGTGGCGAGTCCAAGGCCTGGCATATGCTATCGGTGATCCAGTTGGAGAAGAAAATGAGAAGGAAAAGTCAGCTAGAGATATAATTGGCCCTCAACTGAGAGTGAAGCCTGACATTGAGGATTTGGATTTATTGAATAAATGGACATGGGACAGGGCTGTGACGAAATATTTTGCAAAGCACTCACCTTTAATGCGAGGTATGTTTTTTTTTCTATGCGTTTCATGCCATACCATCTCCCCCTTACAAATCTCCCACAATTCTTGTACTGACACAAAGAATTTACTCCCACTTGCATCAAATCTATTGCTTTTACTGACTATGTCAAAGGTTCCTTTATACGCCCACATCCTGGATTGCCCAGATCAGATTCCCCTAGTGATAAATTTGTGGAAAAGGGTCATAGGATAACTGACCTCCACGACGTTGGTGCACGATCAAACTTTCGGGTCGTACTTATTATACCTGAAGAGGTTGAGCGCCTTGACATATCAGACTATGATAATTTCCGAAGGATCAGATGGAATCTTGTAAAGAGTGTTGACGAGGATGGTCAGCCACAAAATCATTGGGAAGAAACTGAACTTAATCCGTGATACCAGATACTAAAACTTGATACAATATAAATGCAAACGCTCCCTTTACAGATATATGCTGCAGCTCTTAGCTTACTGAAGGTAGTTCCGCATGCAGTTCGTTCCTTAGTATTTGTTATACCATTTGTAGTAAAACTGTCAAATCTTTCGGACCATTACATAAATTTCCAATGTTAGAGTCATTATTTCTGCCTAGGAAGCACTATCTCTGATTGCCATAAACCGGATATACCTAAGCTTCATTATGCATCATCTCCCACTTTTACTTCATGGTTCCTCGCTTCCAATGTGCCTATATATCTGACTGTTCTCTTCTTGTCCAGATTCCTCTTATTTAATATCTCGACATTTCCAAGGCTGGAACCTTTCCCAAGAATTCCAACGGGGGTATTATGCTCCACCAAGAACAGAACAGAAGATGAAGGGTAAATTTCCTTCATTTCCAATATTTGAGGTTAGATACTAATCCCCATGCTGAACAGTTTCCAAGACGGGTTGTGCGGAGACTGGACGCCCGGCACGCGCCTGTCAGGAGTGCCGTGAGAAGAAGAAGCGATGCACCCATCGTGATATTGGCAACTCTAGACCTGTGATGAATATCTCAAAGACACCTAAGACTCGCGCACGTAAGGCGGAGAAGGAAGTCAGGAAGTCAGTTGAGTCACCGGTAGGAACCACTTTCACCTGTTATTTTTCTACTTTGTATCCACTCAATCCCAAATTTTGCATTTTTATTTTTGAACCTCTCAAATGCTCCAGTTAACCATAAGAAGGAACTCTTTGCATCTAGTTTGTCATCTCCATCATCTACCCATGGCACTGATGATAAAAGTGAACACATGTCCAATGTCCCCAGGAGTAAGCGTGTTTATAAGCGCAAAAAGTCTCAAAGTCGAAGATACTCTACTCCGCAGCACCTGCTACTGAGACTGAATCAATCTCCAGTTTCCCAAATACTGCCAAGTTGTGTCACAGTAACAATCTCGACACAGGATCTGGTCATTCTCCTCAAGGGCATCCCGTCAGTCCCAATTATTCAAACTCTCCCATTCCTGAACTCCCAGAGGATAGCGTGGAAGCTGCTTGCCATATGGCCATACATGTTGCTCACGCACGTGAACTCGAGTGTCGCCTTACTGAGTTCAGGAAGCAGATCGACGCTTTAGGTGATCTCTATACTCAAATAGAGGCTGCTCATCAGGCTGGCCAACATGCTCTGCAAGCCGTCAATAACTGGACTGCGGTATGGAGCGAGGGTTTATAGACTTGAGGTCATTTTGAATCCCTGTTAGATCAGCTCAAATGGCTATAGGGCCAGTGTGTTTCTGTTTTCTGCTGTGGCTTGTCTTGGCTGTTGTTTAGTTTTGGTTGCGAAGTTATGTCGGAGTTTGCTGGTGGGGTTCAAGGTTGTTTCCTCATGATCCTCTCATGAACAGAGAAAAGATCTATCTTTATTTCATAATATTTATTACTTGAAGTAATTCCTTCTGGAGCTTACCTGGGTACTTATCCTCGTTTACAATCGGTCTCGAAATTTGGCATTAAATATTGATATTTGATCTTCAATTCGACAACTCAGTACAGAAGTTGAAAGATATAAGTGAGCGAGATGGATGTCCGGGATACATTATTTGAAAAATTTCTTAGTCTCCAGACTGCGCCTAATGATAATATAATTGGTATTCTACTTTGGAATGAGTCACGCAATGATTATCTTGATTGTTCCTTCCTAAGATGATCCGCAAGCATTTTGCTTTTAATATGACCCCATGATGGTCTTCATCTCGGAACACACTGGAGCCGGTGCCAATAATGCCAATAAATCACACAGGCGGGAGGCTATTGTGTTCTTCTGCATTGGTGAGCCAGGCTACCTTTATCTCACATCGCCGCTGCTGTTCAGCGACTACTCCTTTGATGAAGTTCCCAGGAAGTTCTTGGATCTTAGTCTCCATATCTTCGAGGCAGCCTTTGCTGGTTTCCAGGTAACAGTCACGAAATATTAGCCAAGCCTCTTGGTCGGAAGATTGTTTCATAACGGGGCGTGGAAAGTAAGGGTCGTTGCGGAAGAACGCATCCACGGATTTTTGAACACCTTCTTGGTTCATGGTAATTGAATGACATCTGTTAAAATCTAGCAGCCACATATTGACATGGCTTTTAGTCAAGTTCCGAGCTGCAGTTGCGTCCTGAGCTCCATTAAATTCCCTGAAAGTAGACTTACGAGTCCCGTAAGATGTTATTTCCGCTAGTCGTTGACCTGATAGGTAATTGGGAATAGTGCTACTGTCATAGGTGTTTACTGGGGCGCAACCCAGGACAAACTCGACGTCATCGGCATCAATTTTAGCATCCCAGTGCATGATAGCGAGAGCATGACCCATACAAGCGGCGAAGATGCCAACTTCCAGCTTGAGATCTTCCATTTGATCTAGGCACATGTTGAAATTCCGTAAGCTGAAGAAGCGCGATGGGCGACGAGTGGGGTCACGACGCTTTCCCATATACAAGCGAACTAGGCAATCCTTATTTCCCGGCGCCTCTCTGGCGGCTGGGAGGACTTTGGTGGGGCAGTACTTTTCGATGAGTTTATTCCGAATCACATGCGGCAGCGGGGGTATTTTCTCAATACTAAGCACGTCGCTAGGAATATCAACAGCCTTTGGAAAGTGGCTATCGTTATTTGCCCACCAGATATTTTCCTCCTCGCCAGATTTTGTGCTGTCGATGAAGTAATGTGGTCTTGGGACATGGACGCTAATCTTTGGATGGCGGTCGAAGGCCTCGCAGACTGCAGTGCCCATGATGTAATCGTTCCATAGCTGATCAGACTGTACAAGCGCGGCCTTTAGGACAATGGTGGAATCATCGCGGGAAAATACCTTCCCACAAGTTCCATATCCAATTAGTCGAAGGCGTGGAGGAAGGTCCAGAGGGTTAGCAGCTTGCTGTTGCTGCTCCACAAAGCTCGAGGTGGATACCTCAGGGCGGATAGATAACAGATGGGACAACTGTGTATCCACACTTTCATTAGTAGCAGATGTCTCTTCGTCGAAGGTGGATGCCCTGGAGGGGTTCAGGGTAGATCCATAGCACATCAGTTTATTGATGGCGCAGCGGCGGGGCACTATTGCACTGGTGTCTTAGTCGGAATAGTGGAACACGAAGAGAAGCTCTAGACTTCTACCTAAATACCAGCCCAGCAAGTGCAGAGTAGTTGAGGGGAAGAAAAGTGTAGAATTGACAAATTAACCCAATGAAAGACAACAAACGTGGATTAAGGATTATCTGACTAATCCTATTTGGGGAAGTGGCGCTGGTCTGAATCAAAAGAAGCTCGGACATTCAAGCTCGTAACTTTCATGCTTCATGTTTCAACAGTAGCATTGTATTAGCCGTGGAAACATGGAAACATGAAATGGAAACCATGGAAACCATGGAAACCATTGCATGCTTTGTACAACCAATTGAAGGTAGATCATGATATTAAGCTAGTATAATCACTATAGTCCAGGAACTACATCCTTGTCTAAGTACTAAATACTCGACAAAAGTACTGTCCGTTCCCGCTTCAACTTATACAATACGCTCGGAGTAACTAGTTTGTTGGGGCTAGTCGGCCGTTACGTGTCATGCTCCTGCCGCATTGGATGATTCGTGCTTTAGTAGTAAAGCTATTCCCATGACGTTATACTATTTACTTTCAAGGCTTGAAGTACGGAGTGGATATTCGAGGTAAATAGCAAATCCTTTGGTTAAGACATGTAGTAAGACATGATGTCTAGATCCCCTCGCTTCGGCCCGTTGACTGTCAGTGTCAACGGCTGCATGAAGCCCAAAAAGATATCATTTCTCACCGCTCCTTGCGAAACAGTTATCATTAGACCAATAATTAGATGTAAATTTGGGTTACTAGTTGATGTTTATCTCTTATTAATATCCTTGTTTTTTTTTTTTCGTTTTTTTTTTGTTCTTTTTTGTATTGTTTCCCGTAGTTTTGTTTTCAAGGACAATTCAATACCACAAAAGTCCTTACTGTATTGTGACAATACTGTACCTTTCCTAGCCTTGGCCTACTTCCTCGATCCTACATGTTTTCTCTTATTACCCCCCATTCAGTCTTTTCTGATCTTTACCGTCTCTTGTCACTCAACCCGCAGGTATTTTAACTTGGCTTCCCCTCACTATAGAAAAGACTTGCCACTCCCCCACAAATGCTGGTTAGATAGCACTATCTGAAATTCCGTTCCCCCGTTTCCATCTTGCCGAGCCCCACGACGAAACGAACTCAGCAAACTATCTCAATCCCCCATTTGATATTGAATGCTCTTCGGTATTCTTGTCGCATATATCCAACACACCATTCCCACCTCTCTTGCACATCCCTAAACTCTTGGGGATTCTTATCATTGGTCTAAGGCGTCTTGTGTTGATATGGCGGCGACTTCCGTAGATGCTCTCGGGGCATTTACTCACCTCCAAACAAATCTACCCTTATGGGTGACCCGTATCTCTGAGCTTGCTGCGCATACTGCTAGAAGACACGAGGAATATACTCAAGCCTACCGTCAACACGCTACAAACAAACCTCGTCGTCGAAAGAACAGCTCCGTACGCTCAATTCACACCGATGTGGTCCCGATCGCCCAGCGCAAAACTCCCAACCCGGAACCTACTACGGTCACCCCCAGTACCGAGAAGACTGCCACTGAGAATACCACCATCGCAACTGAAGGCTCTAGGGATGCGTCGGCTTCCAATCAGCAGGCTAGACGCAAGCGCGGTCCGGACGAGTCCTCAAATGATCCCACTGAACCCTATGCTTTTGTCAGCACCCGCCACAATGTCATTATCGAATACGATGGCCATACACAAAAGACGCTACAGGAAATGGTGAAGGATATCGGCATTGCTCGGAACAATATTCGCCGCGGCAGGATGTCGCTGATGCCCCGTGCAAACTTGCGCTCAAGTCTGCTGAGTCGAACTGCGAACTACACCAACAGACAAACAGAATCTGAGGAATCTCCATTGTCTATCCTATCAACAGTTCGCAGCACCCGCAACGGTGCTAGTCTTGTCGGTATATCAGGGTCTATGGGAATGCGAAAGGATTCAACCTTTGACTACGCAGACAAACAGCTGGAGCTAGCGCATGGACTCTGTGAAACGGCCGCTTTCCAGGTCCTTCGATCTGGAGACTGTGGTACTGAGCTCGATGGTGTGGAAGAAAAGTTCAAGATGCTGCTTGAGGTGACCCACAACGAGGTTACTCGTCTTTTGGAAGAGAAGAAGAAGCAGGAGGAACAAGCCAAAGAGCAAAAGGAGAAGGAAACTGAACAAGAGAATGTGAAACCACCTCTGGAGCCGACTACAGTACCCCTCGCTAAATTAGCCGCCATTACCAGCAAGCCATCAGTCACGGGTAGTGGTGCCATTGAAGTCGACGATGGATCCTCTATATCAGCCGAGTCTCTCGACCTATCTGCATTTCGATCATCAAGAATTCGAGTATAAACTCATCTATCTGCGATTTATCATGTTGAAGCCCATCCTTCCAAAAAAGTCTTCCCGCCTGTACCATGCACATGCCAGTCACCAAACGAGTCAAGCTATGGAAAATACCGCGGAAATCTAGGCTGATTCGGACCAAGTTACTGACCTTTTGCGAGGGGCTCTTCTGAGTTCCAAAGCAAATGATCTTATTACCCACCACTCTCACTTCTATCTTAATTTTGGCCTTTCTGGACTTGGCCAAACCCTTGGCTTTCAAGCAAGACCTTGCAACCATCTCATTGCATGTGCAGCATTACTATCATCTACAGCCATATATCCATCTTACATTCTCCACCATTTGCATTCATTAGCGACTGATTTATTTGGAATGGCGCTAGGCATTGGCGTTGGTTAAATTGTCTTTTTTTCACTTGTATGTTTGTCCGTTATTTGATCAGTATTCATCATCCGACAGTAAAAACAAACCTTGGAAGTCTTCCAAGGTTGTCCTTTTCCAATCCTTGTCCTAAAAATACATCAAGTGTTATCAATGCCACAGGCTCAAATGCAACGTCGAACGGGCGCGGCAACCTTGGAAATCGAAAATCGAACCCACTAACCTTATAATCACTTTAGAAAAAGAAACCAATCGATCCTGATCCTGTTCATTGGCCTCATCGTGCCCGCCAAGCTCTATTTGATATGTAAGAACGGGGGTCGATTACCGTAAAGAAAGCTATATCCGAAAATGTATCCGCGGCTTAAGACTACGGCATGTCATCGATGCGTTGTCGTACCCAGAAACAACCCCTGATTTGCTCGCGCTCCATTTCATATTGCCGGGGAATCCAGGATCACACGCATAGACTCATACTCAAAAAATCTGCGCTTTAGGTCGAAGATTGTGGGGAATAGAATGAATACCCAATTGTCAGAGCCTAAAATTGAATTTGTCGAACAACGTGGGTATACGCTTGACGGCCGTTCTGTCTCGTCTCGACTTTAGGCCTTGTCTAGGCGTTTTGTGTTTGAAGGTGTCTGTCTAGACTTCTAAGGTTGCGGACAAACATCTGCATCTGGTCTGGTTTGTTTCGGGCTTGTAGAACTATACAAAGAACGTTCTTTTCTGTAACCAAAGTTCCACGAAGTCACCATGATCTAGAGGGGTGATCTGCGTTTTCATCTCTGCTGAAACTGGGGGTTGCCTCATTATTCCGGGATGAGTTTTCAAGTCCGTAAGAGGGGGTCATTCCCGTAGAGTATACCTAGGTACCTAGGCATATTAAAGATATGCGACGTAAACTACATGGGTAGAAACTTAGGGATCATCTATTTGGCTATTTGTCCAATGATCTATCTACTTTATTATCTTCTTCCTTCTCTGCTTTCTCAGCTATCACCTAGACAAAGTGTTTATTGGATTGGAACCCTTGACCGAAAACCCGGAAAGATTATAAGACAGGGGACTTCGGTCTAAGCATTTCGGAATTTTAGTGTTTCGTAATACTTTGCCGATCATGGTCGAGGCTCCGTTTGTTCAACACTCAGTATGCAGGCGTAGGGATCGCGCTTCTGAAGATCTGAAGACTCGGCTGCGTAGCTTGCAAAGTTTGAATAACAACCGAAAATTTCAATGTAGATAAAGGGTTTCGGGGTGAGAGCACTCGTAATATTGACATTTAGCAATGAGATTTGAAATTATTTCACAAACTGCTCGCTAGCTAAACAGAATTTGATGGACTAATTTTTGATTCATTCCTACTACTGCCCGACATGACTAGTTGTAGACCCTCTTAGGCACGTCAGGTAACTAAATTCGTACTTTTGATATATCTCAAGTCCACTTGCCGCCAATTCCGAAAATAACACGGTATTTAAAACAAATACATAATACCAATACAAACAACTAGAATTAAAAATGGTCGCCGAATTGTGGTCCCCGAATTAAACATGGTCGCCGAAAGGTGGAGCCAGACTTCCAAAGTTGCTTGATTGAACTTCGTACTCTTGTTTAGAGTGTTAAACTACGCTTTCATTGCTGTGGACATGACATACGGACGATGCAGGGCAGGGATCTTGTGCCGTGTCTATCTCAAGGCGAGGCGGCAGACATGTGATTGTTTGAGAATTCTGGAAGGTTCCAGACATAGAAAGTAGAGGGAAAAGAGAGGCAATCTCATAGTAAAGTGACAGAAGATTTTGAATCTACAAAATACAAAGTATACTAAAAATTAACAACCATAATCATTGAGATGGTTAGACTACGGAGTACTCCTATATGGAGTATGAGACGACTAGATAAAATGCGACGGGAACAAAAAAAAATGCACTGACGGGGAATCGAACCCCGGCCTCTAGCTTGGAAGGCTAGAATTCTACCACTGAACTACCAGAGCAGTTGTATGGTAAGAGCTAAGGAAAAGAGGAATATTACCTACCAAAACGTGTATTTAATACTACATAAGAAATACAATATTTATTACACACCTAAACTACTGTCCTTCGGGCCTGTAGTGCACTTTACGACAGGGTTCTTCCCGAAACTCTAACCATATTGGTCATTTAGGGCAAGCATCCCGGTTCTCCGAGGTGGAGATTCTGGAAATTGCCGCCTCAATAAAGGTGGCTTCTTTTAATTCATGCAATGTGCCATTATTCCATACCATACGACGGCCAACATTGGTATCTAATACTGGAGGTTACAGGTAGTATGATCCACCTGGGCGTGTATTTGCTCCATATTCCAAATTAAATATCAAGGGAGTGATAATTTTGCAGATCCATGTGGATGGAGACATCGGGATGGGGTTTTATTTGAATTTATGTTATTAATTAGTATACTGCATGATCTGTGTTACACAGTCAGATCAATCGAATTATATAGGTAAATGTTTTTTTGTTGACACCCGTGGATCCGTAGGAGATACAAAAGCATAGATAGGGGGTCCACTTCCAAGTTTCATATAAAATGTGAGTTTCTAGATCTCGGACTCATTTGCTTCAATCAAGGTGCCTAGGATTTAAAGGGTAAGTGGAATTGTACTCCCCAGTGCCTTTCAAGGTCTAATGTTCTAGAATAATTCAACCCATACTCCGCAAATTTTCTTAAGACTCCCTAGTGTTTGGATTTCCTTTTGCTTTCAATCTTCCCGTGGTTATGAGAGTCCGATGGGCCCATGCCCTGTTGTCATGGGGAGACTAAGTACCTAATTAGTTATATGCTCTTGACTCGTATGCCTGGGTGAGGTGTAATAGGGAAGTGAATGATCGATTTCTAAAACTTGACAACCTACTCAACTGCATTGCACCATCTTCTAGGTATTACAATCCCAACTACGTAATCTGAAGACTCTAAGCGCTGGTTTCTCTTTCGTATAGCAATGTGGGTTTCTGGGCTAATACTACGGCAGATTTCAAGGTTCCCTACCCTCCAGTGTTGCATTAGGTGCTGCTCAAGGGGATACTGGAGTGAATGGGGTAATAACCCAGTGATGCGAGATGGTGCCGACTCCCGGTGGAGAGAAGATGATGGAGTGGTCGATCTGGAGAGGTCCTCTAGGTCATATGATGCTTTCAACCTGCGGCACCTGCGTCAGAAACCCTATCAGGTATAACCTCGAACCCTTTCAAGGTTATGCAGGAGTAATTGCGAGAGATTAACAAGAAGAGCAAAACATCTAGAAGAAGGTGGTTCCTGGCTTGACTGGAACTGATGTACAGTCCTGATACTGTAATGACCAGGGTAAATGAATCTCTTCCAATGTTGGAGGAGCAAACGTTCACCTAGCAGATTACAGCTAGGTAGATCGTACTAAGGTTCCAGAATTCTTGTAGCGTCTGTCTAATTTTGTGAGTTAAATGATACTGTAAGGCCAGAGGTGAATATGTACTATGGTTCTGACCTCGAGAACCAGAGCGAGCTTGCAACCACCAATTCGAATGATTTGAATCCACGTAGTACCTAGTCTAGTTTGTAGCTGTGGAGTAGAGAGTGTGACACAACAGATAAATTGAACGCAAGGAGATAAAAATGAATGGATAAAATAGATAAGAAAAAAGTATAATACGTCTGTCGTATGCATATATGACTTGATGAGGCCTGGATGGGTGTAGTCTCATGACAGCGTTCAAGAAATCAAGCATTGACATGATGCATAAAAGATTGAGGTCACAGGATTAAGAAAAGTAAAGACATGGAGAAGTCTGAGAAATCCAGTTCTCCCCCTAAATGAAAAAAAGAAGTGACACAACACCTCAAACACAAAAAAAAAAAACAAATTTTACCTGGATCGGTAGTCCCAAACGACCATGGTCGAGAATGGGGAATTGGGTATCAAATAGATCGGAGTTTAAATCCGGGATATAAAGCAGTGTTTACGACTCCATCTGCTCAACCGGCGGAAGAGATGATGAGGCGTCAATTTATTCCAGTGCCTAATTTGCTTAGTAGGCAATCTTCTCCTCGTAGATCGGGGGCTGGCCTTCGTCGATATTCCAGGAGAGCTTGGCATTCTCGTCAATCCAGGCATCCTCGTCGGAAATGGGAATGACACGGGAAGTGTGCGCAACCTCCTGCTTGCTGATGCCAAGAGGATCACGGGGGATCCAGAGAAGAGGGGGCTGGGAGTTAACAGCAGGGTGACAGTAAGCATCACGCTCAACTACCTCCGAGTACTGAGGGACCTCCAGCGGGCTGGGGACCAGGTTGCGGAAGTGGTAATAGCTGGCATAGATGTCAGGACGGAACCATCGCATAAAAAAGTTTGCCTCCTTGGGTTGCGCGGCAGAGTCGGAAGTGGTCAGACCCTTCTCAGCCGTGTCAACGTTACCAAAGCTGTCAACATTTTGCTCGCCTGCAGCGGAAGTGCTGGGGCCGATGAGACTGTCATTCCGCTCCACATCAATGGAGTCGACTTTCTTGTCTTCAGCAGAAAGGAGACCCTCCTCCTCAGCCTCGAGGTTCTTGGGCAGGTATTGGATGAGCGGATCCATGGCGGTGTTCAGAGAAATGTGGTACAAGGCGAGGAAGACCAAGTAGATGATCATCAGAATGAGAGGACCGACAGCAATCCGGCTAGAGCCACTGCCGATGGCAAACAGACCAATCAGGCAAACAACCAGGATGTAGCAGCCAATAGTGAGATGCTGCAAAGCACGAGTGTATGTCTTGCCCTGAGTATCGATAGTGGCATTGGACACATACAGCAAATTGTAGCGGTAGGCGAAGTAGAAGAGATACAGACCAATTGTAGCGAAGCCCATGACCAGAGGAGCAATGCAGGAGTAGATAATGCCTGTGAATAGAAGAGTTAGAAGGTCATGACCACATATGTTCATGAGAATGAAACGTACCGATAGCAGTCAGCATGGTGAACATAGGGTACACAGTACCCCAACCGAGACCAGCCAGGCTTGACCAGCGCTTGTACATCTTGCGGGGCGTCTTGTCAAGGAATTTACCCAAGATCTTGCCAACAATCAGACCAGCGATCTGGACGAGGGCACCAGAACTGAAAGACAAGCCTTGCAAAATGATGTAAGAGATGTAGAAGTTGGAGGCACGGGGAATCTTGCTGGCAAGCAGATTTGCAGCAGAGCTGGGATCCTTGATGATCGAACCGACGACACTGGTAGCGGCAGAAGCCAGGGTGAGCACCAAAAAGACCTGAACGATCTGGAAAGCGAAGAACCAGTTCTGGGTGGTGAGTTCAATGGATGCCAAAGAGGGGGCGCCGCCCAACTTGGCCATCGCTCGCATAATCACGGGAACCAGAGAGATTAGGACAGACATCAAGACGGTGGGCAGAAGACCGGTGATAACACCCTTGATCACGCTGGGGATAGAGTTGATAAAGCCCAGGAAAGGAGCCACTGAGACCAAGAAGTTGATGTTGGAAATAGAACCAACAACGGCAGTGGGAATAGCCCAGAAAATGATCATTGCAACGATGAAAGCCATGGTGCTGCTGTAGCGAATTATGCGCTCCCACCACTTGATGCGGAGGTTACTCCAGATAATTTGGGTAGGGTCCAGGCCGATATAACGAGGAGACATGTGCAAGGGTAGGTTGTGAGCCACGGACTGGAAAGCGCTTTGCGCATCAGCCTGCTTATAGAACTCAACAAACACAGAAGAGACGAGCTTGGTTTCACCTGCACGGTGCTTGGCCTGCAATTCTTCAATTTCAGGACTCAGGCGCTCAATCTCCGAGCGAGCCCAGTTGATGGTGTCGACCTTTTCGCCAATGAGGAACTTGAGACGATGAGTAGGGCGATCCTTGGCCTCGACCCAACGAGCGGCAACGGAGCCGGACTCGTCGTCGAATTCGCCTATAGGCTCTTCTTCGGTCAAATCACCATCACCGCCGGCCTTCTTCTGCTTCTTCAGAGCCTTGAGGCGATTCTTGTTGGCGAGCATAATAAGCTTGGTTGTAGCTCCCTCAAGCTTAATGGCGGCGCTATCACGATCCTTCACTTTCTCCTCTAATTCCTTGGTATCAGTGGCGAGCCAGACGTTCTTGACCTTGTCAATTCCCCACATGGCGCGCAACTTGTCCTTGTTGAGGTAGTCATCGGTAACAGCGGTGAAGAGAACGGTGCGCGACGAGATACGGTTCGCGTAGGCGGGGGAGAAGAAGTAGGCCTGGCGCAGGTTAATGTAGTAGATGTGCTCACGAGTAATCATGACGAAGATGAAGCCTGCAGAGAGATCGCCCGATTAGTATAAAGCTAGTGCAATTCGCTTCTGACCTCACGAAATACATACTAACGAATATCCATGCGATGAAGCAATGCGCAAAGTAGCGACCGGCATCCTTCTTCGCATCGATATTGGCGATACTCAGGAGATCCAGTTGGCTTTCCCCGCCATGAGCAGTCGCATTGACTGGGAAGAGTACTGGCCATGTGATGAAGCAACCGACAAGCATGATTAGCGCAGCCAGCTTCAGGAAGCGAAGCAGGAGGTAGGCGTCCATGGAGTGATGCTGCAAGACATAGGTATCTGGAAGCTTGTACATGGAGATGATCCAGTCGGTCAAGCCAGTGGGAGAATCGGGGGTGCGTTGCCATGGTTTAAGATAGCCGATATAGGTACGCGGCATATACATCCTGCGTTCGCTGCGACGCAGGATAACGAACAAGCCGACCATAACGAAGAAAATGATCAAGGCTGGAATCAGAGTGCTCACCAAGGCCGAAGCCGAGCTAGATGTCTGTGTGACATCCTCCTACTGAGCATTAGCAGATGGCCATGTTAATCGGAGGGAATGAAACATACAGATGTAGTGGCACGGGCAACCAGCTGGTGCAAAACACCAACAGAGTGCTCCATGGTGGAAAACTTGATAGTAATCCAAGTGCTTAGAGCGCACAGGAGGTTGGGGTGAATATAGGGTCGACACAATCCGGTGTCGTGTTGTTGGGGGAAAAGAAGAGGGAAGAAGCTAATCGGGTCAGGAGAGAAAATGCTTAGCTTTCACAGTCCAAAAAGGGCGGAGGGGCAATGTTTAACGATTAATCTGTTCCTACGTAATTCACGTCTTTTTTTTTTTTTTTTTTTTTTTTTCCCTATTTTTTACCACTCTGATTTTCACTCATTTTCCAAATCCGAATTATAGGGGCTCATGGAGCTTTCCCTGACCCCCTGTTGCTCTCCACTATCTTAGCATTGACCAGTAAACAATCAGTTCAGATATCCAATGTAACGAACCAAGATGTTTATGCTGATCAAACTAATGGATCGATGACTCGATGAGGGGAGCAGGATTTTGCTTCCTTTCAATTAATACTACTGAGCATGTAGAGGGAAATAAATACCTTCCGCCAATTCAGTCGGAGAACTCCGTACTATACTCTAACTATCGAACCGGTCCGTTTCATAAATTGGTAATTTATTACGAACCCGCGCTAACGCGGACCCGACGCCTATACATAAAGGATCACTCAGATGTCTATCATATGGACGATGGTTTCCAAATTGAGGTTAGAAAATACCAATCGGTTATTACACAAGAGCCATATAAGAAAACCATCTCTAGGAAGAACACAAATCAAGAGTCTATCACTATGATTGAGGCTATCATAACCGATGGTTTCAGTGTCCTGCCAACGGCCATCCTCTCTGCTAAACAGCTACTTTTACTCTGAATTTATAACCTAAAATACAATGATATGGGCCTTGATATCTCTAAAAACGGCTATGTAACTGATTTATTAGCTTTCCAATAGATTTCACAACTCGAAAAATCCACATAGTCGCGTGCTGAAGGCACCTAGAGATTACCATATGATAACTTCATATCAAATCTTATAATCAAAATTCTCTTGACTTTTGCAAAAAAAGATGGAATCATTGCATATTTTATCTCTCCTTATACTAGCAATTTATTCTAGCCTTCATATGTTGGTGTTTTTAAAAGGCTGCCCAATCATTCATCGACCAGAGAAGTATAAGAGTAATTCATCCAAAGTCAGCACCCTAAAGAGTGATGAGCGCTTTCAATGGCTGGTCATAAGCTTCTTAAAGTTAGTGATAACATTGCGAAATAAGCTCTTATTATTGGAAAGCTTAAGAATCATTCCCTCTTCAAGAACAGCGTAAATTTGGATATGAAGATGGACAAGTTGAAAGTTCTCATTTGGTCATTTTGTCATTTTCATATATAACTAGGGGTCCGTAATAAATTGGTAATTTATGAAACGGTCCGGTTAGATCTCGGTTGTTTTGACTAACAATTGCTTGCTTACTCGCCACAATATCAGCCACATCTCAAATTGAGCTTTGCAGGTTGGTGGCTTACGGCAAGGGAGGATTATTTTAAATCAAGGCAATTTAAAGGAATCTGAGTTCCACTTGAAAGGTATGGAGTAGGGAGTATGCAACAAGAAGTATGAAGTATGTGACAGGAGAACTACACAGTACGGAGTAGAACAAGAATGGTCTAGGAGTTCTCTATTCTCAACTCTGTACGTAAATACACTACGTTACTAATTGGACTAGGGTCAAACATGCGATCGGATCGCCAGGAGCTGCCACGCTTTGGCATTGGCCAGTAGTAAGACGCTAGATAAAACTAGCCCTAACGCTATTAAATTTTAAAATTAATTCTATTCCAATTTTACGGTCGTTTGCAGATCAGTTGTTTACTACTGGTATTATTTAGTAGAGTTAGTATTAGTAGAACAATCCAGGTAGTATAGGTACTGGCAGTACTAGCATGCCAATAGAAATAAGATAATATGATTTGATAATATAATTTCTGTTTAAGAAGATCGATCTCGGTGATGTATTTATAGCGTCATGTCTATCGATCCAATCAATGTATGGGGAAGTTTATCGGAAAAAGTACCTTCAAGTATACTCAAGTACCCTCAAGTACTTTTGGGCAGATTTGTCGGTGGATAGTGACTTAGGAGAACATGTCTCCGGTCCGCCGTACTCCGACTCCACTAGCCCCTCTTCTCCTGGAATCAACATGTCATACATTTTCTGATGAACCACTGACCAGTTGAGCTTTGGGATCGAACCCCGGGGTGAAGGTTTCGATCTGCACTTTTCTATGGTCCTCGCTATCTCGCGCCCTTTTATGACTATTACATCTGTTTCCGTAAGATGTCGCTTTCGGCAATGCCACGTTTCCTCGGAAATAAGTGGAGATCGATGAATCGGGAACAACGTCAACTTGTTAGATGATAGATGATAGATAATAAATAATAGATAATAATTCATTTGTTGTTTTGCCGGGCTTGATATTGCTCAAGTTTCTCCTCAAATGTACCAAGCCCTCGAATACGAGGGCGTAAGGTTAGAAAATCCATCAATATCTCATTAAATTGGAACAGTAGGTCACTCTGTAGCTGCTTCAATGTTTGCAGGAACTCCCCGGCGATCCAAGGTCGTTCTGGGTTTCGTAAATCGCTGTCACAGCGTTGTTCAAGTAACAGCCACATTAAAGTTTCGCACGCCGGGTATCGGTCGAGCTGTTGCTGCGCCACAATACCATTCAAGTAGCCTAAGAACCGATTGGTCTTCTCGATCGAGTCTTGAAGATCCAATAGTCCCAGAGTGACCAGGATCAATGAGGCTGTCCGGATGACTTCCTGGTCTTGAGAACCACGAACAACGTATACTCGTGATTCCTGCGGGATCTGCGATGGTCGTGGCCCACTGGAGAGTAAAGGGAAAAGGGGACTTCCCAATTGGAAGATTTGGGTTCGTTGGGGCGACTTTAACAGATAAGCTGGGGAGCTGTGCTCTTGCGTCAGATCTTCCGCTCTCCGCAGAAATGTGACCAGTCTCTTTTGATCGGATACTTTGGCCACCATAGGTTGCGATGGCAACATGTATCCCACGTATTGCACGAACGACTCTACCGGCGGATTGCTGCCCGGTCGCGGGCGCATGATCTGCATTGCCTGACTTAAGTAGGATTGACTTATATCTACACTCCCGAATCTTTCTTCTTGGAGGGCCATCCCGGTCATAGCCATGGCCAGCGCATCCTCTGGCACATGGAGAGAGCCTGCTATGGCATCTTGAATGTTTCGTTGTGCTTGGTGGACATGTCGCCGAACTTGCTTGCTATCTGATAAACCATCATGTCGGGCCTTCCAACGGGCACAGTAGGTTAGGATGGTTGCCTGGAACGAAATTGGGTGTGCCATGGCCGTTTTGAAAAGAGCGTCTTTAACGTACGTATTCTCTCCAGACCAGTAAGTTAAGTTGTTCCAGCAGCTCATCAACTCCAGATTTTCTGGATCTTGGGCCATAGGTAGGCTGGAGAATGGGTCATTTCGAGATTGATCTAGCACTGTCATCGGCGAATCAAGTGGTAGTTTCATATTTTGTTGTGAATAAGGTTTTATCATTGCAAATCGGATCGGTTGCTAGCGACAGAAAGTTAGATCTTGGTGATCCTCATGTAGATCGTATTTGACGAGAGCAGAAAGAGACAGAGGAGATTGTGATCGCAAATTTTATGTCTTTCATACCGAAGATAAAGAGTCCTGGCCGGCTGAGGCTCCAGGCACTGGTTCTGGTGCGCTGGTCAAGAGCAGTACCGCTTCTTTCCTGTCGTCCTCGTCATATCCGTCCCTTCCTAAGTGGGACACTGATTCTGGAATTTGGTCGGCAGGTATTGATTTATGCGATGTTTTTTGCTGCTTTTTCTTTTCTTGAACATGGTGGCGCATGACATGAGCGCGCTTTTCTTTGGAAGATGAGTTTGAGTCGACAAAATAAAAGGATTGTTTTCTGGCTTCCTTGTCTGAGTTGGCAGGCCGTCGCCGTCTTCTCGATCTACTGATCGGCTGAACGCTGTCGTTGGAAGGTCCTTTAATTGCATTATATGAGTCCATGAGCAGAGAGTGGGAAGATCGATCAACGTACCCGGGGCTTCCGATCCAGACGACTCTACAGGCATGTCTGAATCAGTGGTGGAATCCCTCAGTCGTCGCTCGCTCTCAGACATCTCACAGTAAGGAGATAACAGTGTTGAATGTAGTATTGATAACGGCCACTATAGCAGCATGTTCCGAGAAATCCCAAAATTCCTCCGATCAATGATTCGGGGTGGGAGAGCAACCATCGCCTGTGCCGAAGTCAATCATTCAGGGACGGAGATGGATGTAACGGGTTCTCCAGTATCCAAAAGGGGGAAATGGTAATGAAAGGGCTGACTAGATTAATCTAGGGCGAAGATCAGACAAGAAGATGTAAGGCGTCGGGATTTGATAACCATGTTTCCTAAGGTTTTCGGTTTCTTAACTCTGGGAAGTCAGCTAATTGAGTAGTATTATTACCCGAAGTGGCCCATCCTTAAGTTAAAGTGGAGCTGTGTCATCCCGTTGCCTCTTTTTGAGTCGGCATTTGAGAAAAAAGTCGCCGAGTCGTAAGCAATCTGTTTACTGGGCCGTTAGCGTTAAGCGGAAAGGCGTTTGTTTCGGCAGCGAATCTCCTTTCTCCCGAACCGACCTATTTCCTATTTCGGATCAAGCGGCCCCGTGGGTTTTTTTTCAATTGATCCTTCGGTGCTTAGTCATTCACTTAGTCACGAAAGCACTTAACGCGTGTGTCGAGACTGACGCGAGACAACGCGTGGAAGAATACGCGTGTCGGAGAAAAAAAGATGCGCCCCCTGTTAATCTCAGACTCTCTCTATCAGTAACCCTACCCCCACCCACCATTCTTCCTCCTTTCGTTAAAAGACTCAGAGCTTGATTGATTTACTGCGGTCCACTACTTGGCCGCCTGCTCTATCATGTCTTCCCTTTTTGATGCTGTTCTTCAGTCTGAGTTGGGCTCTGGGATGGATGGCCGTGATAACCTGCGGTCTGATCATCTCCCAAGCTCACGACGCTCTGAAAGCAATGGCCCAATGAGTGATATGAATGCATTCCCCGATGATCAAGTAGTCGGGGCCAGTTCTTCAGGTGTCAGCCGACCGAATAGATATGCCCTACCTCCCCCGCCCGTGGTCGATGAGGCCGGGGTCAAAGTCCAGCAGGCGTTCCAAGACCTACTCGAGACATTTATTGAGGAGGCTTCGTCATCCGTACCTATATCATCTGGTGAGGTTCTGAGTGACAAGTATTATATTGCACAGATCAAGGGCATGAAAAAATTCGAACTCTCCACTCTCTATGTGGACTTCACCCACCTCACTTCGCTGGAGAACCCCATTCTGGCAGACGCTATTGCCAGTCAATACTACCGATTCCTCCCCTTCCTAACCAAGGCTCTTCACAACCTGGTTGCCAAGTACGAGCCTGAATACTTTGTTTCACATCGCTTGGCCTCATCTGCCTCCACGCAATCCAGTGCATCCGTCGCATCGGCATACGCGAATGCGAACGATAACCCTGATATCGAGCGAGAGATCCGCCAGAAGACTCGGCATCAACAGACAGACAAGCTGTTCGCTCTCGCATTCTACAATTTGCCATTGGTTTCCAGACTTCGACAGTTGCGCACATCCCAGATTGGAAAGTTGTTGTCGGTTTCGGGAACGGTCACAAGAACCAGTGAGATCCGGCCGGAGTTGTCGCTGGGAACCTTCATCTGTGAGGGCTGCAGAAACGTCGTCCCGAATGTGGAGCAGACTTTCAAATACACTGAACCTACCGAGTGCCCAGTGGATGTATGTGGTAACCGAAGTGGCTGGCGCCTAGATATTGGAAAGAGTACCTTTGTCGACTGGCAGAAGGTCAAGCTTCAAGAATCTTCCCATGAGATACCTACTGGTAGTATGCCGCGCACGATGGATATTATTCTGCGAGGTGAGATGGTCGATCGTGCCAAGGCCGGAGAGCGCTGTATTTTCACCGGTACCTTGATTGTCGTTCCCGATGTGAGCCAGCTAGGACTTCCGGGTGTGCGCCCCGAGGCAGTTCGTGATAACGGTTCATTCCGTGGCAATGAAGCTGGTGGCAGTGGAGTGTCAGGCCTGAAGGCCCTTGGTGTTCGTGATCTGACCTACCGCTTGGCCTTCCTCGCTTGCATGGTCACACCGGATACTACCACCCCTGGCCAAAAGCCAGAGCAGCAGCTCAGTGGTCAATCTAACAATATCCTGGCTTCTCTGAACCAACACCAAGACCCTGATATGAATGACGACAAGGCACAGGAGGCTTTCTTGCAAAGTATGACGTCTGCCGAGGTACAGGACTTGAAACAACTGGTACATTCGGATTACATCTATTCGCGATTGGTTGACTCAATTGCCCCCATGATCTGGGGTCATCGTCAGATCAAGAAGGGCTTGTTGTTGCAATTGATCGGTGGTGTCAGCAAGACTACATCGCAGGAAGCCCTGAAGTTGCGTGGTGACATCAACATTTGTATTGTTGGTGATCCATCCACCAGTAAGAGTCAGTTCTTGAAGTAAGATCGATCCTAAGACCCAACGCAACAAATCATTTACTTACAAAACGCTAGGTACATTTGCTCTATGCACCCCCGCGCAGTCTATACTAGTGGTAAAGCATCATCTGCTGCTGGTTTGACCGCTTCAGTTGTCAAGGATGCTGAGACTGGCGAGTTCACCATTGAAGCCGGTGCCCTCATGCTCGCGGTGAGTTTAAATCTAGCTAAACCACATGAATCGATTTACTGATATGAGTACAGAACGGTGGTGGAATTTGTGCTATTGACGAGTTCGACAAGATGGACATCAGTGACCAGGTCGCCATTCACGAAGCTATGGAACAGCAGACCATTTCCATCGCAAAGGCCGGTATCCACACAACCCTCAACGCCCGCGCATCCATCCTTGCCGCCGCCAATCCCATCGGTGGTCGCTACAACCCCAAGGTCACTCTGCGACAAAATCTCAACTTCAGCGCGCCCATCATGAGTCGATTTGACGTGTTCTTCGTTGTCCGCGACGACCCGAAAGAGCAGGTAGATCGCAACCTGGCCGAGCACATCGTCAACGTGCACATGAACCGTGACGAGGCCGTCAAGCCCGAGCTCACTACTGAGCAGCTACAGCGCTATATCCAGTTCGCGCGAACATTCCGTCCCGTCTTCACAGATGAGGCCAAAGCTCTCCTCGTCGAGAAATACAAGGAGCTCCGCGCCAACGATTCTCAGGGTGGCATCGGCCGCTCATCGTACCGCATCACGGTGCGTCAGCTTGAGTCTTTAATCCGGTTGTCCGAGGCCGTTGCCAAGGCCAACTGTGTCGAAGAAGTCGTTCCAGGTTTCGTGATCGAAGCGTACGATCTCCTCCGCCTGAGCATCGTCACTGTCGAAAAGGACGATGTTGAAATTGACGATGACCTCCCTGCACCTCATGCACATGCGTACGATGACGAGGACCATGAGATGGCTGATGGGGATCGGGATCGCGAGGGCGACAGTCCGATGCACGATGACGGCGACGCAGAAGTGACGCAGGCACAGCCCAAGGCTAAGCCCCAAAAGACCAAGATCACGTATGACAAGTACGCGACGATCCTAAACCTTCTCGTGCGTCGTATCCGAGAGGACGAAGCGAACGAGGGCGAAGGCGTTGAGCACGAGGATTTGATCGTCTGGTACCTGGAGCAGATCGAGGGCGAGCTTAACAGCGAAGAAGATATGGAGCGTGAGCGCAGTCTTGTGCAGAAAGTGTTGAAGCGCATGGTTAAGGAGAGCGTCTTGCTGCGGATCACACCGCATATCATGCAAGATGAACCGAGTGAGCAAGATAAGATTCACTATATCATCCATCCCAATGTCGAGTTTGAAGAAATGACGATCAGCTGATTGGGGAATTTTTGGTGATATTTTTTCCGGGGTTTGGGGGTTTTGGTTGCATTTCAGGCTGGATTATCTAGGAGCAAGGGCTTCTTTCCATGAGTGATGATATCCGTTTTATTTTTATCTTATAGTTGGTTGTAGTATTAATGTACACTTCACATGATATTTGGAACCAAGCAACTAAAAACTAAAAGCACTTGTTACAACGACATCAACTCCACGTCTCATTGCTAGGCCCAAAATATCCAACGTCCGGCATTGCCACGCCCTCTCCATCCGGGTTATTCAGATACACGTTGTTACCCTACCAGTCAGGGAACACACCTCCAGGATACGAGATGAAAAGGAAGATCACAATGCCACTTAGCGCGAAACCGGTATCCAACGAGCGCGTATGAAATGGTTGAAATTAGGTTGACCAAAGCCCAGCTGGAGTGGTTGATGGTAGTTACAGGTGTGAATTAGTTTTGACTCGTGGAAAGAAAAGAAAAGAAGAGGAAAAAATATAGATTGAAGTGGAACGTGCCTAGGTAACGGTGGAACATGGTATGTACCACGAAAATCAAGGGCCAGTTAACAAGTCCCAAAAGCACTTCTTAGTCCAACGGTATACGAAATATGTTATGAAAGGAGCCGCAAGACCGATCCAGAATGATTGTAAGAGTGGAGAGTAGATATTCCCAGCTGGATAGAGTCGTTGAGGACCAATAAGACCCCATATTACCGAGGAAGAGTAAACTGTCCGGCCGTTCGGACAGATAATATATAAAGCCATCCGACTGACCCATCTCGCAGATACCGTCAATATGGCCCAGCGTAACGCTACCCTAAGTCAGTGCACGCATTATAACAGCAACGCCCGCAATGAATGTTGTGCGTGGTGGTGTTTTTATATGAGTCTAGCTAACAGAGTCAGTCTAGTGAAACAAATATGCAAGGAGAGGGAGTCGGGAAAGTTACTAATTTCATATCTGTTGCAAGATACACACCCTGTCCAACAGCATCCGTAAAAAATATCATTAGAATCATATTAGCGAGCGTCTGTGTTGTCGTAGACATCGGCTGTCATAACTGGTAGGTGTGCCGTGAACCATGTGTTTATGTGGTAGATTTACGGAACGGGCGATCCAGAAGAAGATGACAAAGACTGCAAAGACGTTGAGGGCTGCTCAGGAGGGTGGTAAGAGGGAATTAGTACTATACGCAATCTGAGCCCTGTCTGCATTCCGAATAACTGGTTGATAACGACGTTCTTAAGCCTGATCTAGCATTACCATGTCAAATAAGACAGGGATGTGAATATCAGGTCGGGAGAAGTAACAGATGAACCCGTTGGCTGTCACGCATAGGAAGAAGCGTAGACAGAATATGCACCATCCGTCTGCACTGGTATTTGCTCGGGAGTGCAGACTCTGCAGCATGGCGCAGTTCGACAGAACGCCAGGCCAAACGATACGCGCCGGCTCTATCAGCCAGGGGGCTGCGAGCCCCGCAGCTCCAAAGCATAGCAGTTGTGACAGAGAACAACCACGACGTAGAACTTGGCTTCATCCTGAGGTTGTAGTAAGCACGACTAGATGCCTGGATGATATTTGTGGCGATTGTAGAACTGGATCCGAAAGGATCATTGTCCATGATCATAATTATGTGCGTGCTCTTTGATATTGACAAATAACAGGCAGCCGATACGAAAAGTAGTTAGAGGGAGGAGTTTGAGTAGACAGACATCGATTAAATAGGCTAGGAGCTCTGCAACGAGGGCAACGATATTAGCAAACGGATATAGCAGCGAGAAGAACTGGCTGATTCCAGAACCGAGAATGGTAAATGCAATGCCTAGAATCTACATGTGAAGAGTGTTGACCGGAATACTGGAGTTGTCGGTCACTGGGACCACAACCCTCGCTTTAGTGTTGTTAGTTCCAACTATCGGGGTTGACTGAGTCACCACATGTCTTCAGGAAATGAAGAGAGATTGGATTCATTTCAATTCGACATACTCGCTGACATCGTCTTCAGCCAGTTCGGGCTTTCGACTTTCTCTACAGTAATATCTGTATCTGAGTTGATAGGTATAGGCTTGATACCTTCAATTTCCCCTTTAGAATCTGCGATGGATGTGATAGTACTTGGTCATTGGGTTTCAACCGACATGGGATCCCAGCTTTGGTCCGACATGGCCCTTTGGCTAATTTATCCAAGGTTGCTAGCGGCCTCCTTCATCCGAAGTCGCAATTCGATCAACAGTGAATGTAACAAGGGATAGTTAGGGTCTGTGTTGATCATTCCATAGTCCGTGGAAGGAACCGAGGTATTAGATCTAAAGAACATTGGAATATGCATAGACTTGTATCAAAGGTAGCAAGGCACTTTTGGGATAAACATAGCCAGTAGACTTGTAATAAGATAAGACAGTACCTATGTAGGCAATTTGCCGAACTCATCGGTAAAGAGCCTTGGTCAAAAGATCTACAGTAAAACAACACTACAGGGAAGTCAGCAGCCAGCAACCGGAGTTAATTTCACCGCCAGTTGACAACAAAGACTAGGCAAAATTAAGTGATCATCGCTTGCCGAGGTCCCTAATCCTTGTCGATTGCCAGTCAACCTTGGAAGTCGGATATTATCAACCCTGTACCCCCATACTCCGCAAATCGTACAACCTCCATCACATCTACTCCAGACTAAAACTATCCTGTACTCCGCAGAATTGCAAACACTGGTACTCTGGCCTATTTTCATTACTGTCTACACACGCAGGGGCAGATGCGCGTAACCCGTGCAGATCAAAAGATCCAAAAGAGGGCGGGAAAACAGGGCAGGTACATGGGGTACAGTTTGTTATATGTAGATGTGGCCTGAATAGCCACAAACCGTTGAATAAGATATTCGGACCAATAGGGGACTACCCTCAAATCTAGGGGGCGTTCAAGGGCAGCTAAATGATAAATCCGAGGTCAACTGCAGTGGGCTGGAGTGGCAATATGGCCTGTCGTAGCGTCCGGGATCGCACATTGAATATATCAAGTGGCGTTGGATTAGAATGGTTTGTACAAATGTACACTGTACAGTACCTCCAAGGTTCAAATGATATGGGGGTTCAGATCGCTAAATTCAAGGTCTGATCTTAGCCGTAGTCCCAGTCTCGGTCTGGGTCTGGACCAGGGCTAGATTTAGAATTTAGAATTCTATTAGTTTTGCGGAGTACGCGGCCGATGGTGGCAACGGGACTCCAACGGAGTATCATATCCATTGGATATTATCCGACTTGAGCGCCTCCAGAGCTTTTGTGGAGAGACAATGAAGGCAACGTCCAATGAAATTGATTACTTCACCCCTGATCTAGATTAAGATGAGGTCAGGTTACTACTGTGGCATTTCCAGATGTCCAATATTATGTCAATAGTCATATGTTTACGAGATGTTATTCCTTGCAGTAATTACAACAGTAAATCGACGTAGGTGTGCAGGAAGCATGTTACTGGTGTCTCCCATGTGCCAACTTCCCTAGACTCGCGGTGAAAGAGATGTATGAAATGCACAGCACGGACCTTGAAATTTCGGGGCTTTGGGTTACTCACACTGCACCTGGGTAAGTTTTGCTTTGATTGTGCAGCCCTCCTTCAAGGGGTCCGGGGAACTTCTGACTTTCTAGATATAGAGGGATATGCAACGCTCAGACCACTAAATCAAGGATAGTGCATGCTGTTATGCTGTGTGGCTGCATTGTGGCTGTTGATAAGATGGCGGTCAATTGATCGAGAGTCTGGACCCGTGACTGGCAACGGCGATGACGATGACCAATGACGACGTGATCGTTGTCTAGGTAGTACATAGTATATAAACACCTCTAGACTGACGGAGGCCTACTTCAGATCAATCATGACTCAGGTTCACGGGTAGAGGATGTCATACTCCATTCACAGTATACCCAGATATGTATAGCCGATTAATATCTAGCCTCCAGGGTAGGTATGACCTATGGTAAATTATCCTTGTTCACGATCTGGGTCAATCGATCTTGCATATGAAATGCATGAGGCTGCACGACAATCCGGATGGGACTTTTGAACTTGATGAAGCATTTTGAATATATATTGTTATATTGTTATAATTTGGCCATTTGGTTGGTTGTTTATATCGCCTGTATCTGGCCAAATAGACAAACTCACCTTCCATCGGTCTCACTCCAGATTTTATATCATACGTACGGAACAATTTCGTAAAATCGTATATAGCGGGGCTTTTGCCTTGACATTTTCGTAAGGCTCATTTCCACAATGGAACGTCACTTCCGCGTATCCGAATCGGAGGAGCTAAAGAAGAGCCATGGATTCAGGAGTATAGCCCCCATTTCCAACACGTTCATACGGTCCACCCTTGGGCATCAACTTTATCCACTGATCTATTCAAAAGTACTGCAGTATTAGTGTTAGTCCCAGGAAAAGTTCTAGGAATTAGAAAACCCGATTGTCTGGTACAGTGGAAAGGGGTGGATGATGGGAAGGAAAACAGGATCATGATCCACAACTTCGATCGTGTCCGCCCCTTTGAAACAACCAGTGCAAAGGTACAGAAGACAGGAAGGACCCGAAGGAACCTGTCAAATCCAGCTTGGACTCGGGCACTGGGGAGAAAGAGAGTGAAGAATGAGAGAAAGTGATGTAGCTTGATTACTTCCAGCTTCCCTGATTGATTTACCTCCCGATTCCCCAGGAATTTGAAATTTGGAATATGTGCGAAATAACTCCGTGCAGAAGTCCAGCCTCTGTGCTCGTAAGTCTGCAGTGGATATGACTGGTCTTATGAAGTGAGACGAGTCGGGGAAACTAAAGTAGTGGAGCTATGTCAGCATAAGCCCCACTATATTTTACGGGGAAAGAAAGCCGAAACAAGCTTGTTTAGTTTAGTACAGGGGAAGGAAGAGAAGAGCGCAAAGGATAGAACAACATTCAAATGAGATACATGTTATTCGTTACCTAGGTAGCAGTTGGTTTTTAGTTGTTATTTATCGTTGACTGTTACGTTTCGGGATTCAAGAAAGTTGAGAAGCCGTAATTCCCCTAGTGTTCCAGTATTTCATTGTTTGGACTTCGATCTAGACCGAGGTATGGTTGTTTACATTTCACTAGCTTAAGAACCCGATCTGAATTTTCAGTCTTCTTTTTCAGTATTTATACTTAGAACATGCAACTTAGAGCGATACTAGATCCGAATGATCAATAAGAATTATAGAGAGATCTTCGGAATATGCAGAGTGTAAGTAGATATGCACTCCTATTTATTGTGTACCTTCGGAGTATAGCTCTATACACAGTAATATCCTTAGCCCGGCTGAACGCTCTCCCTAGTGGAGTGCCGGACCTTGCGGGTCTTCTCCGGGTGTTCGGGACCAAAGAACCGTTACCAATATTTGCCCAACTGTGGAAACGCTAGAACATCAGAAACTCTCCCCAGACCTACTAACAGAGTCGAAACGATCTAGACGAACGGTAAAATCCCACCAAACCGGGAAATGAAAAAAAATTACCTGTCTAGTAGAATCGCTTCATAGTACTATGGGGCGTATCCCGCGAAGGATTTAGGGGATTTTCGGATTTTCAATAAGCGCTTGGATTTATGTACTCCAACATTTCCCCTCTTTGATTTCCTTTCTTTTCTCGATCACATTCAAGTTTGTTTTCACCGCTATACCGTCAACCTTTTCAAGGTTTGGGTAGAACAGCTTCGGGCATTAGGAAACTGCAGCCCTAACTATACAATAGAGCGGTGACTACTTTGTGTTGATTGGAGAATTCTCATCTCAACGGAGATACACCGCACAACCTTGGATATCTGATTGCCTGTCAATTTGCCATCGACTAGTGCAGAGTATCACTGGTATCAGACTCGGACTCAAACTCAGCAAAAGTCTGAATCGGAGTATACGGAGTACAAACACATACATCCGATCTTCCCCGCGGATCGCGCGACGGTTAAATCCAAGAAGATACATCTTACTGGGGCGGCTGTCAGATAAATCATTTTTATGATTTTATGATTTTATCATTTGCAAAAGTTCCGGGCTCCAATTTGCTGATCTATACGACCTGATTGATTGATCGACTGCCTTACCTGCACGGAAGCCCCTTCCGCCTTATTTTATTCTTTTGATTTTATTTTTTATTCTTTTATTTTTTTTATTTAACCTGCAAGGGTGCGGAAGTCTAGAAGCCTTTCCCCGGCTTTGATTTTGATGTCCTTTCACATCTACTCCCACTTCCTCTTCTATTTACAGGGTTGATAAACACACCGACCTTCTTCTGCATCTAGACTTCAGTCTTCCCTGTCTTTCATTCACCGATCTCTTTGACTTTCTTATTAATTGTCTCCTCACCCCTCCTGGATCCTACCATCATCATCTCCTTCAACTATCTTCTCGACTTTGATAACTCCTATCAACTTCGCCTTCATCATGGTGATGCCTATTCAAACGCGCATACCTACTATGGCACTCACCAAGCCTACTCTGGCTGGTGCTGTCGCCAGCACCGAACCCGCCATGCCAAACTTCTCGTGGAGTGGCAGCGAGTGTTCCCTGCGATCTCTCTCGACTCTGTCAAACCCATCTGCTCCTCCCCCTACACCAACAGACTCACTTTACGACATCAACCCCCGCAAATCATCGTTCTCAAGCGAATATGGAATGGGCGCAGCGTGTGCCTTCCCATCATGGCCGACGCGTCTATCACTATCGAGCACCGACCCAAGCGAGAGCTTCGTTAACAACGCCTTTCTCTCCGACGAAGACCTACTATGGATGCCAGAGAACTCGGCATGCGACACCCTGCTCGAGGAACCCGAGCCCGAATTCCCCACATCAATGAACGTTGAGCAACAAGTACAACGTGCCCGAGCAGTTGCCGCTGCCGAAGAGCAGGATCGCGCTCGGTTCATGGCTAAGGTCAATGCGCATGCCATAGCTTATCAAGCTTTGCGACATGGCAAGAGCCCGAAGAATACTGTCAGTGTGAGTGTGAATGAGCGCGAACGCATCGTCCCTACAGCCAAGCGCAACAAGAAGCGCCCGGTCCTCGGTGCCAAACGACGCGCCCAGTCTTCCTCTAAGGTGCCCACCGTCTAGGCATCAGCATCCTCGACACGACTGGTACAGCGCAGGCGCGTTCCGATTAAATTCCACCATATCTCACACACCTTTCACATACATCCACGACCCCCACTTTGATACCCCTCCTTCTGAGGAGATATCAATATTGACAGTTTTATTCAACATCCGTGATACCCGTCCAGCGAATCAGCATCAATCCGTGAGCGAGATCGCAGTCAGCGCAGATCAGTCCGGGTTGTACTGATGGCGATCAGACTACAAGCTTATCGATTGCCCGCGCTGACATAATTGTTCGCTGTCGGCGCTTCGAGAAATGCTTCTACTTCTACACCGACTCTTCCTTCCCGCCTCATCCTCACACTGAATTGGCAACAAATTTTTCTTATCATTTCTTTTTCTATTTCTATACATAGATCTTTTTCTTGATTTGCATCTCACAGCGGAACCGGAATATGGTGTTAGCTTCTTCATTGGTTTTTTTAGCGTTGCTTTTCCAGATACCCCTCAATACCCAGTCTTGTATCCTACTTAGCTCTTACATTTTATCATTCCGATATCGCGAACTTTGATTCTTTTATTATCCATTATCATCTTTTATCATCATCATTATCATTATTATTATTACTATTATTATTATTACTATTATTATTATTATCATTATTATTATTTAATTTTCATATCCGCGCAAACAGCGCTATGTCATGAATCTGATTATCCAACCCTTGGCCTGACGCCACAAGCCACCATCACCTTATCACCCTGTTCTTAAAGAGTCGGTGTGAAGCCTATGACCTGGCTAAGGCGTTTCACGTTGGGCATGCATATCATTTCGATATGTAGTTCTTAGAATATCTTCTTCATGCAAACTATGGTCGATTTTCAAATCATTAGTCATTCATTGTGCAGTGATCTTCCTATGGATCCTCCTAAGGAGCCCTGGATTCATTTGTACATAAACTAAAGTAAACATGCACTTGACCCTGTTCATCCTATTAGCCATTTTGCACCTCTTGTCAACCTTCCCACTTTTGAAGCAGGGACCTCGGGATACCTGTCATTTTCTAAATGAGTGGAAGATTTCAGGTGTCGGGACCGGCCGCGACTAGTATACGTATAGTAACTAGTACTCGGTACTCCGTACACTAGTAATTAGTACAGACCGGAGCACCGGAGCCACCGGGCACGGAGCGCAAAGTGTCCACCGGACCTCGATGGAGACGAAAGGCCGGGGAGTATACTCCGTATACGCGCAAGACTTACCATCCAGTGAAACAAACCTCGGGGCAAAGATACTGAAACGTGATAGGGTGGATGCTCTTGTTTGTGTCTTGTACTTTTCATTCTCGCCCAACGTTGCTTTCCATTGTTAGTCCTGGTTATGGATATCCATTCCTTACGTTTGGCCTTAGTGCCCCGGTGGAGTAGCGAGCAGAAGTTGTTTACTCCCGTCGCAACGGTTTTCGACTTGGGTCTAATTGTGGAGCTGAAGATACCAAGAAATGGCTAATGATTATTCCGTTAGCCGGCGTATTCTGTACTTCGTTCTTCGTACTTGGTACTTTGTGTTGGCTACGTAGATGTAAATGAATACTTATGGTGATTAGACTGTTTCATTCGGCGAATGATACCCTAAAGATCCCGAGATCCTACACTCAAGGTCACATCTGGCATGTACAGGATTTTTGCTACGCTAATGAAGACTCCTTTTATATGACTGGTTCGGGCAGCCACGTGTTTCAACACGTGGGGATTCTTTAGGTCTAGTTCAAGATCTCGGGATTGAGATGCCGCACCAGACTGCTTACGACGTAGATATCAGATGGTTCGAGACAAGGGCTGTACGGAGCCTCTTACTGGATACAGCTCACTACATGCTCGGACCAAAGCTATATTTTGAGTGTGGAGACCGGCCTACTGGTTGCCTTGCTAAGGTTTCGATCCTTAAAATGATAATAAACACTTTCGCCCACCATCTTTGAATTCAAAAGTCGAGTCATAAGGCCAGCTCATGTGAAAATTTTGCATTGATGACATGGCAGATGGATCAGTGGATATAAATACACGGACTAGACCAACCTCGGAAGCCGAGAATAACAACTCTGTATCTTGTAATAGTCACCTTACAAGTTTTTTCATGACTGTCCGAAGCCCAAGTACCAAGATGAAGTGTTCACTCTGGAATAGAAACTCCCGATACCTCTTGACAAATCTCCAACAACGCCTCCTGCTTAGCCACATTACTAGCACCGGAATGCGTAGACTCTTCACCTCTAGTAGTAAAAAATACTCCACTAGCCAAACTAGCCAATTTGCCCTGTCCAACGCTCCACTCTGCTAGAGCCTTAGCAGGTGTATTCAAGCCTTCGGGAGCGCCCGAGCCTCCCATCTTAGTCCGCACCCAACCAGGATGCATACTCACAACCTGAATACTATCGCCCCACCGCCTCGCGAACGCATTAGCGAGCATAATATCATGTAATTTACTGTCACTGTAAGAATGAGATTGCGTAACATTCCGCAACGTCTCATCGCCGCCATAGTGGCTGTCAGAGCTCATAAAAAGAAGTCGCGACGTAGGCCGATCCATGAGGCAAGTCAAAATATACGGCGCGAGCGTGTTGACCGCGAATACGGCTGAGATGTTATCGGCTGTTATCTCGACGCTGGATGTGCTGCCGTACCCGATGCCTGCGTTGTGAATTATTGCATCGAAGGGTTTGCCTAGCGCGTTTGCGGACAACGCTAGTTTTTTCGTTTCTGTGATCGAGCGTAGATCGCCTACTAGTACCGCTTCGGCTTTGGGGATCGCGTCGTGCGTCGAGGCTGCGCGCTCTGCGTTCCGTGCATGCAGAACGACTGAGTGGCCTTGTTCTGCTAGGACTTTTGCTGCTGCTTTGCCGATTCCGTCACTGGATCCTGTGATGAAGATGCGCGCCATGGTGTGTTTGGATGAGCTGGGATATTTTGGGAGTGATTGACCTCGATAAATGTCTCTTGAAACGATGTTTCTTGCAATTTCTGGTCTGTTGGATTCGAAATAAGATTCGATAACTGATGATATCACAAAAGACATTCTGAACTTGTAAACTCGTTTCTTTGCCGTATGACGTCAAGTAGTAATAAGCGCCAAGAAGACCCCTAGGTCAACGACGGCATCTAATTTGGAACGTAGAATGGTTGATGCGAAGATAAAGTGCGAAAAGCGACCAAAATTCTAACAAATATGTAAATTACAACCCTTTGCCAAGCAGCTCTCGTCCAACCTCTTTCAACAAAGGTTCCTTCTGCAGAGCCTCAATTTGAAACTTGGCTGCGACAGTATCCACGACACCCATAGAACGACAGAGATCTACTAAACTTCCATCAAGCGGTGCTTCGTAGACAAACAGACCCAATGCAAACAAAAGTCCGTGCAAGGCTTCACAGCTCGCTTCTTCACTAGAAATAGCTTCGAGCAAAGAAGCCGTCAGCTCTATTTGATCCTCTTCAGTGATTATATCGGGCTTTCCATCGAAGCGGGCGTTGTGGTTGAATACTGCGAGATTGTATGCGAAGGAGGCTGCGACGACGCGAAGGCTGGTATGTGAGTCCAAGAGTGAATTGGTTGCGAGACGGAGAATAGTCTCTCTCAGGGGAGAAGTGGACTGGACAAATTGTTCGGGGAAGAGTGGAGTGCTAAAGAGGTTGCAAGCCAGTTGCATGGCGACGATGCGAAGATTATAAGGGCATGAAGAGAGGTCTTCTTGCGTCAGAGGTTCGAGGAGGGTGAGGAGGGTAGCGTGCCCTGTTTCCTCTGCGAAGTAGCCGCTTATGCGTGGATCCAGAGATAGTAGACGGACGAGATCAACGACTGCAAAGTGGCTACCACTCGGGAGGTTCGCATATGTTGATTGAAGAGCGGTAGCAAAGACATGGATATCTGGTACTCTGGTATTCACGATAGGACCTTTCCCGTCAGCTGTAGAGTGGCGGATATTGACATATCTAATGACTGGTGCAACGTCAGGGGCCTCTTTAAATTCTGCCGGCAATTTTTGTAAAAGCTTCTCCAATGGCGGGACCTTTTTGTACATGACATAATTAGTAATGAGCCGCTGTAGACTGGGAAGTCGCAGCTGTCGGTGAGGGTGAGCTGGATTGGCCATCTGAATAAGCATGCGCACGTTGCCTTGAAGCTGGGCAGGATTGGCACCGCTCCATTCGTCGAGTTTCTGCCCCTTTAGAAAAGTCATGAAAGTCGGCGTTGCGCGCACATTATATTTCATGCTTACATCGTACGCCTTGCCAATATCAACTTTGATGAGACTGGCTTGTTCACCAGCTTCTGCTGCAAGCTGATCATATGTGGGATAGACAACTTTGCAGGGCGGGCAGGTGGAAGAAGTGAAGAATATGACTGCACAAGAATTGGATGCTGCGGCCAACTCGCTTTCGAGTTGCTGCAAGCTGCTGATATTTCAGACGGTACCTAGGACCGGGCCAGTTGAGGGTTCTGTTGCAGTGGCGGGTCTTGATGTTTGTGGTTGAGCACTCGGGCCGGGGATGCGACCTGTACCATCCCCTTGCGTAACGCCACGCAGAGCCGCCTCAATCTGAGGCTTCATCATTTGCCCAAATGGAGTTTGCAGGAATGTTTGAGGCAGATTTCGGATATGATCCGGAATGCTCTTGCCAACCAGGAACATAGCTAGGTCTTGGGAGAAATTGTTGCAGTTGTGGAGAAACAGGTCATAGGACTATGCTTTGTTTAGCTTGATATGCATAGCAAGGCTTCGCGTTAACAAACCTCGGGCGTGTAGATCTCAGCTAGAGAGCCTAGGTACTCTTCAACCACATCTCTTGGAAGCTCTGTCTGACCCAGTGCTTCGATCTCCATTGGCTGCCCATGATGGGTACTACCAGGGGTGGCGGTCTGAATACCTTGGCCAAAGAAATACTCAATGCCGAACACAACAATGGAGGTGTGGTAGATGGCATCTATTTGTGTTCCTGTCAGGGAAGCAGAGTACTGATAGCAGTGAGACCTTGTAAGCTATGGGTTCTAGGTACTGAAATGAGACTGCGGCCCATAAGACCAGACGTACCAGGCGCGCAAGACCCTGTTATATCATTAGCACTGGAAAATAAAATTGTCAAATATGAAGAGGCGTTTGACTACCTTGGAGAGGTCATAAACATAAAGCTGGACATCCATTGTTGTTGGATTTGAGTATTCAAAGGAGGTCCTTATCAAATTGATATACGATTCACGCTCAAGGCACCGATCGGATCACGTCAGCACTTGGAGTTCGGAACCCTTCTATCAATTTCCAAGGGCGAATAGTTGGACAAGGAAAATAAAAATGCCAATGAGATGAAGATGCGAGAAACGAAAGAGTTCTCGGTATTCTAAGGTGAGGAAAAAAGCAGTGGCTGACTGTTATTAAGGTATGCATTCGTACACAAAGAACAGTTGTAGAAAGCTCTGGACTCGAATATCTCAAGATCTCTATAGTGGCATCAAGCCCTACCAACAGTTGAACAGTACAGTTGTATACTATCTTAAGTATGCCAGTGGAGTCAATTCTCATTTCACTAAGTATCTTGAAAGCAGGTGTTTACCCCGAGGGTAGGATGAGCTGAACCAATCAACGTTAACCCAAACTCCCCACTTCTACATCATCGCAATCGAGATCTTTCTTCCCCCTCAAGACCGCACTGTGCAGCAAAATACAGTCTACACCTCCAGAATGGTAAGCCATCTCGATAGAAGTCACATTCTTTCCACATCTAAACCCATTTTGATTACAGGCTTCCAGGAAACGCAAAGCTCCCAGCAACCAGCCCGGAGGAGGCAAGCGCGCGTCCCGCTCCAAGCTCGCAAGAGACAATGACATCTCAACAAATGAAGAGAAGGAAATCAGCGAAGTCTTCGAAGACTACGCCATTCAAAACGAAGAATTCCCGGACGAGAAAGCCGGCATGATGCCCCGCCAAGACGTGCGCAGAGCGATGATGTATGGAGTTCATCTGACCATTATCTGAATAACAAGCCCTTTCTGATGAATATTTCTTCTGTAGTTCCCTTGGCGTGGGACCAGATAACTCAGAGCAACTGGCAGAGATCCTAGCAGCCATAGATCCCACACGTACTGGTTACGTCGCATATGGCCCATTCTTGTCAGTTGTCGCGGCAAAGCTACGATCGCGCTCCGATCACGCTATTGAAAGAGAGGTTATTGATGCCTATAAACTCTTCACGCGCGGCTTGGATGGTCCTATTAAGATGGGCCACTTGCGCAACCATGCGCGAAAGCTGAATATGGAGGAGGATGATGATTTGCTCAAATCTATGATCTTGGTGGCGAATGGAGGCGCCGGAGTAAATGAGGGCGTTACTCTAGAGCAATTTCATGATGTGATGCAGCGCGCTGGTTTATTCTAACTTTTATAGGGACTCTATTGTATTTGGGTTATTTCCAACGGCTGGATTTGGCGTTTGGCGGAATATGGGCTATACCCCAGTCTAGAATTTGATATCCATTTCCACTTCTGTTTCTCTCACACTCTTTATGTATAATCGCCATCTAAAGTCCAACTTTCTTTAATCACTATACGGAGTACAAAATTGGATATAATTCTCGCAGCATTTGTCGAGATCGGTTTTACGTGAAGCAGAGCAAAATCAAAGCCCATTTCAATATCATTGGTTGAGCGTAGATAGACCATCCTTCATCCCATTCACTTGTAGCAGCCATTGGATTAAGTGAAATCTGAAGAGAAAAAAAAATAAAAAGGAAAAAAAGAGAAGAAAGCCCGAATACCCTCAACCAAAGGTAAAAAGTGGAGAGACAGTAAAAGAGAAGAAAAGATTCGCGCATCAACTTCCCAGCAAAGAATACCTGTAGCATTCAGGAAAGATCAAAAAGAAACCAAGAGCGACTCGATTACTGTTGGAGTATTAGTTGATAAGTCAAGAAGAGGGATATCATGGTTAGAACGTACAGAAATCTCGCCCATGCCAAGGTCCTCGTCAACAGTGGCCTGGGGGATAGCACCGTTGGTGGGAGCGTTGCCCTGGGTGCCATTGTCGCCGGCAAAGTAGTCAACCATCTCAGCATCAAGCTCCGAAATAGTCTTGGGCTTGCCACGGCCAGCGTTGCGGCCAGCGGGCTTGGCTTGGCGGTCACGGCCTCCGCGCTCGGCTCGGGGGGCACGAGTACGAGTGTTGGTGGCGGACTTCGCGGCAGTCGCAGGCTTGGGCTTCGACTTCTGACTGGTAAGGAATTAGTATAAATATTCCGAATAGTGAAATTCGGGACCACTTACGCAACGCGCTCGGTGAGAGAACGGGGAGGGGGAGCGGGAGCGGCGGGGGCGTGGGAGGCATCGTAGACGACCTCGATCTGGCATAGTTGTTAGTGAAGGCCTTCATATGGAGAGACCGGTCTTTATGTACCTTGATGGGGCGACCATCGACCAGGATGCCATTGAGTTCCTTAACGGCCTTAGATGCGATGTCAGGCTTGCCGAAAATGATCTGAGCATTTCCACGGCTGGTGCCGTTCTGATTGTAGGTGAGCATCACTTTCTTGACGGGACCTGCAGACTTCGAGAAGTATTCCTATAGCGTAGAGACCATCAGTATTTTCGTCTGATAGTTTCAGTTGCATGAGATCGATCGGTAAAAAAAAGATGGGCGACATCCAAAACGGGGCCGATAATCGAAATCCACGGCAGAAGAGCATCAGCGAGCACAAATCGGCATTCCACCAACTAAACCCAACCCATATTCACGAAGCCCAGTTTCCAACAATATACTAAGCCAATTCCCTCAGCGCTTATCAGAGCACTCGCTCAAATGAACATCCAACCAGTAAATAAAAAGCGCAAATCCACCCAATGATCTATCAATTGAGCGCGTCAAGTCCTCAAACGAAAGGCTCATGCCTTCACGAGCCGGTAGTCAACGCAAACCTACGCCCACTGCGTTGAAACTGGAAGGAAAGTCTTGTCTCGTGTGTTCTCATGATCGCTCCCTCTTCGATAGACCTGGTAACCAGATAAGATGTAGGATGAAGATCTCACTGAGACAGGATTCACCCCGTAAACAGTGGGGATCTCTCGATAGTTGCTTATAAATAAATCTGAGTTTGTCAAACCAATCTCCACTATTTTGCTGATGCGCTCGCTGATGCCCCTGAAGATCTCGCAGGATGCGCTAGGAAGAGAGTGAGAGGTGGGTGGGATTTCGAAGCGGTCAGAATGGGATCATTGATCTCCGATTCGTGGCATAGTACTCAAGAGGCCCAGTGCAGGTGGATCGCCTTTGTATAGGCATCGACACGGGCACCGAACAAATTGAATCGTACTGCGACATAGCTCAACTTCTTGCTTTGCAAAGACGCCACGAAATAGTTTGCGAAAGCCATGGAAGGAGAAATCTGTCTGTGCCTGACCCTGACCGAATACCGCCATGAGTGGCATGAGGAATGTGCACGTGAAAACTTGTTGGATTCGTTTACGGCCCGAAAGTCGAAGGAATGTCGATAAAATCCAATGCGCAGAGACTCAAATCAACATACCTTGATATTGGCCTCGGTGACGTCGGAAGGCTGTGAAAGTTAAGAGATGCACATTTGTAAGTAGGGTGAGATTAAAACATACCAGTCCGCTCACGATGATCTTGCTGGATGTCGCAGCAGGAGTAGCGTGATGAATCACCTTCGCGTTGGCCTTGGCACCACCCTTAGGGGTGACCGACTTCTTCACACCTCCAACAGAGGGCTTGGTGGCAGCACCGCGACGGTTGTTACGGCGACGGGCATTCTTCTGGCGGTTGCCGACTAGGTCATCAAGAGACTTGTCAAGGTTGGCAGACATTGTGAAAAGTGATTTGAAAAAAGATTGGCGAAAGAGTTGACGAGGGAAGAAGCAGGAGATCAAGGGAAGAAGGGAAGAAGTGGAGACTAAGTGAACACGCTGATGAAGCGAGATCAGGTAAGTCAAAGCGCGTTACGATCGCGCGTGCGTTGAGGGGTGAGATGGAAGATTAAGAGCCAACGTAGACGTAGGCGCAGATGTAGGAATACGTGACTATTGAAGATAAGAAAGGCGCAGAGGTGGTGTGGGGTAGCTTTCGTATGGGAGGTGGAAAGCGAGATGTTGAATGAGGTGAGAAACAACGGGGGAGGCGAAGTGATGAGGAGTCAGACGGCACTAAGCTATTTAGGGACATTGACTTCTATGCCTGAATTGGCCTGAGTTGGCCTGAATTTGCCCAATCCGCGCACGTTTTTCGCCTCCCCTTTGGGCTCACTTTTATGTAACTCAACTACAATTCGGAGTGTATTATCTGCATTTTTGGGATTTCATTAAGGCGAAATTAATAGAAATTCTTTCTTTCATGTAGGCCCAGCCTGCGAACAAAAATTGTTGAATTCCTCTCAAACTCCTTTCAAAATAATAACAATCGAAGTTAAAGGTGGCAGTGTCGTGACGGGGTAGTGAGGTAGTGAGATAGTGAGATTGGGCGCACACTGGTAAAAAATGGAAACACTGAAATATTAAAGGATGTATCAACTTTTCAAAGCTTCTAGCCGGTCCCGCATTTGTTCGAGAGTTGCTTCCTGTTCCTCGAACATAGGTTCGGTCTCAGCAGGTTCTTCCACTGGAGACTCGGGCTTCTCGGGTGCCTGAGCAAGCTTTCCTTTCAAGATCTCTTGTAGAATCTTCTCTACCTCCTCATCTGCTTCCTCTTCCTCATCTTCTAGCAGTTCATTGTCTGGGATAGCATCGCTCACTATCTCTTCAATGATGCCTGCCCTGACCAACTCCGTTGATAGCTGGAACATTGTAGAGGATAACTCTGGAAGTCGAACCAATGTATTCACGTCTTTCATGATCCCCGTAGACTTCTGTAGACTACCTTGGATCTTGCGTACCGAAAAGGCTTCATCCACTTGCATGCCCACACTCTGTAGTTGGGCCCGACTAGTATTCAGGCGAGTTGTCTGTCTTCGAATCCGCACTAGTTCTCGGGCAAAGATCTTAGTTTCACTGATCGCCTGTTTGGCCTGGGACGGATTGCGTTGTGCTCGTTTTGAAGCATTGATTATATGTTGTCGGGTTTTGCTATCAAGGACTTTGAGCTGGGCAATGTCACGATCAAGTTGTCGGGTGTTGCCACGAATGAGAGCTTTGCATTTTCTCATCTAGTGGTATCAGTCAGTTCCACAGGCCAAATGTGATGTGATCAAAGGCAATTGGATGTACTTACCTGGACTTGGGGGTCTGGCCCGAAGAAAACAGCTTTGATTGTCTCCATGATTTGATGTATACTCTTTTCAATATTTGAGATCTGAGATTTGAGCAGATCGAGAGCCTTAAAATACACTGGTGGTTGTGGATGAGTAGCAAAGCCGTCAAGTGTGTTCAACGTAGTGAGCTGCTTGAAGTGGATAGATACTTCAAGTTCATTCCCTTTCAATTGTAATTAAAGATAGATTGTATCTGATCCCAGGAACAGGCAGTAAGCCTTTCGCCAGAATTCCTGAGTCACTTTCTTATCAGTAACAGTAACAGTACCGCTGGGCGCAGGAGGGGTTTAGGCTTAGTCAGACACATGACGTTCATGGGCAACCAAATGCAGAACTTGGTCGCCTCAGGCAAACAACAAAAACAAGCAAACAAGCCAAACTGCGGGCTTCCAGTACATTCTAGTAAGGAGAAAACGTACAGACGCTTTCCTGCTTCAAGCGCACCCTTCTCTTTACAACACTTATTCCCAACTTTCATCTCTTATTACATACTTTTCCTCATTATATTATTCTCACTTTACCATCCACAACTCTCATATCCATCAGAATGACCACTCCCGAAGGTAGGTTGTGACAAGCTCTCGATTTCCCCGCTCCAACTACTCGGATCTGCACCTTTCTCATTCCAGTTTGATTCCATTCGGGTCCCTGCTGAATGGTGTTTGCTCTAGACCAATTACCAGTTAAGATTCCTAGTAATGAATTTGGCTAATTAAGACACTTAACAGTTACCTGGGCTCAGCGCTCCTCTGACACCGAGCCCGAGCGCAACTACCTCTACGTAAGCATCAAGACCGTCGATGTTCCTAAGGAGAACGCCAAGCTCGAAATTACCGATGGAAATGTCTCTTTCACTGGCACATCCCGCAAGGGTGTCTCATACGCTGTCTCCCTGGACCTCTACTCCGAGATCGATCCTGAGAACAGCAAAGTGAACCACACTGATCGCGACGTTGAGTTGGTCCTGCGCAAGAAGAAGCTGACTGTGGAGTTCTGGCCTCGTTTGCTGAAGGAGGCCAAGAAGTACCACTTCTTGAAGACTGACTTTGACAAGGTATGAGTTCATCGACCAACGGGGAAAGTTTGTGAAGCGTGCGGCCGGCTAACTAGACATTAGTGGGTTGATGAGGATGAGCAGGATGAGGAGAATGCCGACGACTACGCCAACAACGTTGGTGACTTCGGTGGTCAAGACCCCATGGGCGGCGCTGGCGGTCCTGGTGGCCTGGGCAACATTGACTTCTCCAAGCTTGGCGGCATGGGAGGTGGTGCCGGCGATATGCCTGATCTGAGCGCTCTCATGGGCGGTATGGGAGGTGCTGGTCTACCCAACTTCGGAGGTGCTGAGGGTGAAGAGGCCGATGAAGATGTAAGTCTGAAAAACTGGTTTTGCTTTTCTGTTCTAGCTGAAACTAATATTCTATTCAGGATGAGCTTCCCGAGCTTGAGGAGAACACCCCCTCTTCCAAGATTCAAGAGCTCTCTTAATTGATCCCTTCATCTTTGAATTCATGACGACGAACGAAAAATAAGCATGCTATACAGCATACTTGGGATGCAAACTATTTTTTCGATTGCTTGAGATTTCCTACTTTCTACTCGGAGATCAATTCCCAATGAAATAAACAGTGGCATTGAGCCCTGCTTCATCGTTTCCTTTTTGTAAAAACCAGTACTCTAAATCCCATCGGAACAAGATGATCTAATAAAAAATGGGCTGGAAGGTCGAAATGCAATATTCACCCATTCATAGTATTTGTGTGTGAGGAGCCGAGAGCTGAGAGCCCGATGACGCAAATGGCCCGATCTACCGCACTTCACAGTCTGTTGAAGTGAAGAGTATTATGAGCTATGTAAAGTAAAGCTAAGATGTTTAATTTATTTTTCATAATTTCTGATGTAAGTCTACTACTCTGTTGTATCATGTAAACATCGTTGTAGACAAAGTCAAGTTATACTCGAAGGGCCCGACCTGTCATTGGTCAGTTAAAGACTCTGCCCGCCACACTCACCCCTCGCAATTTGTGGAGGACTTTCAACTTTCATCGGCCTTACTTCTCTACTTCAACCTTACCATACTCTCCATCTAACTCTTAAGGCTCTTCCTGTCTTTATTTCAAGTTTCATCAGCGTTCATTGCGTTTCTACCAGTGACTCGGAGATCGAGCGCATCTGTCACATTTTTACACTCTCTGAACCTGTCAACGTAACCACCTCACAAACTCGTCACCATGCCGCCCAAGAAGGCCGATGCGCCTAAGAAGAAGAAGGCCACTGTCGATGACAAGGTATGGAAGATCTGAAGTCTTCTTTTTACAGGAAATTGTGGCTGACCCTTCATTCTTTAGACTTTTGGCATGAAAAATGTATGTTCGAAACAGAAAAATTCCCCGCTCGCCCATTCATGCGCCAAGATCACCGCTGCGAACACAACAATAACTAACAGACCCAATAGAAAAAAGGAGGTGCCGTCAAGAAACAGATTCAGCAATTGCAAACGCAAGCCTTGTCCAACAAACCTCTCGATGCTAAGAAGAAAGAAGCTGAGAGGGTCAAACGCGAAGCCGAGAAGAAGGCGGCCGAGGACGCAAAGAGAGAGACAGCAGATCTCTTCAAGCCCGTGCAAGTCCAGAAAGTGCCTTTTGGTGTTGACCCAAAGACTGTTCTTTGTGTCTTCCACAAGAAGGGTGGTTGTGAAAAGGGCCGCAAGTGCAAGTTCAGCCACGACCTGAATATCGAGCGCAAGGCTGCTAAGAAGGATCTGTACACCGACTCTCGCGAGGTCGACAAGGATGAAGAGAAGAAGGCCGATACCATTGACACCTGGGACGAGGAGAAGCTGCGCAGTGTGGTTCTCAGCAAGCACGGTAACCCGCAGACGACCACTGACAAGGTCTGCAAATACTTTATCGATGCCGTGGAGAACCAGAAGTACGGATGGTTTTGGACCTGTCCTAACGGAGGCAACAAGTGCATGTACAAGCATAGCTTGCCACCAGGGTACGTTGAAATACTTAGGGCTTTCTCCGTTTTCAGACACAGCATGCTAATCTTTGTGACTAGATTCATTCTCAAGACCAAGGAGCAGAAGGCAGCTGAGAAGGCCTTGATGGATAAGTCACCACTGGCTACCTTGACTCTGGAAGATTGGCTCGAAACGGAGCGCACAAAGCTCACTGGCACCTTGACCCCGGTCACCGAGGAGTCATTCGCCAAATGGAAGAAAGAACGCTTGGATAAGAAGGCCGCTGAGATTGAAGCACAGAATGCCAAGGAGGCAACTGGTCGTTCGATGTTTGAGGCCGGCGACTGGCGTGACGAAGACAGTAGCGCAGAGGAATCAGATGGCGATGACGATGATACCTGGAACTTGGATGCCCTGCGCAATGAGACAGAGAAATTACGTGAGGAGAAGGAGGAGGAGCGTTTGGCCAAGATTAACGGTACCGAAGTCCCTTCATCAAACGACGCCGTGGTCGCACAGGAGGCTGCGGGCTGAGGCCGTTTATCTCCTCGCGAGACTAGTTTCGTGAGCCTTGGGGAAGCGGTCTTTCCCTACCGGGTCCGGGAAGCCGACCACATCAGTTCGGTTCTCAGGTCCGCTGGGGTCGGATCTTGATGACGAGTATCACTACAACCGCATGCTACTTGGCCCTTGCATCTCACAATGCACTGGAAGTTCGCTTTTGTATGACTTCGTTCTGCTGTCACCGAAGGCTCGGCCAGTCGCTATTCATGTACTCTCCGTGCAGGAAGTGTTGGATTATCTGGCATCTGCAGAGAGTAAGATGGCTGGTGGCTGGCAATGAGGGCCCAGGGTTTGACATCCTGTGTTTCTCCATGACTGATATATTGTTATGACAGTTTGCTTTGCTAGCAAAAAAAATTCGTTCAGTTTTAGTATTGCATGATTACAATGCCAATGATCCTCTAAATAGACATTATAGATGGCCGATGGCTTGAGCTGCAAAGAGCCTATTCCATAGACACTTTGAGATGCCAAACTGCACGATTGGAAGTAAGCTTGACCTTCCAAGTTAACTCGTCAATGTTCTGGGCAGGTGGGCTTGATGCAATGGTATTTGAGGTAAGCGTGAAGATAGTTCACCTGGCAAAGTTGGCCGTGGCCCTAGTTGAGATTGCTACCTATGTAGAATGCAGCCTCCAGACCTTGGAAGGCATACTCTAGAATCTCGAACACAGATACCTGTCCGTTACTTTACAATGCTGCTTTGGCACGCAACAGTCCACTCTCCAACATCAAGTCAACGGTATCTTCAGAAACACCTCGTGAGATTTCCCATCCACGCCCACCAGCACCGTATGCATGAACAACATATTTGCCATTGATTAGCTTCTCAACTTCAATACGCATGCCGCCTTCTCGCGCAGGTCGACGTCCTACTATGTCTCGAATAACATCAAATTGGCCATCACTCTCTGCGGTGAATGGGAACCACTTTGAAGCGATAGAAAGGAGAGTTTTTCTGGTGTCTAGAGACGGAGTATGGTCCCAGTTGTGCGGCTGCTTGGTGCCGCCGATGATCGTGCCACCATCAAGTGGTCGTGGAATACAGAACGACCAAGATCCGTCAGTGTTTTGACGGGTGATTGTCTCAGAGACAGGGTTACGAACGAGACAAGTTTGTCCTGTAAATGAACGACCATCATCTTTTTAGACCTTGAAGAACAAGTTCATCTTATGTTTGGGGAGTTACTTACCTCGGATGATAAAGGATTTCGGGTCCTCAAATCCAACACCCGAGCAATTGACCACTGTCTTGACGTTTGGTGCCAGAGTAAATGCCTCCCTCACATTAGTCAGAACATACTTCTCCACAGAGCCACCCTTCAGAATGAATTTTCGCAGCATGTACGCCAAGTAGACAGGAGTATTGACAACGTATGTCTTATACTGCACACCCCACTTCACGCCATCTGGGAAATCCTCAGTGGATAAGAACCGGAAGCCATCCAGATGAGAGTAAACATTTTTAACGCTTTGGGCATCTACGTATTCCGGCGGTGGTGCCTCGAGGTGCTCGATACCCTTGAGAAACTTGATTCCCGCAGCCGGCTCTTCATTAGCGACCTGCTTCATGTAGTCATAGGTTCGCTTGGCTTGACTGGCTTCTTGAAGCGTTTGTGGCGAAGTGCCCGGTACTGGACGATAATGGGCCCCAGCCCACGGGGATGCATAGTTGATGGAAGTATCAGACGGGAAGTCTCGGGCTACCACTATTATAGATTGGGCGGTGTTAAGATGTTGTTGAATGAGTAGTGCTGTCGAGAGGCCGATTACACCCGCTCTATGTATGCCGTCAGCTGGATGTCCTCCATACTACCTAGGTACATGGATAACCCCCGCAAGCTGGATCTTGCGACTCACCCAATCACGACAATAGTTTCGGGATGAGACATTTTTAGATCTCAATTGATCACGAGATTGAGAAGATATTATTGTCTTGTTTTATATCCTGGAAGATGAGTAGTTCTACTGCATCAATGCGTTGAGTCAAGATGGCTGTTATCTGGGTCCGACTTCGGATATTCCGCAGATCTATGGACCGAGAACGGTAAAAAACCAAGATAGTCCACGCTTAATAGCTAGTCAGGCCACTAAATTCTTGCGATCTGAGATCAGGTGATATGAACATGATGTGGCCGTGCGGTTGGAATGACTCAATGGGTTAGTCAAAGTGTGTTCTTAAGAGGTTGATATAACCAACCCTTAAAAAGTCAGGCTGGCTAATATTGGAGCCTTGTTGCCTGAAAAATATATAGCAACTACCTCATCGCTCCAGACTATTACTCTACTATTCTAACATCTCGTGTCTTCCTGCGCTATGAATTTCAAGATTGAAAGTATTGGTCAGGACCTCGGGAAGTTTTGCATCCGACTTGATCTCTTTACTCCGTACTCATCATTCCTCCTTTAGGCAAAATGTCCCTGATTTGATCACAACTTTGCATGACGCAAGATCCCGACCGCCATTCACGATCCATTCAATACTATTGAGAAATGCTCTGGGTGCCTGTCCCCGATACCATCACAAAGGCCCAAGCTCCAATAATAATACGTGCCCTGCTATATGCATGAAGCAAGACTCCAACTCAAGCACACTGTCACATCACATTGAAATGTTTAATCAGTCTCATATTGGAAATGTGGAAAGTGAAATTTCCATAATTTCAACCTCAATCTCAATATCGAAGATCGTCGTCTCAGAAACTAGCATGAAACTGCCGGGGAGGAACGGTTTTATCAACAATTCTCCGCAATGGTTTGTGATTTCTGATAGGTTATTCTGAAATCTCTCAACAAGGGTCTATGCCTTGTCCTAAGTTGTTCATTCTTGCCCATTCTTGATTTGAGATTGGTCAAGTACTTGTTACTGTAGGCGCCGAAGGACCGATTGTGATGAGATGTGATTGGCTGACTGAGGTGATGAAGTGTGCATCACCAACCACTGCACGGATCCCTTTAACTTCATCACATACTGTCTTACACAGCCCTGGAGCATGCAATTTACTACTATTCGACTTGATTACATTTCATATTCTGCTGTGTAACGGCTTCTTGCACAATTATCAGCCCTCTTCAGGACCTCGTGGGAGGGCTTAGGCTTGAGATATGGAGGCTTTCCATAACGTGTGATCCAAAGTCTTAGCTCCTCCAACGGCTGTCACTGTCTAGCTTTAAGAACTGGGGATCTATATGTGCCTTCGCGCAGTTTATTTTCTTGCATGATGACCCACACTTCTAGCCTTGACGATGCTTATGGTTTACAGAGTACGTTTGTGATTCAGAAGCCTCCTGCATCGGTCTAACCCCGTAAATACCTCCGCTGCTCATCTTTGAATGCTCGTTGGTGCAGTCCCACAGGACCAAAGCCACGCACCCAGCCACCAAAAAGGCTCGATCTCACCGTCCCGCTAATGAATGTGATGCCCTCACTTGTCTACGATCCTGGGACACGAGGTAGTGGGTGCTTTACCACTGAGACTGATTGCTGTATGGCCAGTTGTGAAATGAAGCGCTTGGTATTTCTACTCCGGATGTCAAACCCGATTGCTCAACGACTCGAGATTTTGATCGGCTACCGGCGCCCCTCTCTGCTTTTTCATTTTGTTATTGAAGACTATCCCCTGTCCTACGACTCCGTGAATGCTGCATTTCCCCCTTTAACCCCCGACTGTTGTGGAAACAGCGTGGCGTCGGCTTTTAACACAGTACATATATTGGGTACTATTCCGTGTGGTACCTATAGATAGTTTATTGCCTTTTCTCGGTGCACTGTCACAAAACTCAGGCCCCTTCACGCTAATCATTTGGGATGTGATGAACGTCGTGCTTGTAGTCATACTTCTTATCCCTGCTGCTTCCTGTATTGATATTCCCAACCCTGGTCGTCCCGCGTTTAACTACACCGTTCTCGCCTCGGTCGCATGTTACCTACAGCTCTATCTTCATTCTTATTAGTACCAGGATCACCAAGCTAGCCCGTTCTATTCCTTGTACTAGGTCTTTCACTAAATTTCCTCGGCGTTTCCTAATCTCCAAATGCCCGGCGCTACCATTGAACCTTTTTCAACTGCATTTGAACGGTGCCCAGGAGACTGATTAGTAACTTCTCCTAGTTAGGTCTGATCAGGTCAGTCCACTTTTCTTTGCTTTTTCTCCGTTTTTTTTCTGGGGAAATTTTTATATCCAGTCAACCCCGATTTTTGAGGGCTGTGGCTAATCCACTTCATCTTACCCCTCACGAGCATTGAGAAAAGATTGTCAAGGAAGGAATGGCTGAGTTTACATATAATAGGACTCGAAGGCCACATTCACAGTCTTCAGCCTTGAAATCAATGGCACCGCAAATAGAGGCGTCGGAGTCTCGATTCGAGCCTTGCGCCTCAACAGCATCGTTGTTCCTATACTCGCAAGGCTCGAATATTTTATGTCTCCATCACGATACATTGGCACTAGACCGTCGCTTTACCAGTCATCGCGAAAACATCAATTTTATATCGGTGGACAATGTGAGTGAGCGTGGTGCGGGAAGGCTGGTGGTGAGCTACGATGTGGGCCAAACTGCGATAATATGGGATATCTTCACTGGCGCCGAAGTTGCAAGGTTCGCATCCTTTGATAATTTGAGCGTCGCAGCGTGGATGCGCAATGGGAATCTCGCGTTTGGTACGAATTGGCTTTTGTGTATGAAAATTATTAGCCTGTGATTATTGACGACCTCTCTATACAGGCAACAGCAAAGGCGAAGTGATCCTTTTCGAGCCGTCTACTTCGGAGCATATCTCTGCGCGCACGATATTCGACCCTATTACTGCCCTGGCACCAGCTACGGATTGTCGCACGTATGCAATTGGGTATGTGTAACATCTCCATTTTTAGCCTTATATTGTGAGGTTAACAACTGACAACCTTTACTAGCTATCAGAATGGATCAATGTTGATAGCGAGCCTTACTCCTCAGTTTACAATCCTACACACATTGACAACCTCCCGCGGGCCGTCACCGATTATATCGCTCGCCTGGCATGCCTCGTCCTCGAAGCAAAAATCGGATATGTTGGCAACTCAATCTTCAAATGGCGACCTGAGAGTTTGGAGTGTGACGAAACCACCTGGGAAAGAGTCACCTCGAGTAATTCGAGTTCTGAAACGATCCGACTCGAGCTCTGCAGACCCAAAGTGGATGGCATGGTCAAAGAATGGAAAGATTGTACAATACTTGGAAGGGTAAGCTCCGCATATTTTGTTCACCAGTTCTGGTTCATGGAGCCAATGGCGCTGAAATTAAACCTCTATAATTATAGGGAGACATGGGCTTGGGATGTTCGAACGAAGCACGTTACCTACGATCCAATTCCGACAATAGACGGGATACGAGGACTAACAAACCATGGCCCTACGGCAACACTCTTCACCATTGGCCCCAATAACACAGTCCAGCAGTATGATGTGGACAACCCAGCAATGGTAGCAAATGTGCAACTTGTTCCGGTCAATACTAGATCTATGGCATCCGAGGATACACGATCACAGACAATATCTCCACCTCCACGACACCTACAAGATGCCCCGGATATTCGGGAAATGCCAGCAACAAGCCGTGTTCCTTTTGGATCCAATGGAGTGGATATTTCTAAGCAACAAAGAGCAAACCTAGCTAGCCCTGTCTCTTCCCGTAGCCGGACGGAGTCAGTAAGCTCCAAGGCATCATCTGGGAGGTACCAACCCGGTCCATTCTCCCCACCCAGCCGATCTGGTCAGAGCGGCACAACATTTTCTATGACATCAGATCGAGACACACCACAGCCATCAGCTTCATTTCAGAGCATATCGTCTGTCACAATGTCTTCGATGAAGAGCTCACGTGTCGGGTCTCGGTTGCGGAACGAGGTTCATCTGAGTCCCGCTGAGAGAAATGTTGTTGATCTCTTCCCATTTACTCGCGCGAGACTGAATGACGTGCCTTACAAATCTCAGCCCCCTATAAGCGAGAGTAGTTTAACCTCAGATGATCTGCGGCGTCAAATGTTAAGCGTGGTCTTTGGCTGGGAGGGAGAAGTTCGGGATCTGGTTAGAGATGAATTGAGTCGTCATGCATACGGAAGCCAAAGCGCTATCCTTTTGGCACAATGGCTTGGAGAAACAGACACAGAAAATATGGCAGCAATGTTGAATTCCGGTCCTGTAACGACGTTTGATTGGATGCTGATGGCTCTCAGCCAAATGAGTGGCCAGGCACAAACAAACAAGGTTGGACAGGCTTTTGTGCAAAAGTTGCTTGAGATCGGAGATATTCACACGGCTGCTTCTATTCTGCTTGGCCTTGGAGACACTAACGATGCTATCGAAGTTTATGTGTCTCGAAATCACTTTATGGAAGCCATCCTCATTACCTGCCTTTTGATGCCAACGGACTGGCTACGTCAATCCCACCTTGTTCGTCGATGGGGGGAGTATGTGGTGTGCCACGCTCAGCAACAGCTTGCTATTCGATGTTTCATGTGTACAGGTGTCGAGTCATCTGAACCATGGACATCCCCAGCAGCTCAACAGGCCACTTCCTTTGCGGAGGTAATTCGAGTAAAGTCACCCTTGACTTCACCTGACCCTGTACAGTCAAATGATGCTAATTCAATGAATCCTCCATCTCGCCCTAAATCAGCATCTAACCAGCGCTTACCTGGGAAAGCGCCTGCTCTCAAGCTTATCACATCTTTTGACGCTCACCCAAGTCAACGGTTCAAATTCCCTGGATTGAAATCAGACGACCGGACCCCTACTAATGCGCCTGGTGTCACCCCAATTGCAGAGTCTGCTGTGGTAGAGTCGGCATTGTCTCCTGGAGGTTTGGGGTCATGGAAGCACAACAACCTTCAAAGCCTTGGTCAAGCTATGACATCTCGAACTAATACCCCGGCTTTCAATCGCCGCCGCCTTCCTTCAATCGGAGAGACACCAGTGGATGTACATCCTCCTATGTTTTCCCGAAATCACTCTTACAACACTAGTGCTTATGAATCTACTTCGGAAAATGAATCGGCCAGTGGACTGGAGCAAAGTCAAGATGAACAAAGCGGAGATCTTAGTCTGTTGACTTTATCCTCTGCGAGATACAACCCAGATCAAGACTCTCTGAAGCCCAGTCCTCAAACTGCTTTACAAGAAACAGGAAAGTTCTCAACTATCAAGGGACTTCCCTCACCAGCGGCTGGCTTTTTTGAAGCATTGAAAGAGCACACTGATATAAGAAATGGATCTCGCATTCGGAAACCAGACGGTCTTCAGATTGACCTGGTACAAACAGAAGAATCCCACACAGACAATCACGATCGTTCAGATCTACTCCATAGTGCTAAGAGCACGACTTCAACCTTGAACAGTTACTCATCTGCGAAGAGTCCGAGTGTCAGTGGTAGAAGTATCGACCAATATATTAGCAGCTTGGAGGAGGCAAACTATCATGCGAATGCAAAGAAGTATCCTCGTGGTCGTGGACGGCGAAATACTGATGAAACGGCAAGCCAACGATCTCGCATGCAACAATCTCGTGAAGCATCCCAGGAAACCCGTGGACGAAATGAGTGGCGATATATTCAACCTGCCAAGCGGTCGCCTTCTTCCCCGGTTCCCATGTCACCCGAGGAGGTCGCTCGATACAACGTTTCGGACTTTGGCAAGCCTGATGAGCCACGGAAAAAATCACGCTCACGGGCTCGAAGCAGCAGCAAAATGAGAAAGCCGGGTTCACGAAGTAGGCAGCGATCGTCCAGTCGGAACACCGCAAATCGGGTTGGGGAAAGCTCAACGCGCGGAAGAAGCATTGATCGCCAGGGGTCTTCTGTTCGATCACCGTCATCACCTCTTCCAATGTATCTGCCAAGTCTATCGACAAATGGGCCCAGCCAACAATTAGATGAGGACCCCCTCAGACTTGTTACTGGAGACCGTCAGCGGCTTCGATCGCATCACCGAAGTGCTAGTCGGCGTCGAGCAGATAGGGATACTAGCTCCAAACGGGATATTTCCCCTCAGTCCAGTCATAAATTTTCCCAAGACGTTCCTGATGCTCGCATTGTG